>NC_142870.1:51583541-52223333 GCF_051225735.1 Oryctolagus cuniculus | reverse complement strand
TTTCAATTTCTACTAATTTCTGAAAGTTGGAGGGGATCTGTAATGTAAATTAGGCTACATTCCAACTTTTCCCAGTGCCAGCAGAGAATTTAGTTTTCCAAGGTTAAGTCATTTAGCACCCATCAAATATCTAGCTTCCAAAATCTGTTTGCCATTTGCACTAATTCCCTGCTTTTTGTCCAGGTAAATGGATGTCTTTTTAGAAAGTTCCTTTATTGTTAGTGAGATCTGGGGAGGAACTACAACTGAGTATGTATGTTCAATGTTATATTTTTTCAATGGAATACCCATATGTATAGTTTATAAAAATTGACTAACAAAACTAAGTATGTGTGTTCCATCTTCTATTTTTCAATGGAATACCCATATGTATAGTTTATAAAAGTTGACTAACAAAACTTGGAGCATTATTAACTTTTTCCATACAGATAAAGTGATAAAATGAATGTTTCATTAGTTTGTGGGAAGATTTCTTTTGAAAAATAATCTTATTTGAAACTTTAGAGCTAGAAAACTGACAGTTGTCCAATAGGTTCAACTAATTCTATAGTGGTTTAAAAAATGCTTCATAGTTTATTCAGGTGCTCTTTTTTTGGATCATTATACATGCACAATTATTGAGAATCTTTCCAAAAGATATCAGAATCATGCCATTAAAAATGTCATTTAATGGGGCTGGTGTAATGGCATAGTGGGTAATGCTGCTGCCTGAAACACTGGCATCCCATATGGGCGCCAGTTCATGCCTTGGCTGCTTCATTTCCAATCCAGCTTCCTCCCAATGGCCTGGGAAAGGCAGCAGAGGATGGCTAACATGCCTGGGCCCATGATATGGGGTATTCAGATGAACCTCCTGGCTTCTGGCTTCTGGCTGGCTCAGCCCTGGCCTTTGTGTGCACTTGAGTAAACCAGTGGATGGAAGACCACTCTGTCTGTCTGTCTGTCTCTCTCTGTAAATCTTTCAAATCAATAAGTAAATTTTTTAAAAAAAGTAATTTAATATTTCACCAGAAAGCTTCCCAACTTAAGCTTAACATAGATTAAATTGGTCCAATTAGAACCACAAGCTTTCTTTTCTTTTTTTTAAAGTATGCTAGGAAGTTTCCGAATTCTAGAAGCAAAATGAATAGATATAAATTCAGAACATCTTTTATAGTTAGATGTACATAAATGCCTTTGGCTAACAAGAGTTCTAGGAGCCGGCACCGTGGCTCTATAGGCTAATCCTCCGCCCACAGTGCGCCGGCACACCGGGTTCTAATCCTGGTCGGGCGCTGGATTCTGTCCCGGTTGCCCCTCTTCCAGACCAGCTCTCTGCTATGGCCAGGGAGTGCAGTGGAGGATGGCCCAGGTCCTTGGGCCCTGCACCCACATGGGAGACCAGGAGAAGCACCTGGCTCCTGGCTTCGGATCAGTGCAATGTGCTGGCCGCAACGCGCTGGCCGCGGCAGCCATTGGAGGGTGAACCAATGGCAAAAGGAAGACCCTTCTCTCTGTCTCTCTCTCTCACTGTCCATTCTGCCTGTCAAAAAAATTAAAAAATTAAAAAATTAAAAAAAAAAGAGTTCTAGGTACAGACTACTTGCCTGTATTTACTGCTATTTATTTTGAAAAATAGGTTCTTATCTCTTTTCAAATCTAGAAACAGTTGCGAACATTAAACTATAAACTATTTACTACTATACAGGAAATCTGAACAAAGGACCTCCTATATAAAACCAAACTGGTACACTTATTATTTATGTACTTAGTTTCCTGCTCTATTAAATAGTGTGGTTAGGTAAGAGTGTAAATGTAACAATGTATTAAGTCTTTTTTATGCAAAGTACTGAAAATCTGTATTATCTAACTTAATCCAACATAATTTATGATATTTAAAAAACTTTTCAGAAGAAAAAAATTCTCTTCACACAACAGTAAGGTATGTCTCCTAACATGTGAAGGGGTTAAATAACAAGTAGTGGGAAAAAATGCTTTACTCAAAAGCTTAGGCTCTTTTTACTGCTATTCCATGCAGCTTATATAACAACATAGGGATACCACCACTTACCTTGCAGAGGACTGTTGTAAAGGGTACATAAAGTGACATGGCAACAAAAGGACACAAAGTATTTCTAATAATGTGTCCTCCTTACAAAGATTTGAGAGATAAATAATGGATCCAAAAAGTCAAAGAAACAAAGGTAGCAAGACTACAATTGGCTATGTGTACTCTGATATTGGATTGTTACTGACACCTAGTGGCCCAATTGCTAAAGACAAAATCAAAGAGGGGGGAAAAAAGGAGAGTTACAATTTAAAATCCAGATGACTATCAATCTGCTTTCAGTAAGTTCTGTGGTCTGAATTAGTTTATTATGATGAGTGGATAATAGGGTTTCCATCTATGCTATTATCTTTATTGTGAGCAATGGCAATCACTTGTAAAATAAATCAGGGCTGAAATTATGCTTCTGGTATCTTCTCAGGAATGTTACCCTGCAATCTGCTTCTGGTGGGAATCCAACCTATAAAACTGACCATTTCTTTATCATAGTCTAAGAACAGAAGTAGGCAAGTTTACAGAAAAATCCCACCATTTCTGCTGAGATGCACTACACATTTTCAATTTTCACTTAATTGTAAAATATGTCTAGAATGCAGTTTAGCAGTGTCATATGACTGTATCGATATATAAAAGAGATCAAAATATAATAGCCTGTGCAGTTAACTAAAAACACCATACTTTACTAAAAACAAAACGAATATTTATGAAATACATATTTAGTACTTTGAACCAAAGAAATACTATGTCTTCTGAAGTATGGGCTACTCTTAGATCTACCAGGATTTGTGATATATCCCTCCTATTGTTTCTAGCATGCAGAAGGAAAAAAAAATACACATATCAGGCATTAGAAAGTTTAAAAAGAAGTTAGGGTAGGAAGATTCTAAATAAGAACAGTCTTCAGTTGTTCTCACAATTGAAAATTTTTGATCTGGCCATCCAGACTCTGCAATAAGGACCTATATAGAACTTGGGTTCATTCACTTCTATCTATTGCTTTGTGTGTTTCAAGTCATTCTGGTGGCTATTAAATAAGGTAACCTTAAGAAAAATGATTTATCTTGATTTTACTCCCTTTTATAGTAAGCTTGTATCAACCTAGGATAAGTATTTTGATAAATAACAAACAGAACTGTAAATATTATACATAAAATATCAACAGATTACCAGTATTTACAACACTAAATACGGTAAAGGTTGTATAAGCATGCCATGGAGCTTTATATGAAGTATAATGTGATTCTTAAAAGATACATGCCTTTCAGACTTATTTTTAGTCATGGATACTACAGTCTAATCCTTGTCCCAAACTTCAAATGTGCTTTGGTACTAAGTCTGACAGAAATCTGTTGCCATAAATTGAAACTATTTTCCAGATTTTTCATACATGTTGATTGCAAAGATGCAGACATCTTATTTAAACAAGTTTTTGGAGGAATATATTAGCAGTAAATGCAGCAAAGTTTGGATACTTACTGTACCCTTTTTTCTGATAGCAGAAATAAATGGAAACAAGAGGAAAAGAGGCAATGATATAATAAAAATAAAATGTGAAAAAGGAAGTCATATGACTGGAAAGGAAACAAAGGCTGAGAATACACAGTGCTTTGTGATGTACCTTGAAGCCAGTCTACACCTTCTTGCAATCCTTCTCCTTTTATGGCATCACTAGCACTGTAATAAAATCCACAAGAAACGTATCCATTTCATTATATCGTTCAATCACAGGAATAGAGACCTAAGTTTTGCCATGTGGCAAATTACTATATCCTAGGAATACATACCTAAGGCAAGACTGATTAAGCACCAAAACTGAATACAAATAGGAAATAAAAATGTGAGTGCTCAGGAGCAAGACATGAGAGAATTATTCACAGTTTATTTAGACATCTTCAAAAGTGTATCATTAAGGGTTACTAATTTTTGAAAAATTGCACGTAGATTGACATTAATAACAAATACGCTTTGATTCATTTTCCCAGTGGAGAAAAATTTTGTAGAGTCCATTGTTACGTTTTGTTCAGATCCAATAGTTCAACAGCATTTATTTATTAAAAATGTTGGATTTAGGTTGTAAAAGATTTATGGGATGCAGTTTTTTATTTTAAGTGGAATTTGGTATTTATAAGGTACAAACCACTTAATAATAGCTTTGGTAAGATAGTAGAATGTAAAAAATACTCAGTCTATTTCAATTATAGCTTTAAATTTATTAGCTGTAGGAACCTGGCTGAGTTACTACATTTGATCTTAGCCAAAAGGCCAAGATGTGATGAGTTACTTAATTCTTTTGTCTTTAGTTTTGGCATCTGTAAAATGGGGGAATATTAGTATTGACTAATAGTATGATTATCGTGAGAACTATAAATTTGAGGGGTGTGTATTTGAGTATGTATAAAACAAAAGAAGAGGGCCCTTCCATGGCCTTTCAGTCTTAAGAAAATAAACTTATATTCTTATGACATTTCTATATATTCATAACTTAGTTATGTAAGCCAAAATAATAAAATATACAAGACTTTTAAATTATCAAATAATCGTTTTAAGGGATACAGACTGACAGTTTCTCTTAACATACTATTATTGGTCTACTAATTCTGTGTCAAAATACAATGACTATATAGCAATTTATATTTATACATATTTATACATATGAAAGTAGATTTTCTGACTAAGGTTTCCATTATTGTGCTGAAGCATGACTTTAAAATTCAGTGAAATACCTAAAAAATTAATCTGATTCTAATCTAAAGAAAAATTACTTCCATGCAATTACTTATTAGACTAAGAATATGGCTTATATTATTTTAAGATATGAAGACAGAAAAAAAGTGTGAGATAAAACAATTATTCAAAGCAAATTACTCATTTTTATAGCAATAGCAAAACATCACGACTGAAATACTTAAGTAAAGATCAAGGTATTGATTTTCTTATATACCTAAAGTTCAAACAAGTAACTCAATGAAGAAATCCTTCTCCTCTAGTAGAGATGTCTACTATACCAAAATTCCTGCATCTGTTCCTAACAAGTCCCAAATGTCTGACTTGTACTTTTCATATAAACCATATGACCTTTACTAGAATAAATGCAGTCTTCATCATCTCTTCCAATGCCCCGTGTGTTAGACCTATTTGCCTCATCGCCTATAATTTCCCCCTGGATCACTCTGTTCCAGTCAGCCTGGACCTTCTGCTGTTCTTGGAGCACAGCAAGCAAGGCTCATCTCAGAAGAGCTTTTTCCTCACTGACCTCTCTATCTGGACTGCCATTCCCACAAACCTTTGCATTAATGTTCCCTGGATTCAATTAGGTCTCAGAGGGCACACCTCTTATTACTGTTTTTATTATTGTCTTATTTATTTTTTGTCATTCTGACCACTGACTTATTACATAAGTACATTTATTTACTTATTATCTGTCTCTCCCACAAAATAGTAAATAAGTAAATATGTATATATCATGTTAGGGACTGAGTCAAAGAATACACAAGAACAGTAACACAATCTTAAAACCAGAGTTGACTATATGTATAGGATATGGTAAAAAATAAACCAGAAAAACTTTCCTTTAATTTTCCTGTCTATATTTCTCCATGATTTTTTTTTTTTGCATGGTAAGTTTATCTGTAACTAAGGCATGTGACAGGGGCTATTTTATCTCTGTATCACTAAACTTTACTTTCATTTCTATAATGGGAAAAGGACATATTTCAATTTTATAGGTTTTTTAATACTGCAAAAAGAAAAAATATAATAAATGAAATAATACTAATTTGAATTAGTGAAGAGATATCTGGATTGAATCAAAAGTAGTCAAAATTACAGATTCTTAAAAATATTTGGCAATCTTATAGTTCTTACAGAAAATATTGAAATATATTTCACACATCCTTATAGCATCAGGATATTAATTTTTCTCTCATAGATAAATGCTGAGATGGCACATTTGAATAAATAGATCTGTTAAAAATGCTAATTATTTTAAGTAGAAAGAGGATGTTTTACTACTTAGATCCATGTTTTTGAATGTCATATTTTCTATCAAAGTGGTTACAATACTTCAACAACAAAAATATGAAAACTTAGTCTACAGGGGCCAGTATTGTGACACAGCAGGTTAAACTGCCTCGTGTGACACCTGCATCTCATTCATGTGAGTACAGGTTCAGGTTCCAGCTGTTCCATTTCTGATTCTGCTCCCTGCTAATGAGCCTGGGAAAGCATCGGAAGAAGGTCCAAAGCACACATGTTGGAGACTTGGAAGGAGTTCCAGGCTCTGGCCTTCGGCGTGGCCCAGCCCTGGCCATTGTGGCCATTGGGGAGTGAACTAGTGGACGAAGATCTCTTTTTCTGTCTCTCACCCTCTTCGCAATTCTGCCTTTCAAATAAATATTTTTTTAAATAGACTAAAGTAGAAAGGCAATAAATTTAGGTATATTTTAGCAAAATATTAAAGTTCTATCTCAAAATGTTTATCATATGTTTCCTTACCAATAAAGTATCACAGCACCTCAGAATCTAACTCAAAAACCATTACATAAAACCCTGAGGTTTCTGTTGACTGCAAAGTAAGAAA
Source organism: Oryctolagus cuniculus (assembly GCF_051225735.1). Classification (NCBI taxonomy): domain Eukaryota; kingdom Metazoa; phylum Chordata; class Mammalia; order Lagomorpha; family Leporidae; genus Oryctolagus; species Oryctolagus cuniculus. The sequence continues at coordinate 52,216,707 of NC_142870.1, read as the reverse complement.
TACTCTATTGGAGACAAGCACTGTTTCACTCCAGGCTTGAAGCCTTGAATACTGAGGTTTCCTCTGACTGCAAAGTAAGAAATACTCTATTGGAGACAAGCACTGTTTCACTCCTGGCTTGAAGCCTTGAGTACTGGGAAGATACAGGGCTTTCTCGAGCTCTACTCCATGCCATTACGCTTTCAGCAGCCAAGTTTAGCTCTGAAAATTATTCTCTGAGCTCTACTACTTCCTTGCTTCACTTCTGGTTGCCCTTCTAGAGACAGCAGATTTCCAATCTTTCCCCACACTTGCCTTCTTTAAAAAAGGGGGAAAATTCTGAAAAAAGAGGGATATATTATGGCTGGGAGAGGTAGGTAGGTAAAATGGAGCTCAATAAGGTAGTGGTAGGGAATAATATTCCATATATGATCTCTGGTTATCCTTGTTGAAATATTTTAGTAGAAAGGCACAGTGGAGTTAAAAACATTAGTAAGAAACTATTTTTCCTAGTGAAAAAATGAATAAGTTGTCCAAACAAAATAAATATTTCCATTTCTATTTAATCATTTTAACAAATATTTATTGTGTATCTATTATGTACCAGTTATTATGTTACCACTATTTACAGAAGTGAACACCACTGAAAAAATTCCAGTTCCTAACAAGCTAATGTATTAGTGTAGAAAAATAGACTACACACACACACACACACACACACATATTTTGTACATATCTTGCATCTACATCATATGGTAGTCAGTCTCCTGAAAGAAGTACAACAGCAAGACAGGAAAATTATTTTGGTGAGTGGTTCAGACAGGGAGGACAAAAGTACAGATGGTGCTGAGCCGATTCCATGTGTGGAAGGAAATCAGGAAGAATACATAGGCTATTTAAGTTATTCTATAATGGTTACTTACATTTTTCTATCTCCCAAACAATATGAAAGATTTTAAAGTAAGACATTCATGAAAATCTACAACGTCACAAAATTACTTAGTTTATTTCTTCCTATGTTTAGTTACCTAGAAAATGAGGTTAGAAACAAACAACAAAACCTCTAAGCTTAGAGATTTTTCAAGAAGATAAAATGAAAAGTAAATATAAAACTTTACCAAATATGCCATGGTTTATCTTTTATGTTCTCTAAACACAGCAACTGAGACACTTTTACAGATGTCACTGCATCTCTAAGATCCATTTTGTTTGCAAAGAATAAGATTGGAATTCGACGATGTTTAATATCTAAAAGAGAAAATAAGACTATTACCACACTTCCAGTTTTTTGGGTCACTTTGCCTTAAATCTTTAAGGTTGAAATCGACCAAAGTGTTTTCTAATCACTTTTTTCTACACTGCACAAACATAAGCATATAATATATACACTGTTGGGCTTGTAACTGAGCAATAGAAAAAAAGTATTTCCTATAGACCACTTATCCTCTAGCCAGGAGCTTTAAACCAAAGATGGGGTATAAGTGGTAAGCTCAACAAGAAATTACAGAGAAGCTTGTACACAAAAGGGTAAAATATTTTGTTTGTGTCATTTTTAATGTTAAACAAAAAGAGGGGAAACTTCAAGTAGAAGGAGGAAAAACTGTATCCTAATTGTGGTTTTCACAGTAGCAAGTCTAGATATTTTCATAAGACATTTTTACATCATTATAATTTTGGAAACATTTTTCATTGTTTTGAATACAGAACCCATTTTATACAGTTCAGAATCTGGAAGACACAAAATGATACATAGTAAAACAATCTCCCTCCTCCTACCTTTGTCTGGGGTCATTTAATCACCGACAGCATCAATAAGCTGGCATCTTTGTGGGAATATTTTATGTATTTCCAAGTGTAATTATTAAGTTATTCTTCATGCAAATAGTAGTATTCTAAATCTTTATTTTTTTATTTTATGGTTCCAATATCATTATTTTATAATTTTTCTTAATTACATGTTTTAAGCTCCATGGCAACACATGGAGAGTTATTTCTTCATTATTTTAACCATTGTAGAATATACTTCTTTTAGTACTATGTATCATGATTTAGCCAGTACCCAATGGAGATTTACTCATATTTGTCACCAGTCTTTACAACTACAAATGATGCTATAATGAATAAACTTGTATTTAGGTCATTTTGTATAAGGCTCAGTATGTCTGTGGGATAAATTAAAGAAGTGGAACTGCTGGGTCAAAGGACATGTAAATAGCTATTTTGATAGACATTGTTTTCCAAATTTTCATTAAAATTTGTATCAACTTATACTTCAAAAAAATGTATGAGTGTTTTCACTCTTCTCATTCCTCTAGCCAAAATAATGTTATTAATCTTTTGGATTTTTTTTTAAAGATTCATTTATTTGAGAGGCAGAGTCACAGAGAGAGAGAGGTCTTCCATCCCAAATGGTTCACTCCCAAAATGGCTATAACAGCCAAAGCTGGGCTGATCTGAAGCCAGGAGCCTGGAGCTTCCTGCAGGTCTCCTACATGGGCACAGGGGCCCAATCACTTGTGTAGGCTTCCACTGCTTTCCTAGGCCATTAGTAGGAGCTGGGTCAGAAGTGGAATAGCCAAGAGACTCAAACTGGCACCCATATGGGATGTGGGCACCACAGGCAGAGGCTTAACCTACTATGTCACAGTGCTGGCCCATGGATCTTTTCCATATGATAGGCAAAAAAGCATGAACACAATGTGTTCATGTCTTTACTTGCATGTCTCTTTAGAAAGGCCAAGAATCTTTCCATACATTCAAAAGATCCTTACATTTACTTTCTTTTGTTGAACTGTCTTGTCATATCCTTTCCCATTTTCATTTAAGCTTTTATTTCTTTATTGATTTATAGAAACACAACTAGTACAGAAATAGGCCCTATAACTATGATATAAGTTGCAAATATTTTCCCTTGCCTGTCATTTGACTGTTCAGGGGCTATTTTTCTATTCAAAGATATTTTTATGGCCTTCACTTTTCAGAAAAAAAAATTCTTTATACACTTCAGTGGTGTATCACTCCCTTGAAAATTTATTTCATAAAATAAAAGTATCAGTACCTAAAGATACATGAACAAGGCTACAGTCGAGAAATCAAGGTTTCTATTAAATTTGAAGCAGATTTTATAGGAACTATTTCATCTTATTAGGCAATGGTATCACATTTTTTGAACAGAAAGTATAAAGATAAACCAAAGAAGATACACAACCAAAAATGCATTTTAGGCCGGCGCCGCGGCTCACTAGGCTAATCCTCCGCCTGTGGCGCCAGCACCCCAGGTTCTAGTCCCAGTCGGGGTATCGGATTCTGTCCTGGTTGCTCCTCTTCCAGTCCAGCTCTCTGCTGTGGCCCAGGAAGGTAGTGGAGGATGGCCCAAGTGCTTGGGCCCTGCACCCACATGGGAGACCAGGAGGAAGCAGTTGGCTCCTGGCTTCGGATTGGATTGGCGCAGTGCGCCGGCCATAGCAGCCATTTGGGGGGTAAACCAACGGAAGGAAGACCTTTCTCTCTGTCTCTCTCTCTAACTCTGCGTGTCAAAAAAACAATAATAATAATAAAAAAATCATTCTTAACCCAGATACAAGACTGTTAAGTTTTTAAAGTGAAAAAGTGATATTAAAGGTATAAACTTTTTTTTAATTTCAAAAAAATTGAATAAGTTTGTAGTTGTCAGATAAAAACACAAAAGACACTATGAATGTGCAATAAGAACTGTTTAAAGGACCTATGCTGTTTTCATTTAATTTTTAACAAATCGTTTTTTTAAGCCATCATACTGTACAAAAAGCCCTAGCACAAAGTCTACTTCAAAATCTTTTTTGAAATGAGTAAGGCTAGAAACTCCATTACACAGTACTTACTTCAGAATTCTTTGCAGTCAGAGAAGGGAGGAAGAATAATATCCACCAATAGATGACTGATTGAATGAATATAGTATACCCTCAGAACAGCATATTGGGCCCCATGAAAAGCAGTAATTATATAACTACATTCAGTTTGACTGGAAAGGATTGCCATTGTGCAGTATTAATTGAGAATCAGAAAATACAGAAGATGTAAAGAATATAATACCATTTTAGTAAATGATGACAGTCTCAATAGCCTAGTCCTCAACCCTATAGATGTCTTTGATGTGTTTATGCTTATATTTATATACATGCTTCATATATTTATTCTTTGTATATAAATACCTGTCTTGAGAGAATTCCTACAATATATATTTAAGAAGTGTTTTGATAAAACACAAATACACACAACTCAGTAATAGAGCAATGCAAAAAAAAAGATGTTAACCATAATAATTTTAGTAGATGTTATAATACACTGAGTTTTACTTCCTTCATTACTGTTTCTGCCTGAACTATTTTTACTCTTCTTCTACCATTTATTTTTTATTTCAGAGGCACAGAGAAAAACAGAGAGGTCTCATCTGCTGGTTCACTCTCTAAAAGGCTGGGGCTGGGCAGAGGCCAGAGACAGGAACTCAATCAAGGTCTCTCCCATGGGTGACAGAACCTCAATTACTTAATCCATTGCTGCCACCTCCCATGGTCTGCATTGGCAGGAAACTGGAGTAGGGAGTTAAGAGCTGTGAATCAAACCAAGGCACTTTGATGTGGGACTTGGGCATCTTAATTGACATCTTAAAAGGCCACATACCCACCCCCAAATTATTTTGCTAGTGGCACACATCTACTTACATAATCTGAAAAAAGGAATTTTTAGTTTTAGGAAATAAATATTAGAGATTAAAGAAAAACTGCAGAAAGTCTTGAAATTTTAAAAAGCTGGTCATTTGGTAATGATATTATAAATTCTGCATAATGTTTTAAAATTCAAAATGTTTAGATAAAATGTAACTTCATAATATAAGCAATACTTTTTGCTGCTACCAATGAACAAACATCACACATAAATGGACCCCAAAGCACATATATTACAGACTAAAGACACACACATACCTGGATGATTCAGAAGAGTATCAAGTTCTTCTTTGGCCACAACCATTCTTAGTTTATCACTACTATCAATGACAAAAATAATGGCTTGTCCTTCTCTAAATAACATAAAGAGAAGAATTAAAGCTACACTGGGAAAATTTTCCATGTTTATTATCCATCTGCACTTTCTAACATATTATCTCTTTATAACTATATCCATCATTAGAAGTTTTTATTTTATCTCTTATCACTTTATATGATTGGTCATTATTTAACTATTCGTCATATTTCAAGTTAAAAAAATCTCATCATTTGGATGGTAAGATGATAAACTTAATGACTTGCCATTTTATAACTTAAAAAATGAATAATTAGCTTTTTGTTTAAAAAATTAGAATATAAAATTAGGAAAAGACCATAATTATACAGAAAATAATGTGTATTTTGGGAAAAAACAATTGATACTTTATATATGTTTTCATATGAATATGCACACCTGTATTTAAAATGAAATTCAAGTGTTTTGGATCTTTCCATTGACATACATATAAACATTTCCTTTATTTTCTGGCATGATAGTTTGAAGCACTTTTATGTGATACACTAAAGCTACCCAACAGTGTTTCCCAGATTTTTTTTTTACCTTAAGCTACAATGAGAAATACATTCTACACTGGATTGTAGTTGATAAAGTATCCAGATTTTACATATTTTAATAACATTTTCTTGAAACAATACTTCAAAATAGGTTTTATTTTATCCTGTTTTTTTTTCTTTTAAAGCTGATAAACAGTCACTGAAATTTCAGTGCAGTACTTAATACATCACTGATTTCTCTGTGTCTTTAATGATTACATAGAATTCCACTGAGTGGATGGGACTTATTTTTGGACTTCTGGGTTATTTCCAATTTTCATTACTATGACAAACCTTGCAATAAATATCCTATCTACACAATGAAAATTTGATGCTTCAAGATTTGTTATTCTGAGTAAAATATTTAGGAATACATACACAACTTAAAGTTTTAGACAATCTCTACCAAACTACACAAATTTATAGGGCTATCCATATTTTTTCCACTTTGTCAGTCCTTTTCAATCAGAGTCATTCTAATACCATTATTATTTTTCTTTTATATTATTAATTTGCTGATAAGTTTCAATACCTCTTCATATCTTTATTTGGTACCTTATTTTTTTGTCATTTACATATTATAGTCATAAATTAAGATTTTCATGCAGAATATCACTGATAGTCACAAGAAGATAAAAATAAAATAACTTTGCAAATACCATTTTCTCCTATTAAAACACAATTATGGGGGCCGGCGCTGTGGCGCAGTAAGTTAATCCTCTGCCTGTGGCACTGGCATCCCATATGGGCACCGGTAGGTGCTCCTCTTCTGATCCAGCTCTCTGTTATGGCGTGGGAAAGCAGTGGAAGATGGCCCAAGTTTTTGGGGCCCTGCACCCACATGGGAGACCAGGAAGAAGCACCTGGCTCTTGGCTTCGGATCGGCACAGCTCTGACCGTTGCAGCCATTTGGGGAGTGAACCAACAGAAGGAAGACCTTTCTCTCTGTCTTTCCCTCCCACTGTCTGTAACTCTACCTCTCAAATAAATAAATTAAAAAAAAAAACCACAATTATGCATATTGGCAAAATCATACATTACTAGCAGGTATAGAAAACAGGATAACTGGAAATATGTAACTATTAGAGGTTTAAAAATGTTCAATCATTTTGAACCAGTGATTTTATTTCTCAATTCTTTCTAAGAAAGCATGAACTATACCACATGGGAGTACTAGTTTGAGTCCTGGCTGATCTGCTTCCAAATCAGCTTCCCGCTAATGTGTTGGGGAAGGCAGAGGAAGATGGCCCAACTACTTGGGCCCCTGCCACTCATGTGGGGAGGCCAACATGGAATTCCTGGCTCCTGGTTCAGATGGCCTAAACCTGGCTATTGCAGCCATCTAGGGAGTAAACTGGCTGATGGGAAGATCTTTGTTTCTCTCAGTCTCTTCTCTCTCTCTGTCTTTTAAATAAATAATCAAAAAAAAAAAAAAAAACTTTCCAACCAATAATACTACACTCAGAAAAGTTATCCTTCAGAAATGAAGGAGAAACAAATTTTGCAAGATAAACAAAAACCAAAGGAATACATCACCATCAAAACAACTTTGATAACCATGCTTTAAGGAGTCCTATACCTGGAAGCAAAAGGAAGATAACTTCCACCATGAAAACACATGAAGTATGAAATCCACAAGAGCATATCCATTAAAGAAATCCAACCTTATCAATACAGTAAACAACAAAACCACAAATACAAACAGAAGAAAATTAACAAAATGATAGCAATCTTTATTTATCAATAACAACCTTAAATGTAAATAGATAAAATTCCTAACATACACACAAGCCAAATTGCTAAAAAACAAGATCAAAATTTTCATTGACTAAGATATATAAATATGCACAGATTAAAAGTCAACAATTCAAAAAGAAAAAGATATACATGCAAACAGAAACCAAAAGTGAGCAGGAGTAGCTATGCTTATATTAGACAAAACAGACTTCATGAGAAAAACTGTAAAGAGAAACAAAGGAGGTCATTATATAACGATCAAGGAATCAATTCAAACAGAAAATACAAGAACTATAAATACAGAATTACCTAATGTCAGCACAACAAATTTTTATGAAACAAACACTTTTAGATCTAAAAGGAGAGATAGGCGTTAATACAATAACGGTAGGGAACTTCACCATTGCATTTCATCAAGGGACAAATCATCCATACAAAAAATGAACAAAGACACATCAGATTAAACTATACTGAATATAGACCAAATGAACCTTACAGACATCTATAGAATATTTCATCCAATAGCTGCAGAAGCACATTCTTTTTCATCAGCATATGAAACATTGTCTAGAACATATAGTATATTAGGCCACAAAACAAGTCAACAAATTAAAAAAATAAAAAATCATATTTTATATCTTTTCTCATTACAACAGAACTAGACTATAAATCAATAAAAGAAACTTTAGAAATTATACACATAAATGGAGACTAACACACTATTTAGCAAACTGATTCACTGCAAAAATCAAAAGGGAAATTAGAAAATTTCTTGAAACAAATGAAACAACATACCAAACCTTTACAGCGAAAGCAATACTAAGATGCAAGTTTACAGCAACTTACATAAAAAAAGCACTTACATAAGAAAAAAAAACTTAAAATAAGCAAACTAATATTATATTGCAAAGACCTGGAAAAGCAGGAACAAATCAAATTCGAAATTACCAAAGGAAAAGAAAGAAAAAAGATCAGAGCAGAAGCAAATAAGATAGAGACTAACATAATTCAAAAGATCAATGAAAGAAAACTGATTTTTTGTAAAAGACAAAATTGATAAACCTTTAGGCTAACCAAGAAAAAAAGAGAAGACCCAAATAAATAAAATAACTGATGGAAAAGGAGATATTACTGTTGCCACAGAAATAAAAAGGATTATTAATGGGTATTATGAACAACTCTCTGCCAAGAAATTGGAAAATGGATGAATTTCTGGACACACATAACCTACCAAATTGGACCACAAAGAGAAAACCAGACCAATGACAATTAATGAGATTGAATTAGGTAAAAAGCTCCCAACAAATAAAAGCCCAGGACCAACGGTTTCATCACTGAATTCTACCAAACTTTCAAGAAAGAACAAACACCAATTCTCCTCAAACTATTCCAAAAATGTGAGAGAGAGGGAACTCTTCTAAGCTCATTCCACAAAGTCAGCATTACCCTGATATCCAAAACTGAGAAGGGCACAACAACAACAAAATAGAAGAAGTATAGACCTATAATCTCCTTGGTGAGCATAGATGTAAAAATTCTCAACAAAATACTAGCAAATCATATCCAGCAGTATATCAAAAAGATCACTCACCATGATCAAGTGGGATTTATTCCAGGGATGAAAGAATGGGTTGACATATGCAAATCAACAAACGTAATACACAGCATCAACAGAATGAAAGACAAAAACCTTATGATCATCTAAACAGATGCCACAAAAGGATTTGATATAATTCAGACTCCTCCATGATAAAAACTCTTAACAACTATAGAAGGAACATAATGGAGGTCATGAATAACAACAGCTCACATCATACAAGTTTCTAGCTTTTCCCTTTATATCTAAATCTATACAAGGATGTTGACTACCACTGCTTATATTCAATATAGTACCGGAAGTCTGACCCAGAGCATTAAATAAAGAAGAAGCACACAAAGAGAAACAAATGAAAGGCAAACAAAGAGGAGAGGAACATGTCAAACTACTCCTTTTAGCAAATGATATTATTCTATATATGGAAAAGCCTAAAGACTACACTAAAAGACTATCAGACTTAATAACTTCAGTAAGATATAGGTGATAAAATCAACATGCAGAAATCAGTAGCATTTTTATACAACACATATTAGACAACTTTTTGCTATAATATTCGATACCTGAGGCAAGCTACTTCAAAAAGAAAAGAGAAGTTCTTAGCTCATGATTATGGAGGTGTAAGGTCCAAATAGTCTAGTGCAAGCTCCTGCAAGGGCCTGCCTTCACTGCCCCTCCTCTAATAAAATCACCAAGATTCAATCATGAGAGCTCCATTCTAATAACCTACTACAATCTAGTCACTTTCCAGTGGCTTCAACTCTAAATACAGTCAAATTAAGTTTCCTTCCTCTTAAATACCATTAACATATGACACTGGGGAATAACTCCAACCTGAATTTAGCAAACAAACTGTATTCAAATCATAGTACACCAATAATGCACTTACTCAGAAAGAAATAATTAAAGTAATCCCAACCTAAGTGGCTATAAAAAAGTAAGAAAAAAAACTAGAAATATACTTAAAATTTTACTAAGGAAGTGAAACACTTCTATAACAAAAATTATAAAACACTGATTAAATGAATCAAAGAAAATGGAAAAAAAAGGAAAGACTTCTCATTCACAGATTTGAGGAATTTTATTGTTAAAATATCCATATTTCCCAAAGCAATTTACAGATTCTGTCAATCCCTATAAAAATACTAATAACATTCTTCACCATGCTAGGAAAGAATCCTATAGTTCAAATGAAAGCAAAAAGGCCCCAAATAGTAAGAACAATCTTAAATAAAATAAATAAAGTTGGAAGTATCCTAATACCTTATTTGAGGACATACTACAGAGTTAAAGTTACTAAAAAAGCATGGTACTAGCATAAAAGCAAACACGTACACGAAGAGAACTGAACAGAGATCCCCCAAATAAAACCACACACCTATAACCAATTGATTATCAATAAAGGCACCAAAAACATACACTGGAGAAAAGACGGTCTCTTCAATAAACGGTGCTTGAAAACTAGATATCCACAAGCAGAAAACACCCCCTCCCTCCCAACTGCTCTCCTCTATAAAATCAACTCAAAAAGGATAAAAGATCTAAATGTAAGACCTGAAGCTATAAAAACACTAGAAGAAAACATAAGGTAAATACTTTAAGGAATTTTGTATAAGCAATATTTTTTGGAGAAGACTCCAAAAGCATAGGCAACAACAGCAAAAATGGACAAATGGTGTTGTATCAAACTAAGAAGCGTCTACACAGCAAAGGAAACAATCATAGTAAAAGATAACCTATATAATGGGAAAGATTTTTTCCAACTATTCACTTAACAAAGGGTTACTATCCAGAATATATGAGAGTAAAAAAAAAAAATGAAAAACAACAAAACAGTCCAGTTACGAAATGGGCAGGGGCTGACGCCATGGCTCACTTGGTTAATCCTCTGCCTGTGGGGCCGGCATCCCGTATGGGTGCCGGGTTCTAGTCCTGGCTGCTCCTCTTCCAGTCCAGCTCTCTGCTGTGGCCCAGGAGGGCAGTGGAGGATGGCCCACGTGCTTGGGTCCCTGCTCCTGCATGGGAGACCAGGAAGAAGCACCTGGCTCCTGGCTTCGGAACGGTGCAGCGCCGGCCATAGCGGCCACTTGGGGAGTGAACCAACGGAAGGAAGACCTTTCTCTCTGTCTCTCTGTCTCTCTGTCTCACTGTCTATAACTCTACCTGTCAAATAAAAAATAAAATAAAATAAGAAATGGGCAGAGGATATAAATAGGGGGTTAGCATTATGGCACAGCTTGTTAAGTTGCTGCTTGGGACCCCTCCATGCCATATGGGAGAGCCTGGTTCAAGTAACAGCTATGCTGCTTCCAATCCTGGAAGATTGCATTTGGGACTCCTGACTTTGGCCTGGCCAAGTCCTGGCTTTTGCAGAGCATTTGGGGAGTGAACAAGTGCGTGGGAGATCTCTGTCTGTCTGCCTTTCAAATTAAGAAAAAAAAAAAAAACTTTAAAAAAGATAGACATTTCTCAAAACAAGAAATACAAACAAAAATAAAAATATGAAATATGTTCTATATTCTTGGCAATCAGGGAAATGCAAATAAAAAAGACTAAAATAACAAATACTATCAAAGATGTGGAGGAAACAGAACTGTTATACACTGCTAGTAGGAATATAAATAGGTAGCCATGCAGAGAAAAGTATGGAGGGTCCACAAAAGAGTAAAAATAGGGTGTGGGAGTTGTGGTGCAGTGGGTTAAATGGCTGCTTGTGATGCTGGCAACTCATATGAGTGCTGGTTTGAGTCCCAGCTGCTCCACTTCTGACCCAGCTCCATGCTAATCCACCTAGGAAAGCAGATGAAGACAGCCCAACTGCTTGGATCTCTGTACCCATGTAGGAGAACCGTTTGAAGTTTCTGGCAACCATTTAGGGAGTGAATGAGCAGAAAGCATAAAGACATTATTAAGATATTCAAATGATCCTTAACTTGTTTTGTGTTCCCATAGCACATGCTATGGGATTCCAAGATGGTTGAATAGGGAAAAAGATGTGCTGATTCTGAGCAGGAGAAAAGAAAAGCAGAGGAAGTGTATTCTAGGGGAGAGTTGGAGAGCAGTTTGCAGTGAAAATTCTACAGAAAGAGGAACATTGTGGAGCAGTGTGGAAAGTGTAGGCGCACAGCAGTGAGCTGTAACACTACACATGAATCCTGCAGCAGAGGGGCTGGAGGACATGCCAGGTTCTGAGAGCAAGGTGAGTGCAAACTGGAGCAGCTGTGCCACTGGTAATATTGCATGAGGAAGAACCCGTGTACCACAATGACTTTAAGCCGAGCATTGAGATTAGCAGGCAGCAGGGTACCCACCTAATATAGAGAAGGAAAAGCATGTTTCTTTCTCTCCATCACCTCACAAGAGAGCCTGGCAACTGGTAGAGAGAAGGTGCCATCTTGACACCAGTAGAGGCTGCAGCAGCTCTTATGCACCCAACCAGGGGATTTTACCAGAGGGAAAAATCTGTGTTTCCCACTGCCTTTGAGTCTAGCTGGGAGGGCTGACAGGGGACTGGGCACCCACTTAGGATTGTAAGGGGCCCCCACCCTCTCAACCTATAACAGGCTCCAGGGCTCAAACCGCCAGGGCAGCTGGCTCTGGAAAAGACATTGCTGTCTTCCTGGATGGGATAGGCTTGTGGGTCAGAGAAGGAATCCTCTGCATCCCACGATGTGGGAACCCTGTGTGCTGTGACTGTGGGAACACTTGACTGCATGATAGGACGCAGGGTGTAGTTGCCTCTGGAAAGTCACGGGTCTGGTGCCAGAGGCTCAGAGCTCCCTGACTGCTTGGGGTGAGTCATTACAGAGGGTCCTGTGCTTTCACTGAGGACTGCAAAGATCCTTTGTGTGGCTTATGCACCAGCACGTGTAAGGACAGTAACCACTGTGAGCTAACCTCAGGCATTGATTACCTAGGAAGGGAGGAGGTGAGGTTGTGATTATGCCAATGGGCATGATCAAACCCTCCCCTGCTGCTGAAAATAGAGGATATCTACAATGTTCAACTTGGGTGTCACTCAGTATTCTCGCCCCACCCTTGAGCACTGACCGGAGCTCCTTGCCCCACCTAACACACTGTGTATTCACTGAAGGAGCAGACATGCCACTAGGCCAGAGAGGCTTAGTTCAAAAATAAAACCCATCAGTGGAGAAAACTAACAAGTGTTTCCACAAATACCCAAAAATAAATGCAGGAATACAAGAAACAAGGTCAAGGAAGACAGTAGGACTCCCCCAAAGGAACATAACACTTGAATACTAGAATGTGAAGACGAAGAGACTAATGAAATGCCTGCAAAGGAATTCAACAGAATGATCCAAGGATTACTCAGAAGCAATGAAAAACAAATTCATGAGTTAAAGGAGTCCATTCAAGACATAGAAGAAAAAGTTTCCCATGAGACATTATTTTTTTAAAGAGAAATCAAACTGAAATATTAGAAATGAAGAATTCAATACATCAAATAAAAAATACAGTGGAAAGCCTTAACAATAGACTTGGTGAGGCAGAAGAAAGAACAGCTAAGCCAGAAGACAAATATCTGGAAATATCTCAGGCAAAACAAAAAAGAAAAAAAAAAAAGAAGAAATTAGAAAAACTAAAATCAATGTTCAAGATTTATGGGATACTTTCAAATGACTCAACATATGGGTCTTGGAGTTCCTGAAGGTGTGGAAAGAAAGAATGGATTAGAAGGCCTATTCAGTGAAATAATGACAGAAAATTTTCCTAATTTGGAGAAAGAAAGGGACATCCAAGTAAAAGAAGCATATATATGTCCTATACATGACCAGAAAACATCTCCACTACAACACATTATAGTCAAACTTTCAACAGTAAAATATAAAGAGGATTCTAAAATGTGCACAAGACAAATGCCAGATTACATTCAGATTATCTCCAATGAAACTGACATCTGATTTCACATCAAAAATGTTAAAGGCTAGGAGAGAATGGACAGAATCCAAGTCTTAAAAGAGAAAGACTGTCAACCCAGAATACTATATCCAGCAAAGCTCTCATTTATAAATGAAGGTGAAATAAAGACCTTCCAAAACAAACAAATTGAAAAGAATTTGTCATCATTTGTCCATCCTTACAAATGATTCTTAGGATGTGCCACACAGAAACAAAGGATTATAGTCATTATGAAGAAATATGAAGGCAGAAAATCTCCTAGAAAAAGTACTGAGGAATAACCACTATGGAGATTCAATCAGTAATAAAAACCTTCTCAATACAGAAAAGACCTAAAGAACTAATTCCAATTCTTCTCAAGCTATTCAAAACAATTCAAAGGGAAGGAATCCTCCAAAACGCCTTCTATGAGGCTAGCATCACCTTAATTACAAAACCAGAAAAAGATACAACCAGAAAAAGAAAGAGAACTAGAAACCAGTATCACTGATGAACATAAATGCAAAAATCCTTAATAAAATATTAGCTAACTGAATCCAACAACACATCAGAAAGATCATTCACTGGACCAAGTGGCATTTATCCTTGGTATGCAGGGAAGGTCCAGCATTTGCAAATCAATAAATGTGATACATCACATTAATAAACTGAAGAATTAAAAACCATATGATTATCTCAATAGATGCAGAGAAAGCATTTGATAAAATACATCTCTTCACAATAAAAACCTTAAGCAAACTGTGTATAGAAGGAACATTCTTCAACAGAATAAAGGCAATATACGACAAATCTACAGCTAGCATCATATTGATTGAGGAAAAGTTGGAAGCATTTCCAATAAAATTTGGAACCTGACAAGGATGCCCACGTTCACGATTGGTATTCAATTTGGTCATGGAAGTTTTATCCAGAGCCGTTAGGCAAGAAATAGAAATCAAAGGGATATAAATTGGAAAGGAGGAAGTCAAATTATCCCTGTTTGCAGATGATATGATTCTATACATAGAGGAACCAAAAGACCCCACTGAGAAACTATTGGAACTCATAAGACAGTTTGGTAAAGTTGCATATTATAAAATTAAAACACACAAAAATCAACAGCTTTTGTATACACAGATGATGCCATGACTGAGAAAGAACTTGTAAGATCAGTTCCATTCTCAATAGCTACAAAAAAGTTCAAATACCATGGAATAACCAAGAAGGTGAAAGATCTCTACAATGAAAATACAAAACATTAATGAAAAGGCCAGCACTGTGGTGTAGTAGGCTGGGCCTTTTCTTGTGACGTTGGCATCATATATGGGCACTGGTTCATGTCCTGGCTGCCCCTTTTCTGATCCAGCTTTCTGCTATGGTCTGGGAAAACAGCAGAAGATGGCCCAAGTACTCAGGCCCCTGCACCTACATGGGAGACCCAGAAGAAACTCCTGGCTGCTGGCTTCAGATCAACCCAGCTCTGGCCATTGTGGCCACCTGGGGAGTGAACTAGTAGATGGAAGATCATTCTGTCTATCCCTCTCTCTCTCTGTAACCTTACCTCTCAAATAAATCAATAACATCTTTTTTTTTTTTTAAATTGAAGAAATAGTAGAAGATTTAAAAAAAATGGAAGAATCTTCCATGTTTGTAGATTGGAAGAATTAATATCACCAAAATGTCCAGACTGCTAAAAGCAATTTACAGATTCAGTGTGAGCCCAATCAAAATATCAAAGACATTCTTCTCAGATCTAGAAAAAATGATGCTAAAATATATATGGAAACACAAGAGTCCCTGAATAGCTAAATCAATCTTATACAACAAAAACAAAGTTGGAGGCATCACAAAACCAGATTTCAAGACATACTACAGGGCAGTTGTAATCAAACTAACCTGGTACTGTCGGAAAAATAGATACGTAAGCCAATGGAACAGAACTGAAACTCCAGAAAATCAATCCACACATCTACAACTAATTTTTGACAAGGGAGCTATAATCAATCCCTGGAGAAAGGACAGTCTCTTCAACAAATGGTGCTGGGAAAATCTGATCTTTGTATGCAGAAGTATGAAACAAGACCCCTACCATATACGTTACACAAAAATCAACTCAAAATGAAAAAGTACCTAAATATATGATCTGATACCATCAAATTACTAGAAGAGAACACTGGAAAAAGTCTACAAGATATTGGCATAGACAAAGACTTCTTGGAAAAGACTCCAGAAATAGGCAGTCAAAGCCAAATTAGACAAATGGGATTATATCAAGCTAAGAAAGTTCTACTCTGCAAAGGAAAAATTCAACAAAGTGAAGAGGCAACCAACAGAATGAGAGAAAATATTTGCAAAATATAAAACTGATAAACAATTGCTATCCAGAATCTATAGAGCTCAAGAAACTCAGTAACAACAAAGTAAACAATCTGGTTAAGAAATGGGCAAAGGACTTGAACAGGCATTTTTCAAAAGATGAAATTCAAATGGCCAACAGACACATGAAAAATGCTCAGGATCACTAGCCACTAGGGAAATGCAAATCAAAACCACAATGAAACTTTACCTCACCCCAGTTAGAATGGCTCTCACACAGAAATCAAAAAACAAATGATGGCAAGCATGTGTGGGGAAAAAGGTACCCTAATCCACTGTTGGTGGGAATGTAAACTAGTACAGCCATTGTGGAAGACAGTATGGAGATATCTCAGAAAGCTGAAAATAGATATACCATATGGTCCAGGAATCCTACTCCTGGGAATTTACTGAAGAGAAATGAAATCAGCATATGAGTTATCTGTACCCCTCTGCTAAGTGCAGCTGAATTCACAATAACTAAGATATGGAATCAACCCAGTTGTCCATCAACTGACGATTAAAGAAAATGTAGTATATATACACTATGGATTATTACTCAATTTTGAAAAAGAATGAAACCCTGTGTTTTGCTACAAAATGGATGCAACTGGAAACCATTACACTTAGTGAAATAAACTAATCCCAAAATTACAAATACCATATGTTTTCCTTGATCCGTGGTAACTAAGAGTGCAAAAAAATTGTAATGTATAATTATTTTCATTGCAATCTGCATAAAGGGAAATATCATTATGTTCTTAGACTTGTATGTATAAATTATATTGAACCTGTTAAAAATTAATTAAAATTAAGGGGTCAGTGCTGTGGCATAGTAAGCTAAGCCTCCACCTGCGCACTGGCATCCCATATGGGTGCCTGCTGCTTTTCTTACAATCCTGCTCTTTGATTATGGCTTGGGAAAATGGTAAAGATGGCTCAAGTGCTTGGGTCTTTGTATCTATGTGGGAGACCCAGAAAAAGTTCCTGGCTCCTGGCTTCAGATCAGCACAGCTTCGGCCATTGCAGTCATTTAGGCAGTGAACCTGTGGATGGAAGAGTTCTCTCTTTGTCTCTCTCTCTCTAACTTTGCCTCTCAAATAATTAAATAAATCTTTTAAAAAATTAATTAATGTTAAAATAAAAAATGAAATTAAAAAGTGCATGCTGTGCACATGTGGGTAAACAGCACACCATACCCCATAAATATGTAAAATTATTATAGGTTAATTTAAAAAAAGAAAAAAGAGCATCAAAAAGAGTTAGACAAATGAAAAGATGGAAACAATGTTTCTAAATCTGGGAAATTTACTGGGATAAAATGGAAACAGAAGCCCAGATAGCAGCTTAACCTATTATGCAACAATACCAGCTCCCTAGTAAATTAATTTTAAACAATTTTTTTTTTTTTATTTGACAGGTAGAGTTACAGACAGTGAGAGAGAGACAAGAGAAAGGTCTTCCTTCCACTGATTCACTCCCCAAACGGCTGCTACGGCCGGTGCTGTGCCAATCCGAAGCCAAGAGCCAGGTGCTTCTTCCTGGTCTCCCATGTGGGTGCAGGGGCCCAAGCACTTGGGCCATCCTCCACTGCCCTCCCGGGCCACAGCAGAGAGCTGGACTGGAAGAGGAGCAGCCAGGACTAGAACCCAGTGCCCATATGGGATGCCGGCACCGCAGGCAGAGGATTAACCAAGTGAGCCAGAGTGTCAGCCCCTAAACAATTTTTGAAAATGGTTTATTTCCAGGAATTTGATTTTTAGAAAATTTGTGTATAAAATTTTATTTTTAGATACCATGATTATATTAATCAATATATTCTTAGCTAAAGATGTTTTGGTTTAGTTATGAAAAAAGAAGTGAAAATTCATTTACTGTCTCAATAAGATTTTTTAAGGAGGTAAACGTCTGATGTAGTGGTTAAGATGCTATCTGAAACACTCACTTCCCTTACCGAAGTGCCTTGGTTCAAATCCCAGCTCTGCTTCCAATGCCAGCTTTCCGTTAATGTATACCCTTATGAGGGTTCAACTATTTGGAACCCTGCCATCAACATGGGAGACCTGGATTGAGATCTGGGCTCAGGCTTTGGCCCTGGTCAGCTCTGACTATTGTGGGCATTTGAGGAGTGAACCAGCATATGCAAGATCTCTGCTCATCTTTTTCTCTCTCTGCCTTTCAAATAAATAAAAATTTAAAAAATCTTGAAGAAAACAGAGTTAAAATCAGAAAAAAATTTCCTTTTTTCTGAAGCAAGATCATCTTTTTGTTTTTTATAACTAAATAAATATATTTTTTGAAAGAAGCTAAACACAATAGAAAAAGTACCATGTACCAACTAATTGAAGGAGGAACAAAAAAAACCCCCTCTCTTGTACTGAAAACTAAAGTTCCCCCCAAAAAATAAATAAAAATCCCATTATTTCCCCAGGGAATTTAACATAGCCTACCAACCACATCACTTTTCCTTTTTCATTTATTTTTTTAAAGATTTATTCACTTGAAAGTCAGAGTTATACAAAGAGAGGAGAGGCAGAGAGAGAGAGAGGGTCTTCCATCTACTGGTTCACGCCCCAATTGGCCGCAATGGCCAGAGCTGTACCTATCCGAAGCCAGGAGCCAGGACCTTCCTCTGGGTCTCCCACGTGGGTGCATGGGCCATCTTTTACTGCTTTCCCAGGCCATAGCAGAGAGCTGGATTGGAAGAGGAGCAGCTGGGACTAGAACCAGCGCCTATAAGGGATGCTGGCGCTTCAGGCCAGGGCATTAACCCACTGCGCCACAGTGCCAGCCCCCACTTTTCCTTTTTCAAACTGACCCTTAAATTTGAAGCACCCTTCTCTCTCTACTTCTGAGGTCTCTGGATCTATATGTATTAAATAGGTACTTGATATGTTAAAGTATGCTTGAAAATAATACCTGGAATAAATCTTTCGTTCATATCCCAAAATTATGTTTGTTCTCATATTAGTAGGAAAGAGGTAATCAATAAAAATCTAAATATGATCTAGTAGTAGTAGTTATCACATACCATTTTAAGGTAGAAGTTCATAATGAGAAATGGGAATTTAGTCAAGGAATTTTATTTTTAAGATTCAGACTCCATTAGCAAGTCACATTGATCTTAGTTGAAGGAGTCTTATCAGTATCAGAAGTTAATGAATTTAATACCACCTCTTGAGGAGGTAAAGCACGTTTGGAGTCTAGTAACTTGATGGTTGTTAATCTGAAATAATTAGTGAGCACTGGATTTGAATATGTGTAAATTTGTGTTTAGGACTGCTCACAGAATAAATGGATCATCTTTTAGACAATACTATTATTTAAACTAAAATAAGTCAATAATATTTGCTGATCTATATGCTAAGTATCATTCTAGGTCTTGAAGAAACCATCTCTAGTGGAATTTACAATCCAGTGAGGCAGCTACGGTAGGATACAGCAAAATACATAAATATGATTACAGAGATGTGAATGTATACTATGTGAACACTGGCAACAGAATAATGGGGTGAATCAGTGAAACTTCAGAGAAGGTAACTTGAGTTGGTTCTTTATTTTTTCTTTTAATGATTTATTTATGTATTTGAAAGACAGAGTTACAGAAAAGCAGAGGCAAGGACAGAGATAGAGCTCTTCCATCCACTGGTTCACTTCCCAAATGGCCATAATGGCTGCAGGTGGGCCAGGCTGAAGCCAGGAGCCAGATGCTTCTTCTGGGTCTCCCACATGGGTGCAGGGGCCCAAGGACTTGGGCCATCTTCTACCACTTTCCCAAGCCATGGCAGAGAGCTGAATCAGAAGTGGAGCTGGGTCTCGAACCAGCGCCCATGTGGGATGCCAGCCCTGCAAGCAGTGGCTTTACTCACTATACCACAGTGACAGTTTTACGCACTATGCCACAGCACCAGCCTCCATTGAGTTGGTTCTTGAAGTATCAATATATTAACCTTAAGTTAAAGAGCAGTGAGATGGAATAGGGCACTAAAGACAAAACAGTACATGTAAAGGCCCACGGTCATGAAGGACCTGAAGCAATGTATGCTCAATGTGAAGGATGGTTATATATTTTTCTGACTAGGAAATGTGCTTAAATTATATGAAAAACAAAAATTACAACCCAGGTCATATAATCATTTGATTTCTAATCATTATTTGTTATTAAAATATGACCATCTATTTAAGCAACAATCACAAAAGTACTTACTTATAATAGTGTTCCCAGAGATTTCTGTATCTTCCTTGACCTGACATGTCAAACACTGTAAAAGATAAACTACAGAAAAAAAGAGAAAGCAAAGTATGATTATAAGCTACTAATTGAAAGTATAACTTTTACTTAAATTATTTTCAATTAAAGAAATCATCTTTGATGTACAATATTCAGTATGAGCCCGTGTTCAAGAAAAAGCTCCATAAAGTAAAAATATGATTTTTTTCTATTGAAAAAATATAACATTATAACATTGTAATATATATAATAATATATATTATATATATAATAATAATATATATAAAAATATAACATTATAAAGAGATGTTTTCTTTGCTAGTCAGATTACTAGAGTGTGTGTAAATTCTAAATTATGAAAAATAAACCAGAGGTAGTGGTACAAATAATCTAAAAATTTTTGAAAAAAAAACATTATTTTTGCAAGAGTAGAAAGAATAACCAGGTAGATCTAATGTTGTTATTTTTCACCCACAACTTTTTATTCACAGGAATGAAGTGGATTACCTGGATGATTTGAATTTCTCTATGTTGAATCCTATTGTTGGAACTATATCTTGAGATTGAGCCTTTAAGAAAAAGAAGGAGTTTAGATATTTACAAGTACCAAAAATGAGTTTTTCCTCAAACCTACCACTGAAGAGAGGATCAGATTAAGCAAAATTAAAATTTTTCTAATACGATGACTATATATATTCTTTATAGAAGTTTAAGGCTTACTGATTATAAATCTGCATCACATCTATGTCATAATTAACATGTTGTAGCTTATTGGAAGTTACCAAGGACTTAAAAGTTTTTATAAATGGTTTAATAAGTTACCTGGAGTTCACATGTAGGACTTTCTATCTTTCAACACATACTTATTGAGTTCATATATGTTCTGAACTGTCCTTACATCAAGAAGGTCCCTGCTCTCAAGGAGTTTATAATCTAGAGATGGCAAACAGAAATAAATAACTAAGTAACAAAGGAATACAATTTTTAGGAGTGAAAACTGCAAAGGTGATTGAGAATGAGAGGCATTAGGACAGGAGAAGTTGGTATAGTATGGAAGAAAAGTGCTTAGGAAGGCATCTTTGAGGAGGTGACATTTGATCCATAAGTGCATAATAGGAAGGGGAAAAGGTATGACAAATTCTTGGCAAACAGCTTTCCAGTTAAGAGAAATCAGATACTACAGTGAATCTAAGGCAGGAAGGAACTTGCCACTCAGGAAAAGTAGAAAGTCTGAATGTCTAAGAACACTGAATAAGGTAAAGAGTGGTATGCTGAGGTTAAGTGAGGTAGATCCCAGAAGGCCATAGCAGGGAATACTGTATGCAGTAGGAGATAAGTTGACAAGTCCCATGGGCAATTACAATACATTATAAGGATAACCTAACTCTTCAAATGCCACCTAGAATTTACAGTATCAAAACCATCCTCTGTTTCAATAAAAATCCACCTACTTTCTGATCTATATGTTTAAAAGTTATTCTTGACTCCTGTCATTTATATTCCATATTATAATCATTCTCTAAGCTTTATTTGTTCAGGCTCTTTATTTGTTCTAAGCTTATTAGTTAATTTCATACTTTGAATTACTACACTAGCCTCCTAACTGCTCCTAATTGGCTATCCTGTATTAAAGAACTTAAATAACTTCAATAAGTCTTAGTTTTCTCAAAAGTAAAATAAATTATTATTACTAACTCATAAACTTATGAGAATTAAATGAGTTAATGAATACAAAATATTCAACACAGTGTTGGATCCCTAGTAAATATTCAATAAATAATTGCTATTATTATACTTCCCTGATTTTACTCTGATTCCCACCCATTTTATTTTCTACACTGTCACAACTAAAAAAAAAAAAATCCCCTTCAGTCTGACTTCTTGCTTTTCTGTGAAAGCAAGAATCATACAAGAGAGATTTTTGCTTCATATTATTATCTTCACTCTGGTTATCTCCTTTAGGGAAATTTAAATTCAAAGGGAAAGAAACTGAAAAGTCATTGGAGCTTGTTTACCTTAAATGTAATGTGCTACTCAGACTTACCCCTAATGGTAGAGCTAGAAACATGCCAGGGGATTCTAATTCAATCCCACCAAGGTGGCATGTACCAATGCCATCTTAATGTTAAAGTGATCAGTTTCAGTTCATAATTGATCAAAAAGATAGAATTAAGTGTCAAAGGGATTACATAAATAAGACCAGTGCCTGCAAATAATAATTGCTAGAATTAAAAAGGAGAGAATGATCCTTCATGGGAAGCAGGATACACAGCAGACTCATAGAATGGCAAATGCCCTAAACAGCACTCTAGCCTCAGAATCAGCCCTTAAGGCATTCGGATCTGGCTAAAAATACCCATAAGAGTTTCTCAGGCATGGAAAGCTAAGACACTGTGGCAAAAACAAAAACAAAAAACCTAAATGAAAGATCTCTGCGAGTGAGATCCCAGTGGAAAGAATGGGTCATCAAAGAAGGAAGTACCTTTCTCTGAAGGGAGGAGAGAACTTCTACTTTGAATATGGTCTTGTCTAAATAAGTTCATAGTTGGTGAACTCAAGAGGCTTCCATAGCCTTGGCAGCTCATGACAAGAGCCTCGGGTGATTACTGACATCATAAATAAGAGTGTCAATTGTTAAATCAACAAGGGGAGTCACTGTACACCTGCTCCCCATGTAGGACCTCTGTTCTTAATGTGTTGTACTATGCGAATTAACAGTAAAACTACTACTCAAACAGAACTCTATACTTTGTGTGTCTGCATGGGTACAGTCTGTTGAAATTTTTACTTAGTATATACTAAGTTGATCTTCTGTATATAAATATAATTGAAAATGAATCTTGATGAAGAATGGGATGGAAGAAGGAGTGGGAAATGAAAAGGTTGCGGGTGGGAGGAAGGTTATGGGGGGAAAGCCACTGTAATACAAAAGTTGTACTTTGGAAATTTATATTTATTAAATAAAAGTTGAAAAAAAACGTAATAAAGTAGGTCAAAAAAAAATGTAATGTGCTAGTGAAAAGGCCCCCAGAGCTGCCCCAGTTTTGTTTTTTCTGAAGTTTTGCTGATTCGAGTTTTCCTTCCATCTATCCTATGAACTATCCTGATATATTTTTCCCAAAAATTTCTTTTTGTTTATGTTAGATAAAATTTATTTTCTGCTACAAAGATTCCTACTTCATACCTTGTGGTTCCTTCATTGACCAACAAGTTTTGGAATAAACAGTTTCCTAATTTTTGTTGTCACCAAAAACTACATAATTTTTATTCAAATATGTCAATCATGTGATACAATCATCAACTGTTATTATGAAAAAAATTTCAAACAGCCAAAAAAATAGGCAGGTTAAAAGTCTGAAGAAATCTCAGAAAATATCAAAATAGTAATTCTATTTTCATTGAACTGGAATTAGAGTAATTTTGTGCCTTTCCACAATCACTCAGCTTCTTCAAAATCTCTAATTTAACTTATTTTACTTATAAGGATACCCCTCCCTACTAAAGTTCCAGTGGAAAGCAATTAGGAAAAACAAAACTCCACAAATTAATCAGGATATAGAATAAGATATGTGAGTGCTTCTGGATTCAACTGAAACTCATTTTCTCAAAAGTATTCCAAAAGATAGTTTCCAATATTGATTTCCCTATGCTTTATCCAAAAACAAACATGAAGGCATTTCAAAAAGCTCATAATAGGCCAGCGCTGCAGCTCAGCAGGATAATTCTCTGCCTGCGGCACCGGCACCCGGGGTTCTAGTCCCGGTCGGGGTGCCAGATTCTGTCCCAGTTGCTCCTCTTCCAGGCCAACTCTCTGCTGTGGCCCAGGAAGGCAGTGGAGAATGGCCCAGGTGCTTGGGCCCTGCACCCGCATGGGAGACCAAGAGAAGCACCTGGCTCCTGGCTTCGGATCAGCACGGTGCAGGGGCCGCAGCGTGCCGCTGCAGTGTGCAGCCACAGCGGCCATTGGGGGGTGAACCAACGGAAAAAGGAAGACCTTTCTCTCTGTCTCTCTCACAGTCCACTCTGCCTGTCAAAAACAAAAACAAAAACCTCATAATGAATGCATATTATGAAAAATGTATGCATGGATTCCAAAACCTTTTTGCACCAAAATAAACTTATATTTTAATTTCATTTGATAATGAACATTCTGAAGTACACTTGAACATTTTTTTTTCATTCTCTAAAGTGGACAGAGAATTGTGTAAAGCGTACAAAGACTAGGAATTATTAGCTAAGCGGAACGGGCCATCTGAGACAGTCCATTCCATGGATAGACCAACATCAACAGAAACAGAACAAGATTTCTAAGAGACCCTATTTGGTTAGTTTATTTAGTCTGCTAATAAAATTAAAAAAAAATCATTCATCAATCTAATCAGCCAATAAATATATTTAAATGCCAAGCATTATTCTGTATTTGGTATTCAGTGCTAAACAAGACAAGATTGACACTCTATTATAAAAAGAAAGTTAATAAGCAAGTTATGAACTCAAAATGTAAGATAACTTCAGTTTGTTTTAAAGATTAAGAATATAAAACTACATGATGTAATAGAATGAGATCATGTACAACAGAAAGCAAGGGAAAGACTCTTCAAAGAAAA
The DNA here is from genome assembly GCF_051225735.1 of Oryctolagus cuniculus. Taxonomy (NCBI): domain Eukaryota; kingdom Metazoa; phylum Chordata; class Mammalia; order Lagomorpha; family Leporidae; genus Oryctolagus; species Oryctolagus cuniculus. The sequence continues at coordinate 52,191,729 of NC_142870.1, read as the reverse complement.
TATACAGGTTGTGTCTCTAAGAAAATGACTCCTGGACTATATTTTTCACAACAGTGGTCACATTAAAGTATCCTCTCTCTCTTCCTATTCATCAGCTTTGAAGATGCCAGCAATCTCAATATATTAACAATAGATGATAAAATTATAATAAATAAATATAATATAATTATAAAATAAATATTAACAACAAATAAACATTAATAAACATTATTTATTAACAACAAATAAATATGAAAAATCAGTTTGGGTGGCCAGCACTGTGGCATGTCAGGTTAAGCCATAACATGGGACATTAGCATCCCTTATCAGAACACTGGTTTGAGTCATGGCTGTTCCCCTTGTGATCCAGCTCCCTGCTAACGTGCTGGGGAAGGCAGCAGATGATGGCCCAAGTACCTGAGCCCCTGAGATCCACATGGGAGATATAAATGGAGTTCTGGGCTTCTGGCCTCAGCCCCAACCATTGTGGCCATTTGGGGGTGAACCAGCAGATGGAAGATAGTTCTCTGTCGCTCCCACTCTATCTGTCACTTGCCTGTGAAATTAATAAATGAATCTTTAAAAAAACTGTTTGGATTTGAAAATATCTATAAACTAATACCTAGAAAATTGAGAGGTAGAAAGGGACACAGAAAGAGAGGAGACAGCTTCCATTCACTAGTTTACTCTCCATATACCCCTAACTGCTGGCTGGCTGATAGGACTGCTAACACCTAACGTTCACTGGTTTATTCTCCATACACTGCTAACTGCTGGGTGGTTTTCCAGATTTCTAAAGTATCTGGATGGCAGAAACCCAATTATCTAAGCCATCAGCACTGCTTTCCAGCCTCTGCACCCACAGAAGCTGGAGTTAGGAGCCAGAGCTGGGTATAGAACCCAGGTACTCTGATACGGGACGTAGGTGTCTCAACTCGCATGATAACTACTAGAACAAATGCCCAAACCTAAAAGCTGACTTTTCCCACAGAAATAAATGAAACAACTTTACTATAAGATGTGCAATTCTTTTGGAAGGCATTTACTAACATAGCAATTTAGACGTCCATGATTAATTCACTTAATTTATTAAAAATAATGTTCTCACAGTGGATATAAGCTCTTGGGTTCAAAGTAGGAAGGAAGCAAATGTTAAATGTGCCTGAGTGACAGAAGTTTTAGAGCCTTTCAGAGGCCCCAATTTAGGTGAGCCCTTCACTATTATTACCAAGTTAAGAAAAAAAAAAAGTAAAAGCAAATTACACTTTCTCAGGACCTAGAGGTTAATTTTTCTGATGAGATAAGATAGTTGTTCTAGCTTTAAGACTCAAGAAGTGATTTCAGGTGCACAAAAGCACTGTTTTTATGGGGGTTTTCTCTACATGCAGCAGAACCTACTCTGGATCAGGTGTTGAATGAGGTAGCTTTATACAGCTTTCAATTACTAAAGTAATAGATTCATGCCTATATTGCTTAAAAGCATCTTGCTTACTACTACTGATATACACACCACATTTCTGTGAAAAACTGTCTGCTTATCCACAGAACCTGTAGAGGTGATTCATTTTTCCCCTTGTTTTGTTCCTCCTATAAACAGGAACTGAAAAAGCAGTGCAATCTAAAAGTAAACTCAGCAAATTTATGACAATCTTTTGGAGAAAAAAAATTCTGAAAAGAACATTCCAGTATAATCATCAAGATTTGCCTTTTTCTGCATGAAATTCACTGCAAATTGTAGTTGACAGATATTACTTTAAGGTATTCCAAGTTTAAAAATGATTCCACAGCATAATTATACGAAGTTATGACATCATACAAATAATTCTGCATATTAACTTTCCCTAGTAGCAGAGAATACATACAGCATCTAACAATGATACTTACATTTGAAGGTTTAAGTTTGTTGATGATTGTTGTTTTGCCACTATTATCTAGACCAAGGCACAAAACATGAACCTCCTTCTTCTTCAGGCCAAGCAAGCCTGAGAGTCTGTCTAGCAATCCCATAATGTGACTCAAATATGACAAATCAGCTGCAAGTAACAAAAAAAAGCTCTAATATCTAAAAACACCTGAAGCATGCAAAATACATAATTCTTAAAAATTTAAGGAAACATAATGATACTGTGAAAACCTTGTCAATGTAGCTTTGTAATTAGTCAATAGAGGATAAGCTGATTACCACAAAGGAGACTTAACAGAAACGCAGAGTGGCAGCTTATAACCCCTGGCAACATAGATTAACAACCTTGAAATGACAACATTTCTCATTGTCATTTATAATATTTAAGAGGAAAACACAGGCTCCATAACATGCAAACTCAACCAACTGTGATAATTCAAAGTATCAAGTATCAGGCTGCAAGTATCAATTAGGATGCAGCATTCTGGGAAATATGGAACAATATAAGGGCAATAATTTTGTATTTAATATGACACTAAAATTTAAACTGTAAGACAGACTAGATCCATTGTTTTAACTCTCAGCTTAAGGATTGATTGGCATTTGTAGATTATTTTAAATTAATCTTCTGCTATGAAGCAATTTACATACAATTTATCATCTTAATTCAAAGCAAATTTACTATTTACTTATCACACTAAACATATAAAATATACACGCTTGTTTTTTCCATTTTCCATACAATTTTGAACAAATTTTTAAAAATATGACCACTTCTCACATTTTCCTCCTTTACAACTTCTACTCTAATACAATGGCTGTGAAAAGACTGATGCTTATACATTCACCTTTCATAGTACCTGGTGTTGAAACTTTTCACTGGTTTTTCACGTATTATCAAATATTTACTGAATTATGTTAGGGCAAAAAATTTATAAGAGAAGTCAGTTTTTCTAAAAATGTAATCACCTTTATTGAAGCTGTTTGTGCACTTCTTTTTTTAGTAATTATAGCTTTCCTCTGTAATTTTATTTTCTGCATTCATAAATAAAGGCAATAAAAGACAAGAAAGCTGGTCAACATTTCTTTACCATGTTCAAAATTCATAGTAAGAGGCACAATTGAAATTTTCTGTGAGTATCCACTCCAGTAGCCAGGATTCTCAACCCTAGCTGCACTCTGGAATCAACTGTTTAATCTGAATTTCTGAAGATGGAAACTGGGCAACTATACTTTTAAAAGCTACATAGTGGAGTTGGCGTTTATCCTAACAGAACACTGGCTTACCACAATGGACTACTTGAGTTCATTTCCTAGCTCTGACTCCTGACTCCAGCTTCCTGCAAAGCCACCAAGGAGACCCAGATTGAGTTCCCAGCTCCTGGCTTCTGCTTAGCCCAGACTCAGCCACTCTGGGCATTTGGGGAGTGAACCAGCAGATGGCAGCTCTCTCTGTCTCTCAAATAAACAAATAAAATAAAAACTACACAGTGTTTCTGATAGGTAGTCACTGCTGAGAACCATTGGGTTTCAGAATAAAGTCCAAACTTCAGTGAATACCTTTAACAATGTTCACAATTTGGTTCTAATCTATCTTTCCACTTTCTGTTTCCACTCTTTGTACATCGATTTAAATGTTCATGGATGTTCCATGTGATACTGAAACGAGGATTCATGTTGTCAGAAAAATCCAGAAGAATCAGGATGTTACTCAAAATTTTTTTAACTCTTTACTAGTTTATTAAAATTAATGACTTGGAAGATAAGCTACAGGGAGAGCTCCTGGTGGGGCAGAGAAGGAAACAATGACTTGTATTTTCTAAACTTTAAATAAGTGTGTTAAATGAATTGTTATACACACTACTCCAGATCAGTGCTCCTATTTGGCTCTTAGTTTTCTGATGATGAAATTTCCATTAGAGTTTCCACATCCAAAAAAAAAAAAAAAAAAAAAGGCCCAAGTTGAGCAGTCTTAAAACCATCAATGAAATAAAATTTCGCCCAAACCACTTCAATGCATTTTCTAGTCCCTAGCACTGACCGCCTGATCCTGCTACTCCTTTTCCACCTCTCACGTTAGAAACAACTCCTCGCGTGGAAGGAAAATCAAAACAAAACCTTGAGGAAGAGCCAAGAGGAATTCTAACGCTGACCGGAGGGAGCGGGGGAGTGGCTGGGGACTGTAAAAATCCCGGGGTTTTGATGTTAGCTTGGCTGCCCCAGGAGCTGGTGAGGAACAGAAGGGACGCACTCACTCGTACCAGGCCCCGGGAAGGGAATCTGGTACGGGGGCTCCCTCAACCTTCTCTGCTCTGCCTCGGTATGAAAGATCGCCGTTCCTGACTAAAACCGTCTCTACAAGTTGGAAGAAATGACATCCCCTACCTCAGGCCGAACATCCACGCCTGGTCTGCCGCCTTGGCGCGCCGCGTTTCCCTGGCAACAAAAGCTTCTTCCGGTCCCGAAGCCACGCCTCTTTGGGAGTATTAGCAGTGCTCTGGCACCTGGGGTGGTAAAGCTCCTGGGAAAAAGGCCAGAGGCTCGCTGAGCAACTATTAACGAGGGGTGGGAGGTGAGCAAAGGTTAGGGGCGCCGGGCTGGGGGCCGGTTTCCTGCGAGGGACCTTGCCGTCTTCGGTGGAGCATGACGGGAGTTGTAGGCGCGCGCACAGCCTGCCGGGAAGCGCGTGTCTGCATTCGCTGCGCTTCTATGGGCGTGGATTCCCCCAGCTGCTTCGCCCAGGGCGTGGCGTCTGTGTGACGCCAAGGCTGAGGCCCTGGGTTGTAGACTGGCGCAGACTCAGCGGGGTGACCGCGACTGCTGGATACGGTGGTACCCACTGGGACAGGATGTGCGCCGTTGTTGCCCTGTACCCACGGCACCGAGCCCCCTCCATGTTCTGATTGAGGAAAGCTTTTAAAGTTGGGCGGGAGAGGAAAGACACTGGTGCCGAAAGTCAGGTGTAATTCGACGAAGGAAGTATGTACACCTGCTTCCTAGCTGCCTGATCTCCCGAAGGTATTTCCACCTGGCATAATATCCTGTGATTAGTTTACAGTCCCTCGGGTCAAATCGGCTGGTGGTCGGAAGATACATTAATAGTCAAAATCGGAAGTTAGCCGCCTTGTTAAAAAGTGTTTGGCTTTCACAGGCTCAGATGATCCTCAAATAGAAAATATTTAGACATACACTTTGTCCCACATTTTTATTACCACGTTTTCCAGTAGACAGACTGCAAGGTGTCCAGCGCATAACAAATCTTCCCAGGCAGACGAATCAATTAGTTCACAGGCTTTTATTGGGGTTCCGCTCCCGGGCGAGGTTCCCCGGTCCCAACAGAGCAGGGGCTGGGGAAGTCGCGTGTCAGGGGTTGGGAGAGCTCCTTTTATAGATACAGGGTGTGGGGGTTAAAGGTTGAGGCTGGTCTGATCCTCATTGGTTGACCTTTAGGCACCCGCGGGGACCTTGACAAGGACTCTCCATTCCCTGAAGTGTATGCCTTCCCTCCTTGCGGATCCCAAAGCTGCCATATGAGAGGAGACGGCCAAATAGGGTCAGCAACATTGCGGGCAGAACTGTAAATTTCCTGTTAGAGATGCCACCTGCCTTTACCTGGCCAGCTCTTCTCCCAGGCCAGCTAGGTAATGGAAGTCAACAGGGGGCCTTCCCCAAGGAGGTTCACACCTCCCTTAGGATGTACCCCGTATGAAGAGATAGGTAGGTCTGGGCTTCATAACTGGCAAGGCCTAAAGCCCACCTTCTGTCAGGTTCTATTTGCTTCTCAATCAGAAATCTTAGTTGTGGCTCAGACAGCACCTTTCTTGGGTCCTCTAATAATGACTCCGTCCTTTGTTCTGGACCCTGTCTAGCCCACTTGGGTCTCATTCCTTTGTAATCATAGCCTCTGCTCTAACATCAATGGGTCTGCTCCCAACCTGTGCGTATTGATGGTCCTCTCCTCCACTTAATGTTGTATGATTATTCAAAATTTCTCTAGAGACAAACCCCACTACCTGAAGAAGTTGAGTGGCCTTTCTCCCGGTCTTGGCTGGGGTCAGATTTAAGCCACATCCATCAAACTGTCCCCACAAGGGTCCAGAGACCACCCCACCCCCCATTTCCTAATGCCACTCTTAGGATCTGTCGCTCCCCCTCTTCGTGGAGGAACAACACAGGACCGTGCGCTGTTCTTTCGTCTGCTCGGCCCTCCCCGGGTTTGCTGCTGGTTCTTCCCGGGTTGGCTACTATCCCTTCCACCTCCGTGGAAGGGCAGTTCCCCCTGGCCACATTCCCCACTTCCGCACGGGAGCGGCACACCGCCGGCCGGCTTTCTCGGGGGGCTGCACAGGTGTTCCTTCAGCTAGATGTTCCCCTTAGGTGTTCCCGGTGCATGCCGTCTCTCTCCTCCTTTATAGTCCTCCTCCGCCAATCCCAACTCGGCTGCCCACACGCCGAGTACGCTGCTCTCCAATCAGGAGCAAGTCCTACAGTTTATTGGTTGAACTGGAGGCAGCTGTGCGGAAGCTGTTTACTTCTCTCCCAGCGCCATATTGTGGGAGAGCAGATGCATAGAATAAGTCTTAATTCCAGTAACTCAGTCCAGTCCGGGCTGCTCCCCACAGGATCGTTGGTTGCTATTCTCACCCTGACTTGTATACTACAGTGTCTAAGTGTTTACAGCAGGTGATAATGGAATGAACCGAGGCCTTCAGCAACCAGGCGGTCAACCAGATGCTTCTCCATCCATACATGCCTCTGATGCAGGACTTCCCCGGCCCCCGCTCTTTTGGGACTGGGGAACCTCACCCTGGAGCGGAATCCCAATAAAAGCCTGTGAATTAATTGATTTGTCTGTCTGGGAAGATTTGTTACATGCCAGACACCTTGCACAGACCACAGATGAAATCATTTCAAAGATCTATGGAATTTGTTAACCTCTCAGTTTGGAGCCCTGGCAGCCTTCCTCTCCACCCCTGTGAAATGCTTTTATGACTTTAAAACGTTTCTCAAATAGGAGGTTTAATTTCTTCATTTCCCTTGATATCCACGGGCTTTGGGTTTTATTATCCCTTTTCAACTAACCAGTGTTATGTTTACTATCCTATCTGTGCTTTGGCTTGTCATTTAGTTTGGCATATTAAATGGACTAGGAGGGAATAAAAAGAGACTAGGAAAAATGATGTCCAAGTAATGGTGTTGGAGGTGTGCACGCACTATTATGAGTTGTTTATTTGCCATTTTTCCATATACCAAATGTTGTTATATTAGTTTTATAGTGAAATATAAATGTGGCCTGAAATTCTGAATCTATTGAAAGGCAAAACAAAAGGAAAAGTTTGCTGAGGCTCCGTTGATTAAGTCCCAACTTGGGGCAGCTGCATCCCATATCCTGGATGCTTGGCTTCAGATCCAGGTCCTTTCTGGGAAGCAAGAGTGATGACCCAAATATTTGGACTCCTGCCACACAGTGGAGAGACAGGCTGGGGTTCAGGCTCCTGGCTGTAGCCTGGTTCATCCCTGGCTGTTGCAGTCATTTGGGGAATGAAACAGTGAGTGGATGGAAGATTTTTCTCTCTCTATCCCTTCTTCCTTTCCTTGCCCCATATCTCTTTCAAATAAATAAAATTTTTAAAGGAAAAGCTAATCCTTATAGCTGCATAACCTAAAGTATTGACATACAAATGTACTTGTAAAAATGGAGTGTTGGGACATATTCTTTATCTACTGTGTGGTCTTAGGCTAATTAACCAGTCTCTATGTTTCAGCTTCCCAACCTTCATAAAGATACTGATATATTAGTTTATCCAGTGGATTTGTGGATTAGAGACAACAAATATAAATGTTTGGCATGTCATAGGTTTTCAATAAATAATTTTGCTTCTTGAAATTCTTAGTGTTTGAATAAGATAGACTCAATTCTTAAATATGGTTGCTCATTAACTTCTGATGGTAAATGCATTTACAGGAAAGTGTTAATCACTTTTTTGTGTGTCTGAGTATTGTGACACACATTGATAAGAGATGGGAGCTAATTTGCTTATAGCCAGATAATTTTTTAACGTGGATGTACTTAACTTTTCTTGTTTGCAGTTTTTTCTGCTCCTATGTTGAATTACTCTATTTTACTTAGTACAAAAACATTAGTTGTACACTATAAATATAAATTGTATATTGAGCATCCAACTTTTTAGCATACACAGGCAGACAGATAATTCTTTCTAAAAGATTATTTAGGGGCCAGCACTGTGGCATAGAAGGTAGAGGCGCCACGTGCAATGCTGGCATCCCATATGGATGCAGGTTTGAGTCCTGGCTGCTCCACTTCTGAGCTAGCTTTCTGCTAATGCACCTGATAGGGCAGCATAGGTTGCCCAAGTGCTTGCCCCCGAACCCATGTGAGAGACCTAGAGGAGGTTCCTGGTTCTTGGCTATAGATAGGCCTGGCTCCAAATGTTGTGGCAATCTGAGGAGTGAACCAACCACAGGATGGAACATCTTTCTTTCTCTCTCTCTCTAACTCTGCCTTTCAAATAAATAAATTTTAAATAAAAAGATCATTTATTGGGGGTGGAGGAGAAAGATCTGCATCCCTAATTTACTCCCCAAATGCCCACAAGATCTGGGGAGCTCAATCTGGGCCTCCCACATGGTGGCAGGGACACAACCTCTTGAGCCTCACTTGATGACCTTCATGGCTCACATTACCAGAAAGCGGGAGCTGTGACTCCAGTGACACTCTGATATGGTATGCAAGTGTCCCAAGTGTTTTCTTAAGTGCTGTGCCAAACACCTGTCCCAAACAGAGAATTATTTTACAAAAAAGAGAGCTGGGTAAATAATTATCTCAAGAAGTGTCGTTGGTTTTATGGCTTATTATTACTAGAGATGAAATCTGGTCATGAAACCCACAATGTACTCAATAATCTGGAAAATGTCAGTCTTGAAAATGTCAACCTTAAAAAAACATAAATATTTCATATGGTTCAATCTGCTGTTTTGGTGCTTTGCCAACTGAAACTGCTCTCTAGTGCACACTCCAGCTCAGCATAAAATTGTTCCACTTGATTTAAGAACTTAGTTGACTCTATTTTATTATAAGAATAACAAGCATTAAAAATAGTATATGATTTTCTCAAGACTGTATTAGAGAAATTTTAGATATTTTCTTACCAGTTTTAATTTCATACTAGGTTTCAGAACCTCAGCAGGAAAATTATAAAAATAGTGGTTATTTTAATTAATCCAGGATATTTTCTATGTATTTTCTTTTAGGAACTTTTAAAAGAATACAGAAAATCCCAGATTTATAGGACGTTTGGGGGTGATCACTGATGATCTAAAGCTTTGTTTGAACCATTGAATGCACATCTTTTTGTCATCTGCAACTTGTGTACAGTATAGCTTCTGCAATGAACAATTCACTTGAATTTCATAAATATTTTATCAACATAAAATCACTACAAAAATAGATAGCAGTTATTTATGGTGATTTGTGTGAAATTCTGTCTAGACCTTAATGACGTTAAACATTTTGAAGTATTACAACTTTAATTTTGCATCCAGAATTAGGAAAATATCCAGTATGTTTTGAATATTGGTCCCCACAGTCTTCTGTTGATGGTACTAGGAGGGCAGAAATAACCTAACCAGGCTCTAAAGAGGTGGTGTCTTTGGAAAGAGATTAGAGTGGATTAGGTCTTTAGGGTACAGCCATCATGACTGATCCTCCTTGCTTTATAAGGAGAGATCAAAGGATGACACATGGTAGGCTGCTGCACAGGCTCCCTGTCTCTTCCCATGTGAATCTCTGCAGTGCCTCAGATCTCTGTCAGCACTAAGGCTAGGGCTAGATGAGGCCCCTGGATCTTGCAACTCCAAAACTTTGAGCCAAAATTAACTCTTTTCTTTATAAAGTTAGTTTGCTTCAAACATTTCCTTATAGTAGTAAAAAGCTACTAGTACAATATCTAAAGATTTAATAGATTATAATATCTATAGATTTAATAGATTAAAAAGTATGTTAACTATGTAGCAATACAGCAATGCAATAAGATCTCAAATGCAACCACCAGAACTGTAGCTTTTATTTGCTAATAGATATTTTAATAAACAGGCTTACTCCATCTGTAAGACCCTGATAATGCCTCTTAGGAAATCATAGAAAAATAAAATACAATAATTAGTCATTTGTACTTTGTACAAAAATCTTATTATGTTGCTCAGCAGGTAGTTTTGCTAAACACCATATTCTTTCAGCAAATAGATGACATATGTAATGCAATTCACCACAAACAATCCCTCATGTTGAGAGCTGAGCATTCTATAACACTATTAACTTGTAAGCATGCCAGCACATGAAAATTTACATGGAACATTGTAATATTATAGTAGATTTTATAAGATGAAAACCATACCACTTTCAAATAATTCTCTACTACTTCACCACTGGAGTAAAGTAGAGAGTAGGTAGGATCACACCCTTTTACTGTGTCTTTCTCTCTACCCTATTGTGATTACAACCCAGAAAAGAGAACTGAGACTGTATAAGGAACCTGAGTGGAAAGCATATACTGAAGCTCTAAGTGCTGATAAAATGCCAAACAGGAAAAAAAAAATGCAATGCTGCACTTCCTTATTCTCATTAGCAGATCTTTCCCTATTTTGTAAGGGTAGATAGGTATAGTGTTAAATCTCTAATTAATGATAAATGGCTTTGTGACAAGTTACAAAGAGATACTTTTTTAAAAAAATCAAATGCAGAAAGGAAAAATATTTCCAGCTGCAGTTTTTCACTAGTCAAATATGGCTCTATGGGGGATTAAATATCTCAACCTAGACAGATGTCACCTAGGGATTTTATATAAATGTGCTATTTAGTTTTAAATGAATAAATTCTTTATGACTTGTGCTACAAACATTTTTGAAACTATTATTTTCAGTGTACTGCAACTGTAGACATCATTTGCCATGTAAAATTTGAAGTGTTTAGTCAAATATTGAGTATTATAGACACATATAATCTACTTTTTTGGCTATGCTAGAACAGTAAAAAAAAAGGAAAGCAATCTCATTACATTATTCACAATTTCATATAAAATTCAAAGAAAAAATATGTATCTTTAAATTCAAACACATTGAGTTACATACAGCCTATCCAGAAATAGAGCACTAAGGACAATTAGAAGATCACATTCTTCCTTCTGGGATAGCGAGGGGCTCAACATACAAAACCACTGTTATTTCCCATGTGTTTCTCTTAAATGACAGGATATTTTTCAATTGAAAACAAAACAAAATAAATTTCTGCTAAAAGATTAGTGCCTGTTTGTCTTCTTAAATTTAGATGGGAACTCAAAAATCTCCAAAATACTGCTTGAGAAAACTAACAGAATAAGTATACTGTATACATCTTTTACAATTAAAGTAATTTTAATTTTCATAGGCTTTGAATTATAGTACAATAGCTACAAAATGTTTCTACATTTTACTCTGTAATAGACAAAAATAAAATGCAAGAAACACCTGCACTATTGAGAAATCTTTACGTAAGCTCTATGTTATGGAAAAGTGGACTCTTCTCAGAGTCCTTAGAAGCAAAGTTTCAGTTCTTCCAATAAGGTGTTTCATATATAAGTACTCATATGTAAGTAGGATGGTACTTCAAAATGTTTGCAGAAAAATAGATTTAAAAGTCTAGGGGTGGGTATTTGGTATAGCAGTTAAGATGCAATTTGTAATGCCTGCTTCTCATATTGTAGTACTTGGGTTTCAGTTCTGGCTCTGCTTCCCATTTCAGCTTCCTGCTAATGTGCAGCCTGAGAGGTAGCAGATGATGGGTCAATTATTTGGGTCCCTGCCATCCAAGTGGAAGACCCTATTTGAGTTCCAGGCTCTTGGCTTCTGCCTGTCCCAACTATGTTGTGTCTATTTGGGTAGTGAACCGGCAGATGTATTTCTCTACTCACCCCCCTCCCCGTGTGTGTCTGTGTGTCAGCCTTTCAAATAAAGTGAAATTGAATAAGCCAAAATTAAAAAAAAAAAGTTTATTTTGGTGCAAAAATTTTGAAATCCATGCATAGTTTTTTCATAATAGAAACTTCCACAAATTCCTGAAGACCCCTAGATACATGAATTTCAAAAATAATTTGCAGGGCCAGCATTGTGGCATGACAGGTTAAGCCACTGCCTGTGATGCCAGCATCCCATTTGGGTGCCAGATAGCGCACTGGCTGTTCCACTTCCAAACCACCTCCCTGCTAATGGCCTGCAAAAGCAGTGGAACATGGCCCAACTGTTTGGGCCCCTGCCACACATGTTGGAGACCCAGATGAAGTTCCTTGCTCCCAGCTTTCACCTGGCCCCAGCCATTCCAGCCATTTGGGGAGTGAACCATCAGATTGAAGATCTCTCTCTCTCTCTCTCTCTCTCTCCCCTCCTCTACTCTGTAACACTGCCTTTCAAACAAATGAGTAAATAAATCTTAAAAAATAATTTGCACAAAAATAAACCAATATTTTAATTCCATTTTCCATAAAATTTTGAAGTCCCCTCATGTATGTGTGTGCATGCATATGTGTGTGTGTGTGTGTATTTACTATCCTACTCTTCAACTACTTGTCTATCTCTCATGTAATTGATAATACTTTCCCACCTTCATTTTGACATTTCTCTTATTTTTGGTAAAATAAACCATTCACACACTGATATCCTTATCTTTCACCCACACATCTACCAATCTGTCTGCATATTACACATTGTGCCTTCCCTGTCATTGAGGTTCTATTATCTCTGCTTCTTACACAAACTAACCTCGCTACTGTGCTCTGAATCCTTATCCTTCTACCTCTTCAGACCTTTGGTGAATTATGCTCTCCCTTGTATGATCAGATTCCCTCATCTGCCAAGTCATTCTCATTAGTGTATAAATACATGCTTGTATTTTTCACAATAAACAAGACACAAAACTCTTGATTCTCTTTCTTCCTGCAGCTACTGTTCTATTTCTCTTGATCTCATTATTTAAAAGAAAAGCTTGAATTGCTTATAGACACTGTCTGACTTCCTTACATCTCTTCAACAATACTTTAGTCAGGCTTCAACTTCACTGTTGTGTAAAAACTGTCCTTGTCAAAATCTTCAATAACTTTCATGTTGCCAAATCCAATGACCTTTGTTTTGTTTGTAAACTTGACATCTCAGAAACATTTAATCCAGATGACCAATCTCATTTCTTTTTCCCTCTGCCTTACTCTACATCTTCCGTTTCCTCTGTTGGCTTTTAAGTTCTCTGCCCAACTTTTAAACATTGGAATGCCCTGGAGCTTAATCCAAGGCTACATCCATATCTACAGCTTTTTCCTAGGTGATTTCAAAAGCTTAAATATCATGAATATACTGATGATTTCCAAATCTAAATTGTGACTTCTGACTGTTCCTTGAGACTCTCATATACAACTTTCTAGTTGATATTCCTATGTGAATAGCTAAGAGACATCTCAAGCATTTTGTCACTAAAACCAGAATCTTGATTTTTTCCCTCTAAACCTACATCATGGAACCCATTGTTTAGCCCCTCAAAAGAATTTATCTTTGGCTTTTCTCTCTTCATCCTCCATCCACAATCTAGTAGTCTCATTCATGTCCTTTCATTCCATGTTCTTTTTGCCTCACTATTGTGCACTGAAAACACTGTTATTTCTACTCTCAGACACTTCAAGTCCCTAACTGTTCCCTCTGCCTGAAATGCTGTTCCCCTGAATTTCTCATGGCTGCTGCTTTCATGTTTTTCAGATATCAGTTTAAATGGCATGTTCTTTGAGATTTCCCTCACTATGTAATAGGAAGAAGCACAGCCATGCTATGTAAAATTAATATAATTATCAATCTAACACATCACTGTTTGTTTATTGTGTGTCTTTCCCATTAGAAGGTCAATTCCATAATACAGGGACCTTGCATGTCTCTATTACCATGCATGATCAGTGCTTAGAGCAGGACACTGGTACATGGTGATGATCTGTAAACATTAGTTGGATGAATGAATGGATTTACATATCAATATATTTTAAGGTAAATAAATATATGTACTTATTTTAAAATTTAGTAATTATACAATTTTGGATCAGTATATAGACATGACTTCCCTTGCTTTTTTTAATATTTGCTATATACTATAAAGACGTTAAACTCTGAGTTTTGATGGGACAAATCATAACTTTCTGTTGTTAAATTAGAGACATAACTATTGGATTTATTGGTAGAGTGACCAAGATAATAAAGTGAGGAAAAGGAATATTTTATTTTCTTCAAAAATATTTTTAGAAATTCTGAAGACAATAAGCACCTAATATTAAAATGTAATGGTTTTTACTCTTGTATGAAGTATGCCACTTGGTAAAATTTTAAGAACTGAATAAATAAGCAGCAGTGAAAGGTAACTATAAAGAATACATATATGGTCACTATTTAGAATTCATAACGTTCATTTGAAGATTTCCTTTTAGAGTTTCCATTTGCAAGAAAGTAGAGGAGTTTGCTTTTTTCAGCAGACCAATATTAGAAAAAAGAAGAATAGCCGCAAAAAGAGTAACTTACAGCAACTGGTTTCAAGTTCATCGTGAATTGGAAATTTATAAGCATTGTGATACTGAATGGAAACATAAGATATACAGTGGCTCCATTTTTAAAACAACTGGAAAGAGAAAGCAATCTTCTTGAAATAAAACAACATTTAGAGATCAAAGGATATCACATAAAATTAGTATGTAGTTACCATTTTTTTAAACATGGAAGACTGCAAAATTTATATAACTACTTAAAAGCATAGATTGATATTAAAAGATAATCCTTTCAATTCAGTTCCTTTTTGCATCTATTTATTGTGTTTTAAATTTATTAATAGAAGAAAAAACCTCTTAATTATCAATGGGATAATTATTATGTGTACAGTACTCAGCCCATCATTCAGTGCATTTTTTGCAAATTTTCTTTTATGCCAAAAATAAGAAATAGTATTATGAAAACATTAAGAATTATGATTAACTGGTCTTTTTTTTTTTTTTTTTATTTTTTGACAGGCAGAGTGGACAGTGAGAGAGAGACAGAGAGAAAGGTCTTCCTTTGCCGTTGGTTCACCCTCCAATGGCTGCCGCGGCTGGCACGCTGTGCTGATCTGATGGCAGGAGCCAGGTACTTATCCTGGTCTCCCATGGGGTGCAGGGCCCAAGGACTTGGGCCATCCTCCACTGCACTCCCTGGCCACAGCAGAGAGCTGGCCTGGAAGAGGGGCAACCGGGACAGAATCTGGCGCCCCGACTGGGCCTAGAACCTGGTGTGCCGGCACCGCAAGGCGGAGGATTAGCCTAGTGAGCTGTGGCGCCGGCCGATTAACTGGTCTATTAAAATTTAAAAAAAATTTTTTTTCTATTTTTGATAATTTTGATGATTCCTTTCTGATTTTATAAATCAATTGATATTTTAACAAGTATTAATAGATTTATTAGTATTCCCATGCTCAAAATACATTTTAGCCTTAAAATTACCAGTAAGAATAATATGTCATACATTTTATTCATTCTTTTCTAGTAATTTTTGTGTTTTCTTAAAATAAGATAAGAATTTTAACAGAAACTCCTCTTTGTATTACATTTTAATCTTTTCCTCAATTTTAACAGAACCTGATCTGTTGCCATGTTCAACATTCATGCTTTCTCTTTCTGATTTTTCAAAAATGAAGTTATGACAGCTGTTCTAATTAACATTTTAGGAACAGGAAACATAGACTGTTAGTAACAATTAATCCTTCAAAATTCAAAATTCAACTCTTGAAGTGTGCACTGCAAAGAAAGTTAAATTAAGTATATTTTGTGAAAAATGTCCTGAAGACATTTATGTCCTGCATATATTCATGTTTTAAATGTTACAGTTGAATATGAAGTGTGATTCACAAAATGATTAATAACATACTAGAAGTCAAGCACAGATAGTAATCTTTAAAATCAATGCATCTCATATTTCTTAGAACTGCTCATGTTATTATGCTCTACCCACCCTCAAATACCTCCTTAATTTTTTTACTGTTGGAGGTGTAAAAAACTTGAAAATATATGAAACCTCCATTTTTTTGTAAGAATAAAATGAGATTTTTGCATAGTATGTATATATTAATACAAGTTTCTTTGAAGGCATATATATGGCCTGAAAGAAAGAAAACATTAAAATAAATTAAAAACTCCAATGACAAACATTTATACATATTAAATCTTACTTTCCATGCAGGGCAGAAATTTTAAAAAACCTTAGTTGTTATTTATTATAGTACCACCTATGATATTCAGAGTCGTCTTAAAGATACTTGGAGAATATGGCAATAATAGCTCTAGGTAATATACCAAGGGATATTCAAGCAAGTTAGATTTAACAATGCTTACATCAATCACACTGACAGAAAAATAGCTTGTTCGGTTACAAGTCTGTTAGCAAGCTGAGTGGCCATTGATTTTGTCATAGAGCTGCTGAAGACCACAATTTTAAGCAGATTTACTTTAAAGATTAAAATAATTTATGCGATAAATAAAGCATGCACAGTTAAAAGAAAAATGTCATTATGACTTTAACAATGATATTAACTAGGTAGATAAAAATTCTAAAGAGAGCAAAAGTTACTACATAGTATGAAAAAGAGAGTTAAAAGAGTTAATTATATTCTGGCTTCTCTCTGATTTAGTAAGTGAAGATTTACTTAAATAAAATTTTTACAGAATACAGTTCATTCTACAAATAAGTAAGTATAGAAGAGAGGCCTTTAATTATGAAATCAATCAAGGAGACTTTTTAAATTTAGTAAAGATCTTGAGAATCATTTTTACTCATGTTTACAAATTAGCATAATTTACTCCATCATTGTGATTTTTAAAAATTTAATGACATTGGCTCTTTCTAGAACAGAAGTAAAGTAAGACTGCTCTAAAGATGATGATCAATAAATGTGGAAGCGCTGTAAAGAAATGTTTGATGATTGCTTGTCAGGTAAGTTTGTATTTAAGTCATGAAAACAAGGATATCTATCTTCAAAGTAATAATATATAAATATTCAATTAGAATGAAATATATTAAAAGGATGATTCTTTTATCCTTAGAGTTTTCTTTATGGTAATATATAATTCTGGGATAAAGATAGTTCTCTCTTCAGCAAGAGGTAATGTTAAGGAGACTCTGATGCTAACTATATAAGGATCCTGAAGTAGGTTGTCTTCATTTTGTTATTTAGTAGAGAACTGAAAAGCCACATCTCAGTAATTCTTATTTATTGAGTAGATAGTTTATTGTTTAACCAAAAGTACATTTATTATGATAAATTACAGACAGCTAGAGACTGCAAATGATTGAGAAATATGCATAATGACAGAGTTTCGCTTAGAAGAATATTTCACTAATTCAAAAATTTTTCTAATCTTAAACTAGTGTAGACATTCTGTCATTAGACAGAATGGGGGGCTGGTGTTCTGCCTACTGGTTAAGATGCCTGTGTACCATACTGGAGTTCCTGGGATTGTTACCTAGCTCCATCTCCCTACTCTAGCTTTGTGCTAATACAGACCCTAGGAAGCAACAGTTATAGCTCAAATAATCAAGTTCTTGGATTGGGTTCCCAGATCTTGACTTCTTCTTTGCTCAGGCTTGGCTGTTGGGGGCATCTGGGTAGTGAACCTGCAGATGGGGGTTCTGTTTCTGTCTTTCTGCCTCTCAAAAAGAGTAGAAACCATATCTTTATATTACATGTAAGGGCTTTTTTTCATCCTCATCTGTTAGGTAATATTTTAATTTATATATATATATATATATATATATATATATATACACACACACACTATTTTGAGAGAGAGAGAGAGAGAGACAGAGACAGCTTCCCATCCACTGATTCATTCCCAAATGTCAACCAGCTCAGGCTGAGCTGGGTCAAAACCAGGAACTGGGAACTCAATCTAGGTCTCTCACAGGGGTGGCAGGGACACAAGTATTTGGGCTATCACTACTTCCTCTTAGGATCTGCATTAACCTGAAGGTGGAGTCAGGGACAAGAGCCAGGTATCTAACCCAGATAATTAGATTTGGGATGAAACATCTTAACCCTTAAGCTAAAATCTGCCCTTCGGTAATAGTACTTTACTGCCTTTGTTAGAGGGTAGTAGGAGTCTCCTTTGAGATTTTGTGTAAACAAAAAGTTTTCTTAATGAAGTAGAGATTTGTTACTCTGAATAACAAGTTCGGAAATCTAGCAAGAACTTCGCTTTGTTTAGAAGCAAATATGACTCACTGGGAAAATACAAAAATATAGTAAACTAGAGGTGACTTGATATCATTATGAGAGAAATAAACTTGTAGTTGCCCTATTTTTTTTTTTCTGAAAGGTAAAGTTTATCCATTTAGTAGCACTTGCCTCCTTTAATAACTGAAAAGTTTTCTTAATTTTCTATTTCATTTTAAATGCAGTAATTATGAGTCAACACTGGAAAATCAAAGCTAGAGCTTTCATAGATATTCTGAAATCTTAAAAAAAGCAAGCACCAACCAAACTAAAACCCCTTAACGGAAAAGAAACTTTCAATTAAGATATAAATACTCTCAATAATTTATTCTAATGATGATTTGAATCTAATTATTAGTAAGAAAAAGAGAATTAGAGCTGTACCTTGATGATCTTTACCTTTTTTTCTGAATTACCTGGTCATTTTCCCCACAAGACATGTTTATTATGTCACATTCCTTATAACATAAAACTAAATTTTTATTCTAAGAAATCTTTGAAACACCCAATACTGAGCTTTTTAAGGGAATAACGAGGGAAATGTAGAGCTTTTACTTTTACGCTGTTCAATGTAAGATTTTTCTTTTCCTTAATTTCAGTTATATGTTAGCTCCAGTAATGAGTAATCGTTTCTTTCCCTGGTTAAGTGGATCATGTTTGAAAGGATTTTATGCAACCAATGCATTCATAATTATTATGACATTTAGTTGGGCCAGTGAGTTAGCTTGGAGGCCAAGAAATTAATGCCTGATGGTTTCTAATGGAGTGCACCTTTGAGGTAGTTTGTACACATAGTAACGGTGATGTTTGGCATCAAACAATAAAAAATGAAAAAATAAAAAAAAAAATCTGATACTTGATGAGATTCAACTGTTTATAAGAGAGGTTGTCTTAGAGAACCCAGAAAACATGCTCCCCTCTACCAGAAGGAGCCTGAGGAGTTTGGAAATAATTTTTGGAGAATTTGAGGTCCAAAATATTTCTTTCTGTAGGGGACTGCAAATTCAACTCACATTGAACAAGTATTTATTTATTTACTTACTATGTAAAGAGCTAACCCCCATTGACATGGCAACCATAACAAACAGAAAATAGGCATTAACCTCTAAACTTTAACCTTGAAAATTACCTGAAGGCAAAGCTAGTGGTGTGAAACTCATTTTCAAGGTAAAATTTTGTGCGTTTAGGAGACACTGCATACTCATTAGTTAAATTGAGCTAAATAAAATTCATACTGCTTTTGCTGAACATTATGAAGACTGAAAAATTGTTGTAAAAGTTAATCATAAAAACTCAGGTAGGTGACTTCAGTGCCTAATGCACTCCTCTATGTCTTGAAATCTTCACATAAAAAGAATTAAAAAAATTTAAAAGGAATATGTTGTAATTTGAGTATCTTCTAATTCATGGCACTTGAGATTAAAAAAGTTAAGGTAACTGTATTAAAGAAAGTGACGCATCTGCTTTAAATTTCTTTGCTGTATAAAGACATGAATACCACCTGTGAATTAATAATAATGGCTTTTAACTCATAACCCTAATTTCTTTTCAATTAATCATAATCTTCTTTATCTCAAGCTGTAAAAAAGGATCATAATCATGAATTTTGAAATTATTTTCCTAAGTACTTCATTCTAATAAGGAAAAGCCAGTCTGTGCCCTCTGTTAGTGTAAATGCTCCCACTTATGTGGTAGGAGTCCTAAAAGTGAAGGCCAGTTTTTGTAACCTTTTCTTTCTCAGCCTCTTCCATGGAGATCTATGAAGTCTTTTTAGATTTGCTATGCTGTCTTTCTTAATATGGATAGGGATGAATAATACAAGCTGATAAAAGGGAAAAAATAGAATGGGGGAATACAAGAGCAATGCACAGAGGGACTGAGAAAGACAACCTTGGAAAATTTAATAAAGGAATAGGGAAAAAAAGACCTAGCACTGGGAAAAATATTGAGATGAGAAATTTAATTGATTTTTTGTAGAACAGAAATTTGGTAGGGGAAGTTACCAACATAGATTTTTGGGAAATGTGTTTGGGTGATATGTAATGTAATTCATTCTTCACCAGCCCTTCGAAGACAAGGACTTTGCTATTTTAGAACTGGATAGGGATTTGTTTTCCTTTCATGAGCTGAGATAGCCCTTCCAGCTGTAGCTATAAGACTGTTTAATTCAGGTAATAGTTTGACAGATTTTAAAGAATATCACAGAGTGAAATAAGAAACGCTTTTTTTTTATTATGGCATGTATAGCTTATTTATCAAAAGCTATAACTGCAAAAATAGTGCTGGAATTCAGGGCTGTGGCATAGTGCTGCCATGGCAGCATCCCATATGGGTGCTGGTTCAAGTCCTGGCTGTTCCTCTTCCATTCAGCTCCCTGCTAATGGTCTGGGAGAGCAGTGGAAAAAGGGCCGAATTCTTGGGCCCCTGTCACCCATGTGGGAAACCCAGATGAAGCTCCTGGATTCATCCTGGCTAAGTCCTGGCTGTTGTGGTCATCTGGGGAGTGAACCAGAAGGTGGAAGATATCTCTCTCTTTCTCCTCCCCCTTTCCCCCGCTAACACTGACTTTGAAATAAATAAATCTTTAAAAAAATTCCAAATGAATTTGGTATTTTAACCGTTAATACTTCTGGACATTATAATGCCTGAGATCATTAGATCCATGACTGACGGGCAGTAAAAAATTGTTATTCTTATATTTTAATGTTTCTGTTTAATTTTGCACACATATTTCATCCTTACTCTGACCATGATGAGGTTCAAAATTACACCGAAGATTATCATGCTTACAGTTTTGAAGTGTAGAAATGTAAGTAAAAAGAAATTCTGAGGTCAATATGGAGTGAGAGACAAAGTGAAAAGGAAGTTTTATAATACTATAAAAGATAGAAGGAAAGGAAAAGAAAGAAGTGCAAATTAACCAGATACAGACAAACTCATCAGACTTTTATAAAAGAAATATTCTTAACAGAGATCCATAACCTTGAAATCACAGAATGCCCATCCCATAGAAGTTTGAATACTTTAATAGAATTTATTTCATCAAGGTATACAGATGTTACTGACAGAGTCCTATAGAGGATGTTATTATTCTATTCTTTATTTTTCTAAATACCTTTTTGTTGTATTATAAAAATAAATATATGATTAATAAATTTAATCTGTTTTACATCTGTTATTATTTAATATATATTTGAAGACAAGTAAATATGGAAACTTTATATTTCCTCTAAATGTATCCCGAGTTGTGTAAATGTACCAAGCAAACTACAGACAGTCTATGAGTGATGCATGACCATGCAGGTTGATGGCTAGGAAATGTTGCTAGCTATTTTTGACACACTTAAAAAGTGATGGATTTCCCACTGTTTCCTTTTTTTTAACTTTAAGAATACTCTAAAGACTTCCTTCTATCTCTATACATTATTTTCAAACAAGAAAATTCAAGTTACTGTAGACAAAACCAGGAGATAAATAATCAAAATAAATAAGCAAAAAAGAAAGTATGCTGAAGGTTCTAATAGAATCAGATAGTCAACAAAATCTTAAAATAAGAAAAAAGAAAAAATAATACTTCTTTGTATAATGTTACAATCACAAAAATGTTAAGTAGGTAGAAATTTGAGAATGTGGGTAGGGCACCATTATATCTAGATCAGATAAAAAGCTATTTATTAACTACGCATGTTTAGACAACTTGCTGTGTATTTTTTTCTTGCTTAACATATTCTCCTTACTCTTCCACCTCGCACAGCAGTCATTTTTGTGGTTGTAACAATTGACTGATTTTTATAATTGCATTTGTTCATAAGATGGCACTATTTTGATCAGCTGATTCAGCTTCATTCACTGAAAATGTCTTTCTGTTACTAATCTCTGAGATGATTATGACAACACATCCTAGCTGTGTTCGCATTTTGATGTAACTGCATCATGGATCTCAGTTTATACTCACTATATATAGTGAATATGCTCATGTGTAAGATCTGTTTATGCTATCTGTGGTGTATTCATATTTATTTCTTAGAATGTTGAAGAAACACCTCAGTATGCTGATGTAACTCACTTCTGCAAACAAAAGAATTCTTAAACTTGCAAAATGGATCCACATCAGATAGTCAGCTAGATGTGCTTATTTTCTTGGAACATTATACAACTATCATAAAATTCTGCTTAAAATAAATTAAATAAATGTTTTATTTTAAATCTAAGGGTATGATCCTAGACCTTTATTCAAAGCATTTCTTCTGAGAACAATGAATTTTCTCAGTGCTTTGACAATTACTTATGTCAACTTGCCAAGGTGAACCAAGGGAACAGTCATGGGTTTAATTCATGCTTCTTTCTATGAAAACCATTAGAGTAAGGGACTCACTCCCGGTCTTTCCAGGGATAATCTTAATAAGGTAGTAGAGAAATATACTATAGTTTGTAAAAAATCTGAGGGGAAAAGCCTCTAAACTACCTTCTACTATGAAACATGTAGGGCACTATAAAGGTAATTAAAAAAAATATAGACAACCCTTGGAAGATTTAAAAGCACATTATTTTTCACCCTCTCCCTCCCCAATAACCCTTTTCTTACCATAGTCACAACTAACAAGAATTCACTACATGGAGTCATTGGTCATTTCTGTAAGTAATTCTACCAACATCAGGCACCAACAATTAAATGGTTAAAAAATAAACAACAATACAACCCATAGAGTTGAATATAATTAATTAAAATATAAATATTTATGTCAATTTGGAAGTTACTTGATCACAAAACATGAAAGAAAAGTCAACTATCTCTTTCTCATCTACAATCAAACTCTACATGCATCATTAAGGATGCCACACCTGGACTAATTCCTTCTGGTTAAGACCATGAACACTTCCCAAATACAAGTACTGCTGTACAGAATTACACATCCATGCTGAGTTATCTATCATTGCGTAGTGATAATCTGCAGTGGGCCAGGGTTTCACTTGCAGGTTATTCAGAGAAGACCTATGGAGCATGACTTTAAAATCCAAGTTGGAAGCATAAACATAAAGTATGTGCTTAGAGTCTGAGCAGGACAGCGTGGTTTGTGAAGTGATGTCTGGAGAATCTGAAGAAAGGGTGGAAGAGAGTATATCTTTCATTTTAGAAATGCTGAGGCACAAAACACAGGTGCAGGTAGTACTTTCATACATGAAATCCTTTCTCCTGTATGTGCATCATGTGTAAACGTAAAGTCTGTATACTGCTGACTATTCGTCTCTGGTGTCCAATGAGTATGACTCCAATTCTCCTAATGTCACTGAGAGAGAGAGAGAGAGAGAAATTAGGTATGGGATATAGAAAATCAACATTTAGATCTATTAAATATGCACTATATCCCATTTTCTAAAAATTGTGTCATTTAGATGTTAAGAGATATAAATAAGCAGTAAGTATATACTTTTTTCCTCATTCTGTATCCACAGAATACATCAAATTAATCTCAAACTTAATTATATGAGAACAAATTTCATATCCAGGTACCTAAGTAATGTTCAAACATTTCATATGCCTAAAGGTATATAATTTAGGTATGCAATAAAATTAGCAAAATGATGATCATATAAGGTAGAAGGTATAATGTGTACTCTATTTAATCTGAAGAAAGTCATAATATTCGACTAGTCGCAATTTCTGTTATGATATAAAAACAACTGAAATTTCATATTTTTCAATTTAATCATCATAGTATGTGGTCTTTTAAACACATACTGGACAGTTTTAGGCAAAGCATAATCTTTGAGACAATAAAAAATGGTTGACTTACAAAATAAAAAAAGAAACTCTGAAATGATATAAAACTGTATTACTTTGATGTAAGTACTAGGAATTGGTCATACAATATTGCTATATGGTACAACAATGTTGATGTAAAATCTATGACATGAATAAGAGTCATATGCATTTTAGAAAGCATTTAAATATTTTAAATAGCTATTTGAATTAAATAGATTTTTAAACATAGTAATTAGAAGTATAATGTACAACTTCTACCAGAATGATTGTCAGGAATGATAAGGCAATGACATAGTAGCCATAAGAAACGTATTCTTGATATATCATTTGAATTTATAATCCTTTGGGCAGAGCATCTAGTTACAGTAATAATCGTGACATCACTTACTCAATGCTCATTCTTGAAATCAGATCAAAAGTTGTAAATCCTGCTGCCATGAAGTTATTTTTATATTGTCCCATCTTTATAGAATCCAGCCAGTCACCGACTGTAACAAATAAAGGATATTCGGAAACTTCACCAGGGGACTCTGGCATTCTAGAAGGAAAAGAATCACAAGGACTTTAAAGCCAAATAAAGTAAAAAGTATTCAATTTTTCTTTTTCCTCTTAACAATATTCTGAATTCTTATGTTTTTATCTTCTATTAAAAACATCTCTAAATTTCCATCTTACACAAATTAGTGATTTTAAAAAATGTTTTTATTTACCAAATCAGTTTCTTTTACAAAAGTTAGTTTCTTTTGTCTTTTTCTGCCTTTTCTGACCACTGGGTCTTGGTAGATCCTGGGAAAGCTCACTCCAGCTATCTTTGCTTTTACTTTTGTCTCATGTATAACATTGCATTTAATTGGGGAACAACCCACTCCTCACCTCCATAAGGAGAGTAGCCAGCCACCAACTATTCAAACTTCCACTTTCTGACTCACCACTGAGTTCATGTCCTTTTACCTTTTCCATACTGGCTGAAGCAGTTCTTGTCTTTTTTTTTTTATGGTGAATTCATTGATTGAGCCTCCATTTATTTTCAAATATTCAAAAACAATGTATTATTTGTGAACAAGTAATTTATGCTGTCATAGACCTCAGTTGCATGATAAGATTGACATATACCCAAGCTTAGATATTAATAAGACACAAAAGAAAGCAAAATCAATGCAAGGTTAGATTAATAAGAAAAAGGAATCTAGTATCGATAGCTCTCAAAAGGAGTGATACAGCATCCTTACATTTAGATTTTGTTTTTAGGTCCTAATACAAAGGCCATTGCAATTGTGGGTACTTTTATAATTTTAATATAAAAATACAAATGTGACATTTTAGAAAGACGGGTATACATTGTGTATATTCCTTAATCTACATACATGTTATATATATGAAGTAGTTAGATATGAACTCACATAATAAAGTTTATCAGGTAAGAAAATATGGAATTAAAATTAGAGTAAAAATAACACAGATTAGTATGTTTATGTCATTCTGGAAATAAATTGTATTATTCTCACAAAATATGTGAAAATTAATGTTAAAATGTTTTGCATGTTTAAAAAATATGTGATAAGTGCTTTTATTGTAATCTATGTGTTATAAACTTGCTAGGATAATAAATCTCATTTTAAACTTTTTACATCTTGAGTTCATATTAATTAGTAAAGCAATAAATCTTTTAAAAATACATTTAGTGTTTGAGTAAAATCAGTATTTTCTAAGTAATGAAAAACTTTCTTATTAGAAGTGAAATCAGTGAATTAATTTTATTAGAATATTGAGGGTTAGTTCAACTTTCACCTACTTTGTTTTTAATTTTTCACAAGTGAAAGAATGACAGGATCCATGGCAATTTCAGTAGAGCCATAGTTTTTAACATTTTGATTTGAAACAGTTTAACACGTTTTTTTCCATTCATATTTGAACCATGTCAGCTTTAACAGGAACTGCTAACATGTGAGCACACATGATCATCCAACATGAAATAAGAACTGCTCCACTGTGGATCTTCTGTATAACTCTGGTATTGTTCTGTTACCTGTGTACAGGAGTCAGAGTTGCATTCTAAGTTTAAAGCTTAAAGCAAACATGGAAAAATTCCTACCAATAAGAACTGCCCTTACAATCCTTTAAATTTCTTTTAAACCACCAGGACTTGAGTCTTTTAGGAGCACAAGTTGTATGTGGCTTGACTCCTGAAGACTTTGAAAGATGTCTCTTGGAATTCAGGACAGAGTTCCTACTAAAGACCTAGAATTCATTTCTTTCTTTGTCTTCGAGTGCTATATTGACCACATTAAACTGTCGTTTTCAGTACTACTCAATTCTATTACCACAATTCCTATTTGGGAGGCTAAATTATATTACAATTATTATAAATTGCATTGCTATTTGTGGGCTGTTTATTCTAATAAAAATTAGAATGATTCATGATTGGATCTGAAACAAAGATTAGTCATGTCCAATGATTGAAAAGTTATCATAGCTCCTACCAACAAATACTTGAATCATTGCTATATTACCTCACATTAAGCTAGAGGTGTTTGTGCTAGTAATTAGTAACATTACAAAAATTCATAAATAAAAGACAATAAAGATCTCCATGGAGAATACAGTTAAACAGGATTTTTAATTGTAGCATTTCTTAGAGTCTCCACTACTTAAATATACATTAACTTTTTCATTATTTTCCTAAATTATTTGACTAGTTTCCATGGAACACACTTTGAAAAATATGACTGAATTTCACTAAGTTTAAATATCAAAATGGACAGGATACCCTCTTTGCTTATTAACATCAATAAAACTGCACATTAAAAAAATTGAATGCTCTATTTCAAAACAATGCACTCTCATAACTTTTAATTGTGAAAGACGTCTATTGGAATTGTACATATTAAAAGATCATTTTAGGTAACTTTCCCTTCAGATTTTTGTGCCATTCTTGAGGCACAGGCAATAGCAGGTGACTTCCATTTCTCTCTCCTGAGATAGCACTGGAATAACTCTTGAGCTTACACAATTTCTTATCACTCGTCAGTGGAATTGTAATTTGCTAATTTTATGTCCTTAATATAGAAAGGTCATGGAAGAACATTCTGTATACCAAATGACTTAAATGGCCTATTTCCCTGTTGAAAAGCATCCACTATTTGTTCCCAGAATGTTTCAGTACTATAATTCCCTTTCTCTCCACACATCTTTAGTAACCTAGTTACTCTTTGGCCTTTATACGACTGCATTGGCAGTTGATTTAGTAAGGTCAGTGCCCCCTCATTGTTCACAGCCACTGTGCAATAACTTTTCTTTCACCTTATCTTATAACAAAGTTGAAAAATGCTTCTGTTTTCTGGCTTCCAGGGCTGGGGACCATCATCTGCACATGAATTCTCTGGAATATTACCTAATAAACAATAAATGCCCTTTCTTATCAAACAGGTACAATGATAAATTCAATCTGCGATTTGCTGAGTATGTGGAAATTTCTGCCATTTCGTGATTAGTGGGCTCTGTCCACCTGAGAAATGATTTAACAGCAGAACCAGCAGCTCATACTGAAAAAAAATACATATCAAAGGCAGAAGGTCAAGAGTCTAAATTCTTCCTCAGAAAAATAAGGAGGAGCTAGAATTGGGAAATTTCAGGTATAAATTATGGTCAAGTTAGATTAGAGACACGGCTGTTATAATGGATAATGTTGCAGTTTAAGAAGCAATAAATATATAGAAGGGGACTTCAAAAAGTGCGTGGAAATTTGACATTATCTTTTATTCCATTTTCTGTGAAATTTTAAAGCCCTTTTCTATTCTCTGTACATCTAAATATGTGAAAAATTATAGCTGTGACTGAGTCAAGAAGGTTTTATTTTAATGAGCCCTTTGAGTTTATAACAGCAGTAGCCTTTAATTTAAAAAGTTCTTAGGTTATCAATAGATATCAATACTGCCATTAAAAAGCAGGAAGGTTTTCCATGTTTTATACTCATCATGTAAATTTAACAGTAATAGAGCTATTAGATCTATTAAAATGAATCAAGCAAGGTTATATTTTTAGACTTTTATCCCTGATATTCTATCATAATTTCTTTTTCTGCTGGCTCTTGCATTTATATATGGCTAACAGAAAGGTACACATGGGAACCATTCTACTTGCTATTATTTCACATATTTGTGAATATTTTCCATGTTTCAAAAGTCTTCATATTCAACTGAATTATAATACTCTATGTGCTGAATGTTTAACAATTTGTTAATTCCCTAAACCTATATTTACATTATTAACACATTTCTTTCATTATAGATGGTTATGTAGTCTTAGGGCATGCATGTATCTTTTTGTTTCAGTTGAATTACTTCCCTGGGGAAAAAACCCACCAGACAGAAGAATATTTTTTAAAGGAATTGGGCTAAAACTCCTCTCTGATGGCAGGACCCATATCTCACACATCTTTCTATTTTCTGTAGGCCCTGGAACAATGCTGAAAAACATTACAGGAATTCATTAAATAAGTTAACACATAGCCTTGAAATTTAAATTCTTTACAGAAAAGTTTGTGTTATGATGTGATGGCTGATTCATGATAAATTATCTACTTTCACTTAATTCCATTATTAAAAAAACTTAGAAAGTAAGCATTTATTGATATGATCATGAAAAAGATACGGTGGCAGCATCTGGGCTCGGTGGGAAAGCCTGTTAGGATGACTAGTAATGTCTGCCATAGCAAGGAGAAGAAGCAAACCATGTATTTGCCAACGCTGGAAAAAATTCAATCTACAGAAATGCCTGAGGATGTAATTCTTGAATTATTTTTCTGCCACATTTTCCTCATTGCTTTATATTATTGTACATGCTACTTTTTATTTTTATTTTTTAAAAGTAGTGTTCTTTAAGTGGCTGGGCTTTGGAGGGTGATGCTTGGAGGATATGTGGATTATGTGCTGCTTAGTCCCATGGGTGAGAATATACTAAATCCTTATATTTGTACAGTGGAACAAATATTATCAGGTTGTAATCCACTAAAAACTCTTTTTGGAACTTTAATACACTCCATCTATGAAGTCTGATTAGCCAGGAGAGAAATCTATCTGGAAAGGTGAAAATGTACCCTCTTTCCTTATGATATTTCTGAAACAGTGCTACAAGGGGAAACATCTTGTCATTCTGTGTGATTCTACACTGCAGAGTGAAAACAGTGTTTTAGAGCTGGTGGATCTCATTGAATTCCTGATATAATTACTTGTGCATCCTTGGGGAAGTTAGTTCTCTGAGTCTTCATTTCCTCATCTTAGGGTTCAGTATAATAACAGGGATAAGTGATATAATTGAAAAAATACTTCATATAATGACTAGCACATGATAGACTGAACAAATGGCAGTGGTACTTATTGTTGATTATATATTCTATATCATTGATTATGTATGAAATATATAATATATATGTACTTTGTATATATATTAGAATTTGCATCCTTATTGATATTGAGATTAGTATAATCATTATCTTGTGCCCATAGTCCATGTGAATTGAATTTAGATTCTCCAAATGGCAAGTAGAAGTTTCATGTCTTCTGATCAATATTTCATACTCTATTTCCTTCTACAAAACCTGGCTTATCACTAAATTACAACACTGGTTCACAGCCAGTTATTTCTCTGTCATGAAAAATATCATTAAAAGTGTTAGCAACAAAAATTACCACAATCTACAATCCAGGGAAATCTGTCATATCGCCATTGCCTTGTTTCACGCCAACTAAAGATGCTTTAAGTCAAAATCTAGAATTCTTTTCAGCTGACTGCCCTCCAGACTCAGGGACTAATTTATAGACTGCTCCTATTATTATTTTTTATTTTTCTTCTGTTTCCACAGAAATGCCTTCTAATAAAGACCTGCTTGCTTAACTTTGATGGGAGCCCTACAATACTACCGCCTAAAGGGAGACACGGCTATTAAACTTAACAGACCTATTCTCAAGACTAAGAAACTGCTATGGCACAATATATTTAAATTGGTTCTTTTCCCAACATGTTTTCCTCCCTGTTCCAATCTGTTATCTCAAAACTTCTAACCCACATCTCTTCATAGTCACGCATCTGACTTTAATATGTGAAAGATTTCTGAAAAGTGTTTCCCTGGGGGAAGTGTTGGAGAGTAAAATATCCCACCCCAAATATTTGAAAAAAGAAAGAAATCAAGCCTGTTCTCTACAATTTGGTATTTAGAGATAAACCATTAAGCAAGAGCTAATTATGTATTGCCTAGGCAGCACTGAGCAAGCCTTCTTCAAAATTCTATTTCAAATTGTTGAAAGTTATTGTGGCTATAAAACAGTCTGATTGGTGCATTATTAACTGAATGGAGGAAGGCAGTACCATTCAGTCTTGGCATATTACAAGTCTCTGAAACACAGGCTTTAATTAAGGTTTTGTATGGACTTTTCCCTACCTTCACGATTTACACATTACTGGAAGCCAAGTGCTTGAAATTTCAACAGTAGGCAGTGGTGGTTACACTTCCTAAGAGCTAACATTCTGTAAGATCTCTAACTATGGCCCAGTGGGTGGTGAGAATGCTCATAAGGTGCCATGGGCTGGGCAGAACATGGTGGCTGAAGCAGCTGACTACCACAGATGGTACTGTCCACTCTCCTCCTTGGATGCCATCTTGAGCGGATTGTTGAGAAGTCCTTAATCTGTAAAACTCTTTCTCAGGGACATGCTGGGGGACCTGAAGTGGGAACTAGAAGAAAGTTATTCTCCCAGTACATTGCAGCTCTGTTGAAAAGGGCATTGGCCAACTGTCTGCAGCCTAGTGGGTTCAGTAGGCTTCAGTGAGGGGAGGGATTGGGGTGCAGGGGAAGAAGATGGAGAATGAATATGTAGGATAAAGTGGATGAGGGTGCGGAAGGAAGGGCTGGGTGACTGTACACTATGTGGTCACTTTGCAATATCAGGCTACAGTATTTAACCCTGGATTTTATGGTAGTTTAATAGGAGGAACTACAAGATTGATCCTGAGGGTTGGGTGAGAGGGACCAAAATGTGTTTCAAAGGGCCAAACACTGCTCCAGGTGCTGGTTGACATACAAACTCATCTGAGCCCTTTCTCCCAGGGTTGTACATCACATGAATTATATGTAATTCTTTGAAAAGTGGTTATACAGTATAATTCATTATAAAAGGACTGGATATATAAGGGTAGCTTGAAATTCACATGTATGAAAGGATGACTGCTTTATATTAGTATGGTAGTTTTGTAATTGTTTTTTACAATTAATTGGGATTAAGGTTATACTTATAATGTCATCACATTCACTTACACATCTACAGATTGTAGGAGAGAAAGCTGGCAAGTAGGGAAGCACACAGTGCTGAGTACTCCCACGGGAGTGCACCAGGTACGATAATGTCAGCAGCAGAAAAAGGTGAGAACTGCTACTGGAAACCACCAGAAGGCTTCTCGGGCCAACAGTCTTTCTATTAGGTGCTCTGATTTTTGCAAAGAAAGATTACAGACATCAAGCTTATGAAATTTCTAATATGCTAGTAAGAGATAACTAAACCAGGGTTTCATAGCCTTTTTCATCCCCCTTTGTCACCTTAATTTCCTCTCCTTTTAGTACTGTGTCATGAGAAAGAATAAAAGCTTCTCAAGTGAATGCTTAAGAAAAAAAAAAAGCAATTAGAGTCGAATAAAAACCGTGGGGATCTAGCAGATGAGAGGGCTATGTCAGCAGAGAGGTGTGAGAGAAACCTGGGAGCTTTGGGACCCCAGAGGAAAGAAGAGTGCAGGAGGGTTTTCTAATAAGAAAGGCTGGGGATTATACATGTAGATTTCTGTACATGTTTCAGAGACACAGGGGAGGAAAGATTGAAACTGTTGCCTAATACAACCTCACTCTGGGGCACACAACTGGGCTTCGGGACTTCCTTGATGGAGGGACAGCTGTCACAGTTTTACAAACAAAGCACACCAGGTGTTCCTCAGTGATCCTTTTATCTACTGCATTGCCTCTCCCTCAACAGTCTCCATTCTCTGGGACCAGGTGCGGGGTGAGTGGGTGGTACTGGGGATAAAAGGGGGGGGGGCTTCTTTGGAAATAAACACACAGCAAAGGATCAGGCATGGATTACCCTGAGGACTTCACTTTTTTTCTCCCCTTCTCAAACAAAAGTACATTATGAACAACAGCAGTAGCACATACATCCTTGTCAGAAGCAAGGATAGCAAATCAGTCACAGAAACTTCCATTTGGTCTCCCAGAGATTAGACTTTAGAATCGAATCAAGCTGCCAGCTTTATATAAAGCACCCAGCTCCTGGTCTGTGTGTGGCAGTGCAGTCACAGAGATGGCCACTCCCTGGCCAGCTGGTGGATTACCGCCCACCCCACTAAGTCACACCATTCTGGCCTGTGCACAGGACCCTCCATGCTCACTTGACCTCTGCATCCTTTTTAATTTTTGGCTTTTCTTCACCTTAGATTCTACAAGGATACTTTAAAATATAATGATTATTCATAATCTTGAAAAAGCAGAGAAGAAAATTATCTGTTTTTCAAAAAGAAGACTCACCTGCCTGCTTCTACAGCCAAAGGGCAGTTAGACAGCCTTGTTGACAGCACTGGCAGTGAAGTGTCAGCCCCTTGCATCATGACAGGCCCAGATTAAATTCTCTCAGTTTACCCATGTCAAAGTCCTTTTCCATTAATGAAGACCTCGCTTCATGGTCTCCTTCTTCTAGCTACTGTCACCTCAATTTTAAAGCATGCCTATAACTCTTTAACAAAACACATAAAAACAAAAACCAAGAAAAATTTCCTCTATCTCCTTTTTTTCCGTCAGAGACAGGTTTCTGGAAAACAAAATTAGTGGTACACGTTGCTCTCCGCTCTGACGGTATATACACTCTTCC
This sequence comes from Oryctolagus cuniculus, assembly GCF_051225735.1. Classification (NCBI taxonomy): domain Eukaryota; kingdom Metazoa; phylum Chordata; class Mammalia; order Lagomorpha; family Leporidae; genus Oryctolagus; species Oryctolagus cuniculus. The sequence goes on along the minus strand of NC_142870.1, from coordinate 52,158,873 downwards.
TCTGCTGTCTTGTGCAACTTCATTGAAAACTCTCCTCAAAAGCTGCCCATGAGCAGCTGACACCTCATTGCTCAACCCAACAGGGAGACTTCACTTTCTATTTTACTGAAGCTTTGTGAAGCCTTGGACATTAGGCTCCTTGAAACTCCCTTTTCTTTTAGCTTTTAGGAAATGGTTCCTTCTCAGTTTCCTTCATTACCGCTCAGGCTCTTTCCCAGTCTCCTTTGTGTCCCCTTTTTCAGTGTGTGTCTTAAATTTTGGGGTTAGCGAATGTTATATTGCTTTCCTTTGTTAATTTACATACCTTCTATTCCCTGTAGGTTATCTTAACTACATCTAAAGCTTCAGCAAAAACCTACGTGCTGCTGATCTTCCAATCTGTACTCCACTCCATGTTTCTCACCTGAGGTTCAACTTACTTACGGAACATCCCCACCTACATGTCCCACAAACTCTCTGACCCAGTATGCTCAAAATGCTTTCCTTTCTATTCTAAAATCTTGTCCCTCTCAGTGGCAATATCACTGGCCAACTTGTCAAAAAAAAAAAAAAAAAAAAAAGAAGAAGAAAAAGAAGAGGTTTGATAAATAGCCTTGATTCATTTTCCCTCCTTCCTTCAATATTCATACAGTGAGCAAGACTCTGTGCCCTGTGGTTTCCTTTGCCTAATAACACAGTATTTTATATCCTGGTCGAAAACTTATTCCCATTCCATGGTTTGGATTGATGGAAACATATAACTTTGTCTCCAGACTTGTTTCCTGTTTTGCACTTGAAGTCTGAATCATCCTTAGAGTGGTCGTTCAGAAATGCAAATGTGATCATGTCATTCTCTTGCTTAAAACCCTTCAATGGCTGTCCAATGCTTTTATGACAAAACCCAAAGTGTCTCCACTCCTCCCCCACCCCTTACTGCTTCTTGCATTGGACTGCTTTAGGGAAGATGGGCTGGAGTAATAGTTTAATCTCTAGCTATTTCATGCTTGGCTTCACTTTACTGAGGCTGCCAATTAGTGATTTAGAGGTGAACTCTTCTATGCTCTGCTGTGAACGGGGGCCTGTTTCAAATAGTCCTTGAAGGGCTTCAGCCTTACTGTCACTAAAATCCTGCACTGACTTGAACCTGTGACTTCTTCTAGTTGAAGGTCTGTATATATTTCTGGGCATCCCCCGAGTCAGGAAAGCAAATTTTGGAAATGCTTTGGTATTTCTAAGTCCTATTTGGTCTAAATAAATATATTTTTTAACTTAATGATATCTTAAATGTAATATTTTGATTTTATTTGACTTTTATAATTGCTTTTCCAAGAGAGGTGAGCATATCTTCTCAACTCTACTGACTTTTGTAATGGTATATGATGAGTGCTTTCATTTTCTTGTCTTGTCATCTGTCCTTTTCTGGCTTTAGGAATAGAAGTAACAACAGCTAGATGTGATCATATCAGCAGGAAGCATCCTTGCTGCTGGCTGATTCATAAATTGCCACTCTCTTGCTTGCCATTTCTAATAGGTATACAAAACATGGAATGTACAAGAAAATTAAAGAGGCTATGTACACACACACACACACACACTGCTTAAAAAAGTCAGGAAGGACCAGTAAATAGAGCAAAGATATATAAAAAACACACACAGGAAAAAATATAAACAAGGTAATTCAAAAAGTTTAAATGTAGAGAAAATAGAAGAAACTATTTCCTTTTGAAAGAAAAGTCCATTTTTTAAATGCTGATAATTTGTCTTTGCCACTGATAAATAAAACAGGCTTTGTACAAGGTTGACAAGTAGACAGTTACCAAGGCAAACTTCACCTCTCTACCTGTTATTCTTGTCTATAGCCTGAAAGAAATTATGATTGTCAAGAGAAAAAAAATCAACATTATGCATCTTACACAAGGATGTCCTCCACCAGGGTGTGAAGGGCACTGGGATTGCGGATCAGTTTGTCAAGGAAGCTGACAATGTCAGTAAATTTTGGTCTGTGGTTTCTCTCCTTCTGCCAGCAGTGGAGCATCAGTTGGTGTAGAGAAGCTGGACAGCCCATGGGAGCTGGAAGTCTGTAACCTTCTTCAATGGACAGAATGACCTGAAGGCAAGCATACACAAATCATTCTCTTACTTTTAGAGACAATAATACAAATGCAAAGTAATCATTTCTTCTTATCCAAGCAGTAGAAACCAAAATATCTGTGAGCACGAAAACTGCCTGTGAATACACAGGGTCAAGGTAGGATAAATAGAAAAGCTCTGGACAGAATTCTAAGTAGCTCCACAGCAGCTTCGGATGCCTGTGGGGAAAGAACATTTTTAACAGGTGCTATTGGCGAGTGTCATCCGAATCTCGAGAAACAGTTTTCATGTGATTTAGCTAGAACACCTCAAACACAATTAGAACATCAGAAAGTCAGCATAAGATTGATGCATTTGGTGCAAACTACATGTGATGAATGCCTGTAAGTAAAATTGAAGTAAAATTCTGCTGAAGCTTGATTTCCTGAATCATTTTTTATCCTTTCATAGTAATGTCAAGGTAGATTCTTTTTCTAACTGCCATCCCCTCTTCTTCATTGCATATTTAGTTCCTCTTCACTTACTTCTAGCTTTTCCTTAATCTGACATTGAACTGATTAAGAAGCTATCTTCCTATAACTTCCAAAGTCACTTTTCTTGAAATGCTTTCAATGGGAACCTTAATGACATAGAACAACAGCATTCAACCTCAGTATCCAACAGAACTTTCTGTGATGACTGAAAATTTTCTCTTATGATACAGTAGCAACTAATCATATGTGGCTACTGAGTACTTGAAGTGTGGCTGGGAGGACTCAGGAACTGAATTTTTTGTTTTAGTTAGTTTTAATTCATTAAAGTTTAAATTTAAATAGCTGGTTGGGGCAAATGTCTACTCTCTGGGACAGTGTAGCTCTAGGTAAAGAAATCTTTATAAGAAATTGAAGTTAGGAGTAACAACAAGATGACAGTGAGTATTTTTCATAGTAATTAGGAGATAACACACAAGATCAGGCAGGGCACTCATCTGTTTAATATATGACTCTTATGGAAATTTCCTAAAAATGCCATAAATTGATCCTGAATTTCTGTAGCTTTTATTTTTGTGAAATTTTAGCTAGAACATATATATATGTGTGTGTGTATGTATATACATATGTACATATATATAGAGAGAGAGATAGGACTGAACAGAGCTCCTTGGCCACACCCAGCACATGCCTCTAGGTATTCATTGAAAAAGTGGACACCCCATTAATCCACACAGACATAGCCCAAAGATAAAAGCCAACACAGAAAAATAAAGAAAACAATGACTATCTCCACAAATTCAAATAATAAATGCACCAATTCAAGAAACAAGAATAAGGAAGACAACAAGACACCCACAAAAGAACACAACACTTCAATACTAGAATGTGAAAATGAAGAGATTCAAGAAATGCCAGAAATGGAATTCAAAAAATGGATCATAGGATTACTTAGAAGTAATCAGAAGCAAGTCCACGAACTAATGGAATCCGTACATGACATGAAAGAAAATTTCTCCCACAAAATTTAGATCTTAAAGAGAATCAGGCTGGCACCACAGCTCACTAGGCTAATCCTCCGCCTGTGGCACTGGCACCCCGGGTTCTAGTCCTGGTTGGGGCGCCGGATTCTGTCCCAGTTGCTCCTCTTCCAGTCCAGCTCACTGCTGTGGTTCAGGAGTGCAGTGGAGGATGGCCCAGGTACTTGGGCTCTGCACCGGCATGGGAGACCAGGAGGAAGCACCTGGCTCCTGGCTTCAGATTGGTGCAGCGTGCTGGCCGCAACATGCCAGCTGTAGCGGCCACTTGTGGGGGGGTGAACCAACAGAAGGAAGACCTTCCTCTCTGTCTCTCTCTCTCTCACTGTCTAACTCTGCCTGTCAAAAAAAAATTAAAAAAATTAAAAAAAGAGAAATCAAATGAAATCTTAGAAATGAAGAATTCAATAGAACAGATAAAAAAATGAAGTGGAAAGCCTTAACAACAGAATCAGTGAAGCAGAAGTACGAATATCTGACTTACAAGACAAATTGCAGGAAATTTTACAGTCAGACCAAAAACAACAAGAAGAAATTAGAAAATTAAAAAAAAAAATACTGTTGGAGATCTACAAGATACTATCAAACAACACAACAACGGGTCTTAGGAGTTCCTGAAGTCATGGAAAGAAAGAACGGATTAGAAGGCCTTTTTAGTGAAATAATTACAGAAAACTTCTCTTACTAGGAGAAAGAAACGGGCATTCAAGTACAGAAAGCACAGAACTCCTAATAGACATCACCAGAAAAGATTTTCACCACGACACATTGTAGTCAAACTTTCCACATGAAGAAAAGATTCTAAAATGTGTGGGAGGGAAACACTAGATTATTTTCAGACGATCTCCAATTAGACTCACAGCTGACTTCTCATCAGAAACCCTACAGGCTAGGACAGAATGGCAAGATATATTCCAAGTTTGCAGAGAAAAAAACTGTCAACCATAATACTGCACTCTGCAAATCTCATATACATGAATGAAGATGAAATAAAAACCTTCCATAGCAAACATAAATTGAAAGAATTTGTCACTACCCGTCCAGCCTTACAAAAGATGTGTAAAGAAACACAGAAACACAGAAACATGATCATCACTATGAAAGAAGGTGAAGGCAGAAAATCTCCCAGTAAAATTACAATGGAAATCCAAAGTAAACAACAGGAACATTAATGGGAAAATGGCAGGGCCAAGTCGTTACTTATCAATAGTCACCTTGAATGTAAATAGCCTCAACTCTCCAGTCCACTCTGCCTGTCAAAAAAATAAAATAAAATAAAAAATAAATAAATAAAAAAAACCTCTCCAGTTAAAAGACACAGACTGGCTGAATGGATTAAAAACAAAATCCATCTATTTGCTGCTTACAATAAACACATCTTACCAACAAAGATGCACACAGTCTGAAAGTGAAAGGCTGAAAAAACATATTCCATGCTATAGAAACCAAAAAAGAGCTGGTGTAGCCATGATAATATCAGACAAAATAGACTTTAATGTAAAAACTTTCAAAAGAGACAAAGAAGGGCACTATGTAATGGTTCAGGGATCAATTCAACATAAAGATGTGACTATTATAAATGTATATGCACCTAATTACAGAGAACCTGGCTATTTAAAAGAAATGTTTATGGATCTAAAGGGAGACATAGACTCAACTACAATAGTAATGGGGTACTTCAGTACCCAACTTTCAGTAATGGATGACAGATCAACCAGACAGAAAATCATCTAGGAAACAACAGGGTTAATTGACACTATAGACAAAATAGACCTAATAGATATCTACAGAACTTTCCATTCTACAGCCACATTATACATATTCTTCTAACCAGTGTATGAATCTTTCTCTAGGACTGACCACATGCTAGGCTATAAAGCAAGTCTCAAAAACTCAAAGAACTTGAAATCATACCATGCATCTTCTCTGACCACAATGGAATAAAGTTGGAAAATCAACAACTTAGGAATCTCTAGAATATATGCAAACACATAGAGACTGAATAAAATACTCCTGAATGAACAGTGGGTCACTGAAGAAATAAAAAAAAATCCTGGAAACAAATGAAGATGATAAAAGATCATATCAAGACTTATGGGATACAGCAAATGCAGTGGTAAGAGGAATGTTTATAGAAATTTGTGCCTACTTCAAGAAATTGGAAAGTCACCAGATAAATGAGCTATCGATGAATTTCAAGGACCTGGAAAAACACCATCAAACAAACCCAAAACTAATAGGAGAAAAGAAAAAATTAAAATTAGAGAAGACATAAACAAAATTGAAAGAAAAAAATACAAAAGATACAAAAAGAAAAAACACAAAAGCTAGTTTTTTGAAAAAATTAAATTGACACACCATTGGCCCAACTAACCAAAGAAAGGAGGATGAAGAGCCAAATTAATAAAATTAGAGATGAAAAAGGAAATGTAACAACAGACACCACAGAAATAAAAAGAATAATCAGAACTTACTACAAAGAGCTGTATGCCAACAAACTGGGAAACCTAGAAAAAAAAATGGATAGATTCCTGGACACATGCAACCTACCTAAATTAAGCCATGAAAACACAGAAAACATAAACAGACTCATAACCAAAACATAAATTGAACCAGTAAACAAAGGCCCTCCCAACAAATAAAAGCCCAGGACCAGATGGCTTTACTGCTGAATTCTAGGAGAGACTTAAAGAAGAACTAACTCCAATTCCTCTCAAATTATTAAAAAAAAACTCAAAGGGAGGGATTCCTCCCAAATTCTTTCTATGAAGCCAGCATCACATTAATTTCTAAACCTGAAAAAGATAAAACAGAAAAGAGAACTACAGAACAACTTCCCTGATGAACACAGGCGTAAAAATCCTCAAAAAATACTAGCCTATAGAATCCAACAACACATCAGAAAGATCATTCCCAAGGACCAAGTGGGATTTATCCCTGGTATGCAGGGATGGTTCAACATTCTCAAATCAATCAATGTGATATATCACATCACAAATAGAAGAACAAAAACCATATGATTATCTCAATAGATGCAGAGAAAGCATTTGGTAAAATACAACAGCATTTCAGGATGAAACTCTAAGTAAATTTGTTATAGAAGGAACATTCCTCAACACGATCAGGGTAATTTATGACAAACCCACAGCCAGCATCCTATTGAATGGGGAAGAGTTGGAAGCATTCCCATTGAGATCCAGACCAGGTAAGGATGCCTACTCTCATCATTGCTATTCAATATAGTCATGGAAGTTTTAGCCAGAGCCATTAGGCAAGAAAAAGAAATCAAAGGGATACAAATTGGGAAGGTGGAAGTCAAACTACCCCTATTTGCAGATAACATGATTCTATATATAGGGGATCCAAAAGACTCTAATAAGAGTCTATTGTAACTTAAGAAGAATTTGGTAAAGTAGCAGAATATAAAATCAACACACAAAAAATCAACGCCCTTTGAATACACAGACAAAGCCACAGCTGAGAAAGAACTTCTAAGATCTATCCCATTCACAATAGCTACCAAAAATTAAATACCTTGGAGTAAATTTAACCAAGGATGTCAAAGATCTATACAATGAGAATTACAAAACATTAAAGAAATAGAAGAAGATACAAAAGAATGGAAAAATCTTCCATATTCATGGATTGGATGAATCAATATTATCAAAATGTCCATACTACCAAAAGAAATTTACAGATTCACTGTAATACCAATAAAAATGCTAAGGACATTCTTCTCAGATATGGAAAAAATGATGCTGAAATTCATATGGAAACACAGGAGACACTGAATAGCTAAAGAAATCGTATACAACAAAAGCAAAGCTGGAGGCATTACAACACTAGATTTCAAGACATACCACAGGGCAGTTTTAATCAAAACATCCTCGTACAGGTACAAAAACAGATGGATAGACCAATGGAACAGAATAGAAATGCCAGAAATCAATCCATGCATCTATAACCAACTTATATTTGAGCAAGGACAATCTCTTCAACAATGGTGCTGGGAAAATCCAGATCTCCACATGCAGAAGTATTAAGCAAGGCCCTAATGTTACACAAAAATCCACTCAAAATGGATTAAAGACCTAAATCTACAACCTGATACCATCAAATTATTACAGACATTGGGGAAACCCTGCAAGATATTGGTATGGGCAAAGACTTCTTGGAAAAGACCCCAGAGGCACAGACAATCAACGCCAAAATTAACAAATGAGATTATATCAAGTTTGAGAAGCTTCTGCACTGCAAAAGAAACACTCGGAAAAGTGAAGCAGCAACTGACACAATGGAAGAAATTATTTGCAAACAATATAATTGATAAAGGATTAATAACCAGAATATTTAAAGGATCAAGAAACTCAACAAGAACAAAACAAACAACCCAGTTAAGAAATTGGCAAAGGACTTAAACAGACATTTTTCAAAAGAGGAAATCCAAAAGCCATGAAAAATGTTTAGGATCACTAGCCATCAGGGAAATGCAAATCAAAACCACAATAAGGTTTCACCTCACCCCCACTAGAATGGCTTTCATACAGAAATCAACAAAAAACAAATGCTGGCGAGGATGTGGGGGAAAAGGTGCCCAATTTACTGTTGGTGGGAATGTAAACTGATAAAGTCACTATGGAAGACAGTATGGAGATTCCTCAGAAACCTGAATATAAACCTAACATATGACCAAGCCATCCCACTCCTGGGATTTACACAAGGGAAAAGAAATCAGCATATGAAAGAGTTAAATGTACCCCACGTTTAATGCAGATCAATCAGTAATAGCTAAGACATGGAATCAACTCAGATGCCCATCAACTGAAGACTGGATAAAGAAATTATGGGATATGTGCATCATGAAATACTGTACAATGGTAAAACAAACAAATATGAAATCTGGTCATTTGCAACAAAATATATGAAACTGGAAAACATCATACTTAGTGAAATAAGCCAGTCACAAAGGAACAAATACCATGTTTTCCCTGACCTGTGATAATTAATAGAGCACCTAAAAGGAAATCTGTAGAAATGAAATGGACATTTGAGAAGCAATGACTTCTTGACTTCTGAGGAACAGTTTTTTTTTTTAAATTTTTGAACTATTTACTTAGTATAGAGGTAATCTTCTCTCTATAAATTTAACTAAAATAGATCTTAGTAAAAAATAAGGCTTGGACTAGGAGAGGGAGGAGGAAGAGAGGTGGGAGTATGGGTGGGAGTGCATGTACCATGGGAGAAATCACTATGTTCCTAATGTTGTATTTATCTTTGTATTCCTTAAATAAACATTTCTTTGGGAGAAAAACTGATAAGAAGATAGGCATATTTCAGTCTCACCCACACCCCATTCTAACAACAGAAATATAAAAATGCAATCATTAATATCAACAACACAGAAAGAACTCTACTGCAGCACAATCTATACATTTTCTGTGTTTTTTTTAAAAAAAGATTTATTTGAAAGGCAGAGTTACAGAGAGGCAGAAGCAGAGGCTGAAACAGAGAGAGATCTTCCATCCACTGGTTGACTCCTCAACGGCCAGGGCTGAGCCAGGCTGAAGCCAGGAGCCTGGAGTTTCTTCCAAGGCTCTTATGTGGGTACGGGTGTCAAAGCATTTGCGACCTCCTCTGCTGCTTCCCCAGGTGCATTAGCAGGCAGCTGGATTGGAAGTGGAGCAGGAAGGACCTGAACCAGCACCCATGTTGGATGCTGGCCAGGCAGCAGCTTAACCTGATGTGCCACAGCACCAGCCCCATTTTCTCTACTTAAAAACAAAACAGTGACTCTCACTTCAGTTTTTCACAATAGACACTATTTAACATAAGTATAAAATATCTGAATTTATGTTAGATACAGTTTGTAAAAAACAAAAAATGGAAGATCTAGGCTGTTGGGCTGGTGTCTCCTGGCTTCGGATCGGTGTAGTTTTGGCTGTAGCAGCCATTTGGGGGGTGAACCAACGGAAGGAAGACCTTTCTCTCTGTCTCTCTCACTGTCTAACTCTGCCTGTTAAAAAAAATTGAGCATTAATATGTCTTTAGGATCCTGTTTGCAAAGTTTTAGCTTTTTTAGTAATAGAGAATTTCTCACAATCCTACCAGTGTCTCTTTGAACAGCACATTTTAACTTGTCAGAATATTAGTTTTTTCTTTTTTCTTTTTTTTTGACAGGCAGTTAGACAGTGAGAGAGAGAGAAAGACAGAGAGAAAGGTCTTCCTTCTGTTGGTTCACCTCCCAAATGGCTGCTGCTATGGCCGGTGTGGCTAGTGCTGTGCCAATCTGAAGCCAGGAGCCAGGTGCTTCCTCCTGGTCTCCCATGCGGGTGCAGAGCCCAAGCACTTGGGCCATCTCCACTGCCTTCCCGGGCCACAGCAGAGAGCTGGACTGGAAGTGGAGCAACCGGGACAGAATCTGGCGCCCCAACTAGGACTAGAATCCGGGGTGCTAGTGCCCCAGGCAGAGGATTAACCTAGTGAGACGCTGCGCCGGCCCAGAATATCAGCTTTTTCTATTCATTTTGTATTCCATTATTCCACATGATTTTGCTCTCATGTTTTTCAAGCTGATTTGTTACTGAGGGAGATAAAGAGAGACAGACAGGCAAAACAGAGATCTTTCATTTGCTGGCTCACTCTTCAAATGCCCACAACAGCCAGGGCTGGGTCAAGATGAAGCTGGAACCCAGGAACTCAATCCAGGTCTCTCATGTGGGTGTCAAGGACCCAGCTACTTGAGCAATCACTGCCGCCTCTCAGGATGTGGCTTAGCAAGAAGCTGGAATATGGGACAGGGCTGGGACTGAAACCTAAGCACCCTGATATGGGAAGCCAGAGTCCCAAGCAGCATCGTTACTGCTAGGCCAACTTCCCACTCCTTCTCATCTGTTTTCTGATACCTTTTATTAAACAACTTATTGCGGCCAGCACCGTAGGTCAATCATCTGCCTGTGGCACTGGCATCCCTTATGGGCTCCGGTTCGAGTCCCGGCTGCTCCTCTTCCAGTCCAGCTCTCTGCTGTGGCCTGGGAAAGCAGTGGAAGATGGCCCAAGTCCTTGGGCCCCTTCAGGCACATAGGAGACCAGGAAGAAGCACCTGGCTTCAGGTTGAGGCCATTTGGGGAGTGAACCAACGGAAGGAAGACCTTTCTCTCTGTCTCTCCCTCTCACTGTCTGTAACTCTACCTCTCAAATAAATAAATAAAAGCTTAAAAAATTATTTATTTTTTCAAAAGTCTAAGTGACAGAAGGGAGAGAGAGAAAGAGCCAGACAGAGATATGCAACAGCCATATCTGTGCTAGGCCAGAGCCAGGAGCCAGGAACTCCATCCTGGTCTCCCACATGGGTGGTGGGAATCTAATCTTCTTTTGCTGCCTTGGCAGGCACCGAATTACTTAGGCCTTCTGCTGCCTTCCCACTTGCATTAGTTGAAAGCTGGATCAGAAGCAGGGCAGCAGTACAGGAACAGGTACTTGGAAGTGGGATGTCAGTGTCGCACGTGGCAGCTTAACTTGCTGCATCTCAACTCTGGCCCCTGTTTTCTGACTACTCTTGTTTCCAACAAGTCTTGAATGCTATGACATTTTGTTATACATATTAGTAAAACAGGATTGTGTAAAAATGCTTATACTACACTCATACATCAAAATTACTGTGGATAGCTTAGAGAAGCAACTAGAAAAAATCATGATAGAATTCCATTAAAGAACAACTTCGAAATTTCAATTTAGGAGCGCTGAATAGTCAACTTGTCACCATCATCTAATTATGGATGCATGAAATAAAATAGGTCACAAGTGAGATTATATGAAGGTACTTCAAAAAGTTCATGAAAAATGCAGTTATAAGATAACGAATGTGTTTTCCATAAATGTTTTGAAGACCTCTCTTATTCTGAGAAAAAAAAATACTTGCATTTACTGAGTATTTACCATGTGTTAGCTGATTCACATATTTTCCTTTATTTACTGCTTAAAATTACACAATGTGGCAGTTATTATCCCTATTTCTCTTTAATTTAAAAGGTATATTTCTTTGTTTTGAAAGGCTTAAAAGGTAGTCCAAGAAGCAATTTAAGCAGTATAATCCATAAAATTGCTTAAAGGATATATATATTTAATAGATTTTAATGTATTTATCTAAACTATATTAATCACAAAGTATACTATTGGCCATTTCATGTACAGGCAATAACATAATGAGTATGACACATCTTCATCTCTAGGCAATGTGTTTGTGAAATCTAGTGAGGGAGGTCAAGGATTATGAGTATGGTGAGTATCACTCAGAACAGGGTGCCTAGGGAGCATGTGGGAGGAGCTACCGCAGCCTCAGGAAAGCTTCCTAGAGGAAGTGAACTGAAGCTTAAAGAGCATGTGGAAGGTCGCAGGGTCAAGTGGATGAATTGAAGAGATGTTACTTGGAAGAAAGTAGATTTCTGTGGCTAAAATAATGTCTTCAGAGACCTGAAGTTTGGAGGGTTGACTAACAAAGTTTTTTTTTTGAGATTATAAATGATTTTACACACTATGATTTTAGACTTCATGCAAAGGGAGAAAGGATTTTACCCAGCACAGTACATTAGATTTGCCTTTTAGGAACGATCATTCTAGTGGCAGTGTGGAGAGCTCACTGGATGGACAAAAACACCAAGAAGGAGGTTTGTTCTGATCCAGTTCATAGATCACGATGGTCTCAGTGGAGGCAATGGTTGTGGTAAACAAAAAGTGAACTGATTTGACAAAAACACATGTCTGCAGTGAGATCAGATGTGGCAGTAAAGGGAGGAGACAAGAACAACTTTTAGGTTTTTAGGTTGGTCACCTGGTAATAACAGATGATGCAGAAGAACTAATTTGGGTGCCAGGGTGGTGACAAGTCCAATTTTCTATGACCTTCCTGCTTTCAGATTCGTATTACATTCACCATTGACAGCTTATTATATGCTGATTTCTGAGTTAGGTATTTTAGCACAGCCTACCTTATTTAGGTCTTAAAATATCTCATTATGTGGGTATAGGTATGCATATTTTATAGGTAAGAAAACTAAAGCTCAAACTGATGAATGATTTGGTCAAAATCACATAACAAAGGGCAGGCACGGGAGCACAGTTGGTTATATTGCTGCTTGGAATGCCTGCATCCCACACTGCAGTGCTGGTTCAAGTTCCTGCCACTCTACTTCCAATCCAGCTTTCTCCTAATGCAATGGAAGGCAGTGAATGATATCCAAGTACTTGGTTTGCTACCACTCACATGAGAGGCCCAGATGGAGTTCCTGACTCCTGGCTTTGGCCTGGCCCAGCACCAGGTATTGTGGGCATTTAGGGAGTGAGCCAGTAGCTAAAATATCTCACTCTGTCTTTTCCCTTTCTGTCACTTTGCCTTTCAAGTAAATAAATCTTTCCTTAAAAATCATATAGCAAATAATTCCCTGAAGAACAGACTATGTTGTCATGATGGTAGCCTCTGAATCACAGCAGTGATAGAGAAAGTTGATACTGAGTCTTGAGCCACACTCAACTAATTCCCTCATACTTAGTTCCTGAGCCTGCTTTTGTACTCTGGCATACCCCATGCACTCACCATCACCTATCTCGTTATGACAGCCAGATCTGCAGTTTTAGTTCAGTTTTCTATGCAGGTTTCTTTTTTTTAAAAAAAAGATTTATTTATTTATTTGAAAGTCAGAGTTACAGAGAGAGAGAAGGAGAAGCAGAAAGAGATTGTCTATCTGCTGGTTCACTCCCCAGTTGGCTGCAGTGGTCGGAGCTGCGCTGATCTGAAGTCAGGAGCCAGGAGCGACTTCTGGGTCTTCCACACAGGTGCAGGGGCCTAAGGACTTCTACTGGGCCATCTTCTACTGCTTTCCTAGGCCATAGCAAACAGCTGGATGGGAAGTGGAGCAGCTGGGTTTCGAACCAGTGCCCATATGGGATGCACTGCAGGCAGTGGCTTTACCTGCTACGCCACAGTGCCACCCCCCATGCAGATTTCTATATTCATAACCTATAGAACTTATCATTTCATAAAGATGCCTTGGATTTACTTTGTTAAAAGTTAAACCTCCTACTCCTTTGTGATTTCTGACCTCTGCAAAGGGTACCAACATTCTTCCAGTGACTCAAATCAATGGTCAGGAAAACAATTGAGTCTCTGCCTTTCCTCATATTCAAACTTAACCTAATCACATGCCACCTTCACGTATTTTCATCTGCTGCATTTGTCATCCTCTCTCTAAGTGACTTATTTTAAATTTTGATCACTGTGATCACGGGTATCTTGGTCTTGTTTACCCTTCACCCATCACAGTACAAGGAAAGCAATCCTACTGGGAAGGGATGCTGACATAGGCAATTCTGTGTCCTCACCTCTGGCTGTGCCCCCTTTTGCCCTTTTCTATGTTGGTTCCAAGCACAGTCTTTCAGCTGGGGAGCTGATCTCTGCAAGAGGGTTCCTTCTTGCCACGTGTTCTATGCATCTAGCACGAGGCCTTGTCAAGCAAAGGACGGAGCTCCAGTTGTCAGATATGGGATTTATGAAACATGTATGGGGGTCTTGGAAATTTGTGGAAAATACATCTTATGAAAAAACTATGCATGCATTTCAAAAAAGTTCTTGCACCAAAAATAAACTTAACTTTTAATTCCATTTTCACCAACTTTTTGAAGGATCCTCTTGTTTAGGAATAGCTTGAGAAAATTTACATTAAAATTCATCTTCATAACCATTTCCTTTGTGGAAAGTTTTACTTTACAGGTACTTAGTGATTCCTTAATTCAGGACTGACAGGGAGTAGCATATGGGGTGCTTTGTCTAGGAGACTAATTGAGGTTTGTTGTTTTAGGAGATGAAGGGGTGATAATTAACTAGAGAGAATTTTGCAACAGTTTGGATTTATGATATTCGTAGGCTGTCATCCTTTGGGAGAAGCATTATACAGGGCTATACCCTTATTTAAAAATGTAAGAAGAAAATTAAAATAAAGTGAGAAAATATGAAAGTAGCTGAGATGAGAATTTCTATGCAGAGGTGGGAGGAATTAGATTCTGTCAAATTATTATCGAAAACTTGGGTGGTTATTTTAAATAGACCATCCTGGTTCCTTGTCATCGATACTGCAATTTTTAACAGTGTAGAATCAACATAAGGCTCAACTAGGGGACGTAGCAGACTGCTCTGCTCTTGCTAAATCTGATGAGTTTTCCAATTGTGTTGATGGTTTTTGAATCAAAGCAGGCAATGTGCATCTTTTATTAAATAAGGCAAACAAAGATTAGACAGTCAATATGAAGATGCTGAGATATTCCTGGACAATAGCTTTGAACATGGACTGCCTGGGTGGTGTAGGGTATCACATTTTTATAAGACTGCTAAGTATCTCCAAAAGAGATGCATATTAAATTGTTATTCATACTTTGTTTCAAAAAAGGCTGTTTCAAAAATTTAGCAGTGACTGAAATGTATACTAATAATGAAATGTGAAATTATTATTATTCTGCTTGTAAATATTTATCATAGCTTTGTGCAAAACCTAAAATTTCATATAGAAGGAAGCAGATGAAGCAGAGGGTACCAGTAAGCACTTACTTTTTGTGATAAAAATTGCTTCCACAGATTAGGATATTTAGAGTCATAATAACATGGCAAACACTAGTAATGTATTTTGCTGATGTGCAATATAAATTTTGAGTCTATGTAGGGGGTGAGAGAGAGAAAGAGAGAGTGATGGTTATAAGTAACACAAACATATTCACTTTCCTGTTTCATGTTTTCCAATATATAGTATTTATAATACAATTAAAAGGAATTGAGACTCAAATGAAACTGTATATTCATGAAAAACATGAATGGAAAATGAGGATAGGGTGATAATAAGATACAGAATGAAAACTCTTTCAAAAGCTACTTTGTTATTTAGCCCACAATTTCCTTTTCAACTTTAAGATAAGAACTTTCTTTAAACCCAACACTTACTGTGAGAACTCAGAACAGAATGTCAAGGGCCCTTATGCAATAAATAGGGTCTGTCCCTCAGTAGGTCTCTATCTTTCAGATTGCTGAGAGAGTGGGTGAAATGGGGAACAACAGGAAGTACAGGATTCTCCTAAGTTAAAGGTTGTCAGTGACATGATTTATTGTTTGGAAAAAACTTCATCCCTAGCAGTTGAAAGTCATACTTCTTGACACTGAGATAACTAACAGCTATTATGTAATGATGGCTCAGCTTGTAAGCCGTTGGAGAAGTATCTGTGAGGGAGTTGTCTCAACTGCAAAGAAGTCCCAAGCTGTCACTGACAAGCTCCGGCATTGAGCAAGTGTCTGTCTCTTCTTAAAGAAATGAGGGCTGGACTCTGCCTGCAATCATGCTTTTCACCTCAAAAAGCTTCATTTCTACAATCACTGAAACAGAAAACTTAATCTGTGTGAATTTCAGTAACATCTCTAGATCCGAGTTCCGTGCATGTCTTAAAGATTCATTTATTTAGGGGCCAACGCTGTGGCGCAGTGGGTTAAAGCCCTGGCCTAAAGTGCGGGCATCCTATATGGGCGCTGGTTCAAGACCTGGCTGCTCCACTTCCAATCCAGCCCTCTGCTATGGCCTGGGGAAGCAGAAGAAGATGGCCCAAGTCCTTGGGCCCCTGCACCCATGTGGGAGACCCAGAAGAAGCTCCTGGCTCCCGACTTTGTATCAGTGCAGCTCCGGCTGTTGCAGCCATCTGGGGAGTGAACCAGTGGATGGAAGACCTCTCTCTCTGTCTCTACCTCTCTCTGTAACTCTGGCTTTCAAATAAATAAAATCTTAAAAAAAGATTCATTTATTTATTTGAAAGAGATACACAGAGTGAATTCCACAAATTTAAATTCCACAAGATTTGGCTGGTGTTGTGATGCAGCATGTGCAATGCTGGCATCCCAAATGAGCACCAGTTTGAGTCCCATAAGAGCTTCACATCCAGCTCCCTGCTAATGTGCCAGGGAGAGTAGTGGATGATGGCCCAAGTACTTGGGTCTCTGCCATCAACATGGGAGGCCCAGAGGGAATTCCAGGCTCCCGGCTTTGGCTTGGACCAGCGCTGGCCATTGTGGCTATTTGGGGAGTGAACCAGAAGATAGAAGATTCTCTTTCTCTCTCTCTCTGTTGTGTGTGTGTGTGTGTGTGTGTGTGTGTATGTATGTATGTGTGTGTGTGTGTCTATATATAACTCTACATTTCAAATTAATAATAATAAATCTTTAAAAAAAGATTTGGCCTCTGTGAAATTACTGTTTCCCACAGAGCGCCAAGTGCTCAGATGGAGCTCTGTGGGAGACAAAGGTCTAGATGGGGGTAGGGGGTGGGCGTGTGGTGCAGCAGGCTAAGCTGCTCTCGGGGATGCCCGCATCCCATGTTGAAGTGTCAGTTCAAGTCCTGGCTATTCTGCTGCTGCTTGCTGCTAATGTATCTTGGGAGGCAACAGGTGATGACTCAAGCCCCTGGGCCCCTGTCATCCTCATGGGAAAATTGGATGGAGTTCCAGGTTTCTGGCTTCTGCTTGACTCAGCTTCAGTTTTTGCAGGAATTTGAGGAGTGAACCAGTGGATGAAATATCTCTCTCTATCTCTCCCCTTCTTTTTCTCTTCCTCTTTCTTCATCTCTCTGCTTTTCAAATAAAATCTATAAATATATTTTTAAAAAAATTCTGACAGAACCTTGTAAACTTATAACTTTGTAAGTGAAAAGTGGAAGATTTGAACACTATGATTACTGCTTTCAATGTCACTTTCCTACAACAATTATACTTTTTTGAAACTAAAGTTGCATTCCAAATCTATGAAACCATTTTATTTTTTAAGAAACTAGTCTTCTTAAAACTCAAGGCCATTTTTCTAAGTATTCTCTGGGGGAAAAATAACCACCTAACAAATAATTCTTCAAAGATACATCATTTTTACTTTAAAAAGATATTAGGCAAATAATACATTTCCAGGTTCACTACAAATATATAAAAGCTATGGGAAAATGGCTTATGGTTCAAAAGAAGGGGATTTTAAGATGCTATCCTTGTAAGTGCTCCAAATAAAACAGAAGTGAATAAAAATCATAGAAGCTAAAGATAGTTAATATACTTATTCTAAATAGAACTTGAAGGCAAAATTAAGTAATTTTCTTTATGAAACATTACTGTTATGCATACATTTTCTAGTTTTGTGGTCATTTATTTAAAAAATTCCTTTGAAAATTACACTTTGGTAGTAGCACATTGGTTACTGGTTTCCTTTACTTGGGACATTATTCTTTGAATTATTTATGTTGGTGATTGATTGCATCTTGTAATATTCTTTATTACTCTTGCCTCTGTAGTAGACATACATCATGCTAGTGTAATTAGTATATATTTAATTAAAATGCTGCTATTGCCTGTGTACCCATAGTAAGAATTACTGAAAAACTGAGAGGAGGAAGGCCGTTTTGAAAATTGCTTTGGTAGAATACATATTCAAATCAATGCAAAAATTCCCTCTGTAATACGGAAGGCTGAAATAATAGGAATGGGCTTTTAGCAATTTACTGTATCTTATACAGATCATTACACAAGGACCATTATATAATAAAGTAGAGTTTGGGAAATCTAATCAGAGACAAAAATTGGAAATGACTGGACTCTCTGAGTCATAAAATCACACTGCATTTCTAGGTAAGTGGATTCTACATATCCATTCTTCTTGGCTAAAACACTAACCCATAACTAAGAAAGGTTAGAGAATTATGAGGACAAATGAGAAATACAGGAAAAAGGTTATCTTCATTCTTCTTAAATTCTGAAAAAAAAAGGGACCATTCAGATGAGGTCAAAAGGTGGTTACCAACCACATTGCCCATAAAAACAAAACCTTAAAGCTAAACTGCATCCCGGCCCTCCTCATCTCAGGTAAGCTTTAGAAAGCAACCTAAAGCAAAACTCGTTATTACATAAAAGGTTGTGGAAAGAAAGGAAGAAAAAAATAAAAACTCCCGAAAACAAAAACACTGAGGCTGCACTGTTTTCTAGTAAGCTTCAAATGACATGCTCCCTGAGAGTGGCTATTTGTTTAGGAAACTGAACTACCTTAGGAGCATATGCCTAAATGATGCCACACTCAGGAGACATTTGGGTTTCAAACTGCTTCTAGATGACAAAAAAAATCTTTTAAACAGCATCAGGTCAGGGGGAGAAAAAACAAAATGAAACAAAACCCAAGACTCCAGTCTTGCATTCAGATCATTAGCTCGAGCTAAGTTGCTTCTCATGTTAGTGCTGCTGGTTTTTCCCCCACATATTAGCTCTGTGGGGATTTGGTTATTTAATGTTGCCTGCTGTTCATGTTTTGCTTCCACTTTCTTCTGTGAGGCACATTACACGGTGTAAGTGCTGGAGGGAAGAGCTGCAGTGCCCTTGGTGTCATCCTTGGAGCTTATGTGGCTCTGGCATTAAAACGTGCTCCCATTATGTGGTAAATAACAATTATTTTGAACCTGGATGAAAATAATACAAAACATTACCCTGGAATACCTTATAAGAAAAGGAAAAAAACAAAAACCTTCATACACTAGAAAACAGCAAGGAGCCATGCACCTGCAATTGTGCCCATGGAGTGTTTTGGTAATGGGCTACCTACATCAATCATTAGAATCTGATTAAATATGTTAAAAAGTATAAGATAAAAAGATTTCTATTTCTAAACAACCTAAACAGCCTTGAGTCAATCCATTTCTTTTGCTAATAGAAAACAATGACAATGCTTCCCTTAAAATACAGCGGCATGCACAATTGAAAATGTTCTGATCTCATCAAGTAGATTTTTGTGAAGCTGCTTTGAAAATTAGACTTCTACAGTATAGCCTAGTGGTGAAAGCATAACTTGGAAGTAAACAGGGGCTTGAACTTCGATTACACCATTCAACAGCTTTATAACCTTGAGTAAGTTACTGATACCTTCTAAGTCTCAGCTTTGTAATCTGGACATGAGAGTAATAATAGTATCTACTTCAGAGAATTATTTTGAAGATCAAAATGCTTGGCTCATAATAAGCTTAGAAAATACAAGCTATTATTGTTACTCATTAATTAAACATCTTCTAAGTACCAGGTGCTTTACATACATTATCCCTAAATCTTTTAAACACTGCAATCGAGTTTTGTTTATTTATGCTTTTTTTTTTTTAATTTGAGAAGTAGAGAGATGGAAAGATAAATAGCTTAAATCCACTGATTCACTCTCCAAATGCCTGCAGTGGCCAGGACTAAAGCCAGGAGCAGGTAATGCAATATAGGTTTTCCTGATTGGTGGCAGGAACTCAATTATCTGGGTCATCACCACTGCCTGCTAGGGTCTGCCTTAGCACGAACCTGGAGTCAGAAGTCAAAGCCAGAAGGTGAACCCAGGTACTCTGCTGTGGGATACAGGTGTCTCAACTGTCATCTTAACCATTAGGCTAAATGCTCACCTCTGCAGCTGGGCATTTTGAACCCTGATACTATTAATATTATAAAAAGCCTAATCCATCTGCCTAATATGCGGCTAGTGACTTGTGGAGCTGGGATTTGAACCTAGACCTTTCTAGTTTATAAAGCAGTGACTCTTAACTGTGGGTGATTTTGTCCTTATCTCCAACTGAGCAATACCTGGAGACATTTTTGGTTGTCACAACTGGGAGAGTGCTATTGGCAGCTAGTGCGTAGAGGCTGGGGATCCTGCAAAATATTCTACAAGGCACAGGACAGATTTATCTGGCCCAAATGTAAATAATTCTGCAAGACCCTACAGTACTACTGGCCTTTCCAATATAATCTGTGGCTTCATTAGACTATAACCATGCACACTGTTAATGTTTTGGTGCCATATGACACATCACTAAATAATTCTGCCCCAGAAAATGATGTATACCAAAAAGGGAAAATGTAATACACCTTCTGTAAGTGTGACCGCATTCCTTTGGGGGATTTCCTTGCTCATGTGCTCTGACTGTGGGGGAACTGCCAATCGAAGTGCTCCATCCACCTTGGAATGCACAGACTGGCACATGAACCTAGCTGGGCCAATCACAGTATTCATTTCTCTGGCATGCTTTTGGTGCACAATTGGGTAGGCCAGCTACAGTGTTCTCTGGGACTGGTAAATAAATTTTACAGACAGATATTCTGCTGAGGTTGCTAACATGGAATGTCTAGCCCTTAGTCTAACTAATACAGCAAAGAAAAATTTACTACTAGGTGAAGTGAGGTCAAAAACCTAAAGAAGCACTAAGAATCCTGCATGATTCCCTAAACTATGTTTGGAAATATTTGCCTTTTTTTTTTTTTTTTTGTTAGTTTAGGTTGGGTTTCTGTCACTTGTAATTGAAAGTATAGTGAGCAGGGACAGACATTTGGCACTGGCTAAGGTGCTGCTTGGGCTGTATCCATTGCTGTATTTGGAGTGCCTCTGTTCAAGTCCCTACTCCACTTCTGATCTAGGTTACTGCTAAGGTACGGAGAGGTAGCAGTTGGTAGCCCAAGTACTTAGGTCCCTACTACCCATGTAGGAGACCCAGATGGAGTTCTTGGTTCCTGTTTTTGGCCTATCCCAGCCCCAACTGTTACAGGTATTTGAGGAGTAAACCAATAGATGGAAATTTGATCTCTCTCTCTCTTTCTCTCTCTCTCTCTCACTCTGTCAATCTTTCAAGTAAGTAAAAACAAATAAAACATTAAAAAAGAATTCTGAATAATACTCTGTATGCTTTCTTTCTCTACACATATGCATATATATGTGCATACATATTGATTTAACTATGTTCACACAATGTTGTTTCTATCACAACAGAAACATATAAATGTGTATGCATATATATATAGAAGGCACTAGTCTCTTCTTGATGAGTGTATAGTGGGAGTGAGGGTGGGGAGGGCGTAAAGGTTTGCAAGCACCAGAACTTCATCTGTCCACCTAAAGAGTGTGTTGAGAGTGAGCACTGGTTTTTCGAATTACCCATCACTCCCTTACAGGCATGCTTGGTCCAGTAACTGTGACAAGACTAATAGGTAACTGTGGAAGGGCTAATTAGATGGCAACTGATGTTGTTTTTTGTTAGTTCTTTTAGCTACTAGTTGTGTGCAGTCTGTTTTATCTCATTTCCTTTCCTTCATGTACAATACCAGTGACCTTTGGGAAATTTGTTATATTATTCACCAAAGCAGATTCTGCAAATTCAGAATTGTTCATTGTAATAAAATATATGCCATAGTCTGTAGAATGGAGACACTATTTCATGAAAACTATCTGGAATTTCCTAAACTCCCATAAAAATCGTGAAGCATGGTAACATTCCATTTGATCTGTGCTCATAGCCTTGTTAAACACACGGTAATGTAGTAAAAATATATAAAATATTCAAACAGAATATAGTAGAATTTTTGCTATCACATTACTTTCTTTATTTAAACTGCACCTTGGTGGGAAAAAGTGAAAAATAAGACTATACTTTAACCATATAAACAAGACACGCAGGACAAATAGAGAATAGCCAGTGGTTGGAGAGAGCAGCTGAGAAAATTCTGCTTCCAAACAGAAATTCTGGTTACAGGATCTGTCACAGATATGCTGACTTCCAATCTGTTAAGTTAAACAGAATTTAACTCTCTCTACTGCAGCAGCAAAAAATATTCACGAGATACATGAAAGATGTCAGCTCTTACTACTTTCCTTTAGTCTTGCATCAATCAGAAGACCTCAAGACTGAGCTTTTTTTTTCTCTCCAAACTACTTTTATTTTTGTCTCTTCCTCCCCTATTCTCAGATTTTTGCTTGAATATTCTTTGATAACCCACACAAAGACCATGAAATGCACCAACTTAGGCCCCACATGGGCTTGGAAACCCCACCAAGCTCAGGGTGGAGCAATTGCTCAGCCTTGTGCTGTGGACACTGCAGTCCTGAAGGAATGATCATGGGCTTCATGTGAGAAGTCCATTCCTGGCTGCAGCAGCTTCTCCTGCCTCTAGATACAGTCTCTGCGGCCACATGAAGTGCAATAGATGAAATCACTCTCTAGATGGTCATCTAGGACACAGATCATCAAGGTACCTGGCCAGAATGGGTGGGAGGTCCAGGAAGGGAGGGGCTGACAACAGAATCTGGACTACTACTGCAGGCAGCAATTCAGAACAATTTACATAGTGGTCTAGGTTCAAAACTACACATTTGCTTTTTTTTTTTTTTTTCAGAAGCTGCTCCCTAAAAATCTGTCTTGTGATCTGACGTCTTCACTTGTAGCTGTTCTGCACTGTGGAAGCCCTGTCTCAATCCTGGCACCTCCAAAGAGAAGCAGCAAAGTTCTGAACTTCCAAAAAGAACAATTTGGATCTTTCCTTTGTTGAGAAGAGTGTATTAACTATTTTCTCTGACATTATAAAATCGTAACATTGGTATCATTAAAAAGGGACATTAAAGTCATCTAACTCAGTCCCCTTATTGTATTTTTTCGTCAAGGAACTGAGGTACTTTGAAAAGTTAAATGATTTTCACAGTTGAAGTACAGTCTACATAACCATGGTCATGGTTACTAAATGGTTACAATGGTTACAATGTACCTCAGGTGCTAGGATAATCTAGGCAGTAGGAAAAACTAAGAAAGTATTCTTTATGTTTACTTGTCAAATCCTATTTTAAGAATGATTATTCTAATAAGAATGACTCATTATGACTTTTATGACCATAAAGGAATGACTTTTGTGAATATATTTTATAATATATTCATATAGGTACTTAAATCAAACCCCCAGTATTCTTTATCTTCCTGTCTTGCCCTCCTCCCATAGAATTTATTTATTTATTTCATTTATGGTTTGCTTCCCTCCCCTTAGAAGTCAGCTCCATGAGGGCAAGATTGTCAGCCAAACCCCCATGGAAGACACAAGTATTCCCTCTTTTCTTCTCCTTGCCCAGGAGTTTCTCTAGAAGTTGATCAGAATTCTTTTCTAAGGTCACGGACAACCATTCCTTACACAATTTCAGGGAAACCATGCCACTTCCCTATGCCTCAATTTCAGGACCAATAAATAAAGTGATTGCACTGGATAATCTTCCCTGTCCCTTGTGAGTGTAACATTTGTTCACTGCTGTATTCCTAGTTCCCAGAATGGAGAGCACACCTGATAAATATTTTTAAACGGATTTGTTAGAACAGTAGTACTTGCATGTAATGAGAAAATTAATATACATCATTTGTGAACACTCAGACACTTTTTACTCATATAGGTATGCTACTGCTCTGACTTCGGCAATTTTTAAATTTTCAATGTGTCAAGGGACTGGTTAAGACGAAGACTGAGTGGGGTATCATCTGAGGAGGGCACTTTTCAGAGCAGCAAGCGGGATCTTGTATTCTGGAGGGGATTTTATTTGGGAGACTTGTTCCAGTAGCAAATTTTTATCAAAATAGGGTAAGTAGGCAAGAATTACCTTGGATATAGAGAAGAACAAGAGCTATGGTGACTGAATTCAGGGCTTTCATTACCTTATTCAATTAGTTAAAAAATAGAAGAAAAAACCCAAAAACATGAATTTTTATCGGGAATGAAATTTCTGCTTCTGGAATTCAGTTTTAGGAAGAGCTGGAAAGGTGTTCAGGAATTGCTCCAAACAAGGCCTGGTGGCAGGGAAGGGCAGTAAAATCCTTCCAGCAGAATTCCATAGAGAATATTAGTCTCCAGGTAAATAACCTGGATCCCAAATGTCTAACTGTTGAGGGTGAGGCAGAGGTGGCTAGAAACAGCACACTTTGTACTTACTGCCAAATTCTGAAATGTCCAGCCAAGCTGGCTTTGTGTTTTGACAATATGTTCTGGAGAGCAATGACTGAGCAGTGTGTTTGACCTCAAACCTGCTGCTGCGTGGGTTTCTGGACCTGGCATTTTCTGCAGTATCAGCAGACATTTACAGGACTAAGTGAGGCTGAGCTTCTAAAGCAACAACACGTGGCAGGTAGAAACAACAGCTTAGACTGGCCATCTAGACTCCAGTCTTGTCTATACCCACATTAGAAAAACATACATTTTTCTCTCTGAGAAAGTCCTTAAACTGCTCGGGCAATATGAGGTTGAGATGGCACAGTAAGTTGAAGGTTGTGGGATTTCTCAAGTGATTAACTGGGAGAAGGGAAATCGTAGTGGCAACAGTTGTCTTCTCTGTATGTTCAGGGATTATCTATAGGTATGCAACCTTTGTTAGCATATATGAACATTCAGAATCACATTATAGGTAATTTCCCACATCCTTATCTCAGGAACCATCAAACACTTTGAGGAAGGCAAGTGAGTAGACAAAGCTTGAATTCTGAGATGAGGAAGGGGACAGTGCATTTGTTTGCATTATTAGGGAACTCATATCTTCTGACTGCTGCTTCTACCAATGTGGATTGGTCATAGAGGTTCCATGTGTGAATTAGATTGTTTTGTAATATTATCAATCACCAAGGTAATTTGTATAGGCAAAACAGAATCAAAACATTACAGAAATGGCCGTGTATCTCCAAAGAACTATTCTGGTTGACACAGACTGATAACACACTTCCTGAAAGCATTCACTCTTTTCCCTCTAAGTGATATCTAGTCCAAATTAATTTGTTCTTTACCAGGTGCATCGAATTGTACAAAAGAAAGGAAAGGTAAACATTGCCATTTCTTTTGTCTTACTTGGTGTTCAAGGCTATTGCAAAAGCACAGTGATGCTGCATTAGTACAAGTGTAGAAGTGTCAGCTGCGGGGGACGGATCTGGCACCCACCTGACAAAGCCCATCAGCAGGCTCCTATGACACCAAATACAGATTAGAGAGTGGGAGATTCTTTGGCTTCTCACATTTAGTCACTGACCCTAATCAACTTTCAGGCAAATGAAGGCTAGCCTGAGTGAGGACAAAAGGCCTGTTCCCTCCCTCCCCAAAGCTCCAGAGTTTATGTTCACAAAATGACACTGTAACTATCAGCAGCACTCACGTCTTGGTTAGACATTTCCCAGTAGGGTCTCTCTCCATAGGACATGACCTCCCACATGACAATGCCGTAGCTCCAGGCATCACTCGCCGAGGAGAATTTTCTGTAGGCTATAGCTTCTGGGGCTGTCCACCGTATAGGGATTTTCCCACCCTGGAAAACAAATTGGAGATTTCTCAGCTGCCTCACAATTCTATTCAAAAATAAATTTGTATTTCCATTAAACATATTTTGTTAGAAAGATCTAAATACTTTATAATAGCATTGGCATTCTATGTTAAAGTAAAGCGAAAGCTAGAATACTGTTAAAGTGTCAGAAATATTTTTCCTATAGTTATGCAGTGAAAAAGACTTTAATGGGAAATAAGTCACACTTCAGAAATATTTTGATTCATCAGAGAAATTTATTTTTACTTTAGACTCACACAATTAAACCCACTATTATGCCATCTGAAGAAAGTTCCAGATTATAGGACATTAAAACTAAGTATCATTCAACACTCATTAAACATTGTATTGCATTTATAAATAATAATGAGAATAAGCTCTAACTTAATTGAAGAAAAGTGGTTAAATACAGAACTGAGACATTCTATCAACTCACTTTTTATCAGCATTTCATTTTCTTTTCATCTGCAATGACTGCATTTATTTAAATACTCTGTAACACTACACAAAGAGCACCTGAGAAGGATAACCTTTTTTGAACCACTGTAGGATACTTTATATTTTTGTTCTTCAGTGTTCAAGTTAACATTTGAACATATTAAAGAGATTAAATTGCACGAATTTAATCTATACTGTTCAAGTATTAAAGTCTGCCATTTTGTTATACTTAACTTTTATTAACATTTATTATACATTTTATTACTGAAACACTCTATAAATCCTTTTTTTACTGCAATGACAAGAAGAAAATCATTCATCCATTAGATTTATAATCTTTAAAGTCTTAGCAGCTTGGAATTTCAAGTTCAGAGGATGAGGGCAACCTTGGCACCACTAGATGGCGGAAGAGAACAAAGAGCTGCTCCCAGACAGGCGTCCTTTCAAACCGGAGTTGGCTTTGGTTGCTAAGAGTTATTTTTGACAGTAGGAACCCCCCAGGATAAATTTTAATTTTTTAATTATTTATCAGCATTCTCATGGTCACATCATCTGCTTACCCAATGTGTGTAAATTCCAGTGTTAGGATGAATAGGAGTAGAAAGAAACAAAGTGTGTGGACCTTGAGGAATTGAGGTTAAACAAACTCCATTAAGAGTGAAGCTGTTAGTAATCTAATTATTACTCATTTAATAATTGAAACACTATTTACTTTAAGAGTAAAGGGGTTCATGAGAATTTCTCAGGTATGAAAAGCCAAGACACTGTGGCAAGAAAAAAATGACCTAAATGAAAGATCTCTGTGAGAGAGATCCCAGTGGAAAGAACGGGCCAGGAGGTACCTTTGTCTGAAGGGAGGAGAGAACTTCCACTTTGATTATAGCCTTGTCTAAATAGGGTTGGAGTTTGTGGACTCAAGAGGCTTCCATAGCCTTGGCAGCTCATGACAAGAGCCTCGGGTGATTACTGATGTCATAAATAAGAGTGTCAATTGTTAAATCAACAACAGGAGTCACTGTGCACTAACTCCCCATGTAGGATCTCTGTCAATTACAGAGAATTAACTATGAGTATGTACTATGAGAATTAATAGGCCCCTGCACCCACGTGGGAGACCCAAAAGAAGCTCCTGGCTCCTGGCTTCAGATTGGCACAGGTCCGGCCATTGTGGCCATCTGGGGAGTGAACCAGCGGATGGAAGACCTCTCTCTCTGTCTCTACCTCTCTCTGTAACTCTTTCAAATAAATAAAATAAATCTTTTAAAAAAAGAGTAAAGGGGTCCATCTGAAATAGGAAAGATTTAGTTTTCACAAAGCAAATGAGAGCGTTGATGGAACACTCAGTTCAAAGACTTGTAGCATGGGATTGTGAGAACCTGGGGGAAAATACTGAATCCCAGGCCTCGATTTAACAAGTGAGTCAATGAGTCCCGGATTGAGAGATGTAGAGCCTAAGACTCCTCACCATCTCTTTAGGTAGCATTATAAAGCATCAATAAAAAGATGTAAATACTTCAGTGTGGGTGAAAAGTTCAGTGAAATGAACTTTTGTTTCTTGACACAGAGGGTTTACAGCCATGTATCACAGCAGCATAATGAAAGGGATCCTGAACGCTGAATATTTTATGCTTTGGGGTAGAAGTTAAAGACAGTACCAAATGAAGACCTGGAAATTAAATTTACAAAGTTGGTGATGGCAGCTGAAGAGGATGTGGAAGTCCAGGGAACTGCAAAAGGAGAAGTTTCATGCTTTTAAAATTTTTTTTTTTCATTTATTTGAAAGGAGTTGGGGAGGGGAGTGGAGGGACAGAGAGAATGAGAGAGAGAGAGAGAGAGCGAAAGAGAGATCTTCCACCTGCTGGCTTCTTCCCCAAATGCATGCTGTTTCTGGGGCTGGGCCAGACTAAAGCTAAGATGCTGGTACTCAGTCTGGGTCTCCCTCCGGGGAGGCAGGAACCCAGGTACTTGAGCTGTTACCTGTTTCTTCCCAGGGAGAGCGTTAACAGGAAGTTGAGTTTGGAAGTGGAGCCAGGGCTCAAACCCGCGAATTCTGATAAGGAACAAAGGTGTATCAAGTGGTATCTGAACTGCTGTACCCAATGCCTGCTGCAGGATTTATTCCTGAACTCAGAGTTGGGCTGCCACAGCCAATTAGCATTGGATAAATAACAAGTGTCTTTTCAGAATAAGCATGTGCCATAAAGGAATTAGGTTTTTTGGTACCTGGGTGTTTTTTTTTTTTTTTTTTTTTTTTTTTTTGACAGGCAGAGTGGACAGTGAGAGAGAGAGAGACAGAGAGAAAGGTCTTCCTTTGCTGTTGGTTCACCCTCCAATGGCTGCTGCGGCCGGCGCACCACGCTGATCCAATGGCAGGAGCCATGTGCTTCTCCTGGTCTCCCATGAGGTGCAGGGCCCAAGCACTTGGACCATCCTCCACTGCACTCCCTGGCCACAGCAGAGAGCTGGCCTGGAAGAGGGGCAACCGGGACAGAATCTGGCACCCCGACCGGGACTAGAACCTGGTGTGCCGGCGCCGCAAGGCGGAGGATTAGCCTATTGAGCCACAGCGCCGGCCCGATACCTGGGTTTCAATACCTGGGCAACCTATGTTTTTAGTTGTTAAATTTAACAGCCCTCATCCAAGGCATTAAAAAAATTCAGAAACTAGAACAGTATAAATGATGTAACTAAATATACAGAAATATTCTGAAAACAATTGGTATAGTCTTTATGAGGGGGCAAGGACATCCCTGCTTGTATTTGCACACTGGTATTACAGCATCCTTTATTTGTATGCTTGTGGCTCAAGTATCTCATTCTGTGGTTCTGCATACTGATGTCACACAAGACTCAGATTTGTTTCAAATATGGAAGCCACATTTCCAGGAAATTAAGACCAAAGCTATAGATAGACCTCAGAATAGATGCAAGAGCCACAGTCCCACAGGCCTTTCTGGCTCTGGATCTTTCTTTGTTTGGCCACAAACAGTGCGTGGAAGTGTGAACTGCTGGTCTGCCAGGCTGTTCCTTTGCTGAATCTTTGTGAATTCTATTAAGATAGGCCAATCCCAGAGTTAGCGATTATTTTATATTCATTCACTTATAAATGATATCTCCTATTTCATGTGAATGAGCCACATAAATTCCTCTTTCAAATAACTTGATATCACATGTCAATGATAATGCTATCACTATCCTTCATAAGATTTTATTTTCTCCACAAAGGGAAGATATTACAGAGTATTTGATTAATAGCACTGTTACCTGTTGTGAGCTGAATTGTGGTCCTCCTACATTCAAATGTGGATGCCCTAACCTCTAACCTCCAGTGTGACTATATTTTGAGATAGTTTTTTTTTTTTTTTTAAGCTAACTAAGGTAAAAGGAAGCCCTAGGATAGGCCCACAATCCAACATGACTGGAGTCCTTATAAGAAGATGGAAAAGGTGTATGGGCACAGAGGTGAAGCTGTGTGAGGATATCCTCAGAAGGAGGCAGCCATCCACCAGCCACAGAGAGGCCTCAAGAGAAGCCAAGCCTGCTGACACCTTGGTCCCGGACTTCCGGCTTCCAGAACTGGGAGAAATGTTGCTGAAGCCACCCAGTCCATGGTATTTTATTATGGAAACCCTAGGAAACAAATACGCTATCCCTTTAAAAAGCCATAATATTTTTCCAAGTATTTTGTTCAAATAACATTGCAAAATGAACAGTACACTGATATTTCAAACTCTGTTCCAAGTATTATCTTGAAATAAAAATTGTGAGCTGGAATAAAAAAAAATAGGAAAAAGTGGGACAAAAGTTGAAAGTAGGAAATACGATTGTAATTAACAAAAATGCATGATAGCATGAACCTGATGCTGCACAAACTAATAATTTTGAGCATATATGTGATAGAGAGAAGCAAGCATTCCATTCAAATCTTCTTTTCCAAGGCTGTCTAGGAATATAGTTTCATATATAATTCCGAGATGAGGCAGAAAGGCAGAGGCCCATAAAACTATCACTCTCTTTCTATTTCCTCCACTAGCGGAGGTGCAGAAGCCCAGTCCTTCTTCTTCTTAACTGAATGTACCAACTTACGCTTTTTGGGAGTTAATCTCACTACATGTTTTTGCCCATGATCTTGAGTCATAGATAGAAATAATGCACTAGGGTATTTTTCCTCAACGCATCAACTACAAGATGTTCATTTCAGGTTTTCAGAAGGAACAAATAGTACTTTAGTTTTGAAATCACAATCATTGGAACATTACATGTTGCTTTACCATATGGTTATGAAAGAGAAAAAAAGTTACCAAAGATGCTAATCAAAATGATTAAATGGAGCTCAAGAGCCATATGTACTAACACCTCCCCTCTTAGAGAGAAAGATAAGACATAGGAAGTAAGCAAACTAGACTGCTACTGGGACCCTTATTAGTAAGCCTCTTTTCCCACTGTTTTTCAAATCATATATACATCTGTTACCTAATAAGTAGGTATTGGTTGAAGCTGAAAAAAGTGTTTCGAGGGGAACCAAGAGTACTATACACATGTGTATACATGTGTACCCTGTGCACTGGAGATGAGTTGTATTATAGGTACACTTAACAACTAGGATTTAGAACCCAACCCTGTAATATTCAGAGGAGTGACTAATCACCTGATATGTACTAAGGTTATGGAGGCTTAACATGGAAGCCAAATAGAAAAATTCCATAGAGAAGCAAGAACATTTTCCAGGTATTTGTCTAATCTTCATTCACCAGATTTGATAGTTATTCTAAAGGTAAATGGTGGGGGCTGGTGTTGTGGTGCAGCAGGTTAAATTACCACCTGCAGTACCGGCGTCCCATATGAGCATCACTTTGTGTCCCAGATGTTCCATGTGCAATGCAGCTCTCTGCTAATGAGCTTGAGAAAGCAGTGGAGGATGGCCTAAGTTCCTGGATCCCTGCCACCCAAATGGTAGACCAGGATGGAGTTCCTAGCTACTGGCATTGACTTGGCCTGGATCCTACTGTTGCTGCCATCTGGGGAGTAAACCAGCAGCTAGAAATCTCTTTATTTCTGTGTCTCTCCCTCTCTCTCTGTAACTCTGTCTTTCAAATAAATAAATAAACTTTA
The DNA here is from genome assembly GCF_051225735.1 of Oryctolagus cuniculus. NCBI lineage: Eukaryota > Metazoa > Chordata > Mammalia > Lagomorpha > Leporidae > Oryctolagus > Oryctolagus cuniculus. The sequence continues at coordinate 52,127,581 of NC_142870.1, read as the reverse complement.
AAAGAAATTAAAGGCGAATGGTTTGAATAGACAGTAATTTGCCTGAAGACTTTCCTTTGATTTATTTCTTCAATCTATCTCTGTAGTAGTCAAACTTCAATGAGTAAAGAATATGTATTTGAAGAATGTCCAAGGGCAATTTTGATTAAATATTTTTCTTTATGAACTGCAAATTGTGAGATGTAACTATATTGTATTCATTGTGTTGGAATCCGCGCTGGGGTATAGTGGGTAAAGCTGCCACCTCAGTGCTGGTATTCCCTATCGGCACCAGTTCAAGTCCCAGCTGCTCCACTTTTGATCCAGCTCCCTGCTATGACCTGGGAAGGCAGTGGAAGATGGCCCAAGTCCTTGAGCCCCTGAACCTGTGTGGGAGACCAAGAAGAAGCTCCTGGTTCCTGCCTTCAGATTGGCCCAGCTCTGGCCATTGTGGCCATTTGGGGAGTGAACCAGTGGATGGAAGACCTCTCTCTCTCTGCCTCTGCCTCTCTGTAACTCTGCCTTTCAAGTAAATAAATAAATCATAAAAATAATTTATTGTATGGCTGTGGGAAAATCCTAACACTTTGAGTCTTGGATTTCAGATTTTAATCACCATAAGACAATAAACTGTAATGTGTGTTACCACTTGCCTACAGTTTCTGAGCTTCCATTAAATTGTAACAAGACAGACCACACAAGTGGGTACTTGACTGTGTCAGCTAACAGTCTGACAGAAAGGATGACAGACATTCTCTTGGATCACATCCTTGACCAGTAGTTAGTGGTCTTAGCGATCAACCTGAGTGGTTAGCAAGAGGTAGCAAGAGGTAGAATAATGTAAACACCTTTTTTTAAATATTTCTTTCTTTCTTTCTTTCTTTCTTTCTTTCTTTCTTTCTTTCTTTCTTTCTTTTTTGATAGGCAGAAATAGACAGTGTGAGAGAGAGAGAGAGAGACAGAGACAGAGAGAAAGGTCTTCCTTCCGCTGGTTCACCCCCAAGATGGCCGCTACGGCAGGCATGCTGCGCTGATCTGAAGCCAGGAGCCAGGCGCTTCCTTCTGGTCTCCCATGCGGGTGCAGGGCCCAAGGATTTGGGCCATCCTCCACTGCACTCCTGGGCCACAGCAGAGAGCTGGACTGGAAGAGGAGCAACCGGGACAGAATCCGGCGCCCCAACCGGGACTAGAACCTGGTGTGCCAGCACCTCAGGCGGAGGATTAGCCAAGTGAGCTGTGGCACTGGCTTTACCTTTTTTTTTTTTTTTTTTTTTTTTTTTTTAAGAAGGCAGTAGCATGGATAATACATCTTGGAAAGATATAGAACCAAGACATCGATTCTCTCTCTCCGCTTTTGCTTCTGAACTCTAAATGAGTTACCACTGGGTATTTGGAAACATTTTTATTTTTTTATTTTTGACAGGCAGAGTGGACAGTGAGAGAGAGAGACAGAGAAAAAGGTCTTCCTTTACCGTTGGTTCACCCTCCAATGGCCGCTGTGGCTGGTGCACCGCGCTGATCCAAAGCTGGGAACCAGATGCTTCTCCTGGTCTCCCATGGGGTGCAGGGCCCAAGGACTTGGGCCATCCTCCACTGCACTCCCGGGCCATAGCAGAGAGCTGGCCTGGAAGAGGGGCAACTGGGACAGAATCTGGTGCCCCGACCGGGACTAGAACCTGGTGTGCCGGCACTGCAAGGCGGAGGATTAGCCTATTGAGCTGTGGCGCCGGCCTGGAAAAGTTTTAATATGGGGTCTTATTCATGACAGAAAAAGAAGGAATTCATATGAAAGGATTTCCAATTTTACTATTTCATTTCGGTGGTATTTTCTGTGAGAGGTCATCTGGTTTCAGCAGCATTCGTGCAGGGAACAGCATTGCTGGGCCTTCTGCCCAGTCCACTGTATGTATGGAGAAGACACAGTGATTCGCAGAAAGATATCTCAGATTCTGGTTACACAGACAACCTTCACCAAAGGCATATTCATCTCTCTCTTAATCACTGATCATGAAAAATAAGCCCACGTCTTAAGCATTTCTTCTTAGTTTGCATTCCCAAAACAACAAATTCTAGTGCAGAGTTAGGCTATACTGTACAGACCTCTTAAAATGGCTTCTGCCTCGCCGCTCAGAGAACAGCATGCACACCCCTCTTTCACTGAGGTTCATCTCATCTAGAGCAGCTTTGTAGCACTTTGAGAGGATTTACCCGGTTCTAAAATACGAGCATACCATCCGTCCTCACCTGAAGGAAGACTGAGGACTAATGATGGAATGAATTCATTTATAGTCACAAAGGAGAAACTTCTCATAATTTGGCTTCTGGGTAACATTTGCTAAATGAGTTAATATATATAAAGTACTTCTTAGCTGTTGGCACATAGTAGGCATTTAGGTACTGTTTTTGTGTCCTTAATTTATGTATTTAAATTTGTGGAGTGGATTAGCTATCAAGGGAGTGGGTTCTTGCTAAAAGCATGAGTCAGGCCCCCCCTCCCTTCTCTCTCTCATGTTCTCTTGCCCATTTGCCCTGGGATGAAATGGGCAACAAGAAGGTTCTTGCCAAATGTGGGTCCCTCAACCTCTGACTTCCCACCTTTAGAACTGCAAGATAAGTTCTCTGTCTATGCTTCTCAAACAAACAAATAAAAATTAAATCTTCTGTTTATAAATCTACATCTTAGGTACTATGTTATAGCAACACAAAATGGACTAAGACCATACCAATTTTGACAGGATGATATGCATTATAGAAATCTGTGGCAAATGGCAATGTGTTAGGTAATAAATACATGGAACTAATCTTTCTAAATAATTTTATATAAGACAAAGACTTATTGGCATTTTCCCCTTGTCCCAGGCGTTCATTGCTTATACTGAAGGCATTTCTATAGGTGTTCACTGAAATCTAAGGGCTTGGGTTTTATGAACCCAGAGCTCACCAACTGGTTGGCTTTGGACTGAAAATAGGCCTGCAGTTAAATTTTTCAAGGCTTTTAGTGTTTTTTTTTTTTTTTTTAAAGTAAGTGAATCTTAAATGTCTTTAGACAGGGCATGAACTACCCAGGGCTCCACAGCTGCATCCTCTCGCCCAGTCTTTCATCAGATACATCTGACCTATTTCCATTATCTTCCTGGTCCTGTAGGCATTGCTGTCCCACCCACTCCTCCTTTTACTGTAACCCAACTCCCTGTTCTGATTATGAAATAAACAATTATCTACTTTTGGAACCTATTTTAGAAGGTATTTTTCAAAAAGAATAGGAACGGATGAGAAATGATTTCAAGTAAACATGAATAGCTAAACCACTAGCTTCATTTTCCTTTGTTAAAGAAATTCTTAACTGCGGCAAGACTGTCTCATTCTCCTCTCTTCACACTACATACTTGAAACTACCCTACATTTTTACACATTGTTTAAATGTATCAGAAGCTCAGTGAATGCTAGTTTTTGTCCCCCTAATAAAAACAGAGTGTATATTAAAAGTCTCAAGAATTAGGATCCCTTTAACCTGCTTCCTCCTAAATTGCTCCTGAAAATAATTCTTTACCATCTATTTCTCAGTCTTCACTTTCTATGAGAACATAGGTGCTACATCATTGAGTGACACTATTCTGGGGGATATCTGTTAAATTAGATTTTCTGTTCTGTCCTCTAAGGCAGATAATGCATAGCACAATGTTACTATAATATGGGAAAATTAAACATATACATTACTATGAGGACTGCCATTGGATCTGAGTATAGATATCCTAAAACACTGCTGACAAGTATAGGCAAGGTTTTTAACACAACCTATTACTCGTTATGGCTTTGCAAATGTACAATATGGTAAAGTCCCAGGGGGACAGCTGACAATACACAGTTAAAGATATTGCTCCCACTCTTCTCTGGACAGCAGTGCTCTTCCCAAGCATCTGTCTGTCTATCTGTCTCTTTTATTCTTTCTCTCTTTTTAGTCCAGCACTGCAGAAGATGAGCTACCCCAGCTCTCCCTCTCCAGTGTATTTTAATGAAGTTTTTAAAAGCTTCTCATCGACAGTATATGTATTAGCACAAAAGTAACACAGTTTTATAAAATGTACCATACAAGTCACAGAAGGAAAAGAGGGATTAATGGTTTCAGGCTATTGGCTTTTGTTAGTATTGAATCTTTAATAATTCTTCAGATACATAATCTTTGAGAGTTTACAAAATATTTTTATCTCAATGGCCTCAAATTGATGCACAATGTTAGATAGTAAAAACTTTGTTTTCTTATCATGTGGCATTGTGAGAATACTATTGATAAAAAGCAGTGACTAACACTTGCACCATCTCTGGTGGTTCATTGTATGTGTCAACTTGATTGTGTTAAGGGATATTCAGAGAACCGGCAAAACAATGTTTTTGGGTGTGGCTGTGAAGATGTTTCTGGAGGAAGAGACTTGAATTAGAAAATTGAGTAAAGAAGCTAAGCCAGAATGTGGGTTAATAGAACTAAAGACAGAGCGTGAATTTGTTCTCTCTTCTGGAGCTGGAATGTCCATCTTCTCCTGGTCTTGGACATTAGAGCTCTTGTTCCTGGGAATTTGGACTCTAAAGACTTATTCTAGTGTCCCCCTGCCATCCCTGTCCTCCTCCCACATTCTCAGGCCTTTGAACTCACATGGAGTTGCTCCAGCAGCTCTCCTGGTTCCCCACCTTGCAGATGAGATATCATGGAACTTCTCCACCTCCGTAAGTGCAGGGATCAGTTCCCACAATAAGCCCCCTCATACATCTGTGTATACCCTACTGGCTGTTTCTCTGAGAATCCAGACTAATACACCATCTCCATCCGTGGTTAGATACCATTTATTTGGGAAGAAATTAGATACTATCATTAGAAAAATGAATTGCATAAAGTGAGGCATCCTGTATTTATATGATTATCTTTCAATTTCTGAGGGGGACTGGTTCCAGGACCCCCATAGATTCTAAAATCCATGGATGCTCAACTCCTTTACATAAAATGACAACAGTATTTGCACTGTAACCTAAATACATGCTCTCTCACATACTTTATATCATCTCTAGATTATTTACAATATCTAATACAATGCCAATTTATTGTTTAGGGAATAATCAGAAGGGGGCAAAAAGGTCTGTACATGTTCAGCACAGGTGCATATTTTTTTCTGAATATTTTTGTTTCCCAGTTGGTTGAATTTTCAAATGCCAAAACTCATGAATATGGAGGGCAACTATGCTAGTGTTGTTAGCAAATCCTGTTTTAAAGACTATTCAAAGACTAAAGGGAGAGAAAGAATGTAGGACTTGTGGTACACACAGGGGTTACTCTTGTAAGTCCCAGGGTGCTTATATTGGAGAAATAGTATGCACTGTGGAGAAAGAAAACACTGTGAAGTTGACACCTGGCTTCTCGCCCCTCTTTTTTCACTGGTTTTCTGTGTGATCTTGGGCAAGTTACAGATTTTTCTGTAAATTGAGGGGATTGGGCTGGGAGATCTTACAGTTCATGTGAAGATTTAATATTCTCTGGCTTGTTAATATACATATTTAAAACAGAAGGCACAACCTTCATTCTGTCTAAGGAAACACAGAAGGGTTAGTACAGAACTTGGTTGTTTCTGTGGCACTGTGTGCCCATAGGTACTTTTCACATTACATTACACTGATCCTGACAGATCCATGGTGCTTTGACCAGACATATCTGAGAATCAGGTCTTCTTTTGCAGCTGTCACATGTAATGTTATGATACATGAGTTCAGAGTGGAACTGTGACCTCAAATTACCCATTGTCAGAAAGGCTAGCTCTCGGTATAATCCTAAGAGGAGAGACAAGATGACATAATGACATCTTTAGAAGCAGTCAGTTTGGGAGCAGCTGCTGAGACTGATGAACATTCAACAGAGGAGAGAGTACCATCTTTGAAAGACTGAGGAAGCATTTCTCTATGGGAAGCGTAGGTCTTTGGAACGTACACTCAAAGGTGTACCAGAACTTTAAAAATAAGAGTTTGGAAGTAACTGGATCTGAAAATAACAAAAAATTTAATAAAAAATTTTAAGTGAGACTGGCTGAATTGTTAGAATGCTAGTACTTTGAATAGGCTTTATAGTTGGCATACAGTGAATAAGCTATGGCCAAAAATTTACTTATTCTCACATTCACAGTTGAGAACATTGGCAGTTGAACTTTTGTTCATTCCATTATTCCAGCCCGGAATTCTGTCTTCTTAACTTTTCTCCTTTCTAAAGCCCATCAGTCCTTCAGATCTTAATTTCCTCATGACTAAAGTAACTGCTCCTCTTGTGCCTTCTTGTGACACTTGTTGTCTGTTGCATGTGAGACATGAATCATCCCTTTGTTCAGTGTAAGGCACCCCATGGTACATCTCTGGGTAACCACTGTAGTTATTAAATCAGCTATCATAGGATTGCAGTGTTTGTGTTCAAGTCATCCTTATCTTACTTAGTAATGACCTCAAAGTAAAAGAGTAGTGATATTGGCAATTTTATTATAGTATATTGCTCTAATTATTGTATTTTATGATCAGTTACTGTTGTTAATCTCTTACTGTGTCTAATTTATAAACTGAACTTTATCGTGCATGAACACTTAGGAAAAATAGGTTTACTATCTTTGTTTTTCGGGAATCCACTGGGGGTCTTGGATATATCTCCTGTGAATAAGGCAGGAATACTGTCTCCCCAGAAAGGTTATAAAAACCTTGTAGGGTCTTTTATTCTTTATAATCTACTTTACTGTATTTAGCATGGTGCTATGACTATAATAGGAATTTAATGATTATTTGCTGAAGGGATGACTGGATGGGATGAATTAGGCAAATGATGTAAAATGAACAGCAGTCTTGGAACCACACTATATAAGAGGAATTCACATTTTACTTTTCAGTTCCTTCTTAGTCATTATTGTGAACTTGGTTAATGATAAGGAAAGGAAAAGAAGGAGAATTTCCCAGTCTGAATTTTCAGTTCATATTGGGCATCATCAGAGAGGCATTGAAAATCACAGATAGCAATCATTCACTCATTCATTCACTGACTGATTACACATTTTCAGGATACATCTCCATGCCAGGTACTACAGTCACAGGAGTCCTTGTCCTCAGCAAGATCACATTACAGCAGGAGAGACAATGATGTAAATAATAATGGCAGCACAGAGGGTGAGGCCTCTAACAAAAGTCTCTACCAGATTGTGCTGGTGGCCAAAAGAAAGGCGGGGGGGGGGGGGGGGGGGGAGGGGGGCTAGCAGCACTTTGGGATGACTGTAGACAGAGTGAGAGAGAGAGTGAGAAGGAGAGAGACCGAGCGAGCAGTTTTGCAGAAGAGGTATTGCTTTGGTAGGGTGGAAAAATAAGAGTTTGACTATAAAGACAAGTAGGCCAGGGTATCCATTCAGAGAAATTAATGAGGTTAGAGGCACAGAGGAGTGGAATAGCACCATGTATCCAAGGAGTGGCAAGCTATTTGAAATTGCTGCTGCTTGGTGTCCAAGGAGGAAACTGATGGCTATGAAGTTGGAAACATCAGCAATGGTCATGGAATTAGAGGCTTGGTTAGATATTTAGATTGACAGGCCACAGGAATTTACAATGTCATCATCACTTGAAATGTGTTTCTAAAAGATGACTTCTAAAATTTGGGTTGCATTTGTCACTATTTCTATATACAAAATCAAACAATTTGGTTGCTTTCCTCATTTGTTTTTGTACTAGTTCTGTTGTTGCTTAAATATCTGCAGCTTGTGGTAAGAAGTGGTATAAATTTATATTCATTAAATAAAAGTTAAAAAAAAAGAAGTGGTATAAATAAGTTCTTTTTTTTTTTAAGTGTAAAAGGATGACAGGGATCCTAAATCTCTCTTATGACCTTTTGCACTAAATGTGTAATAAAAAAATAAAATCACTTTAATTCTGGCAGAATCACCTGCAGTCAGTGTGAGCAACCATGCATCACACAGAGTAGGTTGAAAGGTCTAATTTTACTTGTATAATGCATTCACTGTTTTGTAGCAGATTTTTCCAGTGAATACCGTTTGGAAAAGCAATGCTTTTAGAAACAGCCTTCTAGCTCATTTTTCTCAGGTTTAAGTGTATCATTTGTGTTCTGAAGCCTTGTTCATTGTGGACAGCAGATGGCTCTGGAGGACATCCCTGGAGTGCTGAGTGGTGCAAGAGGACAGGAGCTGGATGCACTTGACCGCAAGTAGAATGAACCAAGAAACAATTTCCATCATCTTTCAATGATGTCACAAGCTAATGGCAAAGTACAGTCTTAAAAAGAGGGTTTACGCATTGTAGAGTGGGGTTTTTGAAAAAATTAACCTTGGGGCCAGCACTGTGGCATAGTTGGTAAAGCTGCCTCCTGAAATGCCAGCATCCCATATGGACACTGGTTTGAGTTCCAGCTGCTCCACTTCCAATTCAGCTCACTGCTAATGTACCTGAGAAAGCAGTGAAAGATGGCTCAACTGCTTGGACCCCTGACCCCATATGGGAAGAAGATACTGGATCTTGGCTTCAGTCTGGCTTAGCCCTGGCCATTGCAGCCATTTGGGGAATGAACTAGAGGATGGAAGATCTCACCCTTTCTTTGCCTCTTCCTTTCTCTCTCTGTAACTCTGCCTTTCAAATATATACAATAAATCATTTTCTTTTCTTTTTTTTTAAAAGATCAACCTGAATTTCTAAGAGTCCTTTCCATCTGCATCTTGAATGTTTCTCAGCTTTTTCTTATTTTACTCTCTTTCTTCTTCTTGATGCATTTTCTTTCTTTGGTTCTCCATTCTCCTGTTTTCTTTCATTCTGTTGTAGCTCACAAATATTCTTTGTATTTATAGACTAGAAATTCCCTGAGGCCAGGGTCTTTGCTTGCCTGGTTCTTTGCTATCTACTTAGTGCTTACAAATGAGCCTGAGCATAGTAGGTGATCACTCATGATTAGTTGTGTGAATGATGGAGATGTGGCATAAAATCATCACAGTGTTAATCATCTAATGGCAAAGTGGCACACACTAAACAATGCCATGAAGTGTGATAGACACCATGATGGTAGAGATTCAGGAACAGCTTCTAAGAGAAACTGAAGACTACGCCGGGACCTTATAAAAGATTGGAATTAGACAAATAAAATAGGTGTGAAAAAGGATGGAATAACTGGTGGAGGAAGCAAGACTGGGACAGGTGGAAGAAAGAGCATAACTGACTCGGAGGTACTGAGAGAAGCTGAGTGCAGCAAAGAGCAGAGGGTGAGACAGGGGAGTGGGGAGAGATAAGCTAGAGAACAAAGCAGAGGAGAGATCACCATAGGCTTCCTGAGGCATTTAGAGAATTTTGATCTCATCTTGGGACAATGGAAAGACACCCAGCAAAGGCTTTATGCAAGCAGATGCTACATCATGGTTTTTGTTTTTATTTTTTTTTTTAGGTCACATTGTCTACACCGTGGATTTAGTAATGGAGCAATAGCAGGGAAATAGAGGGACAAGTAGAAGCTGGGAAAATCAGGCCATGTCTAAGAAGCTACTGCCATTATTTCATGACTCTATAACAGTCACAAATGACATCACAGAAGTAATTTGTCTTTCTTTTACCTTTTTCTTCTAGGTAGGCCCTCAATAAATTGGGTGAAAGAAGATCTTCTTTTCTTAGTCTACTGAATCAAAAGCTAATCTCTTCAGAAGCACCCTTGCAGTCATACCCAGAAATAATGTTTTACCAGATATTTGGGCATCTTTTAGTTGAGGCAAGTTGACAAACAAAATAAACCACCACATCTCTAGAATGAGGCTAACTAGACTAGAAAAATTTCCTATAGATATTCAAAATTATTGTACTATTTAAAAACGATTTAAAAACAATCTATCCTTGTCCATTTAATTCTTCACAGCTCTGTGTGACCATAGTCTGAATTACATTTCTTCTGTAAGTAGTTTAGCTGAAGGAGAAGAAGGGTAAGTACCCAACTACTTTTATTTTGGTTTCTCACATACATATGTGTATTGGGTGTATAAGGAAAGAAAATTCACTCAGACAGGTTGCTTTTCAGTGTCCTAATTTATTAAATTTTATAGGATCAACTACTCTTACTCCCTACCCCTAGCCACAAATCTGCTCAGGACAGAGGACTTCACATGGGCTCAGTTATACTCTAGAGAAAAGGACCCAACGTCAAGTGGCTGAAGCACGTCAAGGAATCCAAAACAGCAGTTATGATTACCATGAGCTTTACCCACTATTTACGTACAAAACAAGAGACATGATTGTGTTTTTGATAAGGTGGCTTTCATCTATATGCTTTTGTCTAATTTTTGTATTTTGCATTTTTTTTTAAGTTCACTGGTGATTTTATAGCCAATGTTGGCTGGAAAGCTTTATAGGATGTGTCAGTTGCACTGTGCTCAGTTCTACTTGTCATACTACGGCTCTAAGTAAACATCTTTCACAGCATTAAACTTGTTCTTATGTCTTTCTGGTAAACACAACTGAACTTAAAGCAGAGCCCTGAGAATTGAGGAAGAAAAATAAACAGCTTTGTGTAGAAAAATACCTGAAGTGTGAAACCCAATAGGCTATCATGAAAACTAACATCCTCATTTTTGGGAAAGTTTCTTTCATTTGAGGAAGGCTGTGCTCAGAGTGTGCATCTGGAACGTGAGCTCAGTCATCTCCACTTAGCCTCTGCTAGCCATCTGCGAGCTGAGCTGTCCGTACCCACAGCCGTGTGGGCCAGGCTCACCCTCCTGACAGGCCCTTCCCCAGCACCTTCTTTTCTGGAACCTGGGGGCAGCTTCATGTCAGCGTTGCAGTGTATTAGCGTGGGGGTCAGAAATGCTTCCCGAAGGCTGACTGCTTTCTGCCCGAGTTCAACCAATGCTGTCGATCTCTTTCATAAGAGCTAAAATGATCCCACCCTCTCTTCCCCAAGAGTCTCTTAGAAAGGCAGGATTAACTTTTACAATTTAGGGAAAAAGAGGTATCTTACATTTAGTACAATGGGTGCTCATATTATGGAGGATAAAATGGTAACAATAGCCTAATCCCATTACATTTGAATTCCTTTATTTACAATTTTGGTTTATTTTAATAGAAAGTCCTGAAGATTTTAATAGTTCATTCTATTAAATGATGAGATTTATGAATTAAGTTGTTAAACAAAATGTGATTCAGTAAACTTCTGGGGAGTGAAGCCAGAATGAACAATATGCTATCTCCTAATGTAAAGCCATTGGGATAACAATATAAGAGAAATACTGGTTAGCTTGCTGGACCATTAAATGACAGAAAAGGGGTAAAAATTAATCACTAGGCATTATAGCAAGAACTAGATTACATTTTAAATAAGCAGAAAAAATTTACTTCTAAAAGTCCCCTCTGTACTTAGATTTATACGCCAGGATTCTTGGTGTTTAAATTTTTGCTGAAACATGCTGCAGTGCTTCTTGGAAACATCATGTTTTTTAAAAAATTCAGAACTCCACACTTAGCCCTTTTCTAAATGCTCATCTATTTTGACCAGATGCTTAGTTTCCAAAAGTATTACAGAATTTAAACATTGCATTTATCTTTTACATAAAACTTTCTCATTTTGTCAAATGAGAACTTTCAATAAGTAATAAAAATTCTCATTAGTAGGTCTGTTATAGCAAATCACTTTGGTATTAAAGGAGAAAAAAAATTTTTCTCTGTTCTAATACATTGATCTTCACAAAGGTTGAAAGATAATAAAATATCTGATAAAAATGCATAGCTTTGACCCTCAAAATCCGTGTAAGTGAAAGGGGAGTGAATATTTCTGAATGCTAAACTCTGTTCTACAATCATATTTTCTTGGCAGGCTGGTTTAAAGAGCTTTATATGACAGTCATGTTATGCTAGCCTTGACAGTACAACTGGGTGAAAAGATTCATTTCTGCTTTTATATTTAATTGGAGTATAAGGGTCAGACTGTCAGAGCAGGATACTCTTGCCAATTTTCTGGAAGGGCTACCTTTGAGAACACTGGATTAGGAATGAAGCCACCCGAAATTTTCAGCTTGCCATTGAATTTATGAATTTGGGAAAATGGCTAGGTATCCCTATACATTATTCCCATCACCTGTGATTTAAGGAGTTGATTGCATTATGCTACAAGGGAGGGGGGTGATGGAAAGGAAGAAGGAGTTATAGGTGAATCTGAAGGTCAAACAGTCTGAGTTACAGTGTGTGACAGCCTGAAAAGTGAAAATATCATTATTAGACAAATGTAAATAGTATTAATGTTAATTTTAGTATTTAAAATGAAATATAATGAAATTTAACATGAAATGTAAATATATATTATATATATTCCATGATCAAGAGACATGTTAGACTACTAGTTATCAAACTATAGTTTTATATTTATTGATGATCCAAAATATATATTAAATATAAGCTATAGTAAAGAACTCATACATTCTTGCTGAAAGGTTAAACTCAGTGTACTTCAGTAAAGGAAAGTTAGTAATTAAATGTCTTGTCTGGCCATTTAATCTGACATCCTGCCCCTTCCCCACCAGCCCTGTGTGCTTCCTGAGAGGGAAAGCTCAGACAGACATCTTTTGAGCTACTAAGATTTGTTGGGTTTTGGGACCACTAATACTGCTAGACAGGCAACCCCTAAAGCTATCATGGGGGTGTTTTCCTTGTCCATTAGCTCCTGCTTGATTCTTCAGGATTAATAACTGTGCAGTTCTCCTATCTGAATACTTGTTTTACCTCTATCTGGTTTATAGGTCTCATCAGAATAAATGGACATTGGAATTCTTGACCCTAAATTCTATACATTATGTCTTTTTTTCTTTTACTTTTTTTTTTGACAGGCAGAGTTGGACAGTAAGAGAGAGAGACAGAGAGAAAGGTCTTCCTTTTGCCGGTGGTTCACCCCACAAGTGGCCGCCAGGGCTGACGCGTTGCAGCCAGCACGCTGCACCGATCTGAAGCCAGGAGTCAGGTGCTTCCTCCTGGTCTCCCATGTGAGTGCAGGACCCAAGCACCTGGGCCATCCTCCACTGCCTTCCCGGGCCACAGCAGAGAGCTGGACTGGAAGAGAAGCAACCAGAACAGAATCTAGCACCCCAACAGGGACTAGAACCCGGGGTGCTGGTGCCGCAGGCAGAGGATTAGCCAAGTGAGCCTTGGCACCGGCCTTGATTATGTCTTATACAAAAATTATTGGGGCCAGCATTGTGGCTTAGTGGATAGAGCTGCTTCCTGCAATGCTGGCATCCTGTACGGGCACTGATTTGTGTTCTGGCTGCTCCACTTCCGATCCAGCTTCCTGCTGATGTGCTTGGGAAAGCTGTGGAAGATGGTGCAACTGCTTGGGCCCCTGTACCCACATGGGAGATCTGGAAGAAGCTCCTGGCCCTGGCTTTGGTCTGACTAAGTCCTGGCCATTGTGACCATTTGGGGAGTTAACCAGTGGACGGAAGATCTCTTTCTGTCTATCCCTCTGTCTTTCTGTATTTCTGCCTTTCAAACAAAGAAAATAAACCTTTACAAATTGTTTTCCTTTCTGTACTGCCACTCATTACTTGCTCTGGATACTATGATCTGGTTAACAGGGAAACCTCCTCTTTCCCCTTTGATAGAACTCACCTGCCTTCTGGCCTTTCACCTGTGATGTGGCCTGCATAGGCTTGCCTGATGTTCTACTCCTTCCTAATGCCATTTCCACTCTTTCCTCTGCCATGTCAAGAGCTGATCTTCCCTGGTCTACCCTCAGCAGAAAGCTGACTCCTGAAAAGCATTATCATTTCAGATTTACATCTCTGAAAGTATTTGGGGAACAACTGGGTTGAACATTTCATGATATTGATGGAAATTTTATATGGTGACATAGTGCATGTGTATATTATATTATATTAGTAGTGTGTGAGTTGTATTTCTTTTTCCTCCATATACCACACCATAGATGCTTTCACACCTTAAAGTAGATAGTGAAAGTCAAACCAAATCTATGGAAGTTCGCTGAACTTGAAGAAGCTGATTTCTTAGACGTTATACAGATAAGGGACTGTGTCAGCTTCCATCACACTCCTCCATCTCTTGGGCCATGCGTCCAACCTTGAGGTACTTGCCTTGGGAGTGCCAGGTCAGGCCCATCAGCTGAAGGCTCAGAATTTGTGACTTCTACAGTTCTGGACTTGAATGACACAATGCACTGAAGAATGTGAAATCTGGGGTCCCATGCAATCACTGAAGGTGCCAGGTCACACAACTTGGAAGCAGGAGGGAGTTAACTCACAGTACAGTTCATGGATCAGTGGGAATTGGGAGACATGAAAGGGTTGTACAGGGATATTCCTCCCTCTTGATCCTTCTCATGAATAGGTTTCCCAGCATAGATTCACACAAAGCTCATTTGGAGAAATTCTGCGCCATTAGTGGACACATCTGCTAATCACTAAGTCTTCTCCTGGGGTATACGAAGAAGCACAGTAACATGTCGTGGCATTGCCTCAGATCCTTCCTTGTCTCCCTTCCATTTTCCCTTCATGTAGCTGCCCTGTGCCTCCAAAATACGCATCAGCATTTTAAATTATTTTCTGAGCCTCTGCTTTGTAGGGAATGTGAACTACGACACTTGTCACAGAATCAGAATTTCTGTCATCCCTTGAAAATTCAGAGTACTTATTCCAGTCACATAAAAATACAGACAAAATGTACTTAGTTAAATGCTTACCTGAATATGTGTTATAGAAAATTGTGTCATAAGGGACATAATAGCTAACGGAATTAATTTTCATTTGTTTCCTAGAAAGTTTTTGGTAATTCTGTGAATTTAGTATTCTTGTTGAATTTCAAATTTTAACTTTTGTTTTGGACTTGGGAATTGCATATCAGCTCTGTGTGTGTGTGTGTGTGTGTGTGTGAGTGTCTATTTGGTGCAGTAAATTGCTGAGGTTAGGTGTGCAGAATCTCGATTTACTCTGCTTAGATCTAAATCCTGGCTCAGCAGCTAACGAGCTCAGTTGTTTGGCAAACTTCCTTACCTCTCCAACAGCTCAGTTTTCTCATCGGTAAAGTGAAGAAAATGGTAGTACCTTACAGGGATGTTGTGTTGATAAGGAAGAGAATGCTTCTAAAATACTTACAAAACTGCTGAACTCTAAGATAAGTATTCGTGCTACTTCTTTCCATTTCAATCTGTGCTGAACACTGTGTGGAACACATTCGTGAGGAAAGGTCTGTCATTTCGAAATGGGAAGTCCTGTGCTAGACCAGTTCTGTGTTCTGTACTGTGTCTAGAGGGCTCATGGTGCAGCAGTCACTGCTCATTGTAACCATCTGTAGAGAATGAAGGGAATGAGCAGTGCAACACCCTGAAGTATCCACTTCTGAAATCAATCTATACACAGCTGGGGGTTCTCTTCTGTAGTGACGGTATTTCTTATTTGAACTCCAAATGTCAGAAATTCTGGAATTTGACCCTGGTCTCAGAAGCAACCACTGCATTTTCCTTCCTGGCTGTGTCACACAAGGTCATTAAGATTTTTGAGGGCCGGTGCCGCGGCTCACTAGGCTAATCCTCCGCCTTGCGGCGCCAGCACACCGGGTTCTAGTCCCGGTCGGGGCGCCGGATTCTGTCCCGGTTGCCCCTCTTCCAGGCCAGCTCTCTGCTGTGGCCAGGGAGTGCAGTGGAGGATGGCCAAGGTGCTTGGGCCCTGCACCCCATGGGAGACCAGGAGAAGTACCTGGCTCCTGCCTTCGGATCAGCGCGGTGCGCTGGCCGCAGCGCGCCAGCTGTGGCGGCCATTGGAGGGTGAACCACCGGCAAAAGGAAGACTTTTCTCTCTGTCTCTCTCTCTCACTGTCCACTCTGCCTGTCAAAAAATTAAAAAAAAAAAGATTTTTGAGCCTCAATCTGCTCATGATTAAAATGGGAGATAAGGGAGCCGGTGCCGTGGCGCAGTGGGTTAAAGCCCTGGCCTGAACTGCCTGCATTCCATATGGGCGCCAGTTCGAGTCCCAGCTGCTCCTCTTCAGATCCAGCTCTCTGCTATGGCCTGGGAAGGCAGTAGAAGATGACCCAGGTCCTTGGGCCCTGCACCCACGTGGGAGACCTGGAGGAAGCTCCTGGCTCCTGGCTTCGGATTGGTGCATCTCCAGCCATTGCAGCCATTTGGGGAGTGGACCTATCTGCCTCTACCTCTCTGTAACTCTTTCAAATAAATAAAATAAATCTTTAAAAAAAACAAAATGGAAGATAAAAATTCCTCACAGATTCGCTTACCATGAAACGCTTACTGTCTGGAACGGGGCTAGGACCTGTAAACCCAAAGATAAATAAGGCAGAGATCCTATGCCCAGTTTCCTTATGATTAGTAAAACAGTGGTCACCATTATCAGACAAAGAAAATGAAGATCTGATTGTCTGGGGTAACGTGACTGGTAAGTGCCAGATCCAAGATTTAGATGCAGGCCTCTGCCTTCAAACCTGTGCCTCTTTTTTCATATACCACTGATCCCCTTTTGTCAAAGTCCAATAAATGTTATGAATAAATAGCTTACATAAACAAAGTGCTTTATACATTAACTATTACTCTGTTAATTCAGAATTTATTCCTTTATTTTGTCAAGCAGTATAATTTCCTCTTTCAGTGTTTCAAAGCAAAGACCAAGTTGAGGCAAACTTCCCATAAGGAAGAGGAATTTGTAGGCAGCAAAACACAGTTTTACAAAAAAAAAAGTAAAAAACCCAAAAAATTCTTTAAAATCAAACATGAGATTGTGAAGCAGGCTGATAGTTAATTTTTTTCTTCTAAAGAAAACAAATACACATTTATTAGTAAGTAGATACACCAGCTACTTTAGTGCTTTTTTCTATCTTTAAAAGTCATTAATATTTCACTTTGTTTCACATGCTAACAGAACTAAAGAGAGGCACAATAGAACAAGTAAAGGAGGGGACACTCAGTTAGCTTAGCTTGGAGGCATTCTTGGAAAGTTTTCAATGGGATCATTTTGGGAAGGGCTTGTAACACTCTAACCTGTGGGATGGATTGGCATAATGGATGCAGGGAGCCCCAGCCAACTATATTTGCTGCTGTGGAAATTGATAACTCATCTCCCAGCCAAATGGAACATTTGACAGGCTGATGCCAACTTCATTATGGTCTAACCAATGGATCCCTGGAAGCTCTCTAGAACAGCTAGTCCTGTTGACATCGCTCACATAAATCAGCTGAAACAAAAAGTCCCTTCATGACCCTGAAACATTTCTTTTTTCTTAAAACTATTTTTTTTTTTTTACGGGCAGAGTGAACAGTGAGGGAGAGAGAGAGAGAGAGAAAGGTCCTCCTTTTCCGTTGGTTCACCCTCCAATGGCCACCGTGGCCGGCGTGCTGCGGCCGGCTGCGGCCAGCGCACCGCGCTGATCCGATGGCAGGAGCCAGGTACTTATCTTGGTCTCCCATGGGGTGCAGGGCCCAAGCACTTGGGCCATCTCCACTGCACTCCTGGGCCATAGCAGAGAGCTGGCCTGGAAGAGGGGCAACCGGGACAGAATCCAGGGCCCTGACCGGGACTAGAACCCCGTGTGCCAGCGCCGCTAGGCAGGGGATTAGCCTATTGAGCCGCGGTGCCGGCTGAAACATCTCTTGAGATGCGGGACATATCTATCTTTTAAGGCTGTTACTACCGATGAAGAGACATACTCATTTGTTCCTGGAAGCCATACACTCTCATATCCTTGCTTTTTAGGTTATAGAAAATGGCCTTAATTTTTGTAAAGGATGTTAGAATAGGACTCCTTCTTTCTCACTGTTGGATGTGGCCCACAAGGCCAAGGAGAAAAAAAAAATATCTAGCAAGTATCCTACATTACACACCTCCTGTCCTACAATATCATAAGGCTTTGGAGGAGATTAAAAACAGATCGGTTGCTCTGTCTTCTCATTACTGAGGTACAAGAGAGTCGGGAGGAAACAGTTGTTTTGAAAACATAGTTGGAGTGTCATGGGACCTTATATCCCCAGTGTAGTGAAGGGCCTTGATAGGACCTCGGAGAGAAGTCTTATTTGCCATTGAAGTTTAGAGGAATGCAAGGCACTTGTTTTAAACCCAACACTTGGAAAAGTTTAAAGGTGGGACACTGCTTGGTTAGTAGCTGTTCCAGGAGAGAACAAGAGGATGTTGTTATAAAATGAAATCTTAACTTTAGTGCTAACCCTAAATGTACAATTTAAGGTTGTAGATCATAGCATGCCCATTGAAGCCATTATGGCCAACACTTGAGAATCTCCCAATTTTGGGTCATGTAACATTGGATAAATTAATCTCTCTGTGCCTCAGTTTCTTCATCTGTAAAATGAAGATGATACTTCTACCCTCCTCTTTCTGGGAAAGTTTAATAAGTTAATGCATGTAACAACATCTGCAGGGACCATAGTACACACGCAATAAAAGTTAATATAATTGTTATTACGTTAAGAGCCAGCTGTGTTGTCACTGACAACAGGTACAGGAATACATTCTCTGTAGTTCAGAGGTGAGCCTTGTAGGATGGGGCCAGCTAACATGTTTTTATTTCAAAAGGATTTTTTCCAAAAGTCTAAGTGTAAGATGCCTATTAAGGTGGTACCAACATAGAGGATCAGCTGGAAAACAAAGACTAATGAGGTGATCATAAGACATAAGCTCCGAAAGGCACAGAATCTGTTCCCAAGTCTTCAGGAAAGAGATGTGTAATGATTTGGAGAGGTCTCTAAAGAGCTAACAAAGTATTTTTTGAGGGAAAAAGTCAGTTTTAATTACCAGCAACTCAGGGTGCATCAATGCCAGATCAAGAGAGGATTGATTGAATGAGACCTCTCTTGCTGCCTACTTCTTTTTCCCATGGCACACCTGACTCTTAATGTATCAGAGACCCTATCTAGAAAGCTGTGGGGAAGAAGCAAGGTAGTAACTAGAGATCATGATGGAACAAGCATTGCGGAAGCTCTATTTATAATCCATGATGTCTGGCTCTCCTAATCTAACAGTTTGGTGTCAGACTTGTTATTTCTGTTCTTTTGAGTAGAGAAAATTATAAGAAAAATGATCAATTCAATTTAGCATATATCTTTTGCATGCCTATTAGGTATAGAAGATGATGTTATAACAAAAGTGATCAGCTTATATACTGAATGAATTACTACAGTACTTCAAAAGTTAATTGGAAATGGAATTAGAAGATGTGTTTATTTTGGTGCAAACACTCTTAAAATCTATGCAAATAAGAGGTCTCCAGAAAGTTTATGGCAAATGCATATTATGGAAAAAAAACTATGCATTGATTTCCAATTTTTTTTTTTTTTGCACCAAAATCAGTTTACCTTGTTTTCATGAACCTTTTGAAGTCCCCTCATTGTTGTCACTCAGTAACAATGTTAAGTGATATATCTGGTTGGTCCAGTGATTTGGAGTATAACACACTTATCATGGCAAAGTCTCACCTGTAAACTGGATTATATAAGATAACTTGTGGTCTTACAATAGACAGTTTCTTGTAAGAAGTTCCCAGCTTTCTTAAAGATAATTAAGTAGAGCTAAATCTCTGTCAAACGTTTGAATAAAGGACAAAGGGTGACTTTTGGTTTGTACTTAACCATCCACTCTGTCTACAGTAATAGTATTTAAATTGACAGTGCTTTTACAAGCTCACCTCGTGGACTCATCTTTCTTTAACTTGTTTTCAGTTTCAAAGGACATTTTAATATACCACTATACACGAGTTCTGGCACTAGAATACCACCAACCCTATTAATCAACTGAATCTGCTTGAGGTTTTTCATGATGGTGTCATTTTTTGAGTAATATGAAATCAGATAATCTCTAGCTGATAATGTATCTCACTAAATCACTCTCAGAGTGCTGATAACATAATGACAATAACATATTAGCATAATTCATCATCACATGTACCTTTGCTCTGGGGATGTTTTATTGTAATATATAATACACTGGCTGTCACTTTGATGATGTATTACAGCAAGACTTCCTCAGGAAAAAAATGCATTTTGATGGAATACTACTCATATCAGATGGTACTGCCCAGGGAGAAACAGTTGAAAAAAATTTGACTTCATTTGCTATAGAATTTGCATGAAGGTCAAAGGCAATACAAACAGGAAAAGATAGTTGGAAAACAACAAGCATTTATCTCTCTGTTATGTAATAGTTTTTAAAAGTTCAATTTTTGTTCCAAGTCGGTGAAGGCAGGTTTTTATCCTTAGTAAATATTTAATATCCACAGCACTGACACCACACCCAGGCCATTTCTGCAGCCTACAGTTCTACTCAGTGAAATGACACTCTTAAACAAGATGTGGAGCTTGCTTGGGGCAGAAGTGAGGTGCCTTCCAAGGACAGATTAAAAGTGAATGCAATACATTATAATACTTTCCCTGCAGTTCTGCCCCTGCAGCTACCCCACAGAATGTTACATATAAAAGGGGTTCATAGATATCATTTATTCTAATCATGGCCTAGAAAGAATATACTTACTCTAGGTCACAGAATAGTGAATTGTAGAATAAGAATGGAAACTAGGTTTTCTGACAATTGCTCTTGTGCTTGATATAAAAGAATCAAAGTTAATTGTGGACCATTTGTGATTTAAATAGCTAAAATAGGGCACAACTATGGGCATAATACGATGAGTACAAAAGAGTTCTTTATTTCTATTATCTTTGATGCAGAGCCTCCTGCAAATCAATGTGCATTTGATGGACTACAATTACAATCATCCACTAGAAGAAAACAATGATGATGATGAGGATGATAACAATAACAGCTAACATTTATTGAGTGCTTACCAGACATTTTGCTATACATTCTGCAAATATTACTTTATTTTGCCTTTTCAATTTGCCTGAACACTTGGTCTAAGACATGGATTCCAGAAAACAACAGTTTCAAATCAGTACACATAACCTTATCAATATAATTTCTTCTTCCATACAACATCCTCATTCAACAAAAGTGAAACATGCAAAGTTCACAGTTCTTTATGCAATCACTTTTGCTGATAATTATGTTCACAAAAATAACCCTAAATTTGTTTTCCAAATTGTAGAACAACTGTCCCTTTGAAGAAAATAAGACAAGATTTAATTTATTTATTGCAGGCTTCTGATTAGAAAATGTCTTTAGTGTTTCAACATGTACCAGTACTGCTGATCACGGACATCTAAATTTCTGGCAACAATTTCTGTGCCTCTCCCTGCTCAGCTGATGCTCGTCAGCATTTCCCAGGCTGCCTAATGTAAAGGGTAAGGCTTCCACCAGCAGGCCTCTGCATCTCCTGTGTTCTGTGTAGGGTAGAGCTCTCACTTGTGCTCAGTCTTCCTTACAAATGCGTATTTCACTGAAGCAGCCAGCATTTTCCTCATTTTCTTTCTTTCTTATTATTATCAGGCCATCATGAAGCCCTGACAAGGGCCACTTACTAACCTCGCACGCCACTCTCTGAGTCACCATCATAGCCGCCATGACAACATTCCAGCTGACCCTCAGAAACCCGAGTCACATTACAGCTTTCAACATCTCGATAGATGCTCATAATGTTCTCAGTTCTAATGGTCAGGTAACCAGTGGGGATGGTGGAGTGCTCACAGGATAATGATCTATTGGGTAAAGCTATTTAATGTGTGACTTTGTGCAGAGGCTGTTCATATGTATTTTTTAATTTGAAAAACAACAGGGCAGAAAATTGAGGTCATTCCTAACTGAGCCACAGTCATCTGAGTATGAATGGGAAAGCATAATGTTTCAGGCAAGTTTTTCTGCAACTTTCCACTACTATGGAAACATGTCACTGTAAATCAAAAGCAAACGAGTCACACACAGAGATGTTTCCGTGCTTTTCACAAGACACTGTAAATCACATAAATTATTCAGAAAATGGCAGCGAGGTCCAGTAGAATACCTGAGCTAGCTGAGGATGCAGCACTGGAAGGTCAAGTGGTTTGGGACAAGACCGATCTTCTTGAGATTTAAGGCAGTTCTGGCAACCGTACCATAAAGAAAGCCTGAGTCACAAAATATAAGAACAATTTTTTAAAAAAAAAAATGTCCTCCAGGGGCTGGAGCTTGTGGTGTAGCAGGTTAATGCCCTGGCCTGAAGCGTAGGCATCCTATATGGGCACCGGTTCGAGACCCAGCTGCTCCACTTCTGATCCAGCTCTCTGCTATGGCCTGGGAAAGCAGTAGAGGATGGCCCAAGTCTTTAGGGCCCTGCTTCCCATGTGGGAGACCTGGAAGAAGAAGCTCCTGGCTCCTGGCTTCGGATTGGCACAGCTCTGGCCATTGCAGCCAACTGGGGAGTGAACCATTGGATGGAGGACCTCTCTCTCTCTGCCTCTCCTCTCTCGGTGTAACTCTGACTTTCAAATACATAAATAAATCTTTAAAAAAAATATCCTCCAAGCATCATCTTAAATCCTAACCAAATACTGCTTATTTGCATAAGGTTTATTACATATTGTAGAAGTATGAAGAATTATTAATAATCCATCACTGCAAAAGAGTTACATTAAGAACAATGGAGTTAGCTCTATGCAGCTGATCCACTTTTGCCTAAGGATTAAGAACAGGGAAAGGAAGGACAGATGAAAATAAACCTGTTTCAAGGCCAGCGTTGTGGCATAGCATGTTAAGCCACTGCCTGCTGACTTACCTGGGAAAGGGGCAAAAGATGGCCCAAATACTTGGGCCCCTGCAGACATGTGGGAGACACAGAGGAAGCTCCTGGCTCCTAACTTCAGTTGACCCAGCCTTGGCTATTGAGTCCATTTGTGCAGAGAACCAGCAGATGGATGATCTCTCTCTCTCTCTTCCTCTCTCCCTCTCTCCCTCTCCCTCTCCCTCTCCCCCTCTTTCCCTCTCTCTGTAACTGTCACTTTCAAAAAACAAAACAAAACAAAACAAAAGACACCTGTTTTAACAAATGTCACAGTTGGACACAATTTAAATAAAAAGCAAATTTCCATAAAAATAAGAGGTACTGATGATGGATTCCATGTCTTAAAGTGTAAATTCTCCAGCTTTAGGGATGGAGACAGGAGCTTCTTAGAGAAAGCTTCTCTGTAGTACCTCTGTACCAGAACAGACTCAGATCTAAGGAAAGATCACGACTGTTGGGCAAAGCATGAAATCAGCGACCACTGCCCCAGTTCTGTGAAGCTTTATGACAGTGCCTCTCTGCTTTTTAAGGAGGTGCTCATTTTTGGACACCAAATAAGTTTTTATAGTTAAAAGTTCATAGGAAGAACGTTGAAGAGAGCTAGAAGCAGATTTGCTCCATTTTACACTAAGGATGTCATATGAAGTTTGCTCTCCAAATTTAGCTATGTTCACACTGATGTTATTAACTATTGCTTTGTTGTATATTTTAGAGCAATGAGATAAATGGGTTGCTCTATGATTGGCTGTTAGGGTTATAAGAGTATAAAATTCAAATATATACTTTCCCCTGCGCAATAATTATGTGATATCTAAAATTTAAAGATGTTTTAATATGTATTCATAAAATTCAATTAGCCTTCTGGGGCTGGTGATATGGCATAGGAGGTTAAACTGCCACCTGCAATGCTACCACCCCATATGGGTTGAAGTCCCAGCTTCTCCACTTCTGATCTAGCTCCTGCTGATGCCCTGGGAGAGCAGCAGAGGAGGTCCAAGTGCTTGGGCCCCTGCACCCACGTGGGAGACCTGGAAGAAGCCCCAGGTTCCTGGCTTCAGCCTGGCACAGCTCTGGCTATTGTGGCCATTTAGAGAGTGAACCAGTGGATAGAAGACCTCTCTCCTCCTGTCCCCTCTTTTTTTAATCCTGCCTTTCAAATAAATAAATAATTTTTTTAAAAAAGTCAATTATTTTTCCCCCAGTCATACACATATTATTCATTTTGTGAGATCATTTACTCGGAGATGTTTAATTCAGGCAAAAAACAAACCAATAAAAGAAGAAAATAGGCTAAAATAAACTTTATATATATTTTGACTTTAAATATTAAGCCAAGTTGGGGCCAGCATTGTGGCACAGTGAGTAAAGCCACTGTCTGCAATGCCAGTGTCCCATATGGGTGCCGGTCCATGCCTTGGCTGTTCCACTTCCAATCCAGTTCCCTGCTAATGGCCTGGGAAAGCAGCAGAAGATGGTCCAAGTGCTTGGGCCTCTGCTACCTATGTGGGAGACTTGAATGAAGCTTTGACCTGGCTCAGTCCTGGCTGTGTGGCCATCTGGGGAGAGAAGAAATGGATGGAAAGTCTCTTTCTCTATCAGTTTTTCTCTCTCTCTGTAACTTTCAAAAAAATAAATAAATCTGAAAAAAAAAATAAGCCAAGTTGCAAAGGGTCCACAGCTAAAATAATCTTAGAAAAGAACAAAGTTACTGGGCTTAGATTATTAGATTTTAAAGCTTACTGTAATGGTATATTATAATCAAGAAGATATGACAGGGGCTGGCACTGTGGCATAGAGGGTAAAGCTGCTGCCTGCAGTGCCGGATCCCATATGGGCACCGGTTCAAGTCCTGGCTGCCCCACTTCCAATCCAGTTCTTTGTTGTGGCCTGGGAAGGCAGTGGAAAATGGCCCAAGTCCTGGGGCCCCTGCACCCACATGGGAGATCCAGAAGAACTCCTGGCTTCTGGCTTCAGATTGGCACAACTCCAGCCATTTCTGCCATCTGGGGAGTGAACCAGCAGATGGAATACCTCTCTCTCTGCCTCTCCTTCTCTCTCTGTGTAACTCTGACTTTCAAATAAATAAATAAATCTTTTTTTAAAAAAAGAAATTTTCTAATTCAATCATAAAAGACACATAACTCAATTTAAGGAATGGACAAAGGATCCGAGTGGGTATGGCTCCAAGAAGATTTACAATGTCTAGTAAGCACCTAAAAGACACTCAAAATCATTGATAACTAGAGAAATGCAAGTCAAAATCATAGTGAGAAACCACCGTCCATCTACTACAAGTGGCTATAAAAAGTATAGACCTTTGTTGGGTAGGAAGTACTAAAATTAAAATACTTATTCATTACTAGTGGGATTATAAAATGATACAGCCACTTCAGAAAAAAACCATTTGGCAGTTCTGCAAGAAGTTAAGACTAGAATTACCATGTTCAACTCTACCAAGACTCAAGAATTTCACTTCTGGGTATTCTGGGTGTATATTCGAGAGAAATGAAAATATATGTCCTCATGTGCAAAACTTGCACATGAAATTTCATCACAGCATTTATTTATTAAACAACCCAAATGTCTATCGTTCATGACTGGATAAACAAAATTTAGTAGTTTGTACATGGAATGTTACTCAGCAATAAACAGGAATGGGGTATTGATACATGCTGCTACATGGATGAACTTTGAAAGCACTATACTCAAAGAAGCCACTCACAAAACAGCACATATTGTATGATCCCAAATGTATTAAATATCCAGACTTGTCAAATACATAGAGATAGAAAGCAGACTTGTGCTTGTCTAGGTTGTGGAGGAGGATGAAGTTATCGGGAGTGACTGCTAATGGGATGGAGTGTTTTTTGGGAGGGTGGTGTGGGAAGATTCTAAAATTAGATTATGGTAACAGTTGCAGAACAATCATTGAGGGTGCATTTGAATAGGTGAACTTTGTGATATGTAAATTATGTCTTAATAAAGTCACTAAAAACCAAAGACAGCAAGGAGAAAGGTGCATGCACTCAGCTCCTAGCGTGTGGGTTCTAGGTTCCTAGCTGCTCAGCCCATAGTCCAGCGTGGATACCTAGGGTACCTTTGGAGGCCTCACTTTCATCTGAGGACAGGGCTGTGGAGATTCCTGCCACCCTGGTTGCAAGCCCTGCTTCTTAAAGCTAGTCAAGCAGGGAAAAAAATTACCTTTCCAAACAAAATTAATTTTTGTATATCTAGTTCAAATCAGGACATCATCTGTTTTGATGGAATTGAACACATATATTGCTATAACACTCAATATTTACTGTAAGGATGCATTTTCACCCGTGCCATATTTCCTGGGGCTTGTGAGTAAGCCAGATATCACAGATGTTTGAATGAACACAAACCATTTGGTCAATTGTTAATATAAACATCAAAGTTTGCTTATTATTCTGTGAACTATGACATGACATCATAAGCTCTCATTATCTACAGATGGCATTATTTGGCAAAATACATTTATTTCACATCATATCTGTTATGAGTTTCATTTGTGTAAAGTTAAATCAAACACTTAAAAACCTTTGATTATTTTAAGATAAAATATTATAGCAAATACGAGGCTTGCATAAGCTCATAGGGAAGGAGAACTTCAAAGAAATAAAGGTAAAATTCTCTTATTTATTCAAGGAATAATGAAAAAAATAAATATACAAAACATTTTAGTATCTTCATTTAGGATAAGGTGTTAATGGCTCTATTGTGTATGAAAAGGCTTTACTCTTTCAATGAAATAATTATTTCCTTTTTACATTTAGAAGTGGGCAAAACGACAAGTTAATTTTTTAAAAAGTTATAGTCTCATTTAGAAAAGAAGCGAGCAGAAGTACATATTGCTTTAAAAATAATTTGGAAAAGAAGCATGCTACTTGGTGGTTTTATATCAAATCTAATGAACGACAGTAGAAACATACAGTGTTCTTTGACTTGAGGGCATGAAAGACTAATAGGAGTAGAAAACTACTTACTGAATAGCAGAATAATTATACTCTAAGAAATAAAGGCAGGTTTTCTTGAAGTGCATTGAAATGCACAATTAGAACTTTCTACTGGTGATTAACAAATACCTTAATACCCATGTTACCCATTATAGCAGATGCTATATAAGTTTGTTGAAATCATTAACATTTTTAATATTATAGAAAGTTTAAGAAAACAAAACAAGCAATTAAAAAAATGAGGAGCTATTTGTACAATAACTCTGCATAACAAACAACCCCTCCTCTTGCCCAACCTCTGAGGCTGACAAGAAGCCTTTGTTTCTCACTTGTGAGTCTGCTGGTCAGGAGTGAGGTCTTCTCCCAAACACAGAGAGGAAGACAGAGTCCGAAGGCACGGCACCTTCCTTTCTGCCCTGGCCATTGTTCCCTTAAGTGCAGCGTACTCCCCTGCCTGGCTGATGCTGGGCATAGCACAAGACTGGCTTGGCCCACGGAACATGAGTGGGTGGCACATGCCACATCTAAGCAGGGCTTTCATGCGCTTGCATTGTTTGGCTGTCACTCTGGTGCTTCTGTCCCGCACCGGGAGAAGGGCACGCTCCAGATATTTGCTGCTCCCTCAGCCGGGGTCCCACGGTGAGAAATGTGGGGCAAAGCTGAAGCTAACTGACATTTCAAGCAGAGCAGCTGCAGCCTGCAGGCTCAGCAGTGAGAAATAAGGGCTTCTTGTCAGCCGCTGAGATTTTGGAGGGGTTGTTCATTCTGTGGCGTTATTACAGAAATAGCTCTTTTTAAAAATTTGCTTGTTTTGTTTTTCCAAACTTTCTATGATACTGAAAAGTGTTAATGGTTTCAACAACATAATATAGCATCTACTATAAAAGAAATAATATAGAAAGATCTACCTCTTGCCCAGAATAGAAAGTACAACCCAAAGTAGCTTAATTCAGGATCCTTCTTCACAACTCTTCAAACTCTTATTCTGGAATAAGGAAAATGTTCATTATATTTCATAACATTACAATCTCTGACAAGCTAAGATGAAAAAAAAAAAGCCTTTCCATTTGAACTTCTTGTAAAATGCTAGCATTTTTCTATATATTTCAGCTAGAGTGTCCAACATATTTTAACAAGCATACAACTACCTGTCCTGCTGTAGAGAAAACTGAACACACAGATTGAGATAAAATAGACCCTCGCCGGTTGCTGTAACATAGCACCAATGTTATGTTTGATTGTTTTTATATAGCATAGCCTCTGTGGCAGATGACAACATATAAAGTACTGGAAAGATATGTGAAGAGCAGAAGGCAAAACAAGACTTTTGATGCTGAGAATGAAAACAGGCTATCACGCCAGTAATTAAAGTTTGCAAAAGTAACTTTTATGAGCATGAAAGATATTGCAGGGGAAAGGACTTTCATTTGTCCTCTTCATGCACCATGAGAGACAAAAAGCCTGACACACAAATCATGGCAGGTGGAGTGCAAGTACGACTCTGCCAGATGGTTGTAAACAACTCTCAGAATCATGAGCGCCAGACACAGAATTTCCCCCCACAAAATATAGGTGATATTTCTTTGCTGTAAACCAGGTAAACAATGTATACCCCAAAGCCAGTGAAGGTAGTAAGATACTTACTAACAGATGCCAAAGAACATAGACTCCAAGATCCAGTGTTCCCTGATGGTTATAAATGCATCTCTTTACCATAATTCTGAATGATTTCAGTGAAAACACTTGAAATCTTATCCAGGCACAAAGCCACAGCACCATGTGTCAGTGTAAACAAATGTGGGCACAAAAGCCAGGAAAGATAGTTCGTGTCAGCTGTAAACATATCAGAGGATGAAACCAAAAGGTCGTACGCATTAGAGAGGATGTTAATAAATTCACAGCCTGAAAGTGGTAATAAACATATCCTGGCAAATTACAGTCTGGTCCTGCCCCATAAAATCAAGCATTTATTTAGAGTTTGAGTTTCAGAAGATTTTCAGTGTGTCTCATTGAATCTTACAGTGCATTTATGCATCTCATTTGTGGTTGTGATCGTGAGTTTCTTTGGTACAAAGGATAGATCTGATTCATCTCTCTCTCTCCAGTTCTTGATAGATACCACTTAATAGGAATGCAAAGAGGATGGGAAGGTGGAGAAAAGGAAGAAAATAAGGAAGGGAGGAAAGCAGGAAAGGAAACCAGAGGACAGATCATTTGCAATGAGTCATTCCAGCTGTCAGATGTCCAACAGATTAAACACTCTTTAATCTCCAGAGAGTTCTTATATCCAGCCAGTATTAGAGAATTTGCTTCTTATCTTTCTCCAAGAAAGTGATATGACGGCACAACATGAATGATAGTTATATTTGTTTATAATTTCTGAATGTGCTTTAGAAATGTTTGTTGAAATATAATGAATAAAACTCTAAGCTATATTGCTCATTTAGAGAATTTAGAGAATGCATCTTGCTAGTGTTATAATTTCTCAGTGAGACTGTAATGTTTAGAGTTGTGCCATTTGCTATTCTAGGACATAGGGATTTAACAAAAAAGTCACTGTAAAAGAGATATAAAAATAGTGGTTAAGCACGTGGACTTGAGCCTGTATTTGCATATTACAGTTGCATTTCATTATTTGTGTAATCTGTGGTTGGTTGCTTTTCTTCATGATTCAACTTTCTAATATGTTAATGAGTGATAATAACACCTGTAGTAATCATTATTGCCTGCTCAAAAGAAAATCTATTCTCTTTCTAAGTAAATGGAGTGATTGTTTTTGCCCACTTCATTGAAGTTCAGCATGGCCATGTGTCTTGCTTTAATCAACAAACTCTAAGTGGAAATGATGGGTGCCACTTCCAGTTAAAGCTTCTAGGAGACAGTGTGCTATTTGTCATTCTGTTTCTCCAGTTACAGTGACTGGAGATATTCCAGATGGTGGAGACTTTGCCAAATGAAGTCTCTGTGTGGCAACCACATAGAACATATTCTCAGCTACAAGTCTGAAAAATGAGCAAGAGATAACCCTTCCATGTACAAATATATTCAGGTTCTGGGGTTATACGATACTGCAGTGTAATCTAGCCTATCATGCTGATATAGTAACTTCTTCACTGAATAGTTGTAAATGCAGTTAAGAAAGCAAACACACACAGTCTTGAGAAAATATTAGCTCTTATTTTAGTCTGTTAGTGCATTGAATCTACATGTTTGGCTGCATATATTTTTGACAACAATTTTAGAATATTCACTTTCTATAAAGAGAATACAAGGGTAATTCAGTCTTTTCTCTGATATTGTTGTTTAAAATTGCTTTTGTGGAGCCGGTGCTGTGGCATAAGTGGGTTAAGCTGCCACATACAGGGCTGGCATCCAAATGGGTGCCGATTCGTGTCCCTGTTGCTCCACCTCCAATCCAGCTCCCTGCTAATGCACCTGGGAAGGCATCAGAGGAGGCCCCTGCAACCATGTGAGAGATCCAGAAGAAGCTCCTGGCTTTTTTTTTTTTTTTTTTTTTTTTTGACAGGCAGAGTGGACAGTGAGAGAGAGAGACAGAGAGAAAGGTCTTCCTTTGCCATTGGTTCACCCTCCAATGGCCGCCGCAGCAGGCGCACCACACTGATCCAAAGGCAGGAGCCAGGTGCTTCTCCTGGTCTCCCATGGGGTGCAGGGCCCAAGCACTTGGGCCATCCTCCACTGCACTCCCTGGCCACAGCAGAGAGCTGGCCTGGAAGAGGGGCAACTGGGACAGAATCCGGCGCCCTGACCGGGACTAGAACCCCGTGTGCCGGCGCCGCAAGGCGGAGGATTAGCCTAGTGAGCCACGGCGCCAGCCAAGCTCCTGGCTTTAACTCTCTCTCTCTCTCTCTTTCTCTCTCTCTCAATGTGTGTGTGTGTGTGTGTGTGTGTGTGTCTTTCAAATAAATACTGATCTGATCTCTGTGAGTGAGATCCCAGTGGAAAGAACAGGTCATCAAAGGAGGTACCTTTCTCTGAAGGGAGGAGAGAACTTCCACTTTGACTATGACCTTGTCTAAATATGATCAGAGTCAGTGAACTCAAAAGGCTTCCATAGCCTTGGCAACTCATGACAAGAACCTAGGGTGATTACTGACGCCATAAACAAGAGTATCAAATTGTTAAGTCAACAACAGGAGTCACTGTGCACTTACTCCTCATGTAGGATCTCTGTCCTTAATGTGCTGTACATTGTGATTTAATGCTATAACTAGTACTCAAACAGTATTTTTCACTTTGTGTTTCTGTGTGGGTGCAAACTGATGAAATCTTTACTTAATATAAACTAAATTGATCTTCTGTATATAAAGATAATTGAAAATGAATCTTGATGTGAATGGAATGGGAGAGGGAGCGTGAGACGGGAGGGTTGAGTGTGGGAGGGAAGTTATTGGGGGGGGGGAGCCATTGTAATCCATATTCTGTACTTTGGAAATTTATATTCATTAAATAAAAGTTAAAAAAAATTGATCTGAATATATGTGCAGGGGCCCAGGCAGTTGGGCTACCTTCCTCTGCCTTCCCAGGTGTGCAGTAACAGAGAGCTGGATCAGAAGTGGAGCAGCAGGGACTCAGGCAATACCACAGGCAGCGGCTTAACCTGCTAAGCCACAGAATCACCCCTGACATAAATCTTTAAAAAATTTTGGTTTTGCTATAAGTAATTCAACTATTTTACAACTTCCCACGAGTGACACCATATAAATTTCTATTGTGGTTGCTTTATCTGGAAGAAAAACCTATCAAATGCTTTAATATATTAGCTCTTACAGGAAAGCTTACTGTTTCCAGTACTACTACCTGTTTTTCTCATATGAACATATGAATTCTAATGAATTCCACTTAATGCAATATCCAGTTTTATGTAACCCATTAAAGATGAAAAAATCATATGGTGAATTTAAAATTGTATGTATATTTCATTATTCAAAGTAGTTATGATAGGAGTAGGTATGGTAGGAGAGAGCTCCTGTTCTGATTGGACCTTGTTAAGCATGGAACCCTTGTAGTCTGTGTGGTGGCACAGTGGGTTAAGCTACTGTTTATGATGCTGGCATCCCATATCTGAGCACCAGTTCAAGTCTGGCTGCTCAGCTTCAGATTTAGCTCCCTGCTAGCACACCTAGGAAAGCAACAGAAGATGATAAAAGTACTTGGAGTCCTGTTACCCATGTAGGAGACCCAGATGGGGTTCTGGGATCCTGGCTTCAGCCTGGGTCACCCCTAACCATTGCAGCTATTTGGAAACAGAACCAGCAGCCAGAGATACTTTCTCTCTCCCTGTCATTTTGCCTTTCAAGTAAAATAAAACAAATAAACAGAATCCTTTATTTATAATTTTTATATATCTGATGATTGACATAATATTGTAAATATTAGTTTCTGGCTCCCTTAATTTGAATCCTTTTTCCCCTTAGTATTAACATTCTTTGGGGACTGGGTACTGTGTGCCTGTTTAATCATAACACCTCTAGTTCTGACCTTTATATCACCTTGTAGTGATTCAGCATGGTGGGAAGTGGGATATTTTCTGGAAACCATTCCTATACCAGGCATTTTATAAAATCATAATTCCCAAATGGCTCACGGTCACTTCAACACAGGGAGAAATGTTATGGAGAGTACGTCAGTCAGAATGGAGTCAGCAGTTTTAACCAATTGTAATTAAAATATCTTACTCTTCCAAAATTTACAATGGATTTTCAAATGGACTCATTCTTAAAATCTTCTTAGGTCCAAAGGGCCACTTAAACTTAAGTTTTGCAACTTCCCTGTAAATTTGCTCCTATACTTATGATTAAGAATTTATTCTTATATTAATTCTTCCATCCACAACTAATTGAAGAATACTTACTTATTGTATAACATTCAGTGAGCATGAATAATAATCCGGCAGCTACCAAAGCACATATAAACTAGCATTCATTCTTAGGGAGCATATATTTTCATGCCCAGGTAGATATGTAAGCAACAATCATTAAATCCAAGAAGTAGCAAATATTGTTTAATGCCTACTCAATTAACATTCAGCAACCTATTCTTTCTAAGTAGAACCCAGATTTCGTTCAGTAACCTGCTCAATTCCATATGGCCATGGTCATGCATGAGTAATTCCATCCTCTTGCTATGATTGATTTGGGAATGAGCATTAGCTAAATGCAACATGAGAAGGAGTCAGCTGGGGTGCTTCTGGGAAAGCTGGGTGAATAATTCCTCTCCTTCCTCTGGGAATGTTAAGTCTGATGGGGATGACTAGAACTATAATCTCCACCAGGTAACCAGGAAGAGGGCTAAAGCAAATAGAGAGGCAGAGCAAAATGTGGAAAGGCCTTTTGTTGGTGAGTAGCTAAATTAATCCACCCTCCAGCTAGACAGCCCCTGGACTAACAATAGAATTTAGAATTCAAAAAGAAGATTGTTAATGAGCTGGAAAACTTCAAATTAAACTGTGACAAAGTGTTTTTTTTTTTCTTTTTTTTTGCCAACCATTCTCTTCTCTGTAAGATTGCAAAGTTTCAATTTTCATTAGTTTAATTCTCTTCCAAATATGAAAAGCAACTGAATACCTCAGAGGGTGATTTGATTATCCTTTTTACAGTTACTACATCTGCACTAATGTATTGGGGTTATTATGATGTTTATTTTCTGTAATTTTTACCAATTAACAATTATTACTAGAAACAATCTTTGTTAAATAAATGTTACTTAGGGTCAGCACTGTGGCATAGCGGGTAAAGCCGCTGTCTGCAGTGCCGGCATCCCACATGCGCCCCAGTTCGAGTCCTGTCTGCACTATTTCTGATCCAGATCTCTGCTGTGGCCTGGGATGGCAGTACAAGATGGCCCAAGTCCTTGGGCCCCTGCACCCGCTTGGGGACCTAGAAGAAGCTCCTGGCTCCTGGCTTTGGATCACTGCAAATCCAGCCATTTCGGCCATCTGGGGAGTGAACCAGCAGGTGGAAGACCTCTCTTTCTGTCTCTCTGCCTCTGCCTCTGCCTCTCTGTAACTCTGCCTTTCAAATAAGTAAATAAATCTTAAACAAAATGAATAAATATTAATGCACATATCAGAGAATGTGTAGTGATATAAGGCAGACAACTACAGAAAAGGCTTCTTTTTTATACAATAGTCAGGAAGCCAAAGTTTTTAATGCAGTTGAAATTGTACATATTCATAAGAGCATACTGCAAATAAAGTCTGAGTTACATGAAATTAGGAAAAAATTGAGCTTAATTAAAGTTAGAATTCAATATGAGAGTATTCTAGATCTTTTTATTACTTAAAGGGGAATCAAATTTTTCTAAAGGTTTCTGACTGATGAATGCAGATACAGCCAATCAAATCTATGTCTAGGAAAGCACTATGAAAATTTCTATAAATCTTACGTGAATGCATTCAGATTAGAAGTGAGGCTGTGAGTTGTATGTGATGTTTACTATTAACATGTAGCAAGTTGCTGACACCCATATGTTTCAGTTGTAACTGGAACCATCACCTCTGTGTTTGTCAGTTCTTACAGTCCAATGTGGGGGACTGCATTCTGTTTTGAAAAATTGAGTAGAAATGAAGAAGCTGTCCATAGAGTACACAGATGACAGATCAAGAGGAAAATGAGCACTGAGGCACTTTTTCAGTGTCCTTCACTAAAAAAATAGCCATGTGCCATGTGCACTGTGTATAGTGGTTTCTGTGTTACTGTTCACGCTACTGGAAAATGTATTGCTTGAACTCATTGCATCCTCTGTTGAGTACAAATGATTCAACCACAATTTACTAGGGAGATCATTACTTCTGCAAAAGGATTTTCAAGATGTGCAGTGAGGAGTCAAAATCTATGCAGGAAATTGAGATATTACTTGCTTAGCACTGTAAAGTTGTATAGCAGTACAGACATTGTCTATACTTTATGTCAATAAGTAGAAGGGTCAATGAAAGAAAGAGAAATGCTTCGAGGGGATGATCGATACTAACACTTCCAGATATCCTTATTAACTCCAGGAATTATTTACTTTCCTTAAATAGTTTTATTTTTGGCTTCCAAGGATGTCCTGAAAAACAATCTCTCAAGGGATCAGAGTTGAGGCATTTCATCATCATCTCCACCCATCTTGAACCTATTTAAAGTCACAATGGTTTTTACCACATCATTACCTTCCACTGATAGGTGGAAGTTTTATGTGAGAGTTGGTTCTCCCTCATACTCAACCAGGTGATCCCAGCTGCATTCTAAGTAAGAAGAAAGGAACAGACATGATTAATTTCAATGATTGAATTAGATGGGTTATTCACTACCAAGGAACAATTTGCCTTTGGTGTGTAATGCTCATATTTCTGTAATCAATTATTATAAACTTATAAGCACTTGGCATATAAGTCTTAAGCTGGACAGACTTACATAATGGCTATAATAAACCTTATGAAAATCAGAGGCAGATATATTTTTAAAATTATGTATGTAATACAGTTTTGTTGCAGCACATGTAGAATACATAGAGAGTAAAATGAGTTAGGTCTCCTTCACCCCTATCCCAATCAGTTTTGACTGTTGAGCTTAGTATCATACCAAGTCTGTTTCAGCTAATGGAATGTTGCATTTGTAATGTAGCATTCTATTCAAAATCAGAGAATGCACCAGATATCCGAATAACTTAGAGATTTTCTATGTCACAGAGTCAATCATCCAATAATAAACATACAATTTATATCAACAGCATTCTCAAAATTTTAATTTCCAATGTGGTTTTAATTTTTTTATTTAACAATGTTTTAGAAATTTCTGCAAGTCTACATTAATTGCACAATATTCTATAGTGTGAGTGCATAATAATTATTTTAAAAGTCCTACATACATATTGGATGATACTTCCAATTTTTCTATCATAAAGTACTGCTATCAATATCTTATACACAACTCTGTTCTCACATGAAAATATTTCTACAGAAGAGAGTAACAGTTGGCTAAAAGTTTGCAAAGTGAAAATTTGAGGATATGGCCACAAGTTCTTCCAAACAAGCTCATCAATTTACACTCCTCCCTGTAGTACATGAAAGTCCGTACGTGCATTTGTTCTTGCTTACCCTGTATATTATAAATCTTTCTAATTTTTGTTGGTTTCATGGTTGAAAACAATCTGGTTTCAGTTTTCATCTCTCTGATTACTAGTGACGTTGAACAGTTTTCCACGTATTTATTGCCATTTTTGTTTCCTCTGTGAATTCCCCTTCCTCTTTTTAATTTTCTTATTTAGATATTGTTTTATTCCTCATTGATCCACTGACCTATTGCTTTATCATTTTTGTATTTATGTATTTATGTTCATCTTTTGCTAATCTTGGTATTAATTATATGTTTTTCTATATTTGGGTGTGGTGGAATAGTCATAAAAACTGTTTGTTAGATTCTCATTACAAAAGTTAAACATAAAAGTACAAAGGCATTTTACTTGTTCACTTCTGTAAAAAGTGCTTTTAATCTCATGTCTCACTTCACTTATGGCACCTCAGTGTGCCAAATATTTTGATAGGGAAAGTGAGAATTTCCAAGTATGCACTTGAGAGAGATTATCAGCCATGGCTGGTGATGAGCTCCTGGGTCAGACTGCCAGAAGCGTGTTTCCACATAAGAAGTCTCTCAGAGAGAGCACAGGAAGAAGATGAGGCAGAGGGCAATGTTACTTCATTTTCAGATATCAAAGAAGAAGTCTTCTTCTGAATACATATTTCTGTGGCTATAATTTCTGGTCCTTCCTACCATTGGGTTTATATCTGAATTGTTTTCAGACTTGAGCAAAGGAAGAGGAAGGCAGAACAAAGTCAAAACTTACAGGGACTTCCATTAAAACTCTGTAAGACATTAAAGACACAGAAGAATTTCGGTAGGCCTGTAATCAAGTGTAAGTTTAAAGAAGTTAAAGCAACTGCTCTCAGTATTTGTTAACAGAGCACCATATAGCAGTATTTCCTGAACTATTTCCCTCTGAAAATAACCTGTTATAGCAAGACAAGCAAAAGTAACTTTGGGTCATAAAGGGTTAAAAAAGTGTCTTAATGTTGAGCCTTCTAAGAACCTTTAATAGGTTAACATGCTTTGGTGATTCACCAAGAAACAGAGAAGTCAACTTAAATACCAAACCCTGTGTGTGATGTCCCAAGGAATCTTTTTTTTTTTTTTTTCAGGAAAAAAAGCTTTGGCATATTGAGGGGGTCTGACATCTTTAGTATATGCCACAGATACCAGTCTATTCAAATTCTGTACCAGAAAATGGAAAAAACCAAAATAGCTGGGGTTATTTACTGTTAGGTGTATTTAAAAGCAAATGATTGACTAGGGACTGAATTAAACATCTAATTATATTCCAGTTAATGATTCTTTCATTAAGCATGTGCTATATTACAGAACATCAATCAGGCTCAAGATACTTAAAAGTTACTTTTAAATAGCTTCTTGAAACCTTGTTTATCACACCCACCAGTGCCATAGAATGCACTCCTTATATCAGACACAGTGATTCATTGGTTAAGCACTTTGGGGAACCAACGCTGTTTGCATGCTGTTACAATATAGTTTCATGCCTGTTTCCCCTTGCAAGAAAATAACCTGTGTGTGACTAAGTCCTGTCTACACTCCATATACCCACTGACTCAAGGAAAGGGCTTGGGTAGACTCCTGCTGATTTCCTAGAAACTTGAAAACGGCAGGGAAAAAGAAAAAAAAGCTAGAAAAATTCCATTCCTAGAATTTTTAGGGATACATGTGCCAGCACTGTGGCTCACTAGGCTAATCCTCCACCTGCGGCCCTGGCACCCCGGGTTCTAGTCCTGGTTGGGGCGCCGGATTCTGTCCTGGTTGCTCCTCTTCCAGCCCAGCTCTCTGCTGTGGCCCGGGAAGGCAGTGGAGGATGGCCCAAGTGCTTGGGCCCTGCACCCGCATGGGAGACCAGGAGGAAGCACCTGGCTCCTGGCTTCGGATCGGCGCAGCAGCGGCCATTGTGGGGGGGGGGTGAACCAATGGAGGGAGGACCTTTCTCTCTCTGTGTCTTTCTCTCTCTCTCTCTCACTAACTCTGCCTGTCCAAAAAAAAAAAAAATCAATTTTAAGGTAAGTACTAGTGTAAAAAATGGCAATGTATACAGCTTCTAAATCAGAAATGAACAGTAATATAGTTATTTTTATTAATATGGCAAAAGTAGGGAAATGAAAAAAGAAAATTTATAAAACTAAGGGAATAGAAGTAACATACAGCCTGCCAGTTGTCACAATAAATGGAGATGGAATAAACTTCTTATTAAAAGAAAGAGACTCTCAGATTGAGGCTCATGTACATAAATAGCCAACACTCATCTAATTAAATGTTATTTATAAGACACATATCTAACCAAAGATACACTAAGGTTAAATATAAAAGACTGCTTAAAAGTATTCCTGGATAATCAGAACAAAATGAAATCACAGTTTATATTACATAAAAAAGAAAATGATAGCTATAAAATTTTGTGTATTGTTATTTGCTTTGAAAATGCCTTCCTCCTTGAAATGCTTCCTTCACTTGCATCCCAGGACATACTCATTCTTGGCTCTTTTTCCTAACCCTCTGGTCCTTCCTTCTTGATATTTTCCGCCTCATCTTTTCAAACTATCAGCTCAGAGTGCACCCATATTCTTTTCTCACTCTCCTCACTCTCTTGGCAAACTCATGTAGCCCTGTGACTTTAAAAACTTTTAATCTGCCAGTGACTCCCAAATTTACATCACCCTTGAGGGCTTCTTCCCTGAACTTGGTCTCTGTCTCTCTGTCTTGTTCTCTCTCTCTCTCTCTCTCTCTCACACACACACACACACACACACACCCCTCAACATCTCTCTCTGGAACATCTCTTACCATATTCAAAACTGAGCAACTGTTTTCCTTTTATGACTGCTCCTCCACCCATTCTTCCTTTTTAGGCTACCCAGTAAGCTTTAAAATTTTCTTTGATGCCTTTATTTTTTTCTCACTTCCAATGCAGTTGGGATGCTGTTCGTTCTACCTTAGGAATACACCTAGAAAATGACAAATAACCATCTCTATTTTTTTCAAACTCCTGCATGCATATTAGAATTCGTAGAAGGTAGTCATTCTTTAAATTAGACTACAGGTTGACACCCATTATATCAATAGGCTATTTTTCATGGGGCTGTGGCATAGCAGGTAAAGCCACCGCCTGCAGTGCCAGCATCCCATATGGGTGCCGGTTCGAGTCCCAGCTGCTCCACTTGCAATCCAGCTCTCTGCTATGGCCTGGGAAAGCAGTATAAAATGACCCAAGTCCTTGGGCCCCTGCACCTGCGTGGAAGATCCAGAAGAAGCTCCTGTCTCCTGCCTTCAGATCAGCGTAGCTCCGGCTGTTGCAGCCAGTTGGGGAGTGAAACAGCAGATGGAAGACCTCTCTCTCTCTCCCCCTCTGCCTCTCCTTCTATCTCTGTGTAACTCCGACTTTCAAATAAAATAAATAAATCTCTTTTTTTTAAAAAAAAGTAATCTATTTTCCATATTAGATTCAGCTTATCTCTCTATGCATTGCTGAAGTTCAATGAAAAGGTGTGTTGAAAAATCAATTTGAATGTGCAAAACATACAAATACAGATACAGAATTTAGAGAAAACAAATGTTTCATATCAGGTTTATTGTTTGGTGTAAAATTAAAGGAATTCCAATGTTATGATAACAAAGTTAGGTTTTGGTTCTCTAGGGTCAAAAACAAGAATAGTGTATGTAGATTATTTGCAATGTCACTTTGTGTGGTTTTTGATACTCTTTAAACTTCCCATTCAATGCCTGTGTGTTTTATTTACCTATAAAACTGGAATTGAAGCAGGTCTCTAATTGCTTTTTCCTGTTTTTGCTGGGGATTAAAAGAATAACAATTGATTGTTTTTGTCTCCTGCAAAGCACAGGCCCCAGAGAGTTACTTTCATCTGATCTGGAGCAAGAATTTCCCTCATGGCTGTGTGTCTTGATTTATTAGAATCTTGCAAGGTTCTAATTGCCATGTCAACACAACCCAAATTCCAATGGACACCCCACTTAATGGAAGAGCATTCCTGGTGAAGTGAGTCAAAAATGGGTTGTGCCACAGCCTTCAAGAGACCGGGCTTTGAAAAGATGGAGAACCCTGACTTATAAGTCTGTGGTTTCCAAGATGTGCTTTAGATGACAGCAGTGAATAACAAACACAGTGCTTGTTTCAGCAAATGGTTTTCCTGTCTCCTTCTAATTGAATCAGCCAGTTATTAGACTCAAATAACCATTTCCTAAAGTGGTTGCAATAAGCAGAAACCATTGTACTGTACTTTTCAAAGGCTTGATTCAAACTCAGTAATTGAATTTTCATGATTCCTCCAAGTCACAAGGGCTACAATGTTGTCAGAAACAAGCAGACAGCTAGTTGTGTCTGGAGAAAATTTGTTTTTACACCCTTTAGGTTAAAATTGCCAAATATGGGTCTAATTAATTAATAAAATGAGTAGGTCAATTGTTTTGATGCCTCAATAAGAAAATCATTTTGTGTAGAAAGAAGTACTCTAAAATTCTTAAAATCTGTATGCTCATAGGAAAAAGAAAACTGAATCACTAAAAAGTGCATTGTGGGCCAGTGCCGCGGCTCACTAGGCTAATCCTCCGCCTTGCGGCGCCAGCACACCGGGTTCTAGTCCCGGTCGGGGCGCCGGATTCTGTCCTGGTTGCCCCTCTTCCAGGCCAGCTCTCTCCTGTGGCCAGGGAGTGCAGTGGAGGATGGCCCAAGTGCTTGGGCCCTGCACCCCATGGGAGACCAGGATAAGTACCTGGCTCCTGCCATCGGATCGGCGTGGTGCGCTGGTTGCAGCGCGCCGGCTGCGGCGGCCATTGGAGGGTGAACCAACGGCAAAGGAAGACCTTTCTGTCTGTCTGTCTCTCTCACTGTCCACTCTGCCTGTCAAAAAAAAAAAAAAAAAAAAAAAAGTGCATTGTGACTGTTTTTGCCCAAGTGTGATATGAAGCATTAGTAGGTGAATAGCTATAGATCTATCTGGCCTTCTTAAAATCCTTAGGGGAGGGAGTGGAGAATGGAATTAAGACAGTAAAGGCACTTGGTTGGAATGCAGTTTCAGGTACTTAGAAAAGAAATGGTGTTGTTCATAGCCTTTCATTACCATTAACATAGACATTATTTCTAGGGCGATGAGTCACTCCTTAATAATCTATGCTTTTATTTTTCTTGGTATGGTGTTGCACTTAACTTTTAGGTTTCTTTCTATTGTTCTGTACACCCACTATTTTAAGTATAGCTCTGTCTTATAAAATGTAGCTTTTACCTTTGGTATACTTTAAAGAGATTTTTTTAATCTGCAAAAGTTTTCATACCACACTGCTATGTAAGTTAGATCATGTAAATCAAGAGTAAAATAAATTCTTTTTTTGCAAATAAAGATTTACTGATGTATTTAAAAGGCAGAGAGAAAAAAGAGGGAGATTTTCCACCAGCTGATTCACTACTCAATGGCTGCCAACAGCCAGGTCAGGGCCAGGCTAAAGCCGAGAAGAGCCAAGAACTAAATTCTGGTCTTCCACATGGGTGGCAGGGGCCCA
Source organism: Oryctolagus cuniculus (assembly GCF_051225735.1). Taxonomy (NCBI): domain Eukaryota; kingdom Metazoa; phylum Chordata; class Mammalia; order Lagomorpha; family Leporidae; genus Oryctolagus; species Oryctolagus cuniculus. Next base: position 52,086,299 of record NC_142870.1, on the reverse strand, counting down.
AGGACTTGGGTCATCATCTGTTGCCTATTCAGGTGCATTAGCAGGAAGCTGGATTGGAAGCAGAGCAGCTGGGATTTGAACCAACACTCTGATATAGAGTGCTGCTGTTACAAGCAGTGGTTTAATCTGTTGTGCCACAATCCCAACCCCTAAAATAAACTCTTAGTAGTAGTAGGCAAAGTCATAACTTGAAAAATTTTTATAGTTTACCTTGGAATGTTCAGATACCCATCAGGCTACAGTTTCTAGGCTGGCATCAGCCTGCCAAGCTGGGGTTGAGTCCTTTGCTCCTCAGTGTTGTCAGAAGAATATTAAGTTCTGAGTGAGTGGGTTCCGGCAAAGGTGGACTTGGTCAATGGGTCCAGTTTATAGACTTGTAGCAAGGTTCACCCTAATTCAGGAAACCTTCCCTTGGGAAACCTTGTTTGAAATCCTGAAATTGCAGTAAACCTATCTTCTTCATACCTGGTTAATGGCCTTGATCTGAACCTTTTGGGCATTTTCCACCATATTAGGTTATGCTGCTGGCCAGACATCTTAACACTTGGCTGTACAATCATACAGGCTTTCCATATTCCAGATAACTGCTTATTCAGCCCAACTTGCATCAGTGAAAAATGGATTGGTAGATTTTGTTCACTCAGAGCAATGATTTTCTTCTCTGTCTTAATGTGTGGAATTTGCTGGAATATTCATGCCACTCCCTGTCCAGGGTAACACCAATTGCTTCTTCTCCTTCTCTCTCTCTCACCCTCTTTCTGCCTTTATGTCTCCCTTTAAAGCTTTTTCATATTGACATTATTGAAATCACATCTGAGAAATGGATTTTTGCAAACCAAATACATTGAAGTCTTTGAAGAAAAGAAACAGAAACCGGTGGTAGGGAAGTGATGTTCGGATAATTATCCTTCAAAGAAGTTTCTTCATTTATAAAGAGAATTATCCACAGGGTTCAGTCAATAGTTAGCCCCCCACCCCCCCAGGGACCTTATGTATGGAGGAGATGTACAGAAATTTGATTTACAGATTCAATTCTGCACACTGCTACTAAGAGGCAGGGAGAAGTTTTACCTGGGCAACTTTCCATTTCCTCTTCGCTACTGAGATCATTTTTGCTTTGGAATGCTAATGCATCAAAGTTGAGATTTTGATGAAAAAGAAAAACCCATTTCAGAAAAATCAATTTTAAGGAAAAACATCGTTCAGTTTTTTTGAGCAAGGAATGCTCTCACATGACCCTGAGAGTAGTCACTTAAGCAAAAGTAATACTAAAATCCATCTCAACATGATTTAAGGAGGACTCATTCAGATATGTTCAAGGGTATTTTTCCACTTCCTTCCTCCCTTCTTCTTCCCTCTTTTCTAAAAAATGAAAAAAAAAAAACTTTTCTCTCCTTCCTTCATTCCTTCCTTGCAGAACTAATGAACATTGGGTAGGAAGGCAGTGTATCAACACTCTCCACTTTGCTTCCATGCATCCTTCTCTGACGTTTTCATTCATAGTATAATTCCTCTTTCACAGCTAACATTCCTCTAACTATCCTCTCCCACTCTCAAAACAATTAAAAAGAGTTATAGGAAGTAAGTGCTTGGTCTTAAAATTCAACAAAACCACTATATTTTTAGAAATAAGAAAAATAAGAATGCTGTGGGAAAAGGACTGGTCATGGGGAAACACTGTTGCGAAGAGAGAACAGGGATTATCATTATGAAGGCAAGAAATATGCAGCAGAAAGTAGCATTCCGTAGAGCTGGAACCTGGGGTATTATTATTTGGTAGATCTGTAAAAGCACTTTGGTTGATTTAATAGGTTAGAAGCAGATCTTGAAATTGGAATTGAAAAAGACTTATTATATAATTTAGTTACTTTGGCCAAGAAAGGAGCAATACAATTTTGGACCTAAATTTAATTGGGATTTAACTAGATTCTTTGAAACTTTCCCATTTTTCATCTTGGAAGCACAAAGTACTCATCCTTTCAGGAACAGTGATAGACTGCACAATCCAACAGTGCGAAGTGTACCCTAAATCAAGTTCTGAGCAGTCACACTGGGCAGTCAAAGGTATCAGACTGAAATGAGAATCTAAACAGCGCTGTAGTGTGCATAGGGAAGGAAGTTAAATCTTTTGGATGGAAAATAATAAGAATTTTGGCTTTCAATTCTACTTTTTTTCTTTTTGACATTGAAAATCTATATTGGATTTCACATTTTGCCCCAAGACTCATGTAGGCATTACTTAACTTGCTTACATAATTTTATTTTAAAAGCATTAAATTATTTTGGCCTCAGTCCATCCAAGTACATGTTTTTTAAGGTACTATTTTCCATGTACACAATACCACAATTACAGCAAGGAGAGAGAGAAAGTGAGAGGAAAGGAGGGAGAGAGGGCGGGAGAGCAAGAGACATCTATTTGCTCACTTATTCCCCAAATGCCTGCAGCAGTTGCAGCTGGGAGAGGCTGAACCTAGGATCCAGGAACTCATTTAGGACTCCGACATGAGTAGCAAAGATCCATGTACTGAGTCATTACTTGCTGCCTCCCAGGGCACACACTGGCAGGAAGCTGGGATCAGAAACAGAGCCAGGACTCAAACCCAGGCATGCCAATATGGAATGGGGCATCCCAAGTAGCATCCTAGCCACTATGCCAAATGCCTACTAGTCAAAATTTTTCTGCACCAAAATAAACTTATCATTTAATTCCAAAACAAACAAACAAACAAAAGAATAAGGAAATGTGTGAATTAGGCATGTATGTTTGACTTCTATCAAGGACTATGCCACTTGCATACTCCAATGGAATATTCTCACAAACTCCCACATTCCAATAGTCAGCTCTCATGTTTTACTCCGTTCAAGCAAAAGACCAAACCAGGCTTGATTATAAAGCATTGCAGAGACTGGTAAGAACTTAACTGCTACTTCCAAATAAACATATTATAGAAGCTTTTATGTCTTGTCATATGTCATTAGTCTCTTCCTTCATTTCCCACTCCAACTTGCCCCAGCCTTTCTGAGACAATGGAATTAAGAGGAGATGACTCAATGGAGTGAGTGATTATTTGGGATTTGTTATCAAATCCTGAATCTCCTTGTTTCAGCCAATTCTCTGCTCATAGGAATCTGTTGGTGACATTGAAAGATCAAGTTTAGAATAAACCACAACAATGAGACAAAAGGCTGTCAGTTACATTTTCACAGGTGGGACAACTGAGAGTCTGGAGGATATTCTAAAAGAAATGTGAGGTGAGTAATCACATAGGGGCTCCTGACAGAAACTAAATTAGATTATCTAGAAGATCCCCTATAGCATTTTTAAGTGGGTGTTCTTAGAGGTCTTTTGCCACCAATAGCTTCCTGATCTGATTAGGCAAATGTCCCATTGTGGAAGACTGGAATCTTGAGCATATAAACAGCAGTGGTCTAGTGATAAATTAGAGAAAACATCACAATATGTATTTCAAGGAAGGAAACAGAAATGTGTGTGGCAGTGTTAGTGACCTATAGAATGCTTCTGTAGACTGGAGTAGAGTGGGATGCCACATGTGAAAAAATTCATTAAGATATTAGATTTTGTTCAAACCAGAGTTTCTGTGTGTTTCAAGGATTTACGAATCCCCATGCTTTGTTCATAAGTTACTTACATGGTGATTTAGGCCCTGTAGGCTGCATGATTAGATAATGGTAGCTACACAGGATCTGCCATTGACTAAATAATCCTAAAACTTGATGTGCCTATAATCAATAGGTCAGCCAGCATTTGGGGAAAACATCCCAGGAGATCTGAGAAAACCCTATGGATGACACAGAGACACAAAATGTGATGAAGTGGGCAAGAGCTTTTTGACCTGGATTCTAGAGATGGCCAAATGTTCTATTTCTACAAACTATACTTGTACGGTATATCTGAGAAGAAAGGGTTGCCTTTGTCCTTTTTGGCTAACTTCTGTACAATTTTGACTAAGAATACTAGTCAATGATATTTTGAAACCCTTGTAGAAGGTAATTTTTAATTATGTTCTTAGTTACACAATGATGTAGCTGTACTTATGATGTTTCATGTTGATATTTAGCAATGTACATTATAACTTGTAAAACTAAATAAATATTATTTTCTTTCACATTATTAGTGGATATTATTGCTAACTCTTCCTTATGCATGGAAGGGATGGTCTTTATAGGTAGGAAATTTATTGCACAGAAGAGTCCCAACGACTTTTCAATATGCTTAGAAACTGGGCCTTTCATTAAACTTGCTAACAAGTTGTAAAAGATGAGTGATATGTTCTCCAGAGAAATAGCCAAATGCATTAGGAGAAGGCAGAAGAAGCTGAGTGCTGGATAATCCATCAGCTAGTTAATTCACACCTGAATAATTGAGAGTTTGCTTTACACTTACTGAATATTTATGAAGGTTTCACAATGTTCTGAAAAGTAGATCCTCCCAGGAAAATTTCCAAATAAAACCAACCAGTGCAGTTTATATTTAATAGGGATCTTGCTGCTTGCCTAGAACGCACAAAAAGAATGTGTTTTCAAGTTTTTATGAATGTAAGAATCATAGGCTGGGAATGGGTGTGTATATTAAAACTGCTGATTTCTAGAGTAACCCCTGATGCCCACTTCCAGACTTTTTATTTTTAATAATTTATTCCAGAATGTTCCTAAGCAGGTGATCTAAAGTGTGCTTTGGAGGAAATATCACTCTAAATACTGACAGAAAAGGCTTATTTCCTGGAAGACACAAATAACCAGAGATACACTGACTAATACATTGAAAAAAGAGAGGGTGCCAAAAGAGAATGTTAATTAGCATAAATGATTGCTCATGTATAAAATAATAAAAGGAAAAAGGAGGATAGATAACAGAATAATGGACATCACAAAGTGCTTACTTTCTTAATGATTAATGTTTCTGATATCTGTTAATTCACTGACAGTTACTTCAGGGTTTACAGTCAGTATAAGTTTTACTTTGGGTGTGATCTGTTACTCATTCTGAGATCTTAAACCAATGAGACGGCCCTCTAGTAATGGGAAGTCCAGACTCCAGTGAGAGCTGATATAACTGCTTCAGCTATGTGTACTGGATCAATACCTCAAACTTCATTAATTAACAAAATGAATGTCAAGAAAAGTATGACATTGGTTAAATTGGTGGATTGTTTACCAGCATAATGGATGTTAGATATAGGTCCTCATTAGTGGAATTAGTGGTATTCGTGATTTGTGTATTGGCTAAAATATTCTAGAGATACTTCTTTCTTTCACACAATCAGAGTGTAGAAATGCAAAGAAGCCTATAGCTAGGCATCATCTGAGGGATTGGTTCTTTTTTTTTGACAGGCAGTTAGACACTGAGAGAGAGACACACAGAGAGAAAGGTCCTCCTTCCATTGGTTCACCCCTCAAATGGCCGCTAAGGCTGGCGCGCTGCGCCGATCCAAAGCCAGGAGTCAGGTGCTTCCTCCTGGTCTCCCATGCGGGTGCAGGGCCCAAGCACCTGGGCCATCCTCCACTGCCCTCCTGGGCCACAGCAGAGAGCTGGACTGGAAGAGGAGCAACCGGGACAGAATCCGGGCCCCAACTGGTACTAGAACCTAGGGTGCCAGCACCACAGGTGGAGGATTAGCCAAGTGAGCCGTGGCGCCAGCCTGAGGGATTAGTTCTAATCCATAAACAATCCTTAATGGTCATGGATCTGGGGATTTCTGATTGCCTAGATAATAAGACTACAGAATTGTGGCCCTAGGATGTTGTTTAAGCTTCCTTGAAAATTTTTTTTTTCAGGTAAGATGTTTGGGGGTCCCCTCTAAGAACTGGGATTTGAGATAGCATTTTTTTACATAATAATTTTATGGAGGTTTTGTACTTGTTAATATTTATCTATTAATTATTAGTTTAACAGATGTATTTATGTGTAGTTGAATTTGTCTAACTTATTCTTATGTTACCTTGAAGCAAGATTGCGAAGATAGCTGTTAATTCATGGCCATCTCAAATATTTTGTTGGATACAGTTATCTAACAAAAGGACCTTCTCTGAGCAGTTATGACCAGAACATAGACCAGGTCCTAACATAAATGCAAACAAACTACCAAGTAAAACAAATTGAAACAAAACTTCAGTTGGGAGGTAAACTTTGTCCTCTTGGTAACCTTTCTCTCAAAGTGAAAAAATTCTTAACACAATTTACAGTTTACCTAATGTTCTATCACTTATTTATGTAAGTGATATGGTGTTGTAAGGCAAGTATATTCTCTGTTTCTTGCTCTTTTGGTCCCAAGAAGATATGAAGGGGTCAATAGAGGCTTGAACAGAACAGAGAAAGATAGCTTCTGCTGGGTTACTCATTTATCTGATTCCCTCCGTTAAAAAAAAAACACATATGAGAAATGAATAGAATTTTGGCCTTTCAAACATTGGCCTACTGTGATTTCCAATGGACCTTGCTTTCCATGTACCTCAAGAGCCTTCCCAGGCTGTTTTCTATAACATACACTTTTTCTCTTATATTTATTCTCAATCCTCCCCTCCAATATCCCCAAGTAACTGCTGGTTAAAAAAAGGAAAGATTTAAAAGCTAATCAGAAAACGCTAGTCATATGTTCTCCAATTTTCCCTTGTTTAAATATTTGAAGTTACCAGATGCTTCCAACATATCTGCCTAGAAAAGAAGTTAAATCAGTTAATACCTTTCACATTTATTTATATACAGGCACTTAGCTATGAAAATGTTCAAATGTGTTGCATGATAATTTGTTTTCCACAGTATAAATGAAACTGTAAATGGGAAAGTGGAAATGTATATTTTTATAGAAACATCTTTTCTGAGGTAATATTGTGTAAAATAAATTTAGAAAATGTACATCAACAACCTTTCCATGTGAAATGGTAAAATTATCTGTGAGGTAATATCAAAAATTTTAAGAGTCAAATTATGGAGCAGCAGATTAATTATGCCACAGGCACTGTGAATGTTTAAGAATGTTATTCTAAAATGTCACTCTCTCAATAAAAGTAAAATATTTTGTCTGGGTATTCAGTCACTTACAGAGTATCTGATTTATTAGACAATGTTAACATGCAGAAAGAAAGTGGGAGATATCTATAAATATCTTGTATATGTTTGCCACAACTTGCCAGCTAATTATCATCTTGAGCTATGATGGTTCTGATTAATATATCAGTAGGGAAACTCAGTTATGAAATGCATGCAATCAAACTTCATATGCAAGCCAAAATAAACCAGCATTTATAAGTCAGAAGAAGCCATTAAGGAAACTAATATGGTTTTGTTTCAAGGCTACATTGTATGGAAGAATAATGCTCTCCATCTTAATAGAAAGAAGAAGGTGAGAGAATACTTAACAGAAAAGCTGCTTGGAATACTGCATATGACAACAGGACATTAACGGAAATAAAGGGCTGTAGTCAAAAGAGAAATGACAATGTCTTCAATTCTTTTCAATTGAGTTCCAAGAAGATTGATTGAGTGAAAAGCTGAAGCCACTTTTCCAGAGGGCCGTTTTTAGATCAAGGAAAGGCAATTTCTCATTGCTTCTGATCTCAGACATACGGGATTATTAAGGGTTGAATTTTGTCTCCCCAAATTCCTGTGCTATAGTCTTTAACCTCCAGAGTCAGAATATGACCTTACTTGGAAAATGAATCACTGCAGATGTAATTAGTTAATGTAAGATGAGGTCATACTTGAATAGGTTGGGCCTTCTAATCTAATGCATCTTGTGTACTTATGAAAAGGGAAAATTTGGACCCAGAGACATGCACACCAGGAAACAGCACATGAAAATAAAAGTAGAGGTGGGATGATGCTTCCATAAGCCAAGGGACATTGAAGATTGCCAGAAAATTACCAGAAACTAGGAGATAGGCAGGAAAAGATTATTCTTTAAAACTCTCTGAAGGAGGGCCCGGCGCCATGCCTCATTTGGTTAATCCTCCGCCTGCGGTGCCGGCATCCCATATGGGCGCCGGGTTCTATTCCCGGTTGCTCCTCTTCCGGTCCAGCTCTCTGCTGTGGCCTGGGAGGGCATTGGAGGATGGCCCAAGTACTTGGGTCCTGCACCTGCATGGGAGACCAGGAGGAAGCACCTGGCTCCTGGCTTCGGACTGGCGCAGCACTGGCCGTGGCAGCTATTTGGGGGATGAACCAATGGAGGGAAGACCTTTCTCTCTGTCTCTCTCTCTCTCTGTCTGTAACTCTACCTGTCAAATAAATAAATAAAAAAATCTTTAAAAAAACAAAATACTCTCTGAAGGAACCAGGCTATAGAGCCCTTGGACTTGGAATTTTAGCTTCAGAACTGTGAGAAAATAAAGTCTGCTGAAAGTCATTCAGTTTGTAGTACTTGATTATGCCTTAGCAAACTATATAGGGATAGCAGTAACAATTAGGATACAATATCTCTCCTCAAAGTGTTTATAAACAGTGGTCCTGTAGTGCAAGTCTGTAGAGAACTCTAATGATAGAATTATGTGACACGAACATTCAGGAACCAGGAAAGACAATCAGGTGAAAGTGGAAACATGTATTACCCATGCTGAATTTTAATAAATTTGAAGATGAAAGGGATCGATGGTTCATGGCTTTAATGTTCATTCTTGAAGTGGAGACCATGAGGTACACAGCAGAAGACAAGTTAGGGTGGACCATGTGGAAGAGTATGTGTGCTAATGGACAGGATTAAAAATAGAAAAAGCAGTCAGTGGGAGCCAGGGAAGAACAGGCACTACGAAATTTTGTGTTAAAGTCTTCTATTCTTTTGACTCTAGGTTCTGGTAGCTGTGCCTTCTAGCAAGATAAATGTGAGGAAGATGGGCCTTTCTAGCATTTTTAATAAACTGATAGATGTTTCAAATTCTAATGCAAAGCATGCAGTTGTTACTGTGTTAATCTTTCTAACAATGTTTTTTGAAAATATTACAAACTATTTCCAACACATAGGAGTTACATGAACACTAATACAATGATCATTCATATCACTAACATTTAGCTTAAAAAAATAGAGTATTTCTAACACGGTAGAAGCTCAGGGGTTCCACTATCTCATTCCCTCCCCCGGTTCCCACCCATGGTACTACCTACTTTGACCAACATGTCCATCATTCTTTTGCATTCCTTTTTATATTTTGCCTCAGAATTGTCAGAGGCAAGAAGCTAGAGTCTTTGGACTTCTCTCCCTGTCATTCATTGGTTAAAGACTGTTTGTTTCTTGGTGGGTGCAATTTCCAAGTTTCTTTCCAGACCCTTTTGCCTGCTGGCAAGGTAGGTGCTAACAGCTGTAGGGTAGGCTTCTGACAAGGCCCTGGGAGCTGGTTGTTGGAGCAAATGCAAACTGGGAGCCTGTGGACATAAAAATGGCAAAAGAAATGAAGGTCTATGGGCCACATACCGTGAAGTTCTGCTCCATGTCCCATCACGTGGATGCACCACATTTTATTTTCTTCTTGGTATACACTTAATTCAAGTGAGTATTTATTCCAGGTTTTAACAGTATATGCTAATGCTATGCCATTGAAAAATAGTCATCCTTAAATATTCCCTAAAGATTTAGTTTACTTTGTGATTTAAGAAATAATGTAAGTCTCTCATAAAATTCATTTCTATGGGGCATTAGCTGAAAGACAGGAAACTGTTTATTCTGGAATGTGAGATGAGCCAGCACACCTTCTCACAGAGGCTGGGTTGTTTTGACATCTTAGGTCTGAATGCTGTAGGTGAGGGCACCTTGCTGTAGGTGGGGACAGGGCCTGTGATGTGACCTCCTAACACAGTCTCACTAAAGAATAATCTGTTTCTCAGATGCTTCCAGACCCATTTTATTCTTCCAGTTTATTTCTTGTTTAATGGTTGGTTATTGTGTTTAATGTTTTAAAGCCTGCATTTTACCTTCATTGTCCTTTTCTTAATCGCACATTAAATTAATAATTTTTTTTCTTCAGTGGGTATCAGGAGACAATAGCAGGAAGGAACAAGGTGACTGCCTAAGCCAAAAGCAAAAGCGGCTTGGTACTCATTCCTTGTCCTTCAGCTCTCAGACTGTGAGATACTGAAAAGACTTCTATTTTTCATTTGAGCTACAGATGGTCTCCAAGACTAAATCATATATAAACAATGCTGCTGACGTCTTACTAGGTGCGAAGGAAAGAGACATACTTTTCCACGAACAGAGTGAAGTACGCTTCACAAATTTTCTGAGGAGCAGCTTCAGAGGAGTGTTGATTTTGTATGTGCAGGTCATGCGCTGTGTGCACAAATCTACAAAGACATCCATGAGAGGAAATCCAAAGTGCAGCCCTCAATCTTGTGTACACTTGTGTAAGCCCTAAAGATAAATTCTGAAGACTGTGACTGGAAGCAGTGCTTAAGGAGGACTCCCCAAAGGAAAGCACACTTTACAACTTTAATTTTAGGGGTGTTCAGCTCAAGTATTAGAATTCCCCTTCTAATGGCCCAACTTGAGAATTACCAATAAACATACAATAACCATGACAAAAAACACAATCTGATCTCCTTTCAAGGCAAAATTTTACAATTCCTTTAGTTTTTGGTTCTTAGGGAACATACCAAGTTAATATAATTTCTAGGAGCTGGTGTTGTGGCATAGTAGGTAGAGCCTCTACCTGTGGCACCAGTATCTCACTGCATACCGGTTCAAGTTACACCTGCCCTACTTCTGATCCAGCTCTCTGCTATAGCCTGGGAAAGCAGTAGAAGATGGCCCAAGTGCTTGGGCCCCTACACGCATGTGGGAGACTGGAAGACGCACCTGGCTCCTGGCTTCAGATCGGCCCAGCTCTGGCAGTTTTGACCAACTGGGAATGAAGCAAATGATGCAAGACCTCTCTCTGTGTCTCTCCCTCTGTCTGTAACTCTGCCTCTCCAATAAACAAATCTTTAAAAAAATGATAAATTTCGAATAGCTTTTTTTAGTTTTGAAGTCTATAATACCTGAATATTCTACGTAAAATTATAGAATTTCCATGTTGAAAGCAAAGTTTTATGAACTCTGTGGTGTCTCAATAATAGTGTCCCACCCAACAGAAACTCCAATGTTCTTTAAAGTCTCTTGAGTGTTCAGTCAGTGGAACTCTTGAAAGATGGTAATATCTTGCTCAAGATGGACATGAGGGCTGGCACTGCGGCTCACTAGGCTAATACTTGTGAGCCAGCACCCCGGGCTCTGGTCCCGGTCGGAGCGCCGGTTCTGTCCCAGTTGCTCCTCCTCCAGTCCAGCTCTCTGCTGTGGCCCGGGAAGGCAGTGGAGGATGGCCCAAGTGCTTGGGCCCTGCAACCGCATGTGAGACCAGGAGGAAGCACCAGGCTCATGGCTTCGGATCGGCGTAGCGCACCGGCTGCAACGCACTGGCTGTAGCAGCCACTTGGGTGGTGAACCAATGGAAAAAGGAAGACCTTTCTCTCTGTCTCTCTCTCTCACTGTCTAACTGCCTGTCAAAAAATAAAAAATAAAAAGATGAACATGAGGACTTCAGACATCTCCAAGTAAGCTGGCCAACATTAGAGACACAAGTCTTAGTTGTAATTCTCTTCTCTCAAATTCTTCTGATAATATATCAAAAGCCCTTTTTAATATTTTATAATATTTAATATTTATATGAAAAATGTAGCTATAGTATGAATACTCAGAAAGACAGCAACACTCCAATACCACCACACAAAAATATGTTATTTTTAGATTTACAAAGATAGCAGGGAACAAGAATTTCCCACTTTATTACAGGAAGTAATTCATCTTAGAAATACCGTGAAAAAGACTAAAGTGTGCTTTGAGCAAATACATTGCTAAAAATGATGAGATATAGAATAGAGTCATTGAAAACTGGAAGAATTCAGATTAGGCCAAAAGGGAACTGTTGTCTTAGACACTGTTTGCAAATTTTTACTTGGGAAAAATTGGGACTTAGCATTAAGATGCCATTTTTTTTCTTTTTTTTTTCTTTTTTATTTTTTGACAGGCAGAGTGGACAGTGAGAGAGAGAGACAGAGAGAAAGGTCTTCCTTTTGCCGTTGGTTCACCCTCCAATGGCCGCCGCGGCCAGCACGCTGCGGCCGGCGCACCACGCTGATCCGATGGCAGGAGCCAGGAGCCAGGTGCTTTTCCTGGTCTCCCATGGGGTGCAGGGCCCAAGCACCTGGGCCATCCTCCACTGCACTCCCTGGCCACAGCAGAGAGCTGGCCTGGAAGAGGGGCAACCGGGACAGAATCCGGCGCCCCGACTGGGACTAGAACCTGGTGTGCCGGCGCCGCTAGGCGGAGGATTAGCCTAGTGAGCCGCGGCGCCGGCCTATTTTTTTGTTTCTTGAGTAGACCTACAGTTGGCTTAATACGTGGTAAAATGCATTTTGTTTCATTTCCATGATATGGATTTGGGCCATTTTAGGGAATCCTTTTGTCATCCCAATAAATCCAGAATTGAAGAGTACTCCAGATCATCTATTTAAGAGTACTCCAGTATCAACTAGTAAAACCTGTACTGATGGTAGCTGTTTGACTACGACAGCTAAGTTCCTGGGCCCAGAGCTGGCAAATCAGGTAAAGCACACCTTATAGAATGCTGTTTCATGGGACCTATTTCTGTCAGAATGTGCCTCAGCATTTGTGACTTTCTTATTCTTATCCATCCATCTTTTCTACCTTGTGGCCTGCTCCACTTATTCTCGCTTACACACTGCATTGTTCTAGGCAAAGCTAAATTTAAGATGCATCCAGTGAGGGACAAGAGACTTTACAATCAACACCTTTCAAACTACAAAGTTCAGATTCATCTGTACTTGTTTCCTGTCAGTGTGAATGTCAGGATGGATACAATTACGGGGGTAGCAGGACAGGATGAGTTTTTAAAAACTTTTATTAGAAACTATATTGATAGAAATGTGACCTAGATTCACCTCAGACTGAAAGCCAGAAGACTAGTAAAAATGAATGTATAGTATCATTAAAAAACACAAGAGGATAGTGCAAAATGTCAAAGGGAATATAATGGATGGTATTATACATGATTGTTATTATAATCCCCTTCCTGTCAATGTATTACAAGTTTTCAAGAGTAGGATTTTTTAAGAGAAATATTTAGCTACAAATAGAACTTAAAGTGTCACAGAAAATGTACTTCTCTGTTCTTGAGAACTGCTTAGAGTCCTCTAGTTCAGAATAAGAAAAATGGCCACCTACCAATATTTTCTGGATGATCTTACCAGGTGCTCTGTATTTTTCTGGGCCATTTCTAGTACTAAAATAAATTATAATTGTGAGAGTAGGATGGGAAACTCTGACTTAAACAAGTATGGCCTAAATGATTATATTAATTGAAATATAATTTGTATTAATGAAAAAACTTTTGAATTCTTTATTCAAAATCCCTTCAAAGGGGACCGCCAAGTAGGGTCAGCAACACTGCAGGCAGAACTGTAAATTTCCTGTTAGAGATGCCACCTGGCTTTACCTGGCTAGCTCTCCTCCCAGGCCAGCTAGGTAATGGAAGTCAACAGGGTGCCTTCCCCAAGGAGGTTCACACCTCCCTTAGGATGTACCCCATGTGAAAAGATAGATAGGTCTGGGCCTCATAACTGGCAAGGCCTAAAGCCCACCAGATTATTATCAGGTTCTATTTGCCTCTCAATCAGAAAACTTATGTGTAGCTTAGACAGCACCTTTCTTAGCTCCTCTAATAATGACTCTGTCCTTTGTTCTAGACCCTGTCTAGCCCACTTGGGCCTCATTCCTTGGTAATCATAGCCTCTACTCTACCACCAATGGCTCTACTCCCTGCCTGTGCGTAGTGATGGTCCTCTCCCCAACTTAATGTTGTATGATTGTTCAGAATTTCTCTACAGACAAACCCCGCTACCTGCAAAAGTTGAGTGGCCTTTCTCCTGGTCTTGGCTGGAATCAGCTTTAAGCCACATCCATCAAACTGTCCCCACAAGGGTCCAGAGACCCCCCCCCCCCCCATTTTGGCTCCTCTATAAAATCCTCTCATTACCTGGTTATGCTACTCTTAGGATCATTGGTTACTATTCTCACCCTGTCTTTTATACTACAGTGTCTAAGTGTTTACAGCAGGCTATAATGGAACAAACAAAGGCCTTCAACAACCAGGCTGTCAACCAAATGCTGCTACAAAGATTTACTCGGCTCCCCACCCAGGAGACAGCGACTTGAGACATCATCCCACGCCAGCGAAGAGTACCTCATTGCCCCATGTCAGCAGGAAGTAGCTCTAAAGACAGATCATCATCCCTCTAACCCTCCTGGACTTTTGGGACTAATATAATCCCATATAAACCTTGCTTTATACAAAACAAAAGAGGGGAATGTTAGGAAACTGTGCAGCTGTAGCCAGGTTGCGGCATGGCCCAGCTACCTGAGCCAGGCTCCACCCCCATCCTAATGGGATTCCCTGTTCCTGCTTCCCTGCCCGCCCTCAGGCAAAGTTTTAAAAGGACCTGTTCCCGAACACGTGCTCTCTTGACTCTTTTCTCTCGGTTCCTCTCTCTAGCCTCCTCCTCTGGTCTCTTGTCTCTGCTCTCCTCTCTCCTCTTCTCTGCTCTCTTCTCTCCTCACTAGCTCCTCTCCTCTCTGTTTCTCTCCTTCTCTCTTTTTCCTTCGCCACCCCTTCACTCTGGTCTGTAGGGTGTTCCCCAATAAACCCTTTCCCTAAAAAAAAAAAAAAAACCCTTCAACTATAGCCATCTTCATATATAGCAAATAATTTAATCTGGGGAAACTTATCTACAAAAGCAAGCACCACTTATTTTTCAAAGTAGTTCCTACAATTGCTATTATCATCTCTGATAATTTTCCTAATACTCTAGGAAATCCATCATGCTAGCTTATATTTTTCCTCTTCTTAAAAAGATGTATTTATTTATTTTTACTTATTTGAAAGGCAGAACTACAGACAGAGAAAGATACAGAGAGAGGTCTTTCATCCACTGGTTCACTCCTCAAATGGCTACATTAACAAGGTTGGGCCAGGCTGAACTCTAGGAGCCAGGAACTCCATGCTGGTTTTCCACATTAGTGGCAGGGGCCCAAGCACTTCCACTGCCTTCTCAAGTGCATTAGTAGGAAACCAACTCAGAAGCGGAGCAGCTGAGACTTGAAATGGCACTGTTCTGTGGGATACTGGCATCATTAATGACAGCTTTCTGTGCTACAAAGCCAGCGGGAGAGGGGAGGATTGCGGGTGGGAGGGAAGTTTTGGGGGGGGGGGCAAAAAAAAAAAAAAACCAAAAAAAACCTCATCAGGTTTAACCCTAGACTCTCTCTCTCTTCATTAATTCGGGTTTAATGGGGGTTTCTTGGCATTTAATCTGTGTTTTCTTACTTACATGTATCAATTAGATTTTAGTGCAGGACACTAGATAGGAGCTACTGAGCCCAGATCTGTAGACTCTGTCATTGTTTCACTTCCCCTCTTTCTAAAATCATGGTTGTGTCCTTGCCCTTTTGGACAGTTTCTAGTCTTCTGAATGTTCTCAACAGTATGAGCTTCATTCATATGCAAGGCACCTTGCCATTTGCTTTAAAAATGGGGCTGGCACTGTTGTGCAGCAGGTTAAACTGCTGCTCTTGAGGCCGGCATTCCATATCAGAGCACTGGTTCAAATCCTGGCTGCTTTGTATCCAACCCATCCAGCTTCCTGCTAGTATGCCTGGGAAGGATACAGGTGACAACTCAAGTATCTGAGTTCTTGCTACCTTTGTATATGGAGTTCTTGGCTTCTGGCTTTGACTTGGCCCAGCCTGGGCTGTCTTGGCCCTTTGCGGAGTGAACTAGCAGATGGAAGATCTCTCTCTCTGTGTATGTCATTCTGCCTTTCAAATACATAAAAATAAATAAATAAATAAACTTCATAAAAAGCAACTGAAAAGTTTGAATGTTTTATTTTTCTCCCTTGTAAGTTTTTCTTTTTTCCACCTGATTTGTTCTCAACACAAGCTTCTTTTACCAATTTCAACAATTCCTTTTTCTGATTCTACATTTGATCTTTTCACAGGTATTACATTTCCAACTTTATCTTAAATTTCATAGATAAAAACACACTGACCACATCAATTTAAAACCAACTATTGGAATCTCAATTTCCACCTGGGAAATTTCTCAGAATAGGAGACAGTTTCCTCTGTTCCAGCCTCTCTTCTTTTGAGTGATAGTTCATGGTTACTAAGCTCTCTTAAAAAACACCCATTAGTAAAATTCATGTTTATCAAGTCTCATTAAAATGTAAATCTTCTATCTCAGCAAGAAAAAACAAGCAGTCCTCTTCCTAGACTTCAGAACCCTTTCTAAATGTCCTGTGTCCAACTCAGTCACCACAAGAGGGCATACCAATATTAACACATCATGACCCACTGACAGAATCCTTTGATGATTTCACAAAGGTTTTGTTTATCATGCTTTTATGCCAGTTCTTTCCCCCTAGCTTGTATAGTTTTTATAAAGTGAGCCTAACACTACTGTAGTTTCGATGTTGAGTGTGGAGAATAAATTTCACTTTAGAACCAGAAGGGAAATTTTAGGTCAAAACTCTGGAAACTGCAGTTACAGCAGTTTCTTCTATTTCCAACAAGACATACTGGAGTTCAAGCAAAACGAATTATTTACAGTACCTTGAAACACCATCAACTTTAGAGATATTAAATGTTCAATAGCAAATGTTTTATATATATATAATTGTTTTAAGTCTCTGGGATGAAATTCAGTATCTGGAGCAACTTGAAGAACCTTACTACCTCTGAAAAGTTGTTTATGTTTTGGCCACAGGTTATAGTTATATTGCAGTTTAAAGTATTTTCACAAAATTTTACTGGTTTTCAATAAGTGCCAGGGGAGGTACACACATTTTTAGAGCAAGCTGTATTGGGCAAAAATGATCATCAGTGATATCTTAATGAAACGAAACTGCAAGCAGGAGGCAATAAAATGGAGAATATTGAATCCATCAGATATAATACCAGAAAAAAGTCAGGGCTGGCAATTTTGCTTTTTACTATGAAGAAAGTTTTACATTAAAAACTATTTTCTGTTAGAAACTAAAATAACCAAAATATGTGCGCTAGATGGTCTAACATGCTAAGACTAAGTCTGAGATATTAATAATTTTTGTTGTGCAGTATGGTCCCTCATTAGTGTTAGCAGAACAGCTCTGACTTCCACCGTTGACTCCCCTCCCCTGCTCACCCAATATCTCTCCCACTGTATTGACAAACCTTCCATCTGCATGCGACTTCTGTCTTATTTAATGATGCATATGGCTGAAGGAGGAAATAACTGGATATGTGTCTGGATTGTATTAGAGCAGTTGATCAAGATGGGGCCCTTAGATAACTTGTTTCACTATCATCTGAGTGTCTATAAAAAGCCCAGATTTCCACATAAAACCTCACTGTTCCTCCCTCAGATCTACAGAATGAAAGTGAATCTCTGGGGCTGAAACTGGGAATCTTCATTTTAAAATAAGTGCTGTAGGTGATTCTTATGCTATTTGTCTTAGTAGTGGCTGTTAGGAAAATGGTACAGTTTTATCTATGGCGCCATCTACACCCTGACACCATCCTAGGCTCTAGCCCCCACCGCCATTGCTGGAAGCCAGGTGGCCACATGGCCCAACCACCAGCGTCAAGTTCCACTCCCATCCTAATGGGATTCGCTGCTCCTGCTTCCCTGCCCGCCCTCCAGCAAAGTTTTAAAAGGACCTGGTCCTGAACACATGGCTCTCTCCTCTCTAGCCTTCTCTCTCTCCTCTCTCCTCTCCCCTCTCCCCACTCCTCTCTCCTCCCTCCTCTCTCCTCTCTCTCTTTCCTCCCTCCTCTCTCTCCTCTCTCCTCCCTCCTCTCTGTCCTCCCTCCTCTCTCTCCTCTCTCTTCCCTCTCCTCTCTCCTCCCTCCTCTCTGTCCTCCCTCCTCTCTCTCCTCTCTCTCCTCCCTCCTCTCTCTCCTCTCTCTCTCTCCTCTCTCTCTCTCCTCTCTCTGTCTCCTCTCCTCTCTCTCTCCTCTCCCCTCTCTCTCTCCTCCCTCCTCTCCTCTCCTCTCCTCTCCTCTCCTCTCCTCTCCTCTCCTCTCCTCTCCTCTCCTCTCCTCTCCTCTCCTCTCCTCTCCTCTCTCTCCCTCTCCTCTCTCCTCTCTCCTCTCTCCTCTCTCCTCTCTCCTCTCTCCTCTCTCCTCTCTCCTCTCTCTTGCTCACTCTTCTCTCCTGCTCTCTGCTCTCTCATCTCCTCTCTCTCTCTCTTACACTCTCTTTCTCCTTCACCCCTTCCCTCAGGTCTGCTGGGTTTTCCCTAGTAAACCCTTTCTCTTACTCCGGTGTTTGGTGTTTTTGTGACGATCTTACAGTGGCTATGACCCACCTGTAGCTTATTTACTGTCTTGTTGATTCTTAGAATATTTCTGTAATGAGCAGACAGCTTTATTAATACTATTACAGATATAAACCTGAAGCACAAGAATTTTCAATTTGTGATTCGTGGTTGTTAACTGTATTATGAGATTAAAATCAGACCTCCAAGTTTCTAACCCACTATTTTCTCTACCATATTTTGTTGACAGTATCTTCCCCATTACATAATGGCTCCATATTCAGATAGGACTATTCAAATGCCTTTATTATGAAACCTAAGGAAGGTGGAATAGAGAGGGCAGTATAGTTTTCTCCTTGACTTCTTTGTTGTTTGTTACTTTATATAAGAACACAGCCTACTCCTACGGAATTTATGCTTTTATCTTAGTAGAAATTATTTTAAAAAGCAAATGTATTTTCACCTAAGAACTAGTGCCAGAAAACTTTCCTAAAAACAAAAAAAGAAACACAAGCCTTGAGAATAAAATATTCTACAAACATTTAAACTTAAAATGTTGCCTTTCTTTAAAAAGGTTTTACTTTTATAGCATATATAGAGAGAGAACTTTTGAACCACAAAAAAGAACAAGGTAATTATTCAGTTTCTATAAAAGGAAGAGAATTAAGGACGAGAATGTGTTAGGACCTAAATTATGTAATATATACAGGCAAGAGTCATCTAGAAAACATTATGTATAATTCATTTAGCAGCTGCCATTTGTGACACGTATTATACACTGATTAAGAGCACGGTTAAACAACTAAATAATGTGCATGCTCAATATAACAACACTGCGAATTTAAAGAAACAATGCCAGGTATAGTGAAGCTTTGTTTATGTTAATGCAAAAGGGGCATGATCTGAATCTATGAAAATACAGGTGGATCAGGTATACTTCAGAGATGTTCCTTTTAGAGATGGAGGCCAGGCAGAGTTGGGGAAAACTTCTCAGTAACCTTTTCATTGACAGTCTTTTGTTTTCCTGTAATGAGCCACTGTTGCAAATGTTTAACCTTTGAAAACCTGATGGTCCATAACTAGCAGAAACCAACCAAGGGAAAGCCGAGTGGGAAAATACGCCGGGGAGAGCAGAAAGTATTCGCTTTCTAACAAGGAGACTGATACGTTTTTATAATATTTGCAGTCTTTTATTTTTAAAAAGCCCACTTCAAGATTATATAATATTCTCTTTACCCTTGGATCTCTAAATAACTGTCTATAGGTCTGGAAAAGTTGATGATTTGGGGGCTTAATGGTAGACCTTGCAGTGGCAATGAGAAATAGGTATTACATTTGCAACTTTGCGGAAGAATCTGAGGTTTCTTGGAATATTGCCCAGAATTCCATTTTTTGAAAAAATCAGTAATAGCAATGTTTATCTCCTTAATCTCCTTACCTTTCATTTAAAAATAATGTTTCCCAGTAAAATGACCTCCTAGAATCATTTTGATTAGAGATGTACATTAAAAAAGACAGGCATATTGTTCAGTTATTGACTAATAACAAGTAGAGGGGATTTCAAATATGCTTGTCAGAAAGGTTTCTCGGCACTTTTCCAAGAGCTATTTTCCTATTTTCATAACAGACTTATTTTTCTTAACACAGAAGTAAAATAATCACTGTACGATAATGGAAACAGTGGGGCCAGTTCTGTGGCTTAGTGGGTAAAGCCGCTACCTGCAGTGCCCACATCCCATACGGGCACCAGTTCAAGTCCTGGCTGCTCCCTTCCAATCCAGCTCCCTGCTACTGTGTCTGGAGCGGCAGGAGGATGGTCCAGGTCCTTGGGTCCCTGCACCCAAGTGGGAGACCTGGAGGAAGCGCCTGGCTCCTGGTTCTTGGCTCCCCATCACTAACACTTGTCTAGCTCTGACCATTGTGGCCATTTGGGGAGTGAGCCAGCAGATGGGAGATTCTCTCTCTTTCTTTCTCTCTCTCTCTCTCTGTAACTCTGCTTTTCTTTTCTTTTGTGTTTTAAATATGTTATTTGTTTATTTGAGAGGTAGAGTTATAGACAGAGAATGGAGAGACAGAAAGGTCTTCTATCTGCTGTTTCACTTTGCAAATGGCCATAATGGACAGGACTGAGCCAATCGTAGGCCAGGAGCCATTTTCCACTGCTTTCCCAGACCATAAGCAGAGAGTTGGATCAGAAGAGGAGCGCACCAGGACATGAACATGCACCACATGGGATGTCGTGTGATGTCGGTGCCACAAGTAGAGGCTTAGCCTACTATGCCACGGCACAGGCCTTAACTCTGCTTTTCAAGTAAACAAATACATTTTTTTAAAAAGGCAAACAGTTCAGTAAGCAAAAACTAAGATGCTAATTTTTTTGTTTTTCTATTTTCAAAGACTCAATTTTTGCTGTCTATCACTTTTTATAAGGGTCTCAGGGATAAGAGAATTTGCAGATGACAGCAGAGAATTTGCATTGGAGAAAAACTGGAGGAGGAAGAGGAGCACGAGGAGAAAGAGGAGGGCTATTCACTTGTGGCACTTTCCTTTAACGCTGTCATGACTGCAGTAGCTGATTGCATGATTTTCTTCAGATAACCAACCACTACTGTTCCTCACTCAATTTCTGTGAGCTTCAGTTTCCTCACTTGTAAAAACAGATAAATACAAACATCTCTCTCTCCACCCCCTCAGTCTCTCCCCATCCTTCTCTTCTTCCTCCCTCCCTCCATGCAGAGCTAGTGCCAAAGATATCTCATTTCTGTGGCACAGTGGGTAAAGCCTGCTGCTACCACCTGCTAGTGCCAGTATCCCATACGGGTGCCAGTTTGAGACCCGGCTGCTCCACTTTTGATCCAGCTCTCTGCTATGGCCTGGGAAAGCAGAAGATGGCCCAAGTCCTTGGGCCCCTGCACCTGCATGGGAGACCTGGAAGAAGATCCTGACTCCTGGCTTTAGGTTGGCGCAGCTCCCGCTGTTGCAGACATTTGGGGAGTGAACCAATGGATGGAAGATTTCTTTCTCTCTCTCCCTCTGCCTCTGCATCTCTGTAAGTCTGCCTTTCAAATAAATAAATAAATGTTTAAAAAAAGATAAACTATTTCTCCACTATTCATTTTTCCATTACCAGTTAACACCAACATTTGTCATTTAGTGTAGGCTGGTACAAACGGATCTCTTTGCTATCTTTCTCCTCATTCCTGTATAAAACATTCTAAACATATTAACTAGACTGAAATTTAAAAACACAAATCCTATGTCACCCTCTGCTTCAAAATCTTCCAATAGCTTTCCTTTGCAGTTAGAATAAAATTTCAAAGCCCTTTAATGACCTTCCAGTTCTTGCAGGATCTGGCCCCTCTGTCTTCATTACCTTATCACCCTCCCCTGCCTCTTAATGTGTCAACCATCCCATCTTCATTCCTAGTTTTAAAATTTGTCAAGCTTGTTGACACTTTAGGATGTATATTTGTTTTCCCTCACCTTAGACAAGTGTGGTTTCAGATCTTTTTTTGGTTGGTACTCATAATTTTCAGGTCTCATTTCAAATGCCACCTTATTAAAGTATTTTCTGGCTATGTTTTCCAAGATAGCTGTTCCCTTTTACTTTTTAAGTACAGCTCTTTGAAACTATCATTATTTCTACTATTGACATTATAAACTTCATAAAAAAGTTTGCTTAATTGATCATAATGTTAGGATTAAGAGTCAAAGGGATCACACAAACAAGACTAGTGTCTGCGAATACTAACTGAAAGAATTAAAAAGAAGAGAATGATCCAACAGGGGAAGCGGGATACACAGCAGACTCATAGAATGGCGGATGTCCTAAACAGCACTCTGGCCTCAGAATCAGCCCTTAAGGCATTAGGATCTGGCTGAAGAGCTCATGAGAATATTTTAAGCATGGAAAGCCAAGACACTCTGGCAACAACAACAACAACAACAACAACAACAAACCTAAATGAAAGATCTCTGAGAGTGAGATCCCAGTGGAAAGAACAGGCCATCAAAGAAGGAGGTGCCTTTCTCTGAAGGGAGGAGAGAACTTCCACTTTGACTATGACCTTGTCTAAATAAGATCAGAGATGGTGAACTCAAAAGGATTCCATAGCTTTGGCAACTCATGACAAGAGCCTAGGGTGATTACTGACGCCATAAACAAAAGTGTCAATTTGTGAAGTCAACAACAGGAGTCACTGTGCACTTACTCCTCATGTAGGATCTCAGTCCTTAATGAGTTGTACAATGTGAATTAATGCTATAACTAGTACTCAAACAGTACTTTACACTTTGTGTTTCTGTGTGGGTGCAAACTGTTGAAATCTTTACTTAATATAAATTAAATTGATATTCTGTATATAAAGATAATTGAAAATGAATCTTGATGTGAATGGAATGGGAGAGAGAGCGGGAGATGGGAGGGGTACAGGTGGGAGGTAAGTTATTGGAGGGGAAAAAGCCATTGTAATCCAAAAGCTGTACATTGGAAACTGCATTCTGCTCTTTGCTTCTATGAGACTGACTGTGTCAGATTCCAAATCTAAAGGAGTCCATGTGGCAATTGTCCTTCTATGTCTGGATTATCTTACTTAGGATAATGTCCCCCAGGTTCATCCATGTTGTTGCAAATGTGCAAGTGGCAAGATTGCCTTCCTTTTTAAAGACTGAATAATAATTTACATTTTCTTTTCTATTCATTTATTGACAGATATTTCTGTTGTTTCTGTGTCTTGGCTATTGTGAGTAATGGTGAAAAGGACATAGGGTGGCAAACATCTCTCTGGGATACTGATTTTACTTCCTTTGGTTATGTATCTAGTTGTGGGATTGCTGGATCATATGGAGGCTCTTTTTTAAGCTTTTTGAAGAGTTTCAAAAATTCTGACTAGTGATGTTGAGTGAGTTTTCATATATCATGTCTTCTTTGAGAAATGCCTGTTCAGATCCTTTGCTTATTTTAAAAATTGAAATATAGGGATTGTTTTTCTTGTTGTTGAGTTTTGTGACTTCCTTATATATTTTGGATATTAAATCCTTGTTGGATGTATAGTTTGCAAATATTTTCTCCCATTCTGTAGGTTGTCTCTTCACTTTGTTGAGTGTTTCCTTTGCTGTGCAGAGGATTTTTGGTGTGATGCAGCCCCACTTACCATTTTTGCTTTTGTTAGGACTCTGCACTTTTACCTCCAGACTGTCCAATTTAGTGCCCAATATTTAGAAACACATGTGAAAAGAATAAATAATGATGACTGGATCATCAAACTACATATTTATTGTCTCATAATCTAGTCTGTATCATTGCAATGATATTTTTTTAAAAAATTATTTTATCTATTTGAAAGACAGTGACAGAGAGAGAGAGAGAGAGAGAGAGACAGAGAGAGAGAGAGAGAGAGAGAGAAAGAAAAGGAAAGAGATCTTCCATCTGCTAATTCATTCCCCAAATGGCCACAGTGGGTGGGGCTGGGTTAGGCTAAATCCAGGGGCCTGGAATTACATCTGAGTCTTCGACATGGGTTGCAGGGAACCAAGCACTTTGGCAGTCTTTCACTATTTTCACAGGCACATCACCAGGAGCTGGATCAGAAGTGGAGCAGCAGGGACTCAAACTAGCACTCATGTGATGTCAGCATCACAGTGGGTAGTTTAACCTCCTGTGCCACAATGTTGGTCCCTGAAATGATATTTTACTTAAACACTTCATTTTTTTATTTTTCTCTTTATATTATCTATTTATATGGTGATTTTCTTATTTGTTACTGTATCAGAGTATCTTCACATGTAAGTTGTGAAAACATGGAGTGGCCAATTCTTAGAGGCTTGAGCAAGTAAGATGTGGGAGTGAGTGGTTTCTGAAATGGTGCAGAAGTTTGTCAGTTTCACCTGAGAACCACGCCTCTTTGATCTTCCCACTTGGCCATCCTCAGTATTATGTTTGTCTGCTAATGCTTGTTGCCTGGCAGCTGGCAAGATGGCCACAATGGATCCAAGCTTCTTGTCTCTCTGTGTGTCCAAAACCACATTGGGACAATAAAGAATGTGAAAGGGTCAGGACTAGAATGCCCTCCATCGAAACATATTCCCGAGGGTCTGAATTAGAAACACTCCCAGTCCTTCTTCATCTCACTTCCCTGTATATTTACATGACCAAGTATAAAATGTAATTGTCAAAGGAGAATGGTATAATTGACACATACATCATGATTTCTCTCATGGATCTGAGCTCATTGCAAGCTTCTCTATTTCAAGACAGCTAACATTTTCTGTCACAAGTAGCATAAATACTTGATAGTTATTTTCAACTTTTCTCTTGCCACCAATGTGAAGTTCTAACTTTTTCTTTGCAGTTTTTTCTTGCTGCCAGAAAAACAAGCATCCTTTTCACATCAGAGATGAAATTGGCAATTAAGCATTAGTAATGACTTTATTTTCCTCTTTGGTACCTTTGAAACTCTAGGTCTATATCAGCAGATGTGTATATATTTTCTTACTTTGTCTTTTTTTTTTCCTGCACAAGCAAGATAGGCCAGTGAGCCTTGTACACTCTGCTTATTGGGCATTTGCTGATTGATCTTTCTCAGTGAATCAATCTTGTCTGTGTTTGTTCTGAAATCAGTGGGAGCAAGGAGAGTCACCCTGACTTACAGAGTGTTGAATGTTGCTAGCGCAAAAACAAACAGTACTTGGTATTTCCTGTGGTGTCTGGTTAATCATCAAGGTATATACCGAACATCTTGGGAACTGTGACTGATATTTGATTAGATCTCATCCATTAGCCTTTAGGGCAGAACTGAATGTATTTCAGATGCTTATAGTTATTAAAATATTATATATTCTGTGATTCTCACGAACCGTTTGTCTTAGATCTTATCCATGTTGAAGGCATGCTTTTGTGCTCAAAGCATTTGGAAAAATGCTCAGAGATTTTTAAACAGCATTTTCTCTTTCACTGTGAACACCCTAATCCATCACTGGGAATGCATCAATATTTGTTACACTGGCTATTTTTTATTGCAGATTTTTCATCTTTTTATAATTAAGGATTGGCTGAAGCTTCTTTATTAAATATGTTGTGATTAACAGTGATATCAAAGAAGAAATGAATGTAATTTTACTGAAGACAATCTTCTTATAGGTTCAATCACTTTCTGCTTCTTATTGGTTTTATTATCAGCAATTAAGCTGCCACCAAATAGTATATTATTATAAGTGATGGAAAACTTTCAAAGATGTAAAAAATCTCTTGCTCTTTAGAGTGCTCCACAAATCTAAATGGATATATTACTTTAGGGAAAAAGCAAAACAAAATGAAATAATAAGACAACGACTTGTAAGACACACACCAAATACAGAGTGCTGAACAAAAAGTAAAATTCCTGGCAGTATCTTGTATAAAATAATGCTTTCCTAGGTGTAAGGCCTTAAGTTCCTTTTCTTTAAAATACATATTCGAAGGACAACAATTTACCATTAGGTAGATTGTTTATTTCTTTTTTTGACAGGCAGAGTGGACAGTAAGAGCGAGAGAGAAAGGTCTTCCCTCCGTTGGTTCACCCCCCAGTGGCCACTGCGGGCTGTGCACCGTGCTGATCTGAAGCCAGGAGCCAGGTGCTTCTCCTGGTCTCCCATGCGGGTGCAGGGCCCAAGCACTTGGGCCATCCTCCACTGCCTTCCCGGGCCACAGCAGAGAGCTGGCCTGGAAGAGGGGCAACCGGGACAGAATCCGGCGCCCTGACTGGGACTAGAACCCCGGGGTGCCGGTGCCCAAGGTGGAGGATTAGCCTATTGAGCCACGGCGCTGGCCCAGATTGTTTATTTCACATACAAAAAATAGAGTGTCTATTTGAAATCTGTTGGAAAGCATGACTTTACTGTTTAAAAATTATTTATTTATTTATTTTGAGAGAGAGAAAGAAAGAGAGAGAGAGAATCTTCCATCCATTGATTCACTGCCAAAATGATCTCAACAGCCAGGGCCAGGCCAGTCTGAAGCCAGGAGCCAGGAACTCCATCCAAGTCTCCCACAGGGGTGTCAGCAGCCCAAGTACTTGCATCATCGTCTGCTCCCTTTTCTTGACATTTTTCTTCTATGATCATCTTCCAGTCTTTTTCACTCATTTTAGTACAAAAAGTTCTGTAATTATCATAAACTGCTGTTTCTTAACATCCTCTGTAATTATCATAAACTGCTGTTTCTTAACATCCTCTGCTCCCTTCCAGGCATAATGGCAGGAAGCTGGGTTGGAAGTGAGATTGGATCCTGGGTACTTCTAAAGCAGAATGGTGTCCCAGGCAGCGGCTCAACAAGCTGCACAAAAATGCTCGCCCATTTTCATCTTCTGCTTAAAATCTGCCATTGTCAGCTTACTCATGTAATATACTCCATAGATATTCCATACTCTTCTGATACCACTATCCCAGGCAGCTATCATTACGATTTTTTTTTTTTTTTTGGACAGGCATAGTTACAGAGAGAGAGAGAGAGAGAAGTCTTCCCTCCATTGGTTCACCCCTCAAATGGCCACTACAGATGGCATGCTGCACCTATCCAAAGCCAGGAGCCAGGTGCTTCTCCTGGTCTCCCATGGGGTGCAGGGCCCAAGTACCTGGGCCACCCTCCACTGCCTTCCCAGGCCACAGCAGAGAGCTGGACCGGAAGAGGAGCAACTGGGACAGAATCCAGTGCCCTGACCGAGACTAGAACCCAGGGTGCTGGTGCTGCAGGCAGAAGATTAGCCTACTGAGCCGCGGCACTGGCCTATCACTAAGATTTTAAAGAGAGTATTTTAGCCTAATGGTTAAGATCTTTGTTAAGACATCTGTGTCCTACATCAAGGCACCTGAGTGTCACATCCATCTCTAGCTCCTCACTCCATCTTCCTGCAATTGCAGACCTTGGGAGGCAGCAGTGATGGTTCAAGTAACTGGGTTGCTACCATTCACATGGATGCCATTCTCAGCCAGCCAGCATTTGGAGAGTAAACTAGCAGATGGGAGCTCTCTCTATTTCTGTCTGTCTATTTCTGTATCTCTGTGAAACTTAAGAAAACAAATAGATTTTCTGTCTCAGCCTGTGATCCATGCTTGTGTAGATGGCATTCACCTCTCCAAAAGTCATTGGAGGAAACTCTTAGTCTGAATTCAGCCTGTATGCTCTCTAGTTTGGAATAAAACCATGGCCCTTTCATCTCCATTGTTGGAGATTTGATTTCTGGCATTTTGGCTCAAGGTATGGAGAACACACATTTCCAAGACCATAGATTTATATATCAGATCATTTGAATTTCCTTCTCAGAATGTTTCTAATGGAAAAGATAAGCAAAAACAGTGGATTTTCTTTTCGTGAATTAGTCTATTAGACAAATTCGCTGGTTCCAGAGAACTTTTTCCCATCGAGTTTAGAAAGCATAGTGTTGGAAATCTACTTGTTCTTCATGTAAATATGATGGTCTATATATTTGACTGATTTTGATTGACTGCTAGCACAGTGTCTGTGGGCTAAGAATTGTTTGTGAAAAGTCATCACGTTGTTTTCCCTATGCTGCAGACCCGCTACTGTCATGATGAATTTGGTTCATCCAGCTTGGATTTTATTGTTTTTTACTCTTCCAAGGTTTATTTACTCATCACCATTTTACTGAACAAGAAGTTATTTAAATCTTCACATTATACCATTCTGATAACTTCACTATTTGTCTTCTTTTCTTTACACTCATGCTGCTAAACTTATGTTTGGCAAAACGAAACAGTTACTTCCTCTGTTTGATTTTTTCAGCGAATTTGATCTAGGAGTTTGTCTTTATATTCTGTTTATTGCTATTTATAGTTTTTTGGGCTAGTATGTTTCACCATCTCTATATAAGATTCTTCCTTTGTGCCCAAAGCTATCATGATGAATCCATTTTCACCTTGGCTAAGCTTCATTGAAAAATTTAAGGAAAAGTCTTGGACCTAGTTGAACTAGGGTGGACTTATAGGAAGATGCATTTTATCTCATATTGTATCTTTTCACAGCATCAGTCCCACTATCCATGATTTGGGTTGCATTTCAAAGGATAAAGTTTTATTCTTTTTTTTTTTTAAATTTATTTATTTAACTTGAAAGTCACAGTTACACACACACACACACACACACAGATAGAGAGATAGAAAGAGAGAGAGAGAGAAGAGAGGAAGCAAGAAAGAGAGAGAAGTCCTCCACTGGTTCACTCCCCAGATGGCCATGATTGCGGGGCTATGCCGATCTGAAGCCAGGAGCCAGCAGCCTCCTCCAGGTCTCCCACGTGGTTTCAGGGCCCCAAGGACCTGGACCATCTTCCACTGCCTTCCCAGGCCATAGCAGAGAGCTGGATCGGAAATGGAGCAGCCAGGTCCTGAACCGGTGCCCATATGGGATGCCGGCACTGCAGGTGGCCGCTTTACCCGCTACACCACGGTGCTGGCCCCAAGTTTTATTCTTTAAAACCCAAGAAGTCAGAAACATTTCTTAGTACAAGTTCCTTTACTCAGTGTATTGAATATTGCATAATTTTATTTGAAAGTATTAAAACATTTTTATTCTCACTACATAACTTTTTACAGCAACTCTTTAAGAGATAAATGAGTGAAAATGGAGTGTATTTTACTAGAAGGTTAAGCATGAACTCCAGGCATATCTTAGGTACTCATGTTAAATTAAAATGTTTAAAGGAAGAATAAAGGGTCTAGAATAAGTTTTATTTCACTGTGCTAAAAATATTTATTCTTGCAACTGCACATATCTCAAGATTTAAAAATTTCACTTCAAAAAGTCAAGCTAATTCATAATCACCTGAATTAGGTGAATGAAGACAGTTGGGCACTGGGCAGATCTTTTAAATTTAAAATACACAATTAAATATGTACTTCTCACACTACTTCATTTTCTGCTTTAATTATCTCCATGTTGGATATAGGCCATGCCTTCTTACATGGATTTGAGATTTGACTTTTCTCATATTTTGTGTAGAATACAGGAAATTAACTGTTGGAGCTTGGAATTGGTTCTATGAATGCAAACTAAAAGGAATTAAGATGTTAACATAACTGTGATTATGCAGATTATGTGATTATACAGATAATTATGTGTTGTCAGATTATGTGGAGCCCTACATTTCAACAAGGAAAGTACTTACATGGAATTGCTGCTAACTGTCAAAGGGGAAAAAAATAAGTTTGCCATGGGTAACACAACATGTGCACGACTGAAACTTAAAATCAAGGAGTCATAGAATTTTTAGCAGGTATGGTGATAAAATGATTCTTCCATTTTGCTTTTATCTTGAAACTATAAAAAAAGGAATTATTCATTCTAATTTTTAGAAATCTGAATGTTAGCTGTCATTATGTTTTAAATAAAACTTATCTCTCAAAACAGATGAGTGTGAGCCATAATATATCTTTTAATGTTCTTTTTAGGTAAATACAACCACATTTCCATAATTGAGAGCAAAGAGGCTTAGCATTTTCAATGTAAGTTGAAGACTAGGTTGCTTAGCAATATTCAAATGAGAGAGTCCTTCCTCTGGAACTGGTTATAAAACAGTTGTCCATGTGAATGTATGCCATGACAATTCAGAAAAGGAAATGATTTCTTAGCATCTAAATTATAACCACACAGGAGACTGAGTAATCTAACGAAAACAGTCCAAACTGCCAGTGAATTTTACATAGATGAATGTAACCACATAGCACTGATTAACTATAGATTGTTAGGTGTGTGTCATAACCATTCACCAATCTCTCCCAAGTGCCTTGCAAGGTCTTCATAGTGCTGGCAAATGAAAGGAAGACCTCAATTCTCTTCTAGATTTTATTTTGTATGTTTTTCCCCCCTCATATCTGTTGCCTTCAATGCACATTTCTTGATTTTCATATCATTACTGTTCTTTAACTGTTAAGTTCCAAGTTTTCTATTCTGTGACTATTTTAAAGATATACTATTTATTTCA
Source organism: Oryctolagus cuniculus (assembly GCF_051225735.1). Lineage (NCBI taxonomy): Eukaryota > Metazoa > Chordata > Mammalia > Lagomorpha > Leporidae > Oryctolagus > Oryctolagus cuniculus. The sequence goes on along the minus strand of NC_142870.1, from coordinate 52,055,975 downwards.
GAGTTACCATAAGTGGCATATTTATTACTCAATTTATGCTTTTATAAGTTCTTCTATATATAGCACTATGGAACACAGTGGGTTAAGGTTGGATGTATTTAGCACAGGGCTTAAACGCTTTGCCCAAAACATCTTCTGTGACTGCTATTGTTGCCTTTCATGCTGTGTTGCCCACTTTCAGTGTCTGCAGATACAGAAGTTTTATTATATGTTGTAACTGGTTACTTTTAGTCCTTTCTGTGTGTAGCCATTAATCTGTTCTCAGCAAAGCTTTTATTTTTGGTTGTTGGTACAGAACAGTTCTCTGCATGACCTTGGACCAACCCAGTTTTTCCATTTCTTGCTCATTCTCAATGGAGAACAGATTGAGAATGCAATAGCCTCATAGAAAGCAACTGTCTGAAACAGCCTGGACCTTGTTCTTGTTTCTCTTAAGGAATATTAACATTTCCTGTCCCTCCCCCCATAAATTAAAAAAAAAAAAAAAAAGAAAGGCAAAGTGACAGAGAGAGGGAGAAAGGGAGGGAAAAAGAGGAGGAGAGGGGGATAGGGAGACAAAGAGGAGGGAGAGAGGATCAGACAATCTTCCATCTGCTGGTTCACTCCCTAAAAGACCACAATAGACATGGCTGAGCCAGGTTGAAGTCAAGAGCCAGAAACTCCATTCAGGTCTCCCAATCCTATGGCAGGGGTCCAAGTATTTGGGCCATCAGCTTCAGCCTCCCAGTTACTTTATCAGTAAACTGGATTGGAAGCAGAAGCAGGACTCAATCCCAGGCACTCTGATATGGGATGTGGGCATCCTTGATGGTGGCTTAGCCCAGTGCACTGAAGAACTGCTCAGGATGGACTGACCTTTATTCCGCTCTCTCCTGAAAGTAGGGTATCCTTCATTGCTTTTCCCAGTGTCAACTCAGATAGATGAGGGTACTTCCTAAAGGTCATGGAAAATGGACTGAAAAGATAAGTTTATTCTGGTGTAAAAAACTGAAATCCACACGTAGTTTTTTCATAATATGCATGAAGACTCCCAAATGCATGGATTTAAAAAATTTTTGGCACCAAATTAAACTTATTATGAATTTATTTGAGAGGAAGGGAGGGACAGAGGGAAAGAGTGTGCCCCGCTTCACTGGTTTAGTCCCCACATTCCCACAATGGCTGGGGTTGGGCCACATTGAAGCTGGGAGCCAGGAGCTTATTCAGGTCTCTGATGTGGGTGGGTATGCACCAGCGACTTGAGTCTTCACTGCTGTGCTCTATGGTATACACTGCTGCACTCAGGAACTGGAGCCAAAAACAGAACTCTGGTACTGTGATAGGGGATACAGGTATCTTAACTGGTGTTAACAATCACTAGGCCAAACACCCACCTCAAATATATCTTTTAACTCCACTTTTCCACAAAAGTTTTGAAATACTTTAATATATCCTAGGGCAGCCTGGTTTTTGGAGTCTCTAAGGTGGGTGCAAAGTAGGCACACACAGTCAAAACTCCATCTGCCCTGGGAAACTTCCTTGTACCTTGAGAGCTGAGACCTCCCTGGTCCCTTGCTGCCTATGTGTAAGTAACAAACCCACTGTCCATAACTTAATGTGTTCCATTTCACTGGACACAGACATGTGGATGACATGTGTGTTGTGGATATAATCAATAGCTCAGGATGCAAAGAGCACAAGTATAAGGGTTCCTATTTCTGGTAGCTGACATTGTGGTGATATTTTCTATTCTCCATGGAATGAGAATCCTTTTTGGGGTTGGTAATTGGTGAAACTTCTCTGCAGTTGGCCTTCCAGAGGACAGGATCATAATAAACTGTATAAAGTGCACTTTGAATGCATGGATCTTACACCTCAAGCAAGGTATGTAGAGCACTCACGTTTCAGGAAGAAATATTAGAATTTCTGCTTATAGTTAGTTGCAAGTCTCATCCTTTTATTTCTTATTTTTAAATAAGGCTCAAAAGAACTCACTCATTGTTGGCAGCGTATTCTCGTCACATTCCTTTCTGCTCCGACGCTGACTCTAGGACCAGTCTGCTCATCTGCCACCTGTGAACCAGTCTAGCAATGTGACCAGCCCCGGGCTCACACTGGTCATTCTATTTTTCCAGCCTGTCTTTAGCCAGTTCTGCATTCTCTTTGCTTTGAAATATAAGTCTTTAAATTAAGAAAGACATCTTAAAGAAAAATGTCTGTTTATTAGATCCCTAAGTGATTAGGAACGGATAACTTCTATGGTATATACTGTCCTAAGGAGTATTCCCTTTAACATAGTAAAAAAAAAAAAAGCCCTCAATCTTTATCCATGATGACTTCCTGTTTCTAAACTCTTCACCATCCCCTTTCTGTGCAGATCATTAAAAAATTTACAAATATTGAGGAAATAGCAATTATGTTTATACAGCAAGAGAAAAAATCAAAATGTTTTAAGGTAAAAGATTTGTTCAAAGACATATAGATCAAAAGTTTAAAAAATTGAATATGTACATATAAATAGACCAAAGTAGCAAAGGAATTTGCTCCTTATGAAGTTAGTTTCATATAAATGTTTCATAAAACAAATAATACATTTTATGTAAGTGACCATTGTTTTCCTGCATTTTATTGGCCAGAACTTGCTTAAATTCAGATATATCTTCACTATGCAGCAAAGTTCCCTAACTACTTCATTCCTTTTAACTTGAAATATAAAACATTTGCTGGGGCTAAGGACACCCATAAAGAATTCTAAGTTTTATACAAAGTTTCAAGCAAATGCCAGTGCTTGCTGGCATGATCTTGATGACTCTGAGACAGAGCATCTGTGGCTTTCTGCTTTTAACGTTGCTTGCAAGGCGCTGTGGTCTGCCGGGACATCTCTCATGGGGACTCTGTCTTGATTAACAGCATGACTATTCAGCCAGTTCCTTAATATAAAAATATTGACATCATCCTTACAGCCTCCTTCTTCATTACAATTTATATGCAATTACCTGTGGAATCTTGTAAACTGTACGTTTATAATGATTTTCAGTTCTCTCCCTTCCTCCTTACTGCATTTGCCACTACCCTAATTAAAACCTTATGGCCTTTCTGGGCTATAGCAATACTGTCTAATGGGTCTTCCTGCCACCCTTACCCATCCTCCTATCCTTCAATATTTCCTTTCTTTCTTCACATTGTCGTGAACCATGTTTTCTAAGATATGTGTCTATTTTTGGTATTCAACTATTTGAGTAAATCAATGCCTGTCTCTTACTTGCTGTAGAAAAACCTTCAAGTTTCTTCAAGGGCCACTCAAGTACTTTCACAATTATCCCTTCGAAACTCGGCCCCTTACTATTCCTGGCCTCTGTACCAAACCATGCACATTTCATCAACAGGCTCTTTCACTTTACCACATTCCCCATGTCTTTCTCTTTCTGTTCCTGTCTCTACTACCTTTCCTCCACCTGTTTGTCTAATGGGTTCTCTTAAGACCTGGTTCAAGTTTTGTCTTTTTTGCAAGTATTCTTGAGAGGTCAGCTATTTCATACTTACACACTTCTTTATCAGATCTCAATGACAACACATAGCACACTCATATGAAGTTGAAAATATTGCTTTTTCTAAAATGAACAGTTTATTTTCAGATTTATTGGAATTTTATTTTTAATGAGATTTTCTGGTTGAATTAAAAGGTTCAGAAATCAATTTATTTTATTAGAACTATATTTTTGCTGATAAAATTATGAAATTATTATTGAAAAAATAATATGGAACACTTCTACAAAGCAAACATACTAAAATAAAATATTTCATCCACATAAATTATTTCATCCACAAGAGTAAACTCACATCCATTCTGGAGTAATTGAATGCAGTGACTTTTGTTTTTAAAAACTCATAAGGTGAGATATATGTAAAAGGGAATTATATAATAGAGTTGCATGCCATAAAATAATGTGTAAGGTTGGAATAAAAAGAACAGAATAAACACATTTTCAATAGTTTTCTGACATTTTTCATTGAAACTGTCAAATGAATCAATCATGAGGTTTTTTAAAAACTAACCAAAGATAGTGTATTTTTACAAACTAATAGCTTTAAAATAGCTGAACAGAGACTTTGATACTGAATTCCTTAAAACAATAAGAAGTGATCAATAGAAATAAATTATTTTTGGGTCATTCAGAAATAGCTAAACCATCCCCAGGTCACATTGGTGTAATATAATCTGAAGAAGGCAGTTTTGTTCTAAAGTTTAAATTTTTATTTCTGCTAACATTTTCAGCAAATACCACTTAGAAAGTTGCTTAGAGTATAATTGTATATCTCCAAATAAAGTTACATTGTTTGAGTACGATCCAATCATTCCATAATATTTTTTAAAAATGTCACTTCACTAGCACTGGTTCTTTATGATCTCTGAATGATTACTTAGTCACACTATTGGCCTACCCAGAACTCCAGTTAAAGAAAATCACTACTGAAGCTTCATGAATGTCACAGGCAAAGGCATTGCTGTGAGGGAGATCATGAGTGGACCGCAAGCATGGCGTTAGCATCCCAGCACAAGAGAAAATAATCAGATAGGAGATGCTGGTTTTGTTTCTTAACTGGCACTCAGATATGGAAAATATTTCTTAATTAAACAATCACAGTGAATTCAGAAAATAATAAATGAAAGCACTATGAGGAAACAAAAGCAGAATTACTCCAATCACAACATTAAAAGTCAACGAAGCATAGGTAAAAGGCATATAAACTTACAGTTGTTGTATAAGCAGCTTCTGGGTCATCTTCCAGCACCCGGGAGAGACCAAAATCAGAAACTTTGCACACTAAGTTGCTGTTGACCAATATATTCCTTGCTGCTAGGTCTCGATGCACGTAACCCATGTCAGAAAGGTATTTCATGCCTGACGCAATGCCTCGGAGCATCCCGACCAGCTGGATGACTGTAAAGTGGCCATCATGTTTCTGCAAGAGAATAACAATTGTATAACTTCATTTGTTTAATTCACTATGTGTATGCATTAAATAAAACCACTGAATTCACTTTCCTAGTTCCAATAAAGGTAAGCTTCAAATCTGTCAACCATCCATGGTGTTCATAAAGGAATGTAAGAAGTCGTTTGACATTGAATGGAAAGGGAGAGTCAAGTCGGGAGCAAAGAAGAACTCAAAACAGAACAGAAGGAAACCAACCAAATTAACTTCCAGAAAAAAATCATTTCAAAAGCATTAGGGAACTAAAGTCAAATAAAGAGACAAGGCTATTGGGAAAACAGAATCTGCTTTCTACCCTTGTAAACTGTTAACCAGCCATAGTGGTGGTCAGAACTGGGGAATGACGAACTTGTGCGGCAACAGGAAATGGCCAGGTTCAGGAAAAAAAAAATAGTGGGATTTTTTTTTTTTTTTTTTGCTGTCAAGGGTCAATTGAATATTTACAACATCATTCACAGGCTATACAAAATTATTAACTTAAAAATTAACCTGCTATAGATTTATTGAGCTTCAAGTCCTGCCTGCAAGTGCCTTGGCAGGGCCAGATCAAATGATTTCATGGGCCTTTTAAGACCTGAGGGTCAGATGTTCCTCACCCATGAAAATTACAAGAGAAATCTAAAAAAACAAGCAAACAAAATGACCAGATTAAAAAAATTTTTTTTTCATCATATAGGGAAAATAAAAAATAATTTGGCAACTAATGGAAAACTGGACTCTTTTAGCTCCTGTTTGGGAGGACTGTATCAAATACTGTAACATACATAATGAGCCAAGCACTATTATTGATACATAATAGTCAATCCCATCTTATTTCTTCTACCCTAGTCTAAAAATAACATTTTTAAAATAAGTAAAATACATAGAATTGTCATCTGTGTAAGATGTATGCACCAACAAGACCAGCTACAAACAGTACCCTTGAAATTAGAGAGGATGAAAATAACAATATTTTAAGTCTGAAAAGTATGCATAGTATTCTACTAAGTTATTTGGAGACTGCTGTTTCTAATGGAGTATAGTGAAAGATGAAAATGCTCAAGCTGTTTTCATATAGCAGGAAAAGCTTATTTATGAATGAGTAAAAATGAGTATCTCAGCATCGACAGCAGGTCTTTATTACCATACATTGTATACATTAGGCGCAAATAAAAGCATCTTAATTTGTTTTAAATTTAAAGCTTTTCATGGAGGTCTGATTTAACACCATAGTGTAGCTTACACACAGGGACTATCTGATTGCACGTATCACAGTGACACAGTCTCTCAAAGGATAAAGATTCATTGGTCAGTTAACAAAGCAGCTTACACTACAAATGGAATAAACTTTGTCCTATAATATCAACCTATCTCTCCAATAGCTCTGTGATAATATCTCCCCATGCAAAGAAAGGAAAAGAACTTTCTCTTAAAAGAAACACGCTTACAGAAAGAGTATCCATTTAAGCAGGCTCTTCTGTATAATTAATGTGTAAAAGATAACCTAGCAAAGAAAATCTTTGGTGTTATTAGCTCTTTATGTTCCTAATCCATCTTCTTAGACAGTGCACTATTAGATGAGATCTACCTCTTCTATCATGTACCCTACCTCCCTCTATTAGGAATCTCAATACCCATGAGTAGAATTAAAGCATAAAAAAGGATTATGCTAAATTTTAAAAAGTGGCTCTTTTATCTATTAAAAATTGAAGCTGCCTCCATTTTATGTCAAGCAGGATTTCTTTTTGTTAAAGAAACTTTTTATTTCACAATAGTTTTAATTTTACAAAACAAAAATTACTAAGTAGTACACAGTTCCCATATACCCTACAGCTGGCTTCATTTATTATTAACATATTAAGTTAGTATATTTGTCACAATTAATGAAGCACATGCAGATTCCCTTATATTTTAAATCTAAACTACTTCTATACCTCCCACCCCTCCAAACCTCCTGGAATTATCATTCTGTGTTCATATAGTGTTTTAATTTTGTTTCCCATATATGGAGGAAAACATGTCTTTCTGTGTCTGCTTATTTCATTTAATTGGACGTCATCCAGATTCATTCATTTCGCTGCAATTGATGGATGAGATAGTAGAACATATTAATGAACCATTTGAAAATTCAAGAATGCCTCAGTTTCCTTATATGTACAATGGGATAGCAGTCATCTAACTCAGGTTGTAGGGAGAATCAAATCTAAAACATGCAGCACATTTCCTGGCTTACCCTTAATGATAGTTATGATTTCACATATCCTCATAATTTTTAGTTTTTGTAATTTTAGGATAAGTCAGAAAATTCTTCTTTGATACCCCTGAAAAATCAGCTGTCAACATAAGTTCCTTTATACGTAAAGAGGAACAATTACTTAGTACCAAAGTGAAATTTAATTTCGCTATATGAGGCTGGTACAAAGCAAAAAAATATTTTTAACAGCTTTCTTGAGAGATAATTCGCACACCATACAATTTGTCCTTTCAAAATATACAATTCAACTGTTTTCAGTGTGCTTGTAGAGTTGTTCAGTCATGACCAAGATAAATTTTAGAGCTACATAATTACTAGTAAGTACTTCCTGCTTTCCTCAATACATCCTGAGGTCCTACCCAAGCACCAATCTATTTTCTGTCTACGAATTCAACTATTCTGCATATTTTTTATAAACAGAATCATGCAATATCTGGTCTTTTGTGACTTCATTGATTTAACATAATATTGTCAAGGTCTATCTGCATTGTTGTATATACCAGTACTTTATTCTTATTATTGCCAAATAATTTTCTATTTTTGCGGTTTACTCTCTCAACAGTTGATGGATATTTGGTAACTTCCACTTTTTGGCTATTAGGCAGACTTTTAAAATTAGTTATTTTAAATAGTATTATCACTAGTGTTTGTGTGGATTAATTGCTTTCATATCAACCAAATTACAATCATGTTTCTAATAATGATAAGTGGTATCATTTAAAAATGATACTTTGTTATATGAAAAGAATCTAAGATACTTTCTCCATCTTCTCTCATAGGACTATATAGTTTGGCCAAAATGTTTTCAGGATACATGGGGTCAGGGGTCAAAACTATTTTCATAATAGCACAAAGATAGGAAGCTTTATTTTTTCACTAGTTTGATATATGCACTTATGGTACAAAGTTCTGATGGGTAAAATACAGGAGTGTTAACAAGATAAAGCAGAAGCACTGAGCCACACTGTATTAGTATTTTTACACATTTCAAAATAAGGATAGACAATGCATATGTCAAACCTAAAAACATTAATTTCATTACATTCTGATCCCTGATTACACTTTCAGGATTAACACCTGTGAGGAAGAGAAGCAAGCAGGATTGAACAGAAATTCAAAGACAGTGCGTTCAGCACAAAGGCCTCCATCCATTCTCTGTGATGTTCTGGATCTAGGTTAACCCTTCAACGCTGGTCTAAACTAAGGAAGAAGTGCCATGCCCATGTGCTCCCACATCAATCATTTATTGTATTTAGGCTGCCCTAGTAAAGGATCCACGGACAGAAGTATGAAAGCTTTTTCCAACCAAGTGCAATTCCCAGAAAAGGTGACTCTGCTAAGACAGAAGTCTAGAAGCATTAGGAATAAAGGAGTAGATCCTCACATCTCTCCCAATAGAGTTCCTGCATGCAAATCTTTTTTATAACATGTTTCTTTTTTTTTTTTTTTGATAGGCAGAGTTAGACAGAGAGAGAGAGAGAGAGAGAAAGGTCTTCCTTCCGTTGGTTCACCCCCCAAATGGCCACTATGGCAGGTGCAGGGCCCAAGCACCTGGGCCATCCTCTACTGCACTCCCGGGCCATAGCAGAGAGCTGGACTGGAAGAGGAGCAACCTGGACAGAATCCAGCACCCCAACTGGGGCTAGAACTGAGGTGCCAGCGCCGCAGGCGGAGGATTAGCCAAGTGAGCTGCAGCACCGGTCATAACATGTTTCACAGGAACCCCAATCCAAAACTGTTTATCTATATATCTATGTATCTATCTCCCTTTCTGCCTATCTTTTATTTATAAAATGTGGGTTTGATGAAATAGAAGCTCTTTCAAGTCTTTGGGAATGCATATCTTAGTTGCTGCCATCTTATTCTGCAGCAAAAAAAAGTTAACATTCATTAAATACCACACAGCCACCACAGTCTAACCTCTTTACAGGTACTTTCTCAATTTAATCCAATGTGCAGTTATTGTCTCCATCATGTAGATGGTCAAATTGAAGGACAAAGAGATTTAATAATCTTGTAAGTGGTGGATTCAGGATTTGAACCCTGGCAATCTAATTGCTGTGTCTATGTTATTATCTATTGGCATATTATTGAAAATGAGCTGGCCCAAGATTTATCTCAGCATGGCTGGTTTGGGCAACAAAATTTGGCCCAATAAAACAAGTTCTAAAAGACCTCGAGGGCCATTAAACCAAAAATAAACAAAGAACAACTCTAACAAATGAGGATCCATTTATCTATGTCTGGCTGAAAAAATAATAGGTCCATTTATTCATACATGAGGTACAGCACAAATGTATTTCTCTACAAATGATCCAACTTCCTGCTTCAAACAAAATCTACATTACTTTTTCTAGTCTTTACTAACATATCCTCCTCTAGTTTTGTTTAGGATATACTGTTTTCCCTTGAATGTGGAAGATAGTTAATAATACATGCTGACTGAATTAAATAACCTTTGATATTATTTTGTAGTGCTGTGGTTGCTCTTGCTATATTATTCCTATTTTCTTGAATAAAATAGAATGTTTTCTTAAGGTAGGACATGGGTTTCATCCCTTTTATGTAGCAGTTCTATTACAGCATCCACTGTACTGCCATGCATTGTGTCAACGCTCGATAAATATTAATTCAAATTGAATTGAATTGTTTATGAGGGGAGAAGAAAAATGTGAGAGCACCAAGATTTAATATCTTTGGGCTTCCTACTGGAGATTAATCAAAAAGAAACTATGAATTTTTTTATGACATATGGTTTCTTCCTAGGAAGGCAGATTCAAATGAAAAAGAGTGAATGTGGCATATTTACACACTGCATCCCCGAGCTTAGTAGCTGGAATTCAGTTTGTCTTCATCCTTCTCTTCCTCGCTCTCTCAGCCTGACTGCTGAGAAACAGAGTTTACCCTCTAAGTGACAGGAAGCCCAAGCCCGACTGGAAGGGGCTTCTGAAAGCCGTACACAGCAAGGTCTGCTATTCCTGAGAGCTGCAGAGCTCCGTCAGGCCCTCTAGCACAGCACCCACTCGATCAGAGCACTTCTGACCTGTCACATCATCTCTGCGCTAATGCAAGCTTGTCCCAGTGGTCTTCAAGGCCATGGCTCATGGGTTGTACTCACACTGAAGCCTCTCAGCATCCATTCACCTGAAGCTGAGCTCAAGACAAGTGTAAGGTGAGTGCCATGATGTCCTGAAGCCATCACATCATTTTCTAAAAAGTTGTTTTTAAAAAGTGTGTTTATATCCTATGAAAACATAAAATCTCATCCTGTCACTCATATAAAATCAAAATGATTTTTGATGACAAAATAAAACCAGTGTCTTCAGCATGAATACAAAGACCTGATCTTTGCTTATATCTTTAGTTTAGTCTCACATTCTTATTTTATTTCAAAAATTTTATGCACAATTCACTTATAGCATATGATTTTTTTTTATTTAGACAGTTCACTATCCCTGGAATATCTTTCTAGTTTGCACCTGTTTTTTTCATTGACACATATCATCTCTTCTAAGAGGCCCTTGTAGATCTCCACATTCATTCTTTCAAATGTCACTAATTGAGTATCTACTATGGGCCTGCTATTGTCCAAGATGTTAAGGATCAACTTGGGAATCAGAAGAGAAAGATGCCTGCTCTAGTTGTACCTACATTTAATTGAAGGCAAGGAGACTGAATAAATAGGTTAAAAAAAGAATGAGATAATGTTAAATAATGATGAATTATAATATAAATAAAATGGAGTGCTATGAATAGTAAATAGTTCCCAACATACTTAAGTGGCTTAAGTTAGGGAGGCATTTGGTCTGCATGAGCAGTAAAGGCTAAGGTCCCCAGGAGCTTGTTGAGTGACAGAGAGAGTTAAGGGGACTAGAGGCAATGCAGGTAGATGCAAAATCAGGTGGGGCCAGTACAAAGAAACCGAAACCTACAGAAGACTTTTAGTTTAATAATATATTTGAGCTTAGAGAATAGAAGCAATTTGGAAGCCAGTAGAGTAATTCAGGAGAGTGATATTGGTGACTTGAACCACATCTAAAGTGTATTTTAGAGATAGAGCCAGCAAGACCCATGACTGACTAGAAGGAAGAGAGGAATTGTCAGGAAAGTGGAGGAATAAGTTGGACCAAGTATTTTTTTTATTGCATTTAAAGTACACTGTCTATGCCAGCTTTAGCTAAAACCATTTTGTATGTGTATTTGTCTTCCATGGATTTGAAAATGATGTCATCTATGGCAATGAGCACACATTGTTTTGTTCATCCTTGTAATCCAAGGATCTAGTAATCTTCCTGGGACACAGTAGATACTAAACAGTTATTTGCTGGCTAGAACTGACATAAATTTACTTATTTTTCTTTCAAAAGGGGTGGAACTCTTTAAACTTTTTTGTAAGTTGTAAGGCATTTTCTTGAAATTTTTTTATGGAAAAATTTATTATAGGAGATTCTCTGAGCAGATCATGAATAAGTAAGATGTATCAGAATCTTGCTACACTTGCAGTCATCTCCACTTTTGAGTGCCACACTCTTTGTTTATGGCTACCGTATTCTTACGTTTTTGCTGCAGCATGAGGAAAAGGAGACTAAATGCCTTTCATCTATTTTTTACTATGTTCCATTCTAGATCTTCACTGGAGAATCATGGTCATGTCAAGCACAACAACCAAATAGCCTTAGGGACTTTTAAAGATCTGTGACTTATAGAGTAAATCATTGTGTTCTAACTTCATTGCTGAAAAATGTGCAACACTCTATACAGCATATAATTCTAGTCAGTGAATATGAATGATAAACAATATGACACTCAGTACATGATAAGTCACTCTTCTTGAGTAGAATTAATAAAAAGTGCATATCACTCATTTCACTAATATGTACAGAGGATCCAGTTCACAAAGTGGTGCCTTGGTTACTTGTAACAAATAAACCCACTTTCAAAGATTGCTTATGGCAGTTTAAACTCTAAAGGGAAACAATAAAAGTTTGGTTCACATGTATGTCAAAAGACTTTTTTGGTTCACTAACCTTAAGTTGCATGAAATAGCGCTGGTCATTCAAAGAAGAATGACAAAAATAGAAGGCTTACCTGATGTCTTACAAAATTATTACTAGCAAGCCTCTAACTTGAGCTATAAAATGGCTCTACAGGAAATGCACCTTACTAAATGGTTTACAAAAAGAGTGAGGCATACATACAGAAGACTCTTACTCTCTTGATCCCTCCTTCTGTATTGCTAGAGGTCATCCTGAGGAAAGATGTTGCCAGAAATGTAATGGATTCATAAGAGACAGAAGATGAGCATCAATAAAGAACCATACAACAGAGGAGTTGACCTCCAGGTTACTGATTATCCCTTAGTCCAAAGATATCCCCATCTGCACTGTCTGTATGTTTCATTTCCTTTTGCTTTGCAACCTGAAATTCCACAATTAAAATTCCATTTGGGGGGTAGCATAGTGGGGAAAGCCACCACTTGCAGTGCTAGCATTCCACATGGTCGCCAGTTTGAGTCCCAGCTGCTCCACTTCCAATCCAGGTCTCTGCTATGGCCTGGGAAAGCAGTAGAAGATGGCCCAAGTGCTTGGGCCCCTACACACACATGGGAGACCCAGAAGAAGCTCCTGGCTCCTGGCTTCAAATTGGGTCATTGTGGCCACTTGGGGAGTGAACCTGCAGATAGAAGACCTCTCTCTCTGCCTCTGCCTCTCTGTAACTTTGCCTTTCAAATAATAAATAAAATAAATCTTTAAAAAAATAAAAAAATTTATATTTGGATCAGAAATGCATGTACAGGATACAAACTCATCTGGAGGAATTCAAATAGAATTTATGAGTCACTATTTGTATGAGGTAGTCTAATTTAATATCCAACTAGAGCTAAGCCAATGAGAGAAAGGGAGGATTAGAGCTGAGCAGAGTAAGAGTGGATGTTTGTTTCCATGGTTAAGACTCAGCTAGGGAGTGATGGAATTCAAATCCAGGCTACTCTTCGAAGTCCAGCTTCCTGTTGATGAGTACATTAGTATGCAGTGGTGATGGCTCAAGGATTTGGGTCCCTATCACCCACGTGGGAAACCTTGATTGAATCCCAGGCTCTTGGCTTTATCTTTACCCTGTCCTCTGTGTGTGTGGGCATTTGGGGGAGTGAACTAGCTGATAGTTGTTCTCTGTCTCTCTGTGTCTCTCTTTCTGTCTCTCTGCTTTTCAAATAATTGGGAAGCAAGTGAATCAATATTAACAAAAATGATTACAGTGGGGTGAGAATCCAAGTTACAGGTGGTTTTCCTGAAGTGGGAAAAGCCTGGCCTTGGGGCAAGGAAGATGAGGAATATGCATTACTGCACGTGGGATTCACAGGTATAGCAGTAAGAGCTGAATATTTCAGAGTCTGGATTGAAAACATGAAGAAAGAAGTAGATAAGCTAGAAAAGTGCTCTTTAATTTTTTTTTTTGCCTCGGGCAAGTCATGTAGAAGGGAGGAAGACACACTTTTTCATTTTTTGAAGGAAACTCCTGGTCCTCTTCCCTATTGGAAGTTACATCCTTTAGCTGTAATCTGTGTTTAAAAGTTTTTATGGATCTGCCTAGGGACTTAATTAATATTGTAAAAAGAAATATTTATGGAAAAATGCGTTTTGAGTTCTGAACAGACGATTTACAAATGACTGTAGAAAACAGTCCCTGGAGGATTTCACATACAACTTAAGTTTAAAGTTAAAATTCAGTTTTTATGTTTCTAAATCAGAAAGTTGACTACACTGTGACTTTTAAAAATGTTCTTGAATTTGAAAAAGAAATGACTGGGGTTATTTATATATTCAAAAATACCAAAACACACTTGTTTTAAAAATAATTGAATAATGTCAGTATATCTTTTTATTGAAAATCATCTTGGTTCAGCGGCCTCCCTAGTGGAAAATCTTATTACAATTTCCCAAAGAATACTTGTTAAATCTTTAGAAGACTTTCTCTCATAGTTATCATGGATTTTGAATTTAAGTGAGGCAGAGTTGTATTTTTACAAATAGATGGGAGAAGTCATCAAGAATGGAATCAGAAATTTCAATATAAAAGAAACTTAAAATATTATTTTTCATATGCCTAAAAATCTAGAAGAAAAGGAATACATAGGGATTTGTGAAACATGGTACATGAATTTTAGAATTACATTTTTAAGAGCCCAAACTGAATCTGAATATAATATAGCTTTAGCTTACCAAGCTTACTACTGAATTTGCTTTTATTTTTTTAAAATAACTTTTTGCTCAGGTTTCTGTGATGGTATTCTACATTTGGTACTGGTTTGCTGCATTTACACAAAGCTAAGAAAAAATGTAAAGATGTTTTGGCTGGCATTGTGGGCAACATGTCACACATGCTATCATCTTGATCAAGCATCACTTGAAGAGTTTCAGAATTGCCCAGTGAAGGTTTTGAAGAAGGCCCCTGCTTGTGTCTGCATATCTTATAAAAATATCTCTCTGAAGGTAATTTTGATTTCTAGCTATGGTTGGGAAACACAAGTTTTGGGCTGAATGTTCAGTTCTGTACATCCAAAACCTCCTGGATGGTCCAAACAAGGAGACAGGAATGACAACAGAGGAGTACTGGAGAATGCATGGAAATTCTAGATTGATAAGCATAATTACAGGTTACAAAACAATGGGAAGAATCAATGTGAAGTCTTATATTTAAAAAGAGAATTAATCAGGAGAATTTAAAACAATTTCATGGTAACAGTAATACAAATGACATTAAACAATACAGCATTAAAGGGCTTAAAAAATAAATTCAGGGTATTGGATTCTGATGCTCTAACTCCTAATTTAAAAATAAAAGTTCAGCCATTCATGTGCTTAATTCTAAGTGCATGAAGTTTCATACAGCTGGATGCTTAATGTCCCATTATTTTTAGCACAGTATTTAGTAATAGGATGGCACACTCATGGTAAATGATAACATTCTTCTGCTGCGTCAAGTTGCATATATTTTTCTCTTTAATGAAGACTCTTCTGTAACTCTTAACGGTTTTAAGCAGCTATTTGGGAGTGTGTGTTATGGCACCATGTGTTAAGCCCCTGCTATCAGAGTACTGGTTCACACTGGGGCTAGTTTGTTTTTAATCCAACTTCCTGCTAGTGCACCCTGGGAGGCAATAGAAAAAGATGATGGCATAGGTACTTGGGTTCTTGTCACCCCCATGGGAGTCCCAGATGGGCAGCCTCAGCTGTTGCTGGCATTTGGGAAATGAATTGGTGTATGGAAGATCTCTTTCTCTCTCTCTACCTTTCAAAGAAATAAGAATAAATGTAGAAACATTCATAAAAAAAATCTATTATAGTGAGTAAATGTAATTTTACATTTTTTCACTGTCAAACAAAATGAATGTGATATAGATTCATTTCACTCTTATATCTCAGCACAAATGTAAGCACCACACACAATTTATAAGAAAAGTGTGCTAATATAATACAGTTCTCATTATTAATAAATAAGTAGCATAAGGTAAAATGCCATCTTTACTAGATTTGTAATTTGAGTACATAAATATTTAAAAGAGTCTTTTAATTTTTAAATTAATATTTGCTTTGTATTTGTTCAAGGAAACTCTTCAAATGATTCACATTGCTTTTGAAATGCTAACATGAACTTATATGTATTATTTAAATACTCATATTCCTGGGGAATATCTATGTTTTTTTAAATAGTGAAAACCAAAACTATTTTTAGCTATATGGATAAGCAGACTAAGAAGCAATAGAAAAACAACTTTAAAATACTTACTGACATATTTTGAAATATGCTTTAGTAATAATAATAATAATAGATGATATTATGGGTAACTCACTATGTATCAAATATTATTCTAGGAGTTTTATGTCTATCAGATACTTAATATTATAATACAATTACCTTTAGAAACAATTATTGTATTGTATGTTATTTATAGATTGTAATTTTCCATGAATCTTCTCTTTCTTTTACATACTTTATCCAACTCATCAGAAAACCCTGTTGGGTCAACTATCAAAACACTTCACAGCATTTACCACTTCCTATCAACTACACTTCAAATATGTTTATGGAAGTCATTATCATCTCCTTCCTGGATTATTGCAAAACTCTTCTTTTTGCCTCCATCCATCTGTGCCTCACTACAGTTTCTTCTCAATAAAGCAACCATGATGATCTTTTTAAATATAGTTCAGGTATTTTCCAACTTTGGCTGCACATTGGATTCAACTGGGAAATAGTGAAGCATGTGTCCCATCCCAAGAGACTAATTTAATTGATCTGAGGTACAGCTTAGATCTTGCAATTCTTAAAGGGTCTTCAAATTAAATGGTTTTCATGTGTAGCCAAGGATGAAAACCATTGTCATTCAATATCTGTACCCCTTTTTGCCTCCATCAACTCTCTGACTTCTACAACCATTTCCCTAAACACTCCACCCTAACCATAATGATTGGGTGACTATATATTTTTATTATCCTTACAGCATAGTAAGAGGGTCATGCTTAATAACTCGGAAGAGACAACAGCATGAACTGTCATTGTTGTAGGGAAATGGCATGTGATCACTAGGCATAAAGAATTATTTGCAGTTCTATAGTAATAGAATATTCCAACCTCAGGGCATGGCCCTCTTTGGACTATTTTCCCTTGGTATCCACTGTTTCCTCTCACTTTCTTTCCATCTTCACTCAAATGCCAGTTTTCAGTGAGCCCTTCCCTGTCTACCCAATTTAATTCTAAAACCCATTCTCATGTTCACTTCCATTTCTTAGGCTTTATTTTTCTCTACAGCAGTAACAGCATCTGATGTATCATCTCTTTAACTGAAGTCTTTATTTTTCTTCCTATTACATTTTTATTTTATGTTTTTGTCCTCTTGGATATTCAAAGCTCTGGGACAGTAACTGGTCTACTGTAGTCTGTTTATAGATATTTGTGTAAAAAATGAATGAATGATTGATCAGTTGTTTGACATTGGGCAAGTTACCTATCTTGCTTTGCCTCTGTTTCCTTCCTAGCAAAATGGAGACACAGTGTTACTTCATAGTGTTGTTGTAAACAGAGGATGAGTTAACAAATGGGACTGGAATAATGCCTAACTCAGAGAAACACATCTAAGTGTGTCACATTAGTTAATTATAAATATTAATCTTCATTTTTTTTACTTTAGCTACTGACTTTCAGGTGGACACCTGGAAATATTCACTCTGAAATTGTCTCACTTCAGAGATATATATCAGTCTAGTGTTGTGTTGGTAAACCTGCTGTCTGGAGAAACATTAAGCAGATTTGTAGCATTTATCCACTTCTATGCGGTAAGTACTCCCATCATGGCTGATTTCAAGCTATTGACAGTGTAACAACCAGTTAATAAAATTCCTGAAAAGCATCTCTTACAAACTAGCATGAACTGTCTCTGTCACCTCACAGTCAGGATCTTGCTTTCTGGCTATACGCTTCTTTCCCTTCAGATCTCTTACCCTCATAAGCAGAGATATCATTGTACTGCCACCTATTTATGGGCTATATGTTCTATAACTGTCGCAGATGCTTGAAACTGAGGACAGTACTGACTTTCACATAAACTGCTTTTACTTATACATACACACATATGTTAACATTTAATTTACATACAGTAAGAGATTAACAATAAAAATTAACAATAAAATTGATCAATTATAACAATATACTGTTATAAAATTAAAAATGACTTATTATACTCTAGTAATTCTTACTTTTGTGATGATGTAATTTGATATAATCCCCATGTGATAGGATGAGGTGAGGTGAATGATACAGGCATTGTGCCACATTTCAGGTTGATCCTGGGTCATTAAATCATCACAATGTCAGTGATTGGAAATCAAAAGGAGACAAGGCTATTGACAGGGAACCCTTGCTAGTTGAAGATTTTTTGTTTTGGTGTGTGTGTGTGTGAACTTGGAATTATGTCACAATTGGAAGTTGTTTCTTTTAAACTAATCAAAGTGCAGCTACAGAGGCTGCAATCCTTCAGCATTCATGTGGGTGAGTTTAATACTGCATCTCACCTGAGGATTGTATTTCTTAAGCGCATCCTTTACTGTCTATGCTATTTGAAACACTTGGGCAAATTTGGGTAACATCCACACTGCTGGTTCTGCTTCAATTTCTTCTTCATCTTACTCTTGAGATGACTCAACAAGTTCTTCCAATTCCTCATTTGTTAATACTTCTTGATAGCCTACTATATGTTCTTCTAGTTTTTTTTTTAAGATTTATTTATACATTTGAAAGGAAGGGTTATATATATATATATATAGAGAGAGAGAGAGAGAGAGAGGAGAGACAGAGAGAGAATCTTCTATCCACTGGTTCACTCCCCAAAAGGCCACAACAGCCAGGATTGGGCCAGGTAGAAGCCAGGAGACAGGAGTCAGGAATCTCTTCTTCTGGGTCTCCCACATAAGTGCAGGGGCCCAAGTTCTTGGGCTCTCCTCCCCTGCTTTCTCAGGCACATTAGTAGAGAGCTGGATGGGAAGTGGACCATCCAGGACTGGAATAAGTGCCCATATGGGATGCCAGAGCTGCAAGCCACAGCTTTAACCTGCTGAACCACAGTGCCGGCCCTTCTTCTAGTTCTTTTTTTAATGGTTTATTTATTTATTTGAGAGGTAGAGTTACAGATAGAGAGAGGGATAGACAGAGGTAAAGGTCTTCCATCTTCTGGTTCATTCTCCAAATGGCCATAGAAGCTGAAGCTGAGCCATCCGAAGCTGGGAGTCAGGAGTCTCTTTCGGGTCTCCCATGCAGGTGCAGGGGCCCAAGGACTTGAGTCATCTTCTACAGCTTTCCCAGGGCATAAGCAGAGAGCTGGATTGGAAGAGTAACAGCCAGGACATGAGTTGGCACTCATATGGGTTGCCAAGACCATAGGCAGAGGCTTAGTCTACTAAGCCGCAGTGCTGGCCCCCTCTTCTAGTTCTTGACATCAAGCATATTGGCAAATCTTTCTGCACCAATTTGTCTTCCTGCATGAATGAATTTCCTAATTTCCCCACTGATCCCAGAAAACCTTTAAAACCATTCATATCTTTACTCCACAGGATCTAGTAGGCATTTATGTTTCTGATTTTAATTCACCTACAGATTTGATAAATGTTATGACATCAGCAACAGTGCACAATTTCCAACAGTGCATTATGTTTGGACTAATGTCTGCATCGATCGATGACTGAACGTGATCAATACTAGGTGGGTGTATGTGGCTTTGGCAAACCTAATAATGTCCTGGCAATGGAACTGAAGCAATGAGGCTGTGTTAGAGGTAGAAATACAGTTTTGACATTTTCATATTCATAGCAGAGTCAGGAGGCCAGGTGTGTTCCCGGGGCTTTATATAAAAACCCTTCCTATTGCAAGTATTTTCTATTTCTAGCATGAAGCACTGGTGGAACTATTCCACAAAGAAGATGGTTGTCACCCACACTTTGTGATTATGTTACCAGAATACAGGCAGATAATTTTGTTTTGAGAGCACTTGGGATCATCGTGTGCATTATGCTTGGCTTCACCATATGCCCTGCAGTATCAACTAACATGCAGATAGCATATACCATGTAGCTAAGCTAGACAAAAGGAAGATTCATGTTTTGGGTAGGATGTGATAGGGCAGTCAGTGTGAGATATCACCCGGCTGTTCAGAATGATACGCAATTCAAAATATGTGAATTGTTGAGTTTTGGCATTTTCCAGTTCATATTTCAAACTGCAGTTTTCTGTGGGAAACTGATACCATAAGCAGAACTCTGGCTCAGGGAGAACTACTGCACTTCCTCTTCTACCCAATAAGGACTTCTAGCCCATAACATTTCTCTTTATTACTATCCGATCAGTCTTTTGTTTTCTTTTCTACATAGCATGGATCCACTTATTTCTTTCCTGAAATATCCTTTCACTACCATCTCCAATTCCATTTTTTGTACCCATGTTTTACTGTGATAACCTGCTCTATAAAACAGAAGTCAAGTATGCACACCATTTGCCGGTACCAGCTGGACGTTCCACATAACCAGGTGACTATTTCATTTTTCCTAGGGGCAAAGATAGCATGTTTGGGTGAAGAATGCATGTAACTCATATAAAAAAATTGGGCCTACAGATCAGAAGATCCTTTCTTACACGACCTACACTGTGAATCACAAAAATTTAAAAAATTTTGAACTGCTTATCCTTGCTTGCACCCTGAAAAAACTGTCCCTGGAGTGGAATCTGCTCCTTTTGGCCCAGTTTTTAAATGATCATCTACTCTGTGTTTTAGCTTTAGCTATTATTCCAGACATTTACCTCAAATGGAGGTTTACCCAAATCTCCCATAGGAACTCTTCTCCTACAATGTGTAGAAATGCAACAACACCAGGTATCATTTCCTTCAATTAGTGCTTCTTTCTCATAAACCTACCCGGATTCACAACACATAGTCCTTGCAATCTTGGAAGATGTGGGGGCTTCTCCATTCCGAAGCTCATCATCCACAAGGGTCCTCCATTTTCTGCCTTCCCATCTCCTGAGCTATTTTGCCTCTGCCTCATCAACTTTTTTTTTCCCTTTAATTCTCCCTTTCTCTTTTCCTTCAGCATATAAATTATCTAAATTTCTTTCTATCATAAAAATGTCCTTGATTTTAAAATGCTACTACCAACATTTAAGCAACTGATAAAAGACCATAAAGTATTAAAAGGAAAATGATAGAATCAAAGGGACACAGAACGTTCTACAGCATTAGTTGGAGAAGACAAGCTCCCATTCTCAATACTGGATAGAACATCCAGAGAGAAATAAGTAAAGAGATAGAGAACTTGAGCAAAGCAATAAACTAACTAGTTCTGGGGCTGGCATCATGGTGCAGTGGCTGGTTTGTGTCTGCGCTGCTCCATTTCTGATCCAACTCCCTGCTTATGGCCTGGGAAAAGCAGTGGAAGATGGACTAAGTGCTTGGGCCCCGCTACACTTTTGGGAGACCTGGAAGAAGCTCTTGGCTCCTGGCTTCGGCCTGACCCCAGGGCTGGCTGTTGTGGCCATTTGGGGAGTAAATCAGAAGATGGAAGATCTCTCTCTCTCTGTCTCTCCTTCTCTCTAACTTTGACTTTCAAATAAATAAATAAATTGAAAAACAAAATAACTAGCTGTAACAGACACACACAGTTTACTAGAAAACAGCAGAATATAAATGCTTCTCACTTGCTCGTGGACCATTTTCCAGGATAGACCATATGTCAGACCACAACTTTTAATATCAATAATTTTTTGAAAAATAGATCTTATACAAAATATCTTCTCAGATCACAATGGGTGAAGTTGGAAATCAATAACAAGAAAAGACTGGGAAAATCCACAAATTTGTGAATAAACATGTATTCTTAAGCAAACAATGGGTGAAATAAAAATCACAAAGGATATTAGGAAATACTTGGAAACAAATGAACATGAAAATACAGCACATCACAATTTATGGGTCCCAGAAAAAATAAGGTAACTGGAATTTTATAGGCACAAATGCTTTTGTTAAAAAGGAAAAAGGCCAGCACCGTGGCTCAATAGGCTAATCCTCCACCTAGCGGGGCCGGCACACCGGGTTCTAGTCCTGGTCGGGGTGCCGGATTCTGTCCCGGTTGCCCCTCTTCCAGGCCAGCTCTCTGCTGTGGCCCGGGAAGGCAGTGGAGGAAGGCCCAAGTGCTTGGGCCCTGCACCCGCATGGGAGACCAGAAGAAGCACCTGGCTCCTGCCTTCGGATCAGCACGGTGCACCAGCTGCAGCACGCCAGCCGTAGCGGCCATTGGGGGGTGAACCAACGGCAAAAGGAAGACCTTTCGCTCTGTCTCTCTCTCTCTCACTATCCACTCTGCCTGTCAAAAAAAAAAAAAAAAAAAGGAAAAAAAGATTTCAGATCAACAACATAACTTCCCAACACAATGAAAATAAAACAGAACAAAGTAAATTCAAAGCTAGTAAAAGGAGAAAATAGAAAATAATACAAATTAGAGCAAATCAGAATAAATTAAATGCAATGAAAAATAGAAAATCAACAGAGAATATAAATAAAACCAAGTTAGTTCTTTGAAAAGATCGACAGAATTGACAAAACATTCTCTAAATTAACCAAGAAAAAAACTGAGAAGTTTCAAATTATTAAAATACAAAGTAAAATTAGGGACATTTATAATAATTCCACAGAAATAAAAAAGATATGAGAATTTCATCAATAATTGCAGTTAATAACTGAATGACCTAGATGAAATAGAAATATTCCTAGAAATACAAAACCTATCAAGACTAATTCATAATAAATAGAAAATATGAATATTCCTACAACTAGTAAGGAGAATTAATCAGTAATCAAAAACCCCTTGGCAAAAGGAAGTCCTGGACCTATTGATTTCATTATATAAATCTCTTAACGAACTACCAACACTTCTCAGATTTTCTAAAAATCTGAAGAGGGACCCTTTGATTCATTTTATGAAGCCAGCCAGCATTACCTTGATACTAAAAGCCAGACAGACAGTAGAAGAAAATAATATACCAATATCCCTACAAACATTCATACAAAAAAACTCTAAAAAGTACTGGCAAACCAAATTCAGTGGCATATTAAGTGGATTATGCACCATGACCAAATGGAATTTATTCATGGAATGCAAGGATGATTTAAATATGAAAATTGATCATTTTAATATACCACATTAACAAAATGAAGGAAAAAGGCACCACATCACCATCCCAACTGAGATAGAAAAAGCATTTGAGGAAATTGAAATCCCACAGAGTACAGCACTACTTCAACATAATAAAATTAATGCATATGTGCATATATGCAAAACAGGGGCGCACACAGTGGCTCAGCTGATTAAGTCACCAGTTGGGATGCTTGCATTCCATATTAGAGTGCCACACTTCCAATATGTCCTATTTAGTGGACACCTGCAAGCCCCGGCTTGTTTTGCCTATGCTTCTGATCAACCTGCTAAAAAGTGGGACCCCAATGCCCCCTTCTTGAGCTAGGTTAAGTTGTTTGAGCAGCTCATGGAATTCTAGGGAACAATCTCACCTGTTTATTATAAATGATGTTACAAAGGGCGCAGATACAGAGATGTGAGGTAAGGGAGAGGGGCCTGGAGCTTCCATGTGTTTCTGGGTGTGCTACCTCCAGGAATATCCATGTGCTAAGCTGTCTGGAAGCTCTTCCAAACCCTGGCTTCCTTACAAATGCGTGGTTGCCACTAGTCTGTGTGGAAAACCCAGCATGGCCTACCTGCTCAGATCCTTCTTGGCCCCTGTGGGCATTATTCCTATAGGGCATAGCTTCTGAAATGAAAAGAGTCCTATAATCGACTATCAGACAAGGTAGTCAGTGATAGTTAACGAAGATTAGTTTCTATGATCCACCTTTGGGAAGAGAAATTCTAGTTTCTGTAGCTTGCCTTTAGAAGACACTTATGAGTCAGGAATTGTAAATTAAAACCAAAAATATACATGTATCATAATATCACAGATGACACTAAAGGCAGAGAAAACAACACTGGATGTCATGAAAATATAAAACTGTGTGCATCAAAAAACACCACAAGCACAGTAGAAGGACGATTCATAGAATAGGAGAAAATGTTTTCAGGCTGGTGCCATGGTGTATTGGGTAAAGCTGCCACCTGCAATGCTGGCATCCCATATGCATGCCGGTTCGAGTCCCAACTGCTCCACTTTCTGATCTAGCTCTTTCCTGTGGCCTGGGAAAGCAGTAGAAGATGCCCCTACCCCTCCACCCCCCCAAAAAAAAAATCAGAGAATATGTTTTCAGGTCATGTACCTGATAGGGGATTAATATATAGCCCATATAGAGAAGTCCTGAAATTCAAAAAATAATCAAGCAAGTTCATTTAAAAATGGGCATAGGAATTGAACAGACACTTCTCCAAAGAAGATCTGCAAGATCTGTAAGCACATGAAAGAACACTGAACATCACTACTGACTGAAATGCAGATCAACACTATGAGACATGATCTCATACCCATCAGGATGGTTACTTCAACAAAGAAAAACACCAAGCAAAACATGTTAGTGAGAACGCATAGAAACTGAAATTCTTATGCTGTATTAGTAGGAATGTAAAATGAGATAGCCAGTGGAAAACAATATGGTTATTCCCCAATAAGTTAAAAATATAATAAAATATGACCCATTACTTACATGCTGCATATATACTCAAATGAATAGAAAGCAGGGTGCTGAAGACTTACTTGCTTACTCCTGCTCATAGCAGTATTCTTCACAGTGGCTAAAACATGAAAGCAACCTAGTGCCTACTGATGAATGAATGCATAAGCAGAAAGTGACATATGCACATCACAGAGTATTACTCAGCCTTAAAAAGTAGCAGATTCATTTTTCTTTCAAATTACTTAGAAGATTTATTTATTATCTATTTAAAAGGTAGGATAACACACACACACACACACACACACACATTGAAAGAGAAAGATCTTTCATCATTGGTGGTTTACTCACCCAGAAACTAGCAACAGCCACCTGGGCCATGCCAAAGCCAGAAACCTGAAACTCAATCTGTGTCTCCTACCTGAGTAGTGGCAAAGACCCAAGAACTTACACCTGCTGCCTCCCAGTGTACATATTAGCAGGAAGCTGAATCAGCAGTGGAGATGAGACTTGAACCCAGGCACTCCTATATAGGATGTGGACATCCCAAGTGGTCTGTTAACTATTGCACCAATGCTTGCCTAAGGAAGGAGATCCTGACAGTTGCTTATACATGGAGTAACATTGGGGACATTTTGCTAAGTGAAACCAGCTCATCACAAAAAGATCAAGTTACTAAGATTCCAATTATGTAAGGTACTTAGAAGAGTTAAAATCATAGAGACAGAAAATAAAATGGTTGTTGCCAGGGGCTGGGAGAAGAGTGGAATGTGGAGTTTTTGTTTAATGGAAAAAAAAGTTCAGATGTGCAAGATAAAGAGATGTCTAGTGGTGATGGTTGCCCAATGATAAGAATTTAATATTGAACTGTACACTTAAAGTAGTTAAGATGGTAAATTTTATGTATATTTTATCACAATAAAAATGAAGAAACAACAATTTTCTACTCAGTCTATTAATATCTGATTTACCTTGCTGTAACATTTCACCTGCTTTTCCTCAAAGGAAATGTCTCTGCCTTCTAATTCCTGTCAATCACTCATTCTCATTTTTGCCCCCTCTGCAATCTGGCTTCTATCTGGGGCCAATCCATTACAAGTGACATTGTGCATGGCTAATCACAAAGACACCTTTCAGTCAGAATTTCTCTGCTGATTGGATAAAATTGCTTATTCACTGTTGCCTAAAATGTTCTGTTCTCTGGGATTTGGGTCTCCCTGTTCCTCTTGACCATTCATTGTTAGTCACCTTTGGAAACTCTGCCATGCTGTCCCTCACATTGGTGTGGCATAGTTCCAACCTTATTCATCTCTCTTTCTTTAAAAGATTTTGGAAAGTCGTGGCTCAAGTTTAATAACCACCTTTGTGCTATCAACTCCTGGATCTTTAACTATAGTCAGGATTTTTTCACTGAGCTGCGGATTTATATTTCTAATCACTGTCTGGACATCTTCATGGCATGTTCCACAAACACCTCAACTGGAAAATGATCAAATTAAACTCATCATTTCCTCCCAATAACCAGATCATCCTGTTCCTCTTCATATCTGTATTACAGTACATAGACCCACTCACCATTAAAAAAAAGATTTATTTACTTTACTTGAAAGTCAGAGTTACAGAGAGGCAGAGGCAGAGACACAGAGAGAGAGAGTCTTCTACCCTCTGGTTCACTCCCCAGTGGCCGCAATGGCCTGAGCTGGGCCACTCCGAAGGCAGGAGCCAGGAGCTTCTTCTGGGTCTCCCACATGGGTGCAGGAGCCCACGGACTTGGGTCATCTTCTACTGCTTTCCCAGACTATAGCAGAGATCAGAAGAGGAGCAGCCAGGACTTAAACTGGCACCCATATGGGATGCCAGCATTGCAGGCATAACCCCTTTGGTTCCCCTACATACCTTCTTACTGGCAACCTTGAGCATATTTGAGGTATGGTTTCATTACTCAATCCAATCCTGCTTGCTTTTGGTCTTTGTTAATTTCTCCTAGGTTTGTTGCTTATGGATTTGAGATATAAGCAAAAGGCTGTGCATGAAAATAGTTCATCATGTTGAATTGTAACAAATGTTATTATATTTTGGTGCAATTGAATTTTGTGATAAGATAAATTCACATTCAACAAATGTCACAAAACAAAGGAATAATTTTTTATTGTTGACATTTGACATTTCAATGTTTTATAATTTTTACTTATTAAAATATTTTATAATTGTTTTATTTTCTAGGTAATAGTTTTAGCAAAATAGAGGTCCTACGTTTAGAAGCAGGGGCTGGTATGGTAGCATAGTGGATTAAGCCCCCATTTACAATATCCGCATCCCATATGGGAGCACTGGTTCGAGTCTCAGCTCCTTAGATTCTAATCCAGCTCCCTGTTATTGGACTTGGTAAGGCAGTAGATGGCTCAAGTGCTTTGTTCCCTACCACCCACATGAAAGACCCAGATAAAGTTCCTAACTCCTGGCTTCAGCCTGGCTGAGCTGCAGCTGTTGCAGTCATTTGAGGAGTGAACCGACAGATGGATGGAAAACCTCACTCCCTCTCTCGTTGTCACTCTGCCTTTCAAATAAACATAGTAAATATTTTTTAAAATATATAGAAGCAGGCAGTTTCTAGGTATGTGCCACACAAAGTGTTTATGAAATCCATATATGTATAGTTGTAGAGAGTTGTAGAGAGAATGGTCAAGGCTACAGCGAATTCACACTGGTGTATTAATTTGGCAAGGTTAGAAAAATCTGTACACCAATGATGCCATGTTCTGGGCAGGCAGGCAGGCTTACGTTTTCACTGCTAAGTCATAATGCATTTTGTTTTACAATTAGAAGCACATCCAATTATACCCACACTCACTTCTGTAACCCTTGAGCACACACGTACATGTACATGCACACAAGTACACCTTCCTCCTTACATATTTGCCCAAACCTCCCTGTCAATATATATCTCAAGAGCATCTAAAGAACCCCAAACAGCATGAGATTTATGAATCCAGTACAATATCACTGCTAGCCAGCCACCAGCATTGGCACTAGACTGTAATCTTGTACTTAGTTGTGCTACCACTCCTTCATAATAAAATAGCAAATTGAAGTGATTTTCAAATAGTGTGGCAGACCAAAGGGAAATCTTTTCTGCTTCTAGTAAGCATAGAAGGCTATTAATGAGCCATGGACGGCTCCCCTACTACGCAATGCATTTAGCCACTTCCTACTTTCTGTGCTCACAGAAGCTGCGATTATCAAATTCTAAAGCAGTAGTTTGAAAAATGACTTCACTTTTGAGAATTTATGGGCTATATACATTTATATATTTTATTTCTGCTTGCCATGGGGAGTTGAGTGCCTGCTATTGACATAAAGTTTATAAAGCACTTCAAGCTTCTGGGAGAGTAGGGATATGATTACAAAGAAGAGTAAGAATATTAAAGGAGGGTAAGATGGGAATAGAAACCCTATTATTTCTTCTATTCATACCACATTTTCTTTTGCATTTTAATCTTATGATATTTGTTTTCATATAAACCCTATGTGCAGATGGGACATATTCCACGTGGTGGGATGGATTTATAAGGGAAAGTAGTAAGCAATTTAATAAAAAAGTTTTTATAGTAGATGAAAGAATGGCTCTTTGAATCACAGACTTAGGTTTTAACCCCTGCTCTGCCACTTATAATGTGCTATACATTATTCTATAAACTTTACACTAATCAACTCCATTAGCCCTTATTACAATTGTATGACATAGATATTATTAATATTCTCCTTTTACATATGGGTTAGCAGAGGTTTAGAGAAGTTTGGGAAGTGCTTAGTTGAGTCACACAGCCAGTAAGCAGCAAATCCAAGATTAGCTAATTAGCTGATTAGCAGTTTTGGCAGCCACTAAGAGTTGGTCATTTACTGCTTTCCAGTTGCTCTGGTAATGTCTTAATAAGATGGTACATAATAAGAGCTAAAAATAATAGTTCAAAATTTGTTATTAAATACCTCTTATAAACATGTCATAAAATGTTTATAAGTAAATATTATGCTTTATTATTATTTCTTTATATTTTGTATTTTAGTTGATTAGTAATTCAGCAGAATAAGAAGCATATCTGAATCTAAAATTTCTCATCTAAATTGCTTGTGGCAGTCATTTGATCCAATTCTCAGCAGCAACTTAAATTGAGCATCTGTTACATTGCCATTGTATTCTGCTCTAGGATATGGCTGATAACTAACTAATTAATTAATTAAATTAAAAAAGAAAAAACTAACATATACCAAACATCATTAGAAAATGAATCATTTTGTTATGTGTCTGATAACAATGAGTTTTCAAATAAACACAATGAAAAAGCGTAAGTCAACATGTATTTCAAGTACCTTAGGTGGTCCTCATAAGTTATTATGAAATAATTTAGAACAGTTACAAGTGAAATAAATACAAATTATAAAACAACATATTCTGAGAATGGCTGCAGAAAAGAACAAACAGTTCGTGTCCCGAACACTTATGAAATTCATTTCATCTTGAATCTTGATGTGAATGGAAGGGGAGAGGGAGAGGGAAAGGGGAGGGTTGCGGGAGGGAGGGAAGCTGTGGAGGGGGAAGCCATTGTAATCCATAAGCTGTACTTTGGAAATTTATATTCATTAAATAAAAGTTAAAAAAAAAGAAATTCATTTCATCTTAAAGAGCATATTCGGTTGAGAGATGCACTGTGTAAGTAGTATTGCTCTATATTAACCTCAAGAGTTTGTTGAGTTCAGCTTCTGGTCTTGAATGTGGACATCAATCCAGTCACAATGTAAATATATCAAGAGGAAGGCATGACATCAAGGAAAATAAGATCAGGAGAGAAAGGTGAGATACATACAGAACTTGTCCAAACAAAATGGGACAAAAAAAATGAAGTGATGAAAGAATGTTCCATTTTCACATGAAAATAAGGAAGAAAAATAATACAACACACTACAACTGGCAAAAGTTAGCTACTTTGTAAGCCAGAAAAATGGTTATGTCCCTGTAGATAGATAACTATTATAGACATATTCATATGACATGAAGACATGTGACCTCTGTTGCAGTTGAACATATTTACTGATGGAATAAAGATATAAGCCTCAGCCACTGGGCCCATTGCCCAGAAGAGAGATAAAATCAGAATTTATCTGTAGTCCCTAAGTCTCAATCCGATCTCATGTCCTATTGTCTTCACCCCATCCCCATATTCTTCCCCAGGTTCTGAAGGCTGTGCCAAACTTGAAACACCTGTATGGAGGAATTCACCTCTGACTGCTGTCCCTTACCCCCACTCCCACCCCAGCCCATCTAAAATATAAAATAGCCCAGCCCTTGGGGTCAGACCTTCTGCCATGTGTTTAGTCACTATGCACACCAGCGGTTGGTCACCCACCTCTGTGGATTTATTTTCTCTGGATAAATTCGGTCTGGCTGCGAGTTTGTTTTCTGTCTCCTTTCTCTTTTCTGTGTTCTTTTCCTTACATTTGGCACCCCTGGGGGGGGGCAGCACCAATCTGCCCTCTTTCTCTTACATTTACTCTAGAGATTTTTTATGTTTGGATTTTTCCCCACTGTCAGTGAATATTTTCATAGCATGTGATTGCTTTTAAAATCTAAAACATCTTTTGAATATACTTTGAAATATAACTTCTTGGTGCCTTCGAATCCTTGTTATTTGGAACTACCATATAAACCAAATGATATATTATATACACTACATGTGCAAGGACAGATCACTTTAAAAAGCATGCTTGAAAACTTTGTGTTCTAAAACAAATCTCTGCTGAAGAAGCTTTACTCTTTCTCTTTGTTTTCTGAATATTCAGCCAATTGAACTTAGGAAGGACAAAGTTGACAGAACCAGTTTTCTGAAATGAACTTGAGTTATCATTGGTAAATATATATCCATTTAAGGAGCTCAGCATTATAGACCACTCATAGAATAAGATACTAAATAGTTAAACGTGATAAAGTAAAATGAATGGCTGCGTGAGGCAACAGAGTTTCATTTTATCTCTTTCTTCATGATAATATCACTTGGAATGTACACACACATTAATATGGCATGTGAATTTATAGGAGAAATCAATTATATTATTAAGTGTACATCCTCCCCTCTTAGTAACACTCTAATGTGTGACAGTAGCAGAGAAATGCACCCTAGAGAAAATGCTGCTGTTCTTCACAGAAAAGCCATGAATAACATTATGCAAAAATTAATTTATGACAACTGATTTAAATTTAGAACTCAAAATAACTTATTTAATGCCATCAGAAAAGAATACCTCACCCTTAAAAAGGAGTCTAGGGATCCATTCTCCATGTATTCCACCACAATCATTACTGGTCTGCCTGCAAAAGAGCAAGAGCACACAAGGATTAGAACAATTACCAAAATATGTGTTGCAGTAAGAGATTTCCAGCTGTGGCAGCTAAATTATTTCTATTTTATTATTAGGAACATCATTTTCCAACCTGGTTCTATAGTAGGACTTGTATTATATATATGCATCTTTTTTATAGCATTATTTTCTTTTGAGTTCATAAAAGGGACTTCTAATATGAATTACAAAAGAATTACAAATGATCGAAGCATTTGGTTTCCTTGGTCCTGCAATCACTTGTTCAGATTGTGTTCTTTTTGTCCTCTGACTGTTCCTTCAAAGACAATTAACAAGCTAAAGTCAGGGGTTAAGCAGTCACTGTTGACGCTTTTTCAGTTGTGCTACAACACACAAGGCAGTGCAGCAATTTTGGCTGACTTAGGTTAGAGTGGGCACTTTTAAAATATTCCTAAGGCAAAGCAAAAAGGAGAAATTCATAAATTCTCCTTAAGAAATTGTAAACCATCAGTCATGGTCTTTTTTAAGGACTTTTAACTGAAGAAATTTAAATAGATTGATGATGCTACAAAATTGGTAGGATTTGTAATAGTTCTCAATCATCTCTTCTTGGACATAGATTTGATCAACAGAGCAATGATGGAACTACATGCAAAATAAGTAACTATTGTATTTTGGTCTAGTGCAGTAGCTGGGATCAGAAACTGAACATTTACTTTTTTTTTTTTTTACTACATCTATAGTTACAGTTCCAATATACCTGTATTAGGTAGTATATTTGACATAAATAACTTCGATTTGTTTCAAGGAAGATAATGCATTAGTTCTGCTCACTTGCCCAATTTTAAAAGATAAACTCATTTCAGAGGAAGGGAAAATGATATTTACCTGAAATAAGCCTGTATGGCATATTTACTTTTTACTTCCATATTTCTTGTTTCTCATTGGAAATTTTAGCAATTTAGTGTGTGCTATGTGCTGTTTTTCCTTATGAACACAAAGAAGATCTTGAAAGAATCTGTGTGTATCAGTGACCAAAATATTAGATCTCATTGTAATTCACATCCCTTTTATGAACTCAAAGCCTTGCAGCTTAGAAAGAGTGACCATCACAAATTAGTACAACGTATGCAAAATGCTAGACTTTACAGTTGAATCTGTATTTTAAAGAATGATGTGCCAAAGGTTAAGTGTAGTAATAAAGTACCTAATTTCTTATGCATAGAATTAGAACCCAGAGAAGCTTCCCATTTGCAGTGAATATTAACTTATATTCTAGGTCACTCCAAGTCATTAATTTTATCCAAATATGAAGAACTTTATCAGCAATTATTGAGGTCAAATGAACTGTCAGAACTCTTGTGGGCACTGATCTAGAAGATCCAGGTTTTAACCTGGAAATAGATCATGAAACCTTTCATGTCATTGGTTTCATTGAGTTTGGAGATAAAACTGATGCAAACAGTTATGAAACAAGGTGGGGAAATTGAAGGTTTTTTTTGTATCTAAATAGAAAGATTCTTACATAAGCATTCCAGTTTGAAGGAGAATGGGTTATGGTGTTAAGGGGCAAACGTTTAGTTCCTACAATGATTGTTGCCTGAATTCTTCTACTAGTAGTTTCACAGCTTTTAATCTGTCTTGACCAATATATTGATAAAGAACATTTGAAAGCTTTCATTTTGTTTCTTTAACATTTATCTTCCTTCTAAGAATGCTGCACTTACCAGAATGAAAAGAGCTCACAAGAATTTCATTTGTATGGCTACGTACCGCTATTATTTTATACACATAAGAAAATTAAGAATAGAAAATTAAATTACTTGTCCAAATTCAAATAGCCATAGTGGCACTATTTCAGGTAGTCCGTGTCAGAGCTTTGAATCTTAACCTTTATGCTACAGGCAGCTCTAAAACAGTATTTATCAATGAAAGCTCTAAGTCTCCTCCTGTTAGCCAATCCTCTTCAATGGTGGACCTCATCTTTCCTAATTAGCCTGACCATCTACTGTGCCACCAGTTGTCATGATGGCTTCCACTTGGTCAGTCCTGACTCCGTCTGCCTTTACTATGTGTAATCACCTGCTGGAATTATTTGCTAATTTGCTTCTCTCACTAATCCCACTGTCCATGCCCCTCCATCCCAGTTTTCACACTGCACCTTTTCCTTGAAAGTCTCCTACAAGTGATATGCTCGACAGCTTCATTCCTATCCTATCTGTGGTAGGTGGTATGAACTCCTGTGTCTGGTTTTATTTTAGCTTGCTTTTCTTTCTTTTCCTCCTGTAGATGCTTTGTATCCCCTTCACTGTGTTTCTCAAGGTCACTTCCCATAGAACTAAGCATAGTAGGTGCTTCATAAAAACAAGTTATCAGTTTCTAAATTTTGAGAACCGTAACACTGAAGTATTTCAGTAAGATCCTAACCTATGTGAATACAAAGTACTTTAAAATTAGTTCTGTCCACAGTCTAACTCATTGGGAGATACTTTAGGCAGTCTTAAAAAATCATCAGTGATGAGTTTTAACTTTCTCATTAAGACTAATAAAAGAATAAAATGAAGGCTGCCCTATTGTGAATTTGAAATTTCACATTTGATTTCATTTTTCATATTTTGAGCAGCTGCATTAACTGAGAGCAGCTGTTAGTTCAACTTGGTTGTTTTTTAGACTATTGATAGTACCTAACCTGTAATTTGGTTCCTTAGTGGTTTTCTTTAGGGAAGTTAGTAATACTGTGAAGATTATGAGCAACTTTATATTCCAATAGTACACTGTATAATAAAGAAGACAGATATGTATAATTTAGATAAATATGAATGAAAATTTAGATGGCATGCTTTTTTAAGATTTATTTTATTTGAAAGGCAGAGTTACAGAGAGGGTGAGAGAGAGGGACGGAGGGAGAGAGAGAGAGAGAGAAAGGGAGAGAGAGAATCTTCTATCCGCTGGTTTACGTCCCAAATGGCTGCAATGGCCAGAGTTGGGACAGTCCAAAGCCTGGCTGGACCAAAGCTGGGAGCTCCATCCTGGTCTTCCACATGGGTGGCGGGGATTCAAGCACTTGAGCCATTTCCTGCTGCTTTCCCAGGCACATTAGCAGGGAGCTGGGTCAAAAGTGGAGTAGCCAGGACTCCAACCCGCCATGGATAGCATGATGCAGGCAGTAACTTCACCGAGTAAGTCACAATGAGGTCTATTGATAGAACTGCTTTTTCTGTTTTATTTTCCAGTATATAAAAATTTCATATTTCATTATTGCTCTGGTAAAGTACATTTGGAAAATTTATTCTGTTTCTAATTTTTAAAAATATTGCAGCTTGTTTCCTTTTATGCCATTTTAGTCAGTCATTGCACATGCCTACACAATCACCTTAGTATTTGCATTGTACTAACATCTGTGGATCTATTCCAGGATCCTTGAATGTTAGTGAATCCTCAGGATCCCAGGTCTTTTTAGAAGTCTTAGTGGTTTTGTTTTCAGAGATCTTTAAAGATAATTCTACAAGTTGCATAAAGTGAATTTTCTTCGTAAGTAGCCCAGAAATGCTTATGGATATTTTAAACTATATTAGAATCAACATTCTCAAATAAGCCACTTATTTATATTTCAGACAATGAATCATGAAATTCCTTATTATTCTTTTATGTTATAGAGAAGAGTATCTTCTTTCATTGGGATTTTTAGGAATTACTGGCTCATATCTACTTTTGAAACACTTCCCAATACTAATGATGATTTTGCTAAATGTAGTATGGAGGCACCATATGATCATAAGACTATATTTATGCTGCTATTGAAGAAATAAAAAGAAAGGCATTCTTTAAGTATCTCATAGAAACTTTACAAAACAATATTTATCTCACAAAACAGTTTTTCTTTTTTTTTTTTGTCTTTGCCTCGGAGAACCTTTCAAAGAAGGGAATTACAGAGATTTAGCTTTTTCATGTAAGTAATGAGCTTTTGCTGGGTGTAGTAGTTTTGTCAGTTTTGCAATTTCTAATGTGCAGGCAGTAAATCAAGAATCAAAACGAATCTCAAGAACCTCAAAACTCTATTACAGATTTAAATCATTCCAGTTTATTTAACATTCTATCACATCTATGTTTTGTCTACCTGATAATAAAAATTGTGGTGATAACCTGGATTGGCAGTTAGAGTGCCTGTATTTTTCTCGCTAGATGGAATTCAAGACTCTGAGCCAGTAATTTAATCTATTTCTACCTCCCTTGTTTCTGCTGTGGAGATAGTGAATTACAATTATAGTCTCAAATGAAATTGATAATAAACGAAATAATTTTCTTGTCCCTCTAAGGCATTCAAAAGATATGGATAACATAAATTTGGACACAGTTAATATATTATATCATTGTTTTTATTCACATGATAAGTATTAAAGCTGGAAAATTATTTTCTCTTATATTATTGTCTTGTTATTTTCAGATCATATCCTAAACATATTTTATTCTCAGCGAGTTTGAATCTGAACTTTTAACATTTCTCTGGCACTTTCTCTTCCTGTCCTAATTCTTTCTTAATTAAAACATCACCACCCTTCTAGTTACCAGGGTCTGATAACCCATTGTAATCCTAAACTCATTTTATCAAATCTTTGTTTATCGGATATTATGTTAATTATATACAAAATTCATTGTCATGGCCTGCATTCACTTGCTAGACCAATTACAAAATGCTTTATCACTTTCCTTGTTTCTATTTTTGTCCATATTGCCAGCAGATCATTGTACCAACATTATATTTGAATATTTAGTGATACATCATATAATTTTTGAAAAAAAAAATGCCCAACATGAATCAAATAACTCTTCTGAGAGTTGGAGACACATTGTTAACTGATACAAAATCCCTGCTCTCATGTCTGTGTAGTGGAAAAGGCAATAGAAATAATTCAACAGTCAATTGCTGAAAAGGACTAATGCCTCAAAACTCTATTTTAGGATTGTTACTTAAAGCATTGTTTCCTGCAGGATTAAATTCTAAACTCTTGGCAATCAAATTCCTTCACAAACTTTTAATGAAGGTACAGACCTACATGGACTTTTTTATTTAAAAAAATTAACAGACATATCAAAATTGTACATATTTATGGAGCATTATGTGAAGTTTCATTATACATATACATTGTGTACTGCCCAACTAGGTGAATAAATTTATCCTTTCAAGCATTTGACATTTTCTTTATAGCAAAGACATCATAAAATCCTAACTTAAAGTTTTTTTTGAACAAATACACAGTAGAAACCCAGACCTTCTTCCACCTATCTAGCTCTAATGTAGTACCCATCAATCAACCTTTCCCAATCGCTCTGTTCTCACTTCCCTTCCCATCCGTTGGTGACCACAATTATATTTTTAACTTCTGTGATATCACTTATTTTTCTTGAACTCCACATATGAGGAAGGTCATGTGATATTTGTTTTTCTTTATGTTTTTGGCTTATTTCACTTAACATGATGACCTCTCTAGTTCCTTCCATATTGTTGCAAATGACAAGATTTCATCCCTTTTATGAATGAGTAATATTCTATTGCAAATATGTACCATATTTGATTTAACTATATATTGGTGGGTGGATACAGATTGTTTCCACTTTTTGAATAATGCATGCAGAGCTTCAGTAAACATAGGGGTGCAGAAGTCTGACAGATGGATTTGATTTTCCTTGGCTGTATACCAAGGAGTGGGATTCTCAATTATACGGTAGGTCTAATAAGGTTTTTGGGGAACCTGTACACCGTTTAAACAACAGCTCTGCTAACTCATGTTCCCACTAACGATGTATAAGCATGCCTTTTTTCCCTCATTCTCACCAACACTTATTATCTTTTCTCTTTTTGATCATAGCTGATCTTACTGGAGTGATGTAATATCTGATTATGTTTTTTGTTTGCATTCCCTGATAATTAGTGATTCTGAGCATATTTTCATGTACCTGTTTGCCATTTGTATGTCTTCCTTTGAGAAATATCTGATTAGATCAACTGCCCATTTTTTTTTTAAATTTTTTTTTGCTGTTGAGTTTTTTAATATTCTGGATAGTAACTCCTTGTCAGATGTATACTTTGCAAATATTTTCTCCCATTCTGTGGATTGTCTTTTTGCTCTGTTGGTTGTTTCCTTTGTTGTGTAAAAGCTCTTCAGTCTGATGAAATCCTATTTGTCTACTTGTATTTTCATTGCTTTTAGGGTCTGATCCAGAAAATCTTGGCTCATCACAGTGTCTTAAAGTGTTTCCCCCATGTTTTCTTCTAATAGACTCAAAATTTCAAGTATCACATTTAGGCCTTTAATCCATTTCAAGCTTATTGTTGTAAGAGATAAGCATTGAGTTTCATTGTTCTGAATTGCAATTTTCATTCTTTTGGAGATCCAATTTTCTTAGCAGTATTTATTAAAAAGAGTATCTTTTCCAATGCATGTTCTCAGCACCTTTATCAAAGTTCACACATAGATGTGTGAGTTTACCTCTATCATTTCTATTCTGTTCCACTGGTCTATGGATTTGTTTTTATGCCAATACTATACTGTTTTAATTACTGTAGCTTTACAATATATTAAACAGATCGTATAATCTCTGATTTTGTTATATTTTTAAAGTCAGATGATGCTTCATTATTTCAATATTGCTTTAGCTATCTGGAGTCTTTTGTGGTTCTATATAAATTTTAGTAGTTTTTTTTCTAGTACTGTGAAAAATGTCATTGGGATTTTGATAATTATTTCATTGAATCTGTGTTGACTCCTCCAATCCATGAACACGGAATATCTTTCCATTTCTTTGTGTCCTCTTCAAAGTCTTTCGTCAGTGTTTATTGCTTTCATTGTAGAGATATTTCACCTGTTTTGTTACGTTTATTCCCAAGTATTTTATTATTTCTTATAGGTATTGGAAATGAGATTACTTTATTGATATATTTTAGATGATTCATTATTGGTGTATAACAATGCTACTAATTTTTGTACATTGACTATGTATCCTTCTACTTTGCTGAATTGTTTATTAAGTCCAACAACTTATTACATACATATGTAATCAAAACCTATATATATATATATATATATATACACATATATACATATACATGTAAAGGTCATGGCATCTGCAAACATCGGCAGTTTGAATTCTTCTGTATCAGGATACCTTTTATTTCCTTCTCTTTGCTAATTGCTCTAGCTAGGACTTCTAATACTATGTTGACTAAAACTAGTGACAGTGCATGTCCTTGTCTTCTTCTAGATCATAGAAAAATTCAGCTTTTCTTGTTCAAAATGATATTAGCTATAAGATTGTTACATATTACCTTTATTATGTTGAGGTATGTTTGTTCTGAATTTCACTGGTCAAACTTTTATCATGAAGGATGCTGAACTTTTTCAAATGCCTTTCAAAATCTAATGAGGTGACCATATGATTTTTGTCACTCATTTTATTGATGTTGGGCATGTTTATTGATTTGCTGTGTTGAACACTCCGTGAATCCCTGGATGAATCCACTTATTATGCCAAGTGATTTTTTTTTATTTGACAGATAGAGTTAGACAGTGAGAGAGAGAGAGAGAGAGAGAAAGGACTTCCTTCCATTGGTTCACCCTTCAAATGGCCTCTACGGCTGGCGTGCTGCACTGATCCGAAGCCAGGAGCCAGGTGCTTCCTCCTGGTCTCCCATGCAGGTGCAGGGGCCCAAGCACCTGGGCCATCCTCCACTGCTTCCCAGACCACAGCAGAGAGCTGGACTGGAAGAGGAGCAACCGGGACTAGAACCCGGTGCCCATATGGGATGCCAGTGCCGCAGGCAGAGGATTAACCAAGTGAGCCATGGTGCCGGCCCCAGAAAGTGATCTTTTTAATGTGCTGCTGGATTTGATTTGCTAGTGTATTCTTGAGGATTTTTGCATTTATGTTCCTTGTGGATGTTGGCCTGTAGCTTCCTTTTTTGTTGTGTCCCTGTCTGGTTTTGGTATCAAGGCAATACTGGCTTCATTGAACAAATTTGGAAGAATTCTCTCTTTTTCCATTATTAAAAATAATTTAAGAGAATAGGATCTAATATCAAATACTGAATCACTATCCAATAGCAGCTTGATGAATGAATAACTAACTATATGCGCAGTATTATATATAACTTTACTGACCAGACATTGAATCCTAAACTAAGAAATGGTTGCAGAGTAAGAAGTTTCATTATTTAAAATGACTAAGGTCAGTATATTCAGGAATTTCTGAAGGATCTCAAAGGTTTATTTAAATCCTATGCAACTGTAATTTTCAGGTTTCATATGTCTTTAATGAGCAAGATAATTTCTCTGAGGGTAGAGTAAAATAATCCAAATGATTATTTTCCTACTTAAAAATAACATACTAATAAATTCTTTAAAACAGCTTCTTAATATATTAGTTTCTTAAAATAGCTTCTGGGGGCTGGCGCCATGGTGTAGTTGGTTAAAGCCCTAGCCTGCAGGGCTGGTATCCCATATGGGCAATAGTTCAAGTTCTCATTGCTCCACTTCCAATCCAGCTCCCTGATGATGTGCCTGGGAAAGCCACAGAGGTTGACTTGGGCCCCTTGGCCGCTGTACCCATCTGAGAGACCTGGAAGAAGCTCCTGGCTCTTGGCTTCAGATCTGCTAAGTTCTGGCCCTTGCAGCCATTGTACTTATACTTATTTGTCCTATGAATAATTTGAAATTAATGATTTTAACCTTGGAGCTATTTACATCCAGGAATCTATATAATCAGTAAGTTGACTTGGTTCCATTTTTCCCTCTTATTTCTTTCTTTTCCATTTTTTATTTAAGGTGATACAAATGTTCTTAACAAATTACTTAAGAATAAAACATTTTATGTTGTGATAAAACACCTGCATTGAAATTAGGAGGAGTAATCTATATTTATGAAAATAGGTGTATTTCTTAATCTAGATCGTTTTAGATTTAATGAAAGACATGAAGCTAAAGAAACAAAATATGATTTTTAAGCCAGTTCTAAAGAGAGTGGCACACCACCTACATTGATTAAATGTCATAATACTCTGTAATGTCTTCTTTGTACTGGAAATTACCATATGGGCAAAAAGATTTCTCCTTAACTAAAAGTATCTTGCTGGCAATAAGAGTTACTGCCAAAGACTCCTATGTAGACTGTTTTCTCTGCAAGGCAGTAACCATACTGCAAACTTTTAATAACATACGAGTTTTTTTTTTTAAACTTTTATTTAATGCATATAAATTTCCAAAGTACGACTTATGGATTACAATGGCTTCCCCCCCATACCGTCCCTCCCACCCACAACCCTCCCCTTTCCCACTCCCTCTCCCCTTCCATTCACATCAAGATTCATTTTCGATTATCTTAATATACAGAAGATCAGCTTAGTATACATTAAGTAAGGATTTCAACAGTTTGCTCCCACACAGAAACATAAAGTGAAAAATAATAGATGATTTTTTTAAAATGATGATGAAATCAGATCAGACCTATTGTCATGTTTAATCCCAGTGAGAGTCAAGTTGGGAATTGATAATTTTTTTTTTTTAACAGAGGATCAGTTTATTATGCATTAAGTAAAGATTTCAACAGTTTGCACCCCCATAGAAACACAAAGTGAAATATATTGTTTGAGTACTCGTTATAGCATTAAATCTCAATGTACAGCACATTAAGGATAGAGATCCTACATGAGGAGTAAGTGCACAGTGACTCCTGTTGTTGACTTTACCAATTGACACTCCTGTCTATGGCATCAGTAATCTCCCTATGCTCCAGTCATGAGTTTCCAAGGCTATGGAAGCCCTCTGAGTTCTCCGACTCTTATCTTGTTTAGACAAGGTCATAGTCAAAGTGGAGGTTCTCTCCTCCCTTCAGAGAAAGGTACCTCCTTCTTTGATGACCTGTTCTTTCCACTGGGATCTCACTCGCAGAGATCTTTTGCCAGAGTGTCTTGGCTTTCCATGCCTGAAATACTCTCATGAGCTTTTCAGCCAGCTCCGAATGCCTTTAGGGCTGATTCTGAGGCCAGAGTGCTATTTAGGACATCTGCTATTCTATGAGTCTGCTGAGTATCTCACTTCCCATGTTGGATCACTCTCCCCTTTATTTACTCCATCAGTTAGCGTTAGCAGGTACTAGACTTGTCTATGTGCTCCCTTTGACTCCCAGTTTTTAAGAATAACTTTCCTGATTATTACATCTAAATTAAGAAAATTAATATAATGTTGATTAAGTTAAAAGTTTTTGTTCTGAAATTGTGTATGACTTTCTGCTTTTCAACTATTAGGAGCAGAATAAATGTTATGTAATAATCAACAGGTTAATTACTACTAGGTAGCAATGAATAAAGTACAGCAGAGAATTTTCCTGCCTTTAAATATTATATAATGTCTAAGTTCAAAAACAAATTAAATCATATGTCAAATAAATAGTTGTATGCTGCTTTAATTCTTAGTTTCTACCTGTAAATTTCTGTTGTTTAGATAATATTAAAATAAATATTACTACATCTAAATCAGCATTTGTTCTAAGGGCATTACTTGTACTAATTCAGTTAATCCTCATTATCAACTCTTGTGGTAAGTGCAATTATTAGCTTATTTAATTGATAACATTGCTGATGCACTGAAAGTTTAAGCAGCTTGGACCAAAATATGCAATGAGCAATTGGCAGAGCCAGGGCATACAGCCTGGCAATCTGGCTTTAGGGTTGGGATTCTTGACCATTTTGTTAAACCACAAAATGACCCTTAGGTCTTCTAGCAATTTAGAAAAGATTAAGAATTACCCCGAATTTCTGTGTCTTACTGTAGAAACTTCCTGGAAAGGCATTACGGACTAAATATTGTTTTGCTCTTGGTGATGTTCTGTCAAGAAGTTATAGGATTTTTCAAGTTGGTGTTGTGGCACAGAAGGTTAAACCTCTGCTTGCGTAGCAGGCATTCCATGACCGAGTGACCATTCCAGTCCCAGTGGCTCTGCTTCTGATCTGTCTCCTTGCTAAAGCAACTAGGAAAGCAGTGATTGTTGACCCAAGTGCCCTTGCTACTCATGTGGGAGACTCAAATGGCATTCCTGGCTCTCGGCTTAGGCCTGGCCTAGTCTCATCCATTGCCGTCATTTTGGGGAGTGAACTGGTAGACAGACGCTCTCTCTCTGTCTCTCTTTTTCTCTGTCTTCCTCCCTCCCTCCTTCTCTTCTTCCCACCTTCTCTCTCTGCTGCTCTTTCAAATTAATTAATTAATTAATTTAAAAAGAAGTTCTATGATTTTAGTGGCCCACAAAGCCCTAAAATATTCCATATAAATAAGAAATATATATTTAAGAAATTTGACTGGAAAAAACCTTGGAGTTTGATTTTTCTGTCTCTCAATCAATACTTTGTGATAATCATCTTAAAGTTCAATTATAAATCAATCTATTTGAAACTATCCCCATGTTCTCATACAAGGCTTTAAATGTCAGGGCTTAGCAGTTGGAATTGCGTGCTAAGAGACATCTAGAGATTTCAGAGCAGCAATATGATATGTTCTTATAAGACCTTGGCAGAAGACACTGGGGGAACTGTTCCATCCTAAATACTGTAAGAGTCCTTAGCTATGTAAGGTAGCATATTCTCAGAATCAAGGGATTAAGTCATGGACAGTTTCCTGGGGCTTCCCAAAGAACTCTACTTGATTTCAGCCTTCTGAAACTCGGTGTGGAGAAACCAGCCTCGCCTGACTGGACTTCTAATCTACGGAATTTTAAGGGAACTCATTGTGTTGTTTTGCATTAAAAAAAAAAAAAAAAAAAAAAAGAAGAGAGAGACCTTAGCTTTTGGTAGGAAGCAAGGAATTTTCCAATATACTATGCTGTTTCCTGTCTTCAAAAGTGTCTTATTGTTACATAAGCAATCACCTATGTAGCTTTCTAGTTATGTGTACCATTCATTATCAAAAGAAAACTAGACATTTTAAAACTAAAACATCTAGACAAGGTGAATTTATTGTAGCATCTGAACTACATAGGTCATTTAGGGTGATATTTAATTACAATGGATAAAATATTGGTCAAGTAATCCATACATATTATATAGGTAAGCCACTGACTACTTTCCTTTTTTTCCTCCTTAGGCAAGTTATTATTTATTTTTTTTGAATCTTCTCTGTAACTTTTACAAAGTGTTTAATTTTTTTAAAGTTCAGTTTTGTTAAATACACTGTAAGACCTCTGTGAATAGAATTATGAAAAACCAACACTGTCATAGGGCAGATTCCACCTTGCTTTATCCTACAAAGCAGAAGAGTGAACTCTGAGATGAGGCATATTTTATAGCAGAATTGATCTACCTTTACTTATATTCTTTTTTTTTTTTTTTTTTTTTTTTTTTTTGACAGGCAGAGTGGACAGTGAGAGAGAGAGACAGAGAGAAAGGTCTTCCTTTTGCCGTTGGTTCACCCTCCAATGGCCGCCGCGGCCAGCGCGCTGCGGCCGGCGCACCGCGCTGATCCGATGGCAGGAGCCAGGAGCCAGGTGCTTTTCCTGGTCTCCCATGGGGTGCAGGGCCCAAGCACCTGGGCCATCCTCCACTGCGCTCCCTGGCCACAGCAGAGAGCTGGCCTGGAAGAGGGGCAACCGGGACAGAATCCGGAGCCCCGACCGGGACTAGAACCCGGTGTGCCGGCGCCGCTAGGCGGAGGATTA
Source organism: Oryctolagus cuniculus (assembly GCF_051225735.1). NCBI lineage: Eukaryota > Metazoa > Chordata > Mammalia > Lagomorpha > Leporidae > Oryctolagus > Oryctolagus cuniculus. The sequence goes on along the minus strand of NC_142870.1, from coordinate 52,012,512 downwards.
GCCTAGTGAGCCGTGGCGCCGGCCTACTTATATTCTTAAACAGACCATGAACCTTGCATGCTACCCTGTGGGAATAGACATAGTTCTCTGGACAGGAAGAGGCATTTAAGTCTCCCATATGCTTATCATGTTTCCAATTTCAGGGAAAACACACTGAAAACAAAGCCCCAATCAACACAAAGATAACACATTAAATTAGCACAGTGTAAGGTGTTTCAGAATGTTTCTTTGTAAGAAGAAAATGATTGTTGGATGAATCTTTAAAAAGCTTTGATAGGTTCTTAGAATAGAACCAAAATAAATGGCACAATTGGTAACAATATAAAAATCTCTAGGGGGTAGATATGTTCTCAACTGAGAATTTAAATAGCCTCACATAAGATTTATATTTCTTAGATTCAAACTTACTCAAATGACATTATGATAAAGGAAGCATTCATGCTAATAAGAAGGCTTAACTAAGGTTAAAGGCCAAAACTATTTAAAGAATCCAAATAGAGAAGTAAAAAATGAACTAGCAGAATCTGGAGATTATTTAAAGTCTCTTTTAAGATTTTTCATGTGTTTCTGACAGGAAAAAAAATCGAAATTCTCTTTGTAAATGATCAAGAGCTTGATATCAAATGTATCCTGAGGTTTTTTAATGCACTGTCAGTCTATCATAAAAATGATGGTGCTCACTTATGTAAGCATAATTTTATAAATTGGACATTGAGGTTTTAAGAACCGGGAATTCCTCATTTATGGATTATAGGAAATCCAAAGGACTCCTGAAATTGTATGTACATATTTACATATGTGCTCACATGTCCATTTTTCAGGGGAAAAGAGTCTGTAGCCTCATTTGATTTTTAAAGTCTAGACTGGGGAGGGAGTTTAAAAAATCACCAAGATTTCACCTGATCCTTTAGTTACCAAAGAGTCTCATTTTTTACCAGGAATCAAACTACAGTCTATAGTGGATCTGAGTCCATGACCTATACCATGCTATCAGGATCATGTGTTCTTAGGAGTCCTTAATTCAACAGCTCTGCAATAGATAGAAGTTTTTATAATCACTTATTTCAAGGTTTAAATCATACCTTCAAGTTTTTATATGTTCCCATACTGAGTTTCCTAACCTAAGTCTTAAACTTACCATTGTTACATTTTAAATCTTTTTTTAAAAGATTTATTTATTTATTTGAAAGTCAGAGTTACACAGAGAGAGAAGAGGCAGAGGCAGAGACAGAGACAGAGACAGAGAGAGAGGTCTTCCATCTGCTGGTTCACTCCCCAATTAGCCACAATGGCCGGAGCTGTGCAGACCTGAAGCCAGGAGCCAAGAGCTTCTTCCAGGTCTCCCACACAGGTACAGGGTCCCAAGGACTTGGGCCATCCTCTACTGTATTCTCAAGCCATAGCAGAAAGCTGGATTGGAAGTGAAGCAGCCAGGACTCGAACCGGTGTCCATATGGGATGCTGACACTGCAGGTGGCAGCTTTACCCTCTACACCGGCATCTTAAATCATTTTTTGGTAACCTTTAGTGTATATCTTTTCAAATAAGTCAAGGAACCAGAGGATGTGGCACATGCTCTTCTGAATCCACTAACTTTTAACAGTAAAGTGAAATCAACCCTGACATTACCCAGCTAGTCCCTTTTGCACTAGGTGTAGAATAACTGAAACAGATGTTTTGCGGATGTTTTGAAGGGGTTATTTGACTGGAATGACAGGCTCATGCCATTTCCCTTGCCCTTCTTTGGCTGTGTGTGTTTGGTTTGCCAAGCAATCAGTGACCCTAAGTGTCTCTCCCCCCCTACAGAAGTAGCAATCACCATTTTCTCCTTTCATATCTGCCTTATAGCCCCCATACCAGTTTTTAAATAGTAGCTGTTTGGCAGTGTTTCTTTCTAAAGCCTACAGCTTCACAAGCTTTAGAGGGAGAGATTTCTCTAGGGAGAGCTGTTCTCTAGCGCAGTTTTGAGTAGGGCCTGTATCAGGGCTTGAAATCACATAAATGGCAAGGAATAAAACTAGGAGTTAGTAATCTAGAGGAAGGATTTTCTTATTACTACAGTTTCTATTTTGAATGAATTTTTTTCAGTATTTTACTTTGCACATTTAATCTAGTTTTTCTTTTTGTGATTCCCTTCATAATTAGTTTTTGGCTTAAGTAGGTATACTCACTTGTAACGCCCCTTTCAGAATAACTGACAACATTTTCAATTGCATAAATGTATAAAATATACACACATCAATTAAGGGAGAGGTTTCTTAAAAACTAAACCACTGTGTTTTATGCTATGTACACTTATTAGAATAATATTTTGCTAAAGATAAAGTAAGGCAAATTTTTATATATGACACAGAAAAAATATTTAAATAATCATCATCATTGGAAGTACTATAGCCAATAGGAATTGTTTTGTTGCAAGTCATTAATTTTGAAATGTCAGGTGGTGGATCCAAAAGTTACTGACTTCTTTGAATGTCAGAAAAATATGAAAAAATATGAAATGATTTGTTCTAATTTTTTTCTGAGTTTCAGTTTGATTATATTTAAAGTGTGTATACACCTTTGCGCTGTTGATTTTCCTTGGTAGCTTGAGTTCACACCAATTTTCCTTAACTCATTTTATATTCCTTCAATGTCTGCCACCTAATCTTACATATGTATTACTGATTTTTTTCTGCAGCTCTCTATATGCATCAAAACCTGATAATATTATAGTCACTGGATCCTAGATTTTCTGTAGCTTCAAACTTATTTATCATTCATGGCTCATTTCTAACATCTAAACCATATGCCTTCTGAGTAAAAACAAATTCTTTGACTGGATTGTGCATGCAATATTTGCCCTGACTCTATATCAGATAGGATTTCGCATGAAATATGAGAAGGAAAATATTGATAATCATTGTTAATGGACTGTGAAGACATTTTCATACTAGCTCAGGGCTGTAAGTACTTTGCTGTAAAAATGATATTGTTAGATATGCTATTGGTTTATAGAAAATTGATTGGTGAATCAATTTCCTAACATGAATAGTTGGGGGACAATAGTCAGAATATAAAAAGGGTTGGCTATTTGAGTATAGGGCTCATCCAAATCTTTTTCCAAAAGACAAATAAATGCATAATATTAAACCATATTATTCATCATATAGTAATTACAAATATGGGCTTTAAATGCCCGTGTGTTTATATTTTTCCTGTTACGTGATTCAGAAAAAGTAGAGAGGGAGTCTTACTCCATCTTTGCCATTTCCTTTGAACCTAACACAAGTATACAGAGAGGAGATGCTCAGGTGCATATGGCAGAGAGGTTTTTTTCTTTTTTTTTAATATCACATACATTTAAATACAAGCAGGCAAACTGGAGAATGCTCAGAAGAATATTCCTTCAACTAAAGAGATTTTAAGATCACCACAAAGGAAGTAGTTGGGAGACCTTCAGAATTTTTTTTCTATAATGTATCTATTTATAAATCCCAGAAATTATTATTTTTTTTGTTGCACAATACTGGTCAAAATTGGAAAACTTGTTGGTTTAAAGCATACATTTGAATCTGGTAGAATCTAATCTCTACATATAAATTTTACATATAATACATATAAATATTATTCATATTACATATATAAATTTCCTACAACTGAAAGGAAATTATAAGCTGAAATTCTGTGATTCAATCACATTCAGAGTAAATAGCACATATGGATGTGTACTAAGTATCTGTACTAAGAAGTCCTGGTTTCTAACACACATTGCAATGGTTGACTGTTAAGCAAATTTAAGATACTTCATGATATCAATTATTGTTGTGAAATGACAACAAAACTGAATGAAGCTTTCATATATTACTCCAACACTATTATCATATAATTATATCTCTCAATGTCTTAATTATTCTGCTTTCACCAGTGTATGGTAAAAACATGAAACTGGAGGAGGGCTCTGTCATAAGGTAAGCTATTAGGCCAAGGCTTTGTGTATAAGCAATACTCTATAGCATATAAAAATGTTTCATATCACCTTCAAATAGTGTTTGACCACAGAATTTATCAACTAACTAAAGGAAACAAAGAGAGCAAACATTATTTAAAGTGTAACCTGATAACATATTTAATAAAAGAGGCATATTAATTCTTTTTAAGGAGATATAATTTGATTTTAATAGGGAAGAATAAGTGGGAGGAGACTGCTTCAAAAATAGAATTCTACATTTTTGTCATTCTAATTTATTCGCTTCTCCATTCCAATGTGCTCTTTCCCCTATTTTCTCCTTTCCTCTTCTCTAAATTTATTTTATCAGGTGACTACTATGGGAAAGGCATTTCATTATATACTTGCTATTCAACTTTCAGCCAACACTTCCTGGTGCTAATCTCTATTTGAAGCTAGGGATAATAACTCCTCACTATATGACCTTTCTGGAAATGAGAAATTTTATAAACCACTGACAGATACTACATAAATACTGATTTCAGGCTTGTCTGCTTTCTGGGTCTCATGATTTAGTGGTTCTCTTATTGTTAAAATTAGTGTAAAAATAAGTACTACAGAAATAGTGTTCTTTTACTGGGCAGTATGACATGATGCAAACAAACTATTTTGTATGAGACGTAGTCACTTATCCCATCTTTATTAAAATAATAATTGAGAATCAAATTAGTAAGATCTCTAGAACAGTTTTTGTGATTCATTGAATGACACAGCAAATGTCTTATGAGACCATCAAAACAGTGTGACATATAATCAATAGGTAGAAAACTAATTTTTTCCCAGTAGACATCAACTTTCAGCTAACTATTTAAAGTGTCATGATGTGGGCAATGGGAAGAACTGCTTCTTGCCCTCAAAGCGATGTCTTAAATCTGAAGGATCATCAGTTCAGCTATCAAAAGACAAAGAAATTCTTTACTTTTTTTCTATAAATGAAACAGTAAAAACTTCCCGTGATTACTGCTTCATTTTTATTTACACAGCCTATAAAGGAAATTCTGGAGAAATAAGCTATTGTTGAATGGGAGAGGATACAAATTATCTTTAGAATCATAGCAGTCCTTATTGAAAAACATGAAAGTATATGGCGATCAGTTTTCAAAGTGAGATAAGCCAGGAAAAGTGAGTTAACTTTAGTTTGAGGGAACAAAATTTAGAATAATCTATAAACTTTTCATGAAGCAATTTTGTCAAACCTGATTTGTATGTAAGTTATGAAAAAAAAAAACAGGTCTTTTTTTCGGTTTTTCCTCTTATGATATCTGGAGGCGAATTTGGCTTAAAGCCTAGAAGACTACAGTGCTAGAATGTTCTTTTAAATACATCTCTGGAAAGCTGTTTCTATGTTTGTGCTGTAGAGAGATTATCTTCCTTGTCTTATTCTCCATGGCTGAATGATAGGGTTATTATTATTATTTTTTTTATCAATGATGTTGAATAATTCAAGCCACTACTAAACTTCATAGTGTCATTTCTCCCAAATATATCTAAATTCACCAGATTTGTCATTTCAAAAAAAGGGTTAGGTCATTAAACTACAAATCATCTGTTCATCTAAATTCTAATTACTCAGTTGTTAATTATGTGTATGAAAGATACATTTTCTTATTGCAGTCAAGAGCTCAGCTTATATAGATTTTTCTTTCTGATTCTTTGTAAGAACAATGAAAATACCCAGCAAAATTCCTGTGCAACTGATACCATTTCTATTTCTAGGTAGAAGGTGGCATAACACCAATTAGAATTAAATTTCCTAATCTATAATTCAAACAATTTGATTCCTACTCTGGAAGCTATGAAGCCCCTAGTCATGTCAGTAAAGTATACAATGATAAAACTAAATGTCATCAGCATCAGTTTATAGTTTGTTGCTTTTTATATGTTTTGATTAAGTAGACAAGGGCACCAGAAAGACAACAGAACAAAATCAGTGAATAATCTTAGGCTTGGTTGATATAATTATGTTAAGAACAGCAAGAAATGTGCATACTGGTGTTTTGTTTTTATTGGCTGTCTCAGTCTTCTCAAATATTCCCATTATATTGCTGGCTAGGCTACGCTTCTTGAACACATTGATGTCATTATCATAAATTCTAGCACTATCATTAATTATAGTAAAAAGTACACAATTTATGAGAAAAATTAATAGAAATTTTCAATTTGAATCAATACTCACTCTATTTTGCTAAGATATATATGAAATATAAAGGCGATTTTAATTCTTCAGTACAAATGAGAGAAGCAGCTGGATATTTGCTGAATGACAGGGAAGAAACAACGTGTGACTGCAGTCATACCACAGATAATTCACAAAGTGTTCTACTAAAATCTGCGAATGCATTTTAAACTGCTCAACAGCCTATATTTTTCTCAGTGATCAAATATGGCTTTGGTCAAACTGGTATTTTTAGGAAGGACTGAGTCTTAATTTTCTTTCTCAAAAATTTTACCCAAATTTGCTACTTTCTGGCATACCTTCAAATAATTTTTATTTAGCAACACAGAAACTTAATCTTCATCAGCTCTTATAAATGTGGTCAAGAACACTTAGCTTATAATTCTTTTTTCTGGCCAATTCCAAGCAGCAAAGTACCTGAAAAAATTCATCTTTGTTTTATTCTTGAGTTACAAATTAGGGGTCTGAGGCTCTAGTTCTTACTTATGTAGAAATTTTCTCAGAAGTAGAGGCAGCACTATGTTAATTGGGTGTTTAGGGTTCAGTTCCTTATGCACTTCTTTGATGCTATTTTCACATAATTAGGTATCACGTATATGGCTCTGGCACCCAAAAAGAGTCACTTGCAATTCTCTAAACAATATACTTTAGAAATACTCATTTTTGTGCTATGGGTCCATCAATTGTGAGCACAGTCCTACTACTGTAGATGGTGGCAGAAAACTTCACCTGAAATACCTACCAGCAGGAATCCTGGGGGGCAGAGATCCTCCCCCTGGCACTGGATGCGGGGCCTGGATGCTATTTAAAAACCCTGCCCTCAGGAAGCTGGGGCAAAACGTCTCCACCCCAATGGCTGGGAAGGATCCTTTTAAGAGATAAAAAGTGACATTAATCAAAGTCTTCTATACGTAAAAGTTGTTGTCAATTACTTGGAATGAAATCAACAAAGCTGATAAATCTTACAAAGAAGCTATGAAATTAGAGAAATGGGATGCATTTTTACTTACACATTTATAAAAATCAATGTATATTCTTGAAAAGAAAGCTCCTCTTGCTACAATCAAAGAGGGTTTAGAAGCACTGGAATGCTAAGATAAAAATTCTAAACCTGCATTTAGAACATAGTTGTGCTGTGCAATGACAAAGCGGATATAAATGCCAGTCATTGATGTTTATTTGCAGAGTTCACACCCACATGAGAACAGACATGCAGAAAGTAGCCACAGTGGGATGTGAGAACTGTGCTGTGCCAAAAGGAGCAGTAGGGTTTACTTTAGGCTATCAGTACTGCTGTTTAAAACTGGGGAGATGTCTACACAAACAGTAACTGTATACATTTTTGAAACAGGAATAAAAAATTAATGTACACAATTCTTAATTTGTCAGATTTTTCTGATAGGGACAAGACATGAGAGTTTGCAAAGGCAGAACCACATGCGTTTTCATGATTGAGAAGACTATTATGAAATAAGGAAAGTACTTGCAAATGTGTCCATTACATTTATATAATGAATCACAGAATAAATGACTATCAGGACTGGACAACACTTTGGAGATCAGCCAGTCAAAATCTCTCATTTTGCAGAGCAACAACTCTGTCAGCAGAGGGGAAGTGATATGACACAGAAGGTAGACTATGAGGGCACATTCTTCCTGCTAGAGAAGAAAAATAAAGAATGAACCAATTCCTGTTTGGGAGATTGCTAGCTTTTGAATACAAATTGTAAAGCCTGACTAATGTTGAAATTAGGAGCCTCAATGAATTGAAAAATGCCAAAATCACTCAGTTAATATACACAAAATATCCGTGAGTGGGCAGCACTGGTTACTGTTATGGCCAGTCTAAGAGGAAATCACAGTGGTATCCTAAAAGCAAGTTCCACTGATGGCTGTAAGACGTTTCTCATTTGGTCCACCTGGAACTCCCACCAGGTCAAGCAACTCTACATGTCCCATCTGCAGTGAGACTCTCCTCCCACATGTAGATCTGGTGCTCAGGCCCATGTTTGTGAAGAGAATTTATTCTGTATTTTTGGCACAAAATTTCCACCAAATATAAGTTAAAACTTGAGGTTCCTTTGATTGTGAGTTATAATTAAAGGGACCTTGGATGCTATCCTCTGTATTTCTTGCTTCTATTCAGAAAGCCTGAGGTTGTGGCGCCGTAGGTTAATAGGTGGCCTGCGACGCCGGCAGCCCATGTGAGTGCCACTTTCAAGTCCTGGTTGCTCCACTTCCAAATCCAGGTCCCTGCTAATAGCCTGGGAAAGCAGCAGAAGATGGCCCAAGGGCTTGGGTCCCTGTACCCACATGGGATACCCAGATCCAGTTCTAGCCTCCTGGCTTCCACTTGGCCCAGCCTCAGCTGTTATAGCCATTTGGGGAGTGAAGCACCACAGGGAAGGTCTTTGTGTCTCTATCTCCTCCTCTCTATCTGTAACTCTACCTTCCAAATAAATCAGTACATCTTGAAAAAAGAAAGAAAGAAAGGAAGAAAATCTTGGATCTCTTAGCCCTCTAGACATAATTTTACATGATGACAATGCTACAATGTGTATTTTAGTGGGTGATACCCATACATTGTGGTTTGCATTAAAAGAAGCATACAAAGAAAACTGCATACAGATCAACTAGGTTTGTTATTGATCTTAGGGGGCCTTAGTAAACTGGCCCCTTAAATAGCAAGAACTGTGGCAAAAGCACCAAATGTTTGGCCAGAAAGAGTTCTGTGGTAGCTTACAAGGAACAGTGGAGCTAATCTGCCTTCATGAGTGCATGGAATATTTATCATTAACCACAGAGTTAATGTGCACCTGTGTGCAATGTTTCCCACACAAGGCAGTTTCCACATTGCAGTGTTTCATCATTGTCTGGAAAAACACTCATAACGAAGGCATTCCACTGAATACCAGGTGGAGGTAATTATATCATACATTTATACAGCATTCTTATTTAAAGTTACAAAAGAAATGGTGTTGTTACAATAGAGAAAATAATCACAAGAAATACAGATTTTATTATATGCTGTAGAAAACTAAAATAATGCAGTTGTAGCTGATTACGGATTTATTGAAGCTAAGTAGGAGGAAGTATAGATCAAGAATATTAGATCATAAAGAAAATAAGAAAGCCATGTACAGCAAAGAAAAAGAGATATAAATGCAATTACCTTAAAGAAAATTTGAAGAAAAACAGACATATAGAGCAGTGACTCTAAATTATTACATTACTTATTTAAAGATTTTTTCTGGGTTTTCCTATTTTTCCATCATTATTTAAAACTGTTAATTTAGAAAGGATGTCATTATTTTAACTTCTTGAAAGAAACTGAACACAAATATTATTTTATTGCTATGATTATGTTGATGACTGTGTTTACTGTTGTGACAGCCTGTCATGCTTAATAGCAGCTTCCATTTTTCTAAACTTGCTGCATCATTCACACTTGCTTTGTTATGTTTCTTTGCCATGGGTAAACAGGTCTTTCATTTATTGTGGCATCTCTTCATTTAGGAATTGACATTTTTTTTATAGCTGAAAAAATATTAAACAGAAAGCCTTAGGTACCTGAATAAATATTCAGTTGATTATTATTATGGGATAATAATACCTTATCATTTTTCTCCTTAAGGTCCGTCATGACAAGAAAGATCACATCAACACTACAACCCTGATTTTTCACAAGTCGGTTGGGAAAATACCCATTTTTTTTTGTTACAAATTTCCTTATCTTTTAATCAATGAGAGATTTAAGATTTGAGATTTGCTAGTAAATAATTTGAATCTAGTTTGCTTCATTGCTCAAGCCGATGACTGACTCTGACTTGATGTTTCTGATTTATGTATTTCAGAGGCAGAGAGATAGAGATATAAAGCTCCAGTCTGCTGGTTTATCCTGAAATGCTCACGATGGTTCCCTGATGGTAATCAAAACTGGGGGCTTGGAACTTAATCCAGATCTCTCAGGTTGGGGCAGGAACCAAATCACTCTGGCTAGCATGCTTACCCTGCAGGGTTTTCATTAGCAGGAAGCTGCATTCCTAAGTCAGAGCTGGGAATAAACCAAAGTATTGGCATCTTAATCATTGTCTTAACCACAAGGCTAAACATCTGCCCCATGGTTTTTGTTTTGTTTTAATAAACAATGTCTTAACTCTATAGCAGGACAAATGGCAATTTCCATGAGTATTTTGTTTTTAATTACATTCAGTGGAATATTTAATGTAAATTAGATTTTAAATGTAATGAGAATGTGCCTCTAGCCATTACATGTTTGATATACAAAATATGTCACTTCACATCTGCTTTGCAAAAATTCTAATACTTGATTTTCTAGTGTGGTAATGATCTCGAGTCTTTCATTAGCACAGTGGTTCTCAGCTTTGACGGTAACTTCTGCTTTAGGGAGCATGATAAATTATGAGAGGAAAGGCGTTACTGGTGTTCAGTGGGTGGAAAGTTGAAGGAGTTGCAATGAGTGGTATATTTCTTGCAAAGAGGATAATTCTTTTCCCAAATGGTAGCAGCACTCACTGAAAAATATTGTACAAAAGTAAAGAATCATAAAATAATGCTGGTTACTAGTGCATATAATGACACCAGTGTTTAAAAAGCCAAGTTGTTATGGCCCAGATTCTGACATCTGGCTTTATTAATTGGTGGGACATTCTGATCACTTATTTGATCTGGAGGTAAGCTAGCCTGCAGAGTAATCAGTTTTCAAATAATTCTAAGAAAATATATTTCACAATTAATCTCCATTGAAGAACACCCTTCTGCCAATTTGTTATTGCAGCAATCTCCCTGAAATAACTTTACTTTGAAATTAGATATCATTAAGAATTTGCATAAACAAAAACAAACTAAACTATGACCTTAAACCCAATTAGGGCTCAATTTCTTAAACTCAATGAAAGTTATAACATGCTGTCTTATAGGGCTGTTTGTGAATATCAAATGGAAAGCAAATAGTCATAAATACAAGCCCATTTTTTTTCCTAAAAAAACACTTCAGGTTTCTCTTTTAGGAAATTATTAATGATTAATAAAATTTTCCAATGTAGAACTCCTCCCTACTACATATTTGCACAATCTCCCAATGGAAGAAATCCTTTCTTCAAATAATATGGTATTGCTAATTTAATTTGATGCCATAAAGTTTAATAATAGGGCAATATCAATATAACATGAACTTTTGAGATGATTCCTTCAAATTATTTTCATTAGGCTCCATTTTCATAAATGCCCATTTTGATCAGTGAGTGGGTAATAGATATATTGGCTTAATTAAGACAAATAATTTAGAATTGGAAACAAATATAGGCACAATTATGCATGTTTGAGGTGGTATAGAAAGATTAATTTGCTTATTACTGAATTTGGTCCTTTGTTATAGCCTGGTCAGAGACAAATTTACTTTATTCAATATTTTTCAAAATTGTAGTGGTGGGTATATCAGGAGAATGCATGGAAAATGAGCAAAAGAAAGAAAATATTAGAAATTTGATTTCTTTATCTCATCCTTCAGTAGTTGTCATTTTTTGTATCTTTTGTACATATACATAATATGGCACTTTACTAGTTGATATAAATATACTTATAATACCCCCAGCAGGAATGCTCATACATTTTTATTGTTAAAGTTCTGCCATCAGAGAATTTTAGATATTACTTGTCTAAGCAACGAAACAGTGAGAAAAATGCCAAAGTAAATGATTTGATTCAAGGACTTGATCAATTAGGGCAAGGCCTTGATTTTCCCTGGCCCAGGGAAATGATCCTAAAAGATCAGGTTGCTCTTTACACTGTAGTTTTCAAACTGAGAGATAGATTAGTAAATATATAAGACAGACCCAAGTAAAAAACAGAACTTGGTAAGTTCTCTTTTCAGTCCCTAAAATAAATTCAACAATTACCTTATGAAAAGCAAGAATGGTGTAATTAAATCTAAAAAAAGAAACCTGCCCCAAACTACTGGGGAAACTATTAAAAATATAGCTTTCTTTCATGTTGTAACAAACTTGGCCATAAATATGTGGCATTTCATGTATTTATGAAATACATATATCATGTATTCATGTACATAGGCCTGTGTATAGTGTGAGTATTATTTGAAATCAAGCATGGAAAAAATTGAACTTGCAATCAGATCCTAAATCTTTAAATTTTGTACAAATAATATAGTGAATATTATTTAAAAATATTATTTCATATTTCAAAATATATTTATTTCAAACTTAAATAGTTTACGTAAATAAGTATAAAAATTTGATAAAAAGTAAGGCATGGCACATATATGACTTGAAAATAAATACGTATTAATACAATGGAGAGTTTTGGCTCAAAAACATTTAATGAGAAGGACATGACCAAAAATTTGGAAAGGGGTAAATTGAGTTCTTCTGCATTCAGAAGACAGGTTCCTTTTTTATCATTGAATTTAAAGTATTGAGTTCTGTTACTGGTAAATGGTAGTTACTTCATAACTGGGTTGGATTAATGATGGAACCTCAAGGCCGGTGCCGCGGCTCACTAGGCTAATCCTCTGCCTTGCGGCACCGGCACACCGGGTTCTAGTCCCGGTTGGGGCGCCGGATTCTGTCCCGGTTGCCCCTCTTCTAGGCCAGCTCTTTGCTGTGGCCCGGGAGTGCAGTGGAGGATGGCCCAGGTGCTTGGGCCCTGCACCCCATGGGAGACCTGGAGAAGCACCTGGCTCCTGCCATCGGATCAGCGCGGTGTGCCGGCCGCAGCGCGCCGGCCGCGGCAGCCATTGGAGGGTGAACCAATGGCAAAAAGGAAGACCTTTCTCTCTGTCTCTCTCTCTCACTGTCCACTCTGCCTGTCAAAAGATAAAAAAAAATTAAAAAAAAATTAAATGATGGAACCTCTGAGCTATAGTAAGAGCAACTCTATCTATCTATCTATCTTCCATCTAATTCCATTTGTCCTGACTTTGTCAGACTGTGTATCTCCCTCTATCCTTATGTAACTCAAGTTTTCTCCCTATAGGCCTTTTCTTTTCCTGTTAAAATAATTTTTAGCTTTATATATTCCTCTACCACTAAGAGAAGTAAAGAAGGAAACCATAAACTCGTTACATGTGAACAAATACTTATTAGTTTTCTGTGGTGATTGATAAGGCCACAGACTCAATAAATTTACATAATCAGTGAGGAACACCAGAAAGAATTAACAAGAGACATTTTCTTGGAAAACATTGGAACAACGCATCATTTTCTTGATGGAGACCTTTATTTTGGGTCTTTCAAACTGGTAACACACAATCTAGGAAAGGTGAAGGTGCTCTATGTTAGCAAAGAAAGGGTCACCACCTCATCGCAATGCATGGGCCATGCCAGCTGGGAATCCATGTAGTCTCCCCTAATGCGATCAGAAGACGTTCAGAGTAAGACTTCAATACGTTCAAGTTAAATAAGTGGATACATAAATGATACATAAAAAGTGACAACTTTCTCCTTAGGCAAATGTCTTGCTAGAATCTAAGGAAGTATCCTGCCTACTCAATTTGCTTCCTGTGCCAATAGCAACTTTCGATAGCTGGAACAGATCTAATTTTTCAATTAGGCTTAGGCTGTGAAAGACAGCTTTACATGAACAACTCATTCATTTATCCTTCATTGATTTTTTTCATTTATTCAGTAAATACTTTTGAAGCATCTGTTACTTTTTTACCAAAGATATATATTTTAATACAACAATAGGAAATCAATAATTTTTGATACGACATTATTGTTTTCAGGAAATATTCTGTGAAGCCAAAGATACATTCACAGAATTTTATCCATTTTTCAGATTCCTATGGATAGAAATATTCTTATAATTAAATTACTATTTTATTCTTTCCTTGGACAGTTAATTTTAACCCAGATTCTTCAGTGCCAATTACAATTAAACATCACATAACAATTACTGTGTTTTCTATTTTTTAACTTTGTTTAATTCTTCAGGTCACTGCAATATGAATTTTATAGATCTCTCACACTGCTATTGTTCAATAGGTCACCATAAAAACATTGAAACAAAAAGGGAATTTTCATGGCTTGGTTTTTATGAGTTTTTTTTTTTTTTCAGAGCTTTCAGAAAGAAATGATTAGCCTCCACTGAATCATTTTTAATCTTTTAGACCTTGTAGAATATGCACAATAAAATTATGGTTTCTGTGAATTATTTTTTAAAACAATAGCATTAGGAAGGAGAACAGAAATTTCTTGAAGCTAATTAAAGATGAGATTTTTCTTGAAAAGTTAATTTAAATTTATATGTAAAAACAAAGTTCTTTAACTTTTTTAAAAGCAATTATAAACAAAATTAAAACAAAAAAGATATAAAAGATCAGTGAAATGAAATTGATATACCATTGGCCTAACTAGTGAGAGAAGGGAGAGAGAGACCTAAATTACTAAAATCAGATATGAAAAAGGGAATATAACAATGGCTATCACTGAGGTAAAAAGAATCATCAAGAATTATTACAAAGAGCTATATGCCAACAAATTGGAAAATCTAGAAGAAATGGATAGATTCCTGGACACATACAATCCACCAAAATTGACTGATGAAGATACAGAAAACCTAAAAAGACTGATAACCAAGTCAGAGATTTAATAAAAAATAAAGACCCTCCCAACAAAGAAAAGCCCTGGTCTGGATGGCTTCACTTCTGATTTCTACCGAACATTCAAAGAACTAATTCCAACTATTCTCAAGCTATTCAAAACAACTGAAAGGAAGGGAATCTTCCCAAACTCCTTCCAAGAGGCCAAGAGCACCTTAATTCCAAAACCAGAAAAAGATACAACAAAGAAAGAGAACTACAGACCAATATCCCTGATGAGCATAAATACAAACATCTTCAAAAAAATACTAGCTAATCGAATCCAACAACACATCAGCAAGATCATTCACCCGGACCAGATGCCTGATTTTCCTTATCTGTAAAAGGGTGCCCTTGGACTAGAACTCCCCTTGAGTTTCTTTTAAGTCTGGAAATCTGTTTACATATTTTTTTATTTCATTTGCTGCACTGAAATAAGCCTACATTTTTTCCCAGATGGGGGTTGTTCCAGTGGTTTCATCTATGTTTATAGTTAGCGGGACTTGATATCATAATTATAAAAAAGTTTCCTGGAGGCCTGCATTATGGTGTTGCTGGTAAGGCTGTTGCCTCGCCTGCTAAGCCAGCATCCTATATGGATGCCGGTTCAAGTCCTAGCCGCTCTACCTTCAATCTAGCTCCCTGGTAAGGCACCAGGGAAAGCAACAGAAGATGGTCCAAATTCATGGGCCCTTGTGCCCTTGTGGGAGACCTAGAAAAAGCTTCAGGCTCCTGGCCTTGGCCACTGGGGAGTGAATCAGTGGATGGAAGATCTCTCTCTCTCTGTTTCACTCTCTCTATCTCTCTAACTCTGCTTTTCAAATAAATAAAATAAATCTTGAAAAGAAAGTTTCCTGAATAAATTGACAATCTACTAATATCAGGTTCAATAGTGAACATGCCTAGTTGAGGCCAGGCAGAATTTTGAATACTCACTCTACCATTCACTAACTGATTGACTTGGAGAAATTATTTACTTTCTCAGACACTCAGTTTCCTCATTTGAAACATGAGGTAATTAATGTACACCATGTCTTACTATAAATCTTACAGTAATTATTGGTGGCTAATAGCAAATATTCAATAAATGGCGAGTTTTTACTCTTTCTCCTCTTCTTCTTTAATTTCTTAAACTTGAACTACCATTTCATGTCTTTGCACCACCCTGATAATAGGCCCTTCAGGTTTTGTCAAAACAGTGCCTGACATCCCTGGGAACATCTTTCTCTCTCTTGTCTCTACTGTGCAAGCACAGTATTCGTTTACAAGTTTGTAGAACCAAACTCAAATGCCTTTAGGGACCCACCAGTGGCAATAAATAAATATATCAAATAAGTGACAAAGACATTCAGTTGAAGTGAAAAGTGAATGTCTGTCTAAAGACAATGAATTCAAACATTTAAAAAAACACTGTAGAAATCACACACACATCTGCTGGATGACTTCTGAGTGTGAGCTGTGTGCTCGTGTCTTCTGGATTACCTGTTTGTCTTATTCACACTGATTCGACTCTTTAAGGCAGGGGTGAGTCAAACATGTGTTAGTCTACTCCATACACCCTGTCCCAGAACTCGCACACAGTACCAGCTCTGTGTAATATTTACCAACCTGAATTAAAATCATCTTTACATCTTTATATCAATTGCTCAAAGGTAGTCTGACATTGCATTTTCTTGATGTCAGAACTTTCAAAATCATGTAAGTTCCAATGCAGTTTATGATTTTCTACCTTAAATGCTTACGAAGAACCAGTGGTTAGAAAGAGACTAAAATTATTAAAATTCTAAAGATGTTTTTATCTAAGAACCGATGATGGAGTGAACTGCTTTTGAAAAGCATGTCCTTCCCCAAGTTGGGTCGCCCTCCAGGACACCTGCTTCAGTGGATTCCTACTTGCTTGTTTCTTTCTGAGGTCAGACTTACAGAACGTCTGTTCTTCAAAAAATGTTTTATACCTCAGGTGCCACAGAGTCAGCTAAGGAGTTGTTAAGTAGCACTTATCAACACATATGGGAGGTAGGTCTATTAAATTTCATAGCCTAAGTGTGCTATGAATTCATTATTTATGAACTGTGGGTGGATGTGTCATGTTATTAAACTGAGGTTTGCACCTTCAGCACACCAGATAAAGAGGTCACAGGGCAGGCTGCATCTGCCTCTTTGTAATTTTCTGAAGCTGTCTGCACCCTAAACTGGTCATTTGTTGCTAGTAAGTATGCTGCTGATACATACATCAGGTTGCTGCTTTCTAGTATGCAAAGTGGGAAAAAGAAAGGTCTGGATTTGTTTTCACTCATGAATATAATCACAGCCCCCTTGGCAGCTTTATCTTCAAACAAATATGCTAACGCAAGATATTTCTTGTTTAAGGCTAAGAAGCTCAAATTCTTTTAGAAGCCTTGCTAGGTTTTTCAGATAAGAATGATGCTCATTTGACATCTATAGGGTATGGATGGAGGTGGCAGGATAATTTGGTTATGGAACTACCGTATTGGACATTTGGTCTTGAAAATTATAATGGGATAAAGTTAGTCTTGAAAACAACTGGGAGCAGCCAATAGAGAATGAAACTAAGCAAGGCCCTAATAGTATAGTAATTCTGATATAATAAATGTATGCCTATGGTTTGCTCTTTGATGTAAGAATAGTGCAGGCAAAGATACATCCAGTTGTCCAGGTAACTACTCTTTGCTTGAAATGAGCATGTGAGATTTCCTTCTATGCCCCTACCTACAACCATGCACGCTATAAACAGTTTTGTGGATATCTCCCTGAGTCATTGCACTTTGGCTTATGTCACTGTTCAGTTAAAAACAATTACAAAAGCATTTAAGTTAAATTATCATGGGCACCAGTCCAAGATACAAGAATGGCTTAAAAATCATATCTTACCCCAAACTTACTAGCATATTCTTTGTTAGTTAAAAGCATTGCTTAACCCTTCTAACACAAAGAGCGAACGCCCCGTCTTGGCCTATCTCATTCTGAATAAGCAGCTCGAACGCTTGTTCTTGGAGGCTTTTCATTTTGCCACTGCTGGGATCACCTTGCCCTCATCTGTGCTTTCTCTGGAGGCAGCAAAGCTGCATGAAGTCAGAGGGACCCAGTGTCAAATTTTTGCTTGCTGTATGGAATTACAGAAGTCATTTAAACTCCCTGAGCCTCTGTTCTCCTTTTGGTAACATGTAGCAAATATACACTCTAAGGACAACGACACAAGCCTGTTAATAAAATGCCTAGCAGAAAATTGTCACCCAAATAAGGCCTCACTATCCACCTTTTTTTTTGTCTTTCTAACAAAAAAAATTTTTTTTCCTTATAGTTCAGCTGGTTCTTTTCAAGACACATCTTAGTTAGAGTTCTTTGAAATAGCTTCTCACTTTTATATTTACTGCAGAAATTGGCATGGCATGTTGCCATTTAGGGGGTCAATGGCAAAGGTAATTTAAAAATGGAAATTATAAAGCATATCTATATTTTCCTTATTTTTGACAATGTTATTTGATGGTTTGATAACTTCTGAAGGTGAAATGACAAAATTTATACAACTGGCTTGGAAAGTTAATCAAAAACATCATTAGAGTCCAAAAAATGTTATGACACATGAAGACATTCTCACAAGCTCATATGTTCTTTCTCGTGCAGACAGATAAAAGAAAACAAAATGACACAAACATCCAGTCTCGGAACTTCCATAAATACAAGGGTACTTCGGAAAGTTTGTGGAAAATGGAATTAAAAGATGCATTTATTTTGGGGACAAACTTTTTGAAACCTCTGCGGTTTTTTCATAATACATATTTTCCATGAACTTTCTGAAGAATTCTCATGTACATGGATTTCAAATTTTTCAGGCACTAAAATAAACATCTTTTATTCCCATTTTCCTAGTATTCCCTCCTGTTTCTCACAGTTGTGCACATGTAGCCTCTTATTTATGTATTTAAGGGGGAGGAGGGGTGAAGATTTTTGAGGGCAGAGCAATTAGGACTCTGAGCATGAAAGGAAAAACTGAGGCACTGAGCTAGAAATACTATTTTGTTAGGGGAGAGGCTGACTCAGAATTCATTTTCTGTCGGTCTCACTCTCCTAGACATGAGCTGGTCAAGTCCAAATCCACTGTGGCTTTAAAGCAGGGTAATAACACTGCATTGGGCTCTATTTTCAAATAAGATTGCAGACATGAAGTGGGCTTGGAAAGAGCCAGGTATTAAACAGTTTAATGATTCTTTTAATTTTTATTGAAGCTATTCTTTTTTTTTTTTTTAAGCTTGATACCTTTGAGGCTTATTTTAACTTTCAGATCTGATCTGAAGGAAAAACCATTCCTGATAATCAAGGAGAAAATGGAAACAGATTCAAAGAAGCCTGATTTCTACCACCCTGAATCCACATTAACTGGGTTTGCGGAAATTGCCTGGAATAACCTGTCCATTCACCGTCTTCCAGCCCCATGCTGGGCCACCATTTTCAGCTCTGTTTACCATTAAGCTATCCTTAAAAGGCCATTAGACTGATTTCAAAGGGAAGATCCAAGTACAAACTGTACCATGAGAATATTGTTGAAGGAGATTTGAGAATTCTATAAAGAAAAAAGTAAGGAAAAAAATAAAGAGCTAGCAGGTGTTGTTCACTGTTGAAAATGCCTCTACTAATGCATTCTTCAGAGGCAGTACCAAGACAATTTCAGACTCCTGTTTCATTAGATGACTGGTTCATGTATGCTTTTTATTACATTTTAAACATTGGCTTGGATGTAAATTTGGGTAGTTCACTAAAATGTTCTGCTAGGGGTGGTGAATGATTATAGCTTCCTGGTTATAGTGACAGCGTGAGAGAAACGACAGCTTCTGACATGATAGATGTGGAGAGGAAAACATTGGGAAGCAATTTGAGTGCATTTTATTTCTGCATGGAGTCTTTGGGCACCAAGCCACTTTCAAAGCATTATTTAACAAATTATGGCACCACAAAAACTACTTTATGCTCTGGATGTTAGTTTTCAAAAGAGGAGCCAATAAATGCCTCACGTTTTAATATCTAAGAGAACAGGACTGAGTTAAAATTAAAAGAACATTTATATTTTCAAGTGAAAAAATAAAAATGTACTGCTTTCACAGTACTGCCTTCAATTTCATTGCTATTTAAATAGGCTCACTTTATGTACATATTGTGTTAATAGTTAAAGAAAAATGTTTGTTTATCTTTAAGGAGCCAAATCATTTTATTATTTCATTTGGAGAATTGATCACCAAATTTTCAGTTTGAAAGTTTAAAGACTAGTGATGTACATTTTTTCTATCTGGTTTATAAAAAAAATCCAAACAAATGGCTCTCTGATTTACCCTTTACATCATGACACACATGTTCTTAACGGGAGCAGATCACGGTATAGTCTCACTGCCTCAGGCTGCGGGGAAATACTGTGTCATATGAAGCACTCTGCAGCAACAGGAAGGTTGGGCCAGTGGAGAACTGGGGAGATGAAACTGTTCCCTGAGAGGAAGCTGGTCACCCATGCGAGGCAAATTGAGTGTGCTCAATGAGGTAATTTACCGAATGGGACTCTGGTGCCCTAGAAGTCTTAATTCACCTCAGCTGAATGAGCAGTTGGATCAAACTCAGTTACTGAGAGTTACCCATTCATACTCAAAGGCATAGAGATCTCAAAGTGAATGTTCTTTAATTGGGTGCATATAACTCTGGGGTAACCTGCTACAGAGTTGGGAAGACTTAAATGAGTGTGGCCTAATTAGACAGCCGATTAAACTTGCTTTTCAAATCACATCTCCAACAGCACTGACAGTAACCCAAGGAGATGAGGTCTTTTCAGGAAAAGGAAAGAGCAAGTGATAATAATATTGCTTAACTGTAATCACATACTCTGAGAGTCCCAGAGAGTTTGTCTGTAAGTATAGATGTAAGCACAATCTAACAAACTGCATTTATAGACAAGAATGGCTGGCAAAGATAAATACTAGATAGTAGAAGAGGCATGGCAAGAAATAACAATGAAGACAAAATAGATTTTTTGGGTTAATGATATATACCGTTCAAAGAAAAATAGTCACAGAGAGATAAAGTTGTACGTTGTATATGTGTGCGTTCAAAAGTACTGGTTGATTCTGCACACTTCCTTGTAATCAATAAGAACCTGAAGAAGCTCCTGGCGCCTGGCTTCAGATTGGCATAGCTCAAGCTGTTTCAGTCATCTGGGGAGTGAACCAGTAGTTGGAAGAACTCAATCTGTCTCTCTCTCTCTCTCTCTCTCTCTCTCTACCTCTGCCTCTCTGTAACTCTGCCTTTCAAATAAAATAAATCTTAAAAAACAAAAACAAAAACAAAAACAAAACAAGCACATGCTGGACATTTCCCATAAAGAACCTCCTCAATTCATGTGGAGAACTGAGAAAGTCCCAGACCTCAAGCCATGATCTGACTTCACTGTGGCAGAGCCTCATTGTTCTTTCTCCCTAGTTTCAGAAACCCCGAGTTTAAGAGGGCCTGAATAAAGACCAGGGTTTTTCAGCTGCCTTATGCAACCAGATGAAGCTACAGGATTAAGTTCTGAGGCATGCGTGGAAGTAGAAGTGGTTATTGCAATTTGCAGGAAGTGTTCCACCTTCTTTAGATGTGCAGCTCAAGCACTTTACCAGGCAGTGCACTAAGAGAGCTGCTCGGTTGGCACCAGGGACGTGGGTTTTGGGGATCAGGAAGCCGTTGGCTTCCTGGGATTGCTCACTCCTGGATGTTGCTTGGGTGTGAGCGAAATAGTCTTCATTCTTTTCAGCCACTGTTACTTAAGGTTTCTTTCGCTCACTGCAGAATCTAACCCTAAGCTGATAGCTTGATTGCTCCTCCCTTAATATTCCTAGCCCCTAAATTAACTGTGTCAATACCCTATAATACTGCATTTCACACCTTGATTTTGAAACAGCATTCATGGTTATCATTTTGGCAGTCGTACACTATTCTGCTTCTGGGCAATTATTTCAGAGTCTATCCACCAGCCCAGACATTCTCCCTCGGCCCCCTGCCTGGATTGCCCTCATTCTGTCACTGAATCACAAAATGAATGAAAAAGACTGTCACAATAACCTGGACATTACTATTACAATGCTACAATTAGATTGCTGTTTGCATGAAGATGGAGATCAGGTGATCCTGCTCACTGTATCCCTAGCACTTAAAACAATGACGAATGACTGAGTGAATCTTTTTTTTATCTTACATTTCCTATCATTAGTAAATATACAGCTTCTACTTCTGACAAGAATAAATTCTGATTTCTATACGTCCCAACATTCTGTGGGTCATTTGTAATCTAATTTTAATGTCACAGCTTTTACACATGAATGAGATTTTATTCTTTCAACAGTAAAACAAAAGCTATAGATGGAATTAAAGTGGTATGCTTTGAATGCAGAAAAACAAGTGGTCTGCCTGAATTGAATTCTTCTTCCACTTTAAGCTCTGGAACCTTGAGATCAACTTCAGGGCAAAACATATTACTGACCCAAAGAATATAAGCTTGTCAAGGCTTATATGTCAGTCTATATTTAGACAATTCTGACAGGAAACATTCCCCCAAAGTTTTGGCTTTCCACCAGAATCTTAGTGGGTCAGGATGGTTGGTGATTAGGATGGACAGAGGGTGGGAAGGGTACAACATTTCAGTGGATGAGCCTGATAGTCCCTCCTTCATAATAATGTAGACCTGTGGCAGGAAGATATAGCTGTTCCCTGCTTATTTCTTTTTTGTGGATTTCAGAAATTTCTTGATGCGTTACAAAAATTTAGAATATTTTGGGGCCATGTTTCAGCATAGCGGCTAATGCTGCTGGCTGTGATACTGGCATGCCATATGGATGCTGGTTCATGTCCTGGCTGCTCCACTTCTGACCAAGCTCCCTGCTAATGACCTGGGAAAAGCAATGCAAGATGGACCAAGTATTTGGGGACTCTGCCACCCATGTAGGAGTCTCAGATGAAGCTCCTGGGTCCTGGCTTCAGCTGGCTCAGCCCTGGTTATTGCTGCCATCTGGGGAGTGAACCAACAGATGGAAACTCTCTCTCTCCCCCTCTCTGTAACTGACATTCAAATAAATAATTAAATCTTTTGGAAAAAAAAAATCTAGTATGTTTAGAAACTTATTTGCCATTGACCACTTTTATAACAAATGCATTTTTTTTCTTGAGAAAAAAGAATGTAAATTAGTGCATCCACAATGGAAAACAGTATGGATATTTCTTTAAAAAAACTAGAAATAGACTTACCATATGAGCCAGCAATCCCATTACTGGATATATACCCAAAAGACATGAACATGTTATATTAAAGAGCTACCTGCACAACCATGTATATTAAAGAATTACCTGCACAACCATGTTTATAGCAGCACTGTTCACAATAACCAAAATTTGGAGTCAACTTAGGTGTCAATCATCAGATGAATGAATAAAGTATGATTTATATGCACAATGGAATATTATTAAGCCATAAAAAGAACGAAATTCTACTCATTTGCATAAAAATAGATGCAGAATAGCCAGAAACAGAAAAAACACTACATATTCTCCCTTATATGTAGGAGCTAAAATTGAAAAACAAAAAGAAAAAAAATTTGAAAAAAAAAGAAACAAAAAGAAATTCCTGTGTGTATCAGTATTATTGCAAATATAGTATTTGTACAACTTTGTTTTACACTTGTGTCAAACCAATGGTTAAAAAGTTTCTACTGCTATAGTTTTAATGACCTGTGATTACCTTAAATTTACAGTACATTGGTGAGATAGTCATTTTTCCATTTTTGCCTATATCTCCACTAAACTAGAGCCTTTTTTGCTTTTTACTTGTTAAATTTCTTATGTGGTGAAGCATTAAGCCTTTTTATTGTAACACAAATTTAAAACATGTTATCTCAAGAACAAAAGAGAGAGAGAGAGAGAGTGGGTGGGAAGGAGAGAGGAGGAGGGAGGAAGAGAATATCATTATATTCTCCAAACTCTATGTACAAGCTATACTGAAGCTGTTGAAAACTAATTAAACATTAAAAAAAGAAACTCTTCTGAGATAGTTCTCCTGTTCAAAACTCCAAATTCCTTAGGATAGCAAAGAACTAAGAATTACACTTCCTATAATCTACCCCCTCTTCTCCACCCCACTCCCCTGTTCATTACCTCAGAAAAGGGACCTGAGACAATTGCTAAGGTAGAAGGGAGAGTTATTAGACTCTTCTATTACAATCAACTTTCCATCACAGGGCAGTGTGCTATGTATTCTATGTACAGTAGGAAATCTCTTCGTCATCCTCTCCCCATCTTCACTGTGGTTATATAACCTTATTTAAGTCCATCTTTGTTTTTTACTCTGAATTACTTCCATTACTTTTCATTGACTCTTCTGTCTCCAGATTAATGTCCTCTCAACTCTCTTATACTCAGCTTGTAGAAAAATATTCTTAAAATGCAAATGAGCTTGTATGTGGATTCCCTGGTTAAAATCTTTCAGAGGTTCCCACAGATTTCAGACTAATGCTTACAACTTGTATTATATCATAGTGCACAAGGTATTCTTATTAACATTTAAACAATTTTAAAACAATGAAAGTTTCTTTTCATCATTCATCCAGTCCCAGCCCATACTGTTATCATCTTAATGTGTGCCCTCTTTGAAGTTTTGGTATATCATGTATTTCTGTAGACACAGATAAGAAAATTGTTTTGTGAATTTTTAAAATAAATGAGATTGTACTATATATATTGAATTTAACTTCTTTTTTAAAAATATTTTATTTATTTGAAAAAGAGAGTGACACAGAGAGAGGGAAAGGCAGAGGGAGAAATACAGATCTTTCATTCTCTGGTTACACTCCAAATGGCTGCAATAGTCAGGCCTGAGCTAGGCCAAAGCTAGGATCCAGGAACTCCATCCTAGTCTCCTTCATGGGTGATAGGGAACCAGGTACTTTCATCATCTTCTGCTGCCTTCCCAGAAATATTAGCAGGAACAGTGGGGATTTTGAACTGGTATTATGATTTGAGATGCTTGCATCCAGTTTCTTAACCTGCTGTACCACCATGCCAATCCCTTAACCTACTTCTCATGTTTAAACTTGATTACATGATTTAGAGACCATTCATGATATCAATATAACTCCTTTTACACTGTATCATAACATTCACTACTACAGATTTATAATACCTTCTCTAACCATTTCTTGCCAATGGATGTTTACATTATTGCATGTGTATCTGTAATAGTTACATAGGTGTAGAGTCTCTGAATAATATGTGTATTTAAAAATATGATAGATAATTCCAAATATTTCACCAGATGTCTTGATCAATTTATATTTATATTTTTATTAATAGTGAAGGGCCAATATATTCTAATTTCCTCAGACCCTTGCTAACTGCAATAGTATTAATTTCCTCACTTTCACTAATTACGTAGACAAAAAGAACTCAATCCTATTTTTAATTTCTATATCATTAATTACTATTGAAATTCAATATACTTCCCTATTTTATCAATCATTGTTTTAATAGAAATTTTTTTTTATATTTTTGCCCCATTTTTAAACTGTGAGGTCTTTTAAAAATTATTTGTAAGAATTTATTTGTAGGGAGGATTCCAAGATGGCAGAATAAGGAATGGTATATTACTTTCGTCTAGGGATAAATAGTAAAAAAAAAAAAAAAAAAAAAGTGGAGGAAGTACTTCCTCAGGAGAGAGAGAGAGAAAACTGCAGTGGAAACTCTATGGCAGGAAGAGGAATGCCACGGATCAGCGAGGAAGGTGGGACGTGCAGCATGGATGCAGCAGGAGCATGGATGTAGCACTCACCCCCAGCAGCCGAGAGCTGGAATAAACGTCAGCTCTGGAGAGTGAGGTGAGAGCAGACTGCAGCAGCCTGTGCTGTGCTGCTGGTGGTATAACCGGAGGGAGAGCTTGGCGTGTGTCCAGCCTGGAGCCCTAAGGCGGACAGAGTACCCGCTGACCCCGTGAGAAAAAGGGGGCACCCCACCCCCTCAACAGTTCCTAGCAATTGGCTGAGAGAAGGTGGGCACCATTCAGGGCCTAAGCAGCAGCTGCGGAAGCTCTTGTGCACGCCCAGCAACTGGCTGGGACGAGAAGCCATCTTGTCAGAGTTAGCCACAACAGCAGCTTGAGTTTGTTACCCAACAGGGAGGAGGCGACATTGTGAAATGAGTGGGAGTGGCAATCCATGGCTTTGTGTACATGTGTGTGATCCAGAGATTCTACCAGAGGGAAAAATTCACATTCCCCATTGACTTTGAGTCTGGATTGGAGGATTACAGGAGGCTGAGAACCCATGTAGGACTGTGAGGTGCCCCCAGCCTCACAACATATCACAGCTCTGGGGCTCAAACTACCTAGGTGGAGCACCCAAAGGCAGCTGGCTCTGAAAACGTCTCTGCCTCTCTGTGGATGGGATAGGCTAGAAGGGCAGAGCAGATCCTCTGCACACTGTGATTATGGGTGCTTTATGTGCTGAGGTCGTGGGAACTCTATGACACATGTGAGGGTACAGGGTATAGCTGGGTCTCTGGGCAATTACTGTGAGTGGCTCCACATGCTCAGAGCTCCCTGACTGCTTGTGGTGGGTCATTGCAATGGAATCTGTGCTCACACTGAGAACTGCACAAGATCCTCTGTGTGGTTCATACTGTAGTGTGGATGAGAATTGCACCCACTGTGGGCTAATACCTGGGCACTGATCACCTTGGAAGTGAGATGTGAGAGTGTGATTATGTCAACAGATCTATCATGCCCAACTTGGGCATTGCCCTAGATACTTACCCCACCCTGAGCACTGACCCAAGCTCCCTGCCACACCGAACACATACCTCTGGATATTCATTGAGATAGCAGACAGTCCACCAAGCCACAGAGGCAGAGTTTAAAGACAGAAGGCATTAGAAGAAAAAAACAACAAGAATTTCCACAAATACCTAAAAATAAACACAAAAATTCAAGAAACATGAATAAGGAACACAATGTTATCCCACCCCCCAAAGTAACACAATACTTCAATACCAGAATGTGAAGATGAAAGATTCATGAAGTGCCTGAACAGAATTCAAAAGATGAGAAATAGGATTAATCAGAAGCAATGAAAAGAAAATTCTTTCATGATGAAGACCTAAGCAAATTGGGTACAGAAGCAACATTCCTCAAGATGATCAAGGCAATTTATAAAAAAACCCACAGCTAGCATTTTATTGAATGGGGAAAAGTTGGAAGCATTCCCACTAACATCTAGAACCAGGCAAGGATGCTCACTCTAACCATTGCTATTCAATATGATTTAGGAAATTTTAGCCAGAGCCATTAGGAAAAAAAAAAAAAAAAAGGATACAAATTGGAAAGGAAGAAGTCAAATTATCCCTGTTTGCAGATGAGATGATTGTATATATAAGGGAACCAAAACTCCAGTCAGAGGCTATTGGAACTATAAAACAGTTTGGTAAGTGGCAGGATAAAAAATTAAAACACAAAAGTCAATAGTCTTTGTTTACACAGACTAATTCTTAGCCATGTATACCATGGCTAAGAAAGAATTTCTAAGATCAATCTTCACATTATATACAAAAAATTAAGTAACTTGGAATAAGTCAAAGATTCCTACAATGAAAATGATAAAACATTAAAGAAATAAATATAAGAAGACACAAAAAAGGAGCTGGTGCTGTGGCATAGTGGGTAAAGCCACTGTCTGCAGTGCTGGTATCCCATATGGGTACCAGTTCGAGTCCTGGATGCTCCACTTCTGATCCAGCTCCCTGATAATGACCTGGGAAAGCAGTGGAAGATGGTTCAAGTCCTTCAGTCCTTACACCTGCGTGGGAGGCCTGGAAGAAGCTCCTGGCTCCTGGCTTCAGACTGACGGAGCTCTGGCCATTGCAGCCATCTGGGGTGTGAACCAGCAGACAGAAGAATTCTCTCTCTCCCTTTCTGCCTCCACCTCTCTGTAATTTTGCTTTTCAAATAAATAAATCCTTTAAAAAAAAGAAGACACAAAAAAAGGAAGAGTCTTCCATGTTTGTGGATTAGAAGAATCATTATCATCAAAATGTCCATACTACTGAAAGCAATTTACAGATTCAATGCAATCCTAATCAAAATACCAACGACATTCTTCTCATATGTAGAAAAAATGATGCTAAAATTCATACTGAGACACAAGATACCTCAAATAACTATAGCAATCTTAAACAACAACAACAAAAACCAGAGGCATCACAATACCAGATTTCAAGACATACTACAGTTACGATCAGAACAGCCTGGTATTGTCACAAAAATAGATGTGTAGACCAATGTAACAGAATCAAACTCCAGAAATCAATCCATGCATCTACCACCAACTTAACCTTTGACAAAAGAGCTAAAATCAATCCCTGCAGCAAGGACAGTCTCTTCAACAAATGGTGCTGGGGAACCTGGACCTCCACATGCAGAAGTATGAAACAATACCTATATGTTACACCCTACACAAAAATCTACTCAAAATGAATCAGGAACCTAAATCTATGATATGAAACTATCAAATGGTTAGATAACTTTGGGGGAAACTCTGTAAAACATTGGCATAAGCAAAGACTTCTTAAAAAAGAACTCAGAAGTACAGGTAATCAAAGCCATAATTGACAAATCGATTACATCAAGCTGAGAAGCTTCTACTGTGAAAGAAACACTCAGCAAAGTGAAGAGGTAACCAACAGAATGAATGGGAGAAAATATTTTCAAGCTATGTCACTGATGTAGGATTAATATCAAGAATGTATAAAGAGCTCAAGAAACTCAACAATAACAAAATAATATGCACCTAATTACAGGCACCAGTTTATTGAAAAGATTTGTTAAGGGACTTAAAAGGAGACTTAGATTCCAATACAATAGTACTGGGGGACTTCAATACTCCACTCTCAGACAGATCAACTGGACAGAGATCAACAAGGATACAGTAGATTTAAACGACACTATGGCCCAAATGAATCTAACAGATATCTACAGAACTTTTCATCCTACACATAAAGAATTTACATTCTTCTCAGCAGTCCATGGAACCTTCTCTAGGATTGACCACATAATAGGCAATAAAGCAAGTCTCAGCAAATTCAAAAGAATTAGAATCATACCATGCAGCTTCTCAGACCACAGTGGAATGAAGGTGGAAATTAGCAACTCAGGAATCCCTAGAGCATATGCAAATACATGGAGATTGAACAACATGCTACTGAATGAACAATGGTTCATAGAAGAAATTAAAAGAGAAATCAAAAACTTTCTGGAAGTAAATGAGGATAACAACACAACATACAAAAACTTATGGGATTCAGCAAAAGCAGTGTTAAGAGGAAAGTTTATAGCAACAGGTGCCTACATGAAGAAATTGGAAAGGCATCAAATAAATGAGCTATCAATTCACCTCAAGGATCTAGAAAAATGGCAGCAAACCAGACCCAAATCTAGTAGGAGAAGAGAAATAATTAAAATCAGAGAAGAAATCAATAGCGTTGAACCCAAAAAAATTACAAAAAATCAGCAAAACGAGGAGCTGGTTTTTTGAAAAAAATAAACAAAATTGACACCCCGTTGGCCCAACTAACTAAAAAAAGAAAAGACCCAAATCAATAAAATCAGAGATGAAAAAGGAAATGTAACAACAGACACCACAGAAATAAAAAGAATCATCAGAAATTACTACAAGGAATTGTATGCCATCAAACAGGGAAATCTATTAGAAATGGATAGATTACTGGACACATGCAACCTACCTAAGTTGAACCAGGAAGACATCGAAAACCTAAACAGACCATAACTGAGACAGAAATTGAAACAGTAATAAAGGCCCTCCCAACAAAGAAAAGCCCAGGACCAGATGGATTCACTGCTGAATTCTACCAGACTTTTAAAGAAGAACTAACTCCAATTCTTCTCAAACTATTCAGAACAATCAAAAAAGATGGGATCCTCCCAAATTCTTTCTATGAAGCCAGCATCACCTTAATCCCTAAGCCAGAGAAAGATGCAGCATTGAAAGAGAATTACAGACCAATATCCCTGATGAACATAGATGCAAAAATCCTCAATAAAATTCTGGCTGAAAGAATGCAACAACACATCAGAAAGATCATCCACCCAGACCAACTGGGATTTATCCCTGGTATGCAGGGATGGTTCAATGTGTGCAAAACAATCAACGTGATATACCACATTAACAGACTGCAGAAGAAAAACCATATGATTATCTCAACAGATGCAAAGAAAGCATTCAAAAAAAATTCAACACCCTTTCATGATCAAAACTCTAAGCAAATTGGGTATAGAAGGAACATGCGTCCATACAATCAAAGCAATTTATGAAAAACCCACAGCCAACATCCTATTGAATGGGGAAAAGTTGGAAGCATTTCCACTGAGATCTGGTACCAGACAGCAATGCCCACTCTCACCACTGCTATTCAGCATAGTTCTGGAAGTCTTAGCCAGAGCCATCAGGCAAGAAAAAGAAATACAGGAATACAAATTGGGAAGGAAGAAGTTAAACTATCCCTCTTTGCAGATGATATGATTCTTTATTTAGAGGATCCAAAGAACTCTACTAAGAGACTATTGGAATTCATAGAAGTGTTTGGCAAAGTAGCAGGATATAAAATCAATGCACAAAAATCAATAGCCTTTGTATACACAGGCAATGCCACAGCTGAGAAAGAACTGCTAAGATCAATCCCATTCACAATAGCTACAAAAACAATCATATACCTTGGAATAAACTTCACCAAGGATGTTAAAGATCTCTACAATGAGAATTACAAAATCTTAAAGAAAGAAATAGAAGAGGATACCAAAAAATGGAGAAATCTTCCATGTTCATGGATTGGAAGAATCAACATCATCAAAATGTCCATTCTCCCAAAAGCAATTTATAAATTCAATGCGATACCAATCAATATACCAAAGACATTCTTCTCAGATCTAGAGAAAATGATGCTGAAATTCGTATGGAGACACAGGAGGCCTTGAATAACTAAAGCAATCTTGTGCAACAAAAACAAAGCCTGAGGCATCACAATACCAGGTGGAGCAAGGACAGTCTATTCAATAAATGGTGCTGGGAAAACTGGATTTCACTGTGCAGAAGCATGATTCAAGACCCCTACCTTACACCTTACACAAAAATCCACTCAACATGGATTAAAGACCTAAATCTACAACCTGACACCATCAAATTATTAGAGAACATTGGAGAAACCCTGCAAGATATCAGCACCGGCAAAGACTTCTTGGAAAAAACCCCGGAGGCACAGGAAGTCAAAGCCAAAATTAACTATTGGGATTGCATCAAATTGAGAAGTTTCTGTACTGCAAAAAAAAAAAACAACAAAAAACAAAAAAACAGGAAAGTGAAGAGGCAACAACAGAATGGGAAAAAATATTTGCAAACTAGGCTACAGATAAAGGATTAATAACCAGAATCTACAATGAGATTAAGAAACTCCACAACAACAAAACAAACAACCCACTTAAGAGATGGGCTAAGGACCTCAATAGACATTTTTCAAAAGAGGAAATCCACATGGCCAACAGGCACATGAAAAAATGTTCAAGGTCACTAGCAATCAGAGAAATGCAAATCAAAACCACAATGAGGTTTCACCTCACCCCGGTTAGAATGGCTCACATACAGAAATCTACCAACAATAGATGCTGGAGAGGATGTGGGGAAAAGGGGACACTAACCCACTGTTGGTGGGAATGCAAACTGGTCAAGCCTCTATGGAAGTCAGTCTGGAGATTCCTCAGTAACCTGAATATAACCCTACCATTCAACCCAGCCATCCCACTCCTTGGAATTTACCCAAAGGAATTTAAATTTGCAAACAAAAAAGCTGTCTGCACTTTAATGTTTATTGCAGCTCAATTCACAATAGCTAAGACCTGGAATCAACCCAAATGCCCATCAACAGTAGACTGGATAAAGAAATTATGGGACATGTACTCTATGGAATACTACACAGCAGTCAAAAACAATGAAACCCGGTCATTTGCAGCAAAATGGAGGAATCTGGAACACATCATGCTGAGTGAAATAAGCCAGTCCCAAAGGGACAAATATCATATGTTCTCCCTGATCAGTGACAACTAAACAACCACAAAAAAGGAAACCTGTTGAAGTGAAAGCGACACTATGAGAAGCAGTGACTTGATCAGCCCTTGTCCTGACTGTTGATGTACAATTTAATACTTTATCCATTTTAGTATTTTTTTTTTGTTCTAGTTAATACTATTGGTTGAACTCTGTAATTAACAGACATTTATTCTTAGGTGTTGAAATTTAACTGAAAAATGACTCCTGTTAAATATAAGAGTGGGAATAAGAGAGAGAGGAGATGTACACTTTGGGACATGCTCAATCGGACTTGCTCCAAATGGTGGAGTTAGAAACATGCCAGGTGATTCCAATACAATCCCATCAAGGTGGCATGTACCAATGCCATCTCACTAGTCCAAGTGATTAATTCAAGTTCACAGTTGATCATAATGATAGGTCTAAGAGTCAAAGGGATCACACAAACAAGACTAGTGTCTGCTAATTCTAACTGATAGAATAAAAAAGGGAGAGAACGATCCAACATGGGAAGTGAGATACACAGCAGACTCATAGAATGGCAGATGTCCTAAACAGCACTCTGGCCTCAGAATCAGCCCTTAAGGCATGAGGATCTGGCTGAAGAGCCCTTGAGAGTATTTTAGGCATGGAAAGCCAAGACACTCTGGAAAAAAAAAAAAAAAAAAAAAGAGGACCTAAATGAAAGATCTCTGCGAGTGAGATCCCAGCAGAAAGAACAGGCCATCAAAGAAGGAGGTACCTTTCTCTGAAGGAAGGAGAGAACTTCCACTTTGACTACGACCTTGTCTAAATATGATAAGAGTCAGTGAACTCAAAAGGCTTCCATAGCCTTGGCAACTCATGACTAGAGCCTAGGGTGTTTACTGAGGCCATAAAGAAGAGTGTGAAATTGTTAAGTCAACAACAGGAGTCACTGTGTACTTATTCCTCATGTGGGATCTCTGTCCTTAATGTGTTTTCCAAGGTGAATTAACACTATAACTAGTCCTCAAACAGTATTTTACACTTTATGTTCTGTGTGGGTGCAAACTGATGAAATCTTTACTTAATGTATACTAAATCAATCTTCTGTATATAAAGAGAATTGAAAATGAATCTTGATGTGAATGGAATGGGAGAGGGAGTGGGAGATGGGAGGGGTGCGGTTAGGAGGGGAGTTATTGGGGGGGAAAAAGCCATTGTAATCCATAAACTGTACTTTGGAAAATTATGTTTACTAAGTAAAAGTTTAAAAAAATAAACAATCCAGTTAATATATGGGCAAAGGATATTAACAGGCATTTTTCTAAAGAGGAAATCAAGTGGCCAACAGAAATATGAAAAAATGCTCAGGATCACTAGCCAACAGAGGAATGCAAATCAAAACCACCACATGGTTTCACCTCACCCCAGTTAGAGTAGCTCTCATGCAGAAATCAACAAACAACAAATGCTGGTGAGTATGTGGGGGAAAGGTACCCTAATTCACTGTTGGTGGGAATGTGAACTTGTGCAACCATTGTGAAAACTGTAACAGAGATACCTCAGAAGTCTAACAATGGATCTACTATATGGCCGGTGCCACAGCTCACTTGGCTAATCCTCTGCCTGTGGCGCCGGTATCCTGGGTTCTAGTCCTGGTTGTTGCACTGGATTCTGTCCCTGTTGCTCCTTTTCCAGTCCAGCTCACTGCTGTGGCCCAGGAAGGCAGTGGAGGATAGCCCAAGTGCTTGGGTCCTGCACCTGCATGGGAGACCAGGGCTCCTGGCTTCGGATTGGTGCAGTGTGCCAGCCTTAGCGGCCATTTTGGGGGTGAACCAATGGAAGGAAGACCTTTGTCTCTGTGTCTCTCTCTCACTGTCTAACTCTGCCTGTCCAAAAAAAAAAAAAAATCTACCATATGAGCATATGATCTAGGCAGCCCACTCCTGGAAATTTATCCAAACAAAATGAAATCATCAGATGAAATAATTATCTGTACCCCCACGTTCACTGCAGCTCAATTCACAATAACTAATATATAGAACCAACCCAGATATCCATCAACTGTTGACTTTATAAACAAATTACATTTTATAAATATATAATATGGAGTACTAGTCAGCTGTAAAAAAAAACTGAACTCCTGTCTTTTGCAACAAAATGGATGAAACTGGAAACCATTATACTTAGTGAAATAAGCCAGTCCCCCAAAAGACAGATACCATATATTTTCCCCGATGTGAAGTAACTAATAGAGTACCTAAAATGTAATGATGTAATGTATTAGAGTGAAATCAATATTTTGAAACTCAATGATTATTTATAGCCCTTGCTTCACTGTTGAGGGACAATGTTTTTTCCTTCATACTATTTGTTGAACTCTGTGTTTAGTGTAGGATTAATCTTATGAGTATAATGTCAACTGAAAATAGATTGTAAAAGTTAACAGTGGGAATAGGAGAGGGAGGAATAACAAGGGTGGGAGCATGGGATGAGGAATAGTAGGGTGTGAAGTATCACCATGTTCCTAATCTGTATATATGAAATACATAAAATTTGTATAACTTAAATAAACTTTTTAAAAAGAATTAATTTGTAATTGGCTTTTTTTTTTTGTTTTGTTGTTTAAAATGTATTGTAAATTTTTTTCTCTTTACTATGTGGCTTTCAATTTGTCAATTTCTCTGGCTACATCTCCCCAGACTGGCTTCACTCAATCTTTGCTCCCACAAGAAGAAAGTTGCTTGTAGTTCTGTAAACCTCACATTTTTTTTCAACTTTCTGTATCATCTTCATTCATGCTTTTTCTATTAATAATATGAACTTACTCCTCTTTATAACTAAACCATACTTATCCTCCAGACTCTCCTTAAATGTTGCTTCCTCTAAAAACTTTTAGTCTCATTCTTCTTTAGACAGATATAACATACTTAACTTGAGCCTGATTCACTCATGTGTCACATAAACTATGCTCATATTGAACTTTAATCCATGACTTTTATAGACTTCAGCAGTCCTTGGGAGTTAGAAACTGAGTCTTATTTGTAGTATTATCATATTATTAGCTGCCCAATGTATATTTTCTGACTGAGTGATCCACAAGCTCAGCCTTCAGGATAGACTATGAAAAACATTCTTGACAATTTTTTAAGTCAACAACAGGAGTCACTGTGCACTTACTCCTCATGGAGGATCTTTGTCCTTAGTGTGCTGTACATTGAGATTTAATGCTAGAACTAGTACTCAAACAGTATTTTTCACTTTATGTTTCTGTATGGGAGCAAACTGTTGAAATCTTTACTTAATGTATGCTAAACTGATCTTCTGTATATAAAGAGAATCGAAATTGAATCTTGATGTGAATGGAAGGGGAGAGGGAGTGGGAAAGGGGAGGATTGCGGGTGGGAGAGACGTTATGGGGGGGAAGCCATTGTAATCTATATTCTGTACTTTGGAAATTTATATTCATTAAATGAAAGTTAAAAAAAATCAAAAAAAATAAATAAATAAAAAAAGAAAAATATTCTTGAACTTGATCATGGATTTTGAATTAATCCAAGAGGAACTCACAATATTTTTCTCAAAGTAATTTAATAAATACATTCTTCAGAGTTGCTTTAATAAAAAGGATGTAAAGTGGCTTGTTCTATAGTCTATGACACATTTGTAGGTAACATAGAAAAAAATAAAGAGCTATCATTCAAGCAAAGATTCTTAGAATAGCAGAGAGCCTGGACATTCTGGAGTTATTCTTGAATTATGTTCTGTGTCAATCTGCTTCACTAATTAACATTTGAAAAATAATATACATTTTGTCTTCATGAAACTTCAATTTATCTTCCACCCTTGGTCCTCATTTTGCCCTCTGCCTTTGCATATGACAACACAAGTCTGCTATCTATTTTTTTTTTTTTTACCAAAGTCTAAACATACTTTGAGGTATCAGACACTTATTTTAAAACTTTATCATCCTGGTTAACTTACTTTTGGACAAATTATACTTTTTCAATGTTACCCTTAACATGTATCATCTAGAATGAATCATTGTACATTGGATATGAACTACCCACAATAGACTGTACAAGGATTCTGTTAATTATTTAAATTGATCCTCCAATATTAATGCTTTTTTTTTGGTAGTAGCCATGTCAGACTACTATCTGTTATAGAACTTGTGGCCAACCACAATATTTTCCTGTTTTTTAAGTTTACCTGGATTAATGCTTGGCTCTATTTAATATAATCTAGGGGCACACTGCTTTCTATTTATTCTTTTAAATTTATCCCACTTTTTTTTGGCCATAAACAGGCACACTGAATTTCTTGAATACAAATCAGAAGCAGACCGAGAATCTTACTATCAATTTTATCCTTTAAATAATCCAACAATTACCAAGTCAAGTCATTGGGAGGTACTTTTATTCAATATAGGTACTATAAATCTGTAGTAAGAGTTTATTTCAATACTTTGGTTAAAAAATGATGATTTTTCTTTTTTATGTTAAAATCAGCAGTGTTATTCATACAATGGTACAATAAGACCTATACATATTTTATTATAAAGATGTGAGAAGAAAATACAAAATCCAAACTAACATGAAGAACATCATCAATGGAGTCAGAAAGACTTGTATTCACCTTATGACTGCCACTTACTACTTGCGTGATACTGAACATGTCACTTCAAATTAAATTTCCTTGTTTGCAAAATAGGAAAAATAATGATGCTTTAGCTTGTCAATATAACAAAACATCTGAGTAGCTACTCATGAAGTAAAAAGCTTTATTTCAGCTCCTGGCTTTGGAGTCTCAAGGCCAATACTGGGTAACTCCAAGACCAGCATCTGGCCTGTGATGAGGTCCCCAGTAGGCAATGGCAGGATGTGGGCAGAAAAGCAATCACATGGAAGCAGAGAGGCTGGGCCCCAACCTGGCTTTATAACCACCATTGTTGAAAGAATCACCTTCTGTTGGCATGTCTCCAATGATTAAGAATCTTCCGTTTGACCCACCAACCTAAAAAACCTTGGATTAAGTTTCCACCCTTTACTGCCATTGACTTATATGATCTTGAGGTTTAAAATCTATATAAGTTCTACAGCCAAATCATGTTTAAACCATAACAAATAATAATTAGCTACATAGTTTTCTGAGGATTAATGAAACTACATACAAAAAATACATAATATACTATCTGGCAGATAGTAGAAATAAAACAATGAGCAAATAAGAAGTAAATCACATCAAGAAAGTTGTTCTGTCCTGATATAACTATGCCGCAGCACAGAGGAATCATATAATAAAATATGTCACCCTTGTATACCTTTCCTGGGACTTGAAAACTGGGAATCAGAAAGCCAAGAACTATGTGGAGTATCATTTATTATGATTGCATTCTATTATCTGGCTCAGATCTCATTACTAGAGTATCTGGTAATTTAATAAACACATGAAAATGTTAGCACAAAATAAAATCAGGAAACAGGAAAAAGGAACTAAGAAAATAGTGTTTCTAGTGACAGAGGCATTAATCAGAACAATATGGATTTTTGGTCCAAGAAAATGTCTACCTTGGATAAATTGTGAAGATAAAAAATACACAAATGCATAAAATGCTGACTGAGGGAAAAATAAAACTGGATCAACATAACATTATGGCTTTACAAACAGGAAGTGGCGGTAGAGGCACACTCAGAAGTTGCTACTGTGCTGTGCATGACAATGGTGGTTCCCCAGTCCAGAGCTCCTTGGCCAGCAAGTTCTACTGACCTTCCCACTTCCATGTTGACCTTGATGTTTGTAAATGCTACAGGGCTTGGCAATTTGTCTTTTGTGAACTGGGAATTCACTTTGCAGCTCTTTAATGTTTGATCTCAATTAAAAGCTATTTAACAGCAAATTCATGGTGAGTCAGAGTAACAGAAAAATTGGGGTCTAATGTGTGTCTATTATGAAATAAGAGGAAAGAGTTTCATTACGAGTTTCACAGCAGACTTTCTTTTGGTCTTGGAGAAATAAGATTTATGACTTACATGTAATTTTGTACTTTGAAGGTTACAACATAATGAAATAATAAGAAAAAGAAATGGAATTTGAGATAACGAAGTAGCCAGGTCACTGAGAGAAAGACTTTTCCTAAGGTACAGGAATTTAGCTTGGAAGTCAGCTTCAGAATCTATCAATTAGCACTTAAATTTTGGAGAAATTGCCTGACATATGCAATTGCTTCAAATGAAAGGGTTTTGGCTCTTTAAAAAGAGAATATTTTTCTCTTAAAGTCTTCTTGGTATTAACCCCTATAATCTCATTTCTACTATCTCACCTCTGGCCCTGATGACCCTTTAATTTTTACAACTTCAAGAGTCTACTAATTGGTCCCTCTGCTTCTGCTCTTTTCCAATTAGCTCTGTTGAGTTTCTGGGCCACTCCTGCAGCAATATTTTGTCACAAATGAGATTCCTGTTCCAAATGACAACTTTCTTCCGTGACACATGCAATATGCTTCTGTATGACAACATAGCCAGGCACCCATTTCTGTTGGTCCCAGAGTCCAGACTTTAATCTAGGCTTCCAGTTTAAACTCTTCTTCTCCGACACTCCGTGTGTGCTACTTCATTCTGAGCTTTCTCTTACTGCCCCTTTTGTTCTTGACAGAATCTGAAGAGGACTCCTGCCACATTCCGACACAGAGACTCTGCAGTAGCTGATGGAAGGAGGTTATTTTCTTGGCGTCCAGTCTGAACCCAATATCTGGTTTACCCAAACAATTCTGTGCACCGCCCTCCAGCAGAAATGGCATCTTTTTTTTTTTTTTTTTTTTTTTGACAGGTAGAGTTATAGACAGTGAGAGAGAGAGACAGAAAGAAAGGTCTTCCTTCCGTTGGTTCACAACCAAAATGGCCACTACGCCGGCTCTGTGCCGATCCGAAGCCAGGAGCCAGGAGCTTCTCCTGGTCTCCCATGCGGGTGCAGGGACCCAAGCACTTGGGCCATCCTCCACTGTACTCCCCGGGCCACAGCAAAGAGCTGGACTGGAAGAGGAGCAACTGGGACTAGAACTCGGTGCCCAAATGGGATGCCGAAACCACAGACAGAGGATTAACCAAGTGAGCCATGGTGCTGGCCCCAGAAATGTCATCTTAAAAGGCCTCAAAACTTTCTATTACATTTTAGGTAGAGTTAAAAGTCATAATTTGGTATTTAAATTTTTCCATAATATGTACAAACATACCTTTCTAATTACAACCTGATTTTTCCCATGTGAATTTAGTGCTTAAGGCAAATTGAAGTATTCCCAATCTCTGAAATACAGGAATGCTCTTGCCTTTAGACCTGTGTTCACACTACTCCCCTACCTAGGATGCTTTCCATCTATCTTTTACCTGTTCCAATTCCTGGCATCCTTCAACTTCCAATTCATGCCTTTTTTCCCTGCATAAGGTTTTCCTGGCCACTCGCTTCTATGACTCCTTCACATTTATATTCATATCACATATTTATTTTAGTTTTTACTCTGCTTATTATGGACCTATATAGTTAAGCCATAAAAACCATCACTAGTGGCAGTCAGTTGGATAAAAATAAAATATTGGTAGTGCAAAAAAAATTAAAAATTAACATTACAATTTAGTATTGGGGCCAAAGGATTCAGCACCTAAGACTTTTTCTTTTCAGGTAGAATTCAACAGGGATTGAGTTAAGAAAAGTGTTGAAGACTTAGACAACACTTCTTTGGTACTGCATCCCAGTACAAAAGACAAGACAATCCATGAAATTAAAAACTGACTGCACAAGTATTTGATCTACATGCACCAGACAAAAAAGATAACTTAGCTACTGTCAATAAATGCATGTATTTTTAACTGTATGATGGAAATGGAAATAACAGAACCAAATACTGTTCATAATTGAAGCTTACAGCTTCCAATATACACAGAAAGAACAAATGAGAATTCCCTTCAATTAAAGAGAAGTACACACTTTTTCCTCTAATCTTTGTTACTGATAGTATTTTTACAGGCCAGTGTAGTGGGTTAAGCAGCTGACTGCGATGCTTGCATCCCATATGGGCACCGTTTCTATACACAGCTGCTCTGCTTCCTATCCAGTTCCCTGCTCGTGTGCTCAAACAGCAGAAGATGGCCCAAGTGCTTGGGCCCCTGCCACCCACATGGGAGACCTGCATGAAGCTCCTGGCTTCTAGCATCAGCCTGGCCTATCTCAGGCCATTGCAGCCATTTGGGGAGTGAGCCAGTAGACAGAAGATCACTCTGTCTCTCCTTCTGTTTCTATGTCTCTCCCTCTCTCTGTAAACTCTGCCTTCCAAATAAATAAATAAATCTTAAAAAACACATTCTTTGGGACACAGTTGAGCTCATTAAATATTTACTCTCACATTTGTTTATCCATTTGCTACTTTATTTTTTCATTACTCATTAATTGAGAGGCATTAGCGGAACACTGCTTATATTCCCCCTGTGTTTATGGAGAATCCCTGCCTTCATGAGATACTTTAGAGACAAAGGCACATAAAATATTAAGGGCAACACAGTGTTCTAGGTGCTGTGATACTGACACAGGCTCTCTCCTTTGACTAAAATTTCAGGCAGGCTCCTGAGTCCTTTTTGACTAGTCCCAAACTTGGGCTTCCTTCTCTGTTCCTGTAGAATCTAACTTGAAAAAAGAATGTTGCTACATCGGTGTAGCTAAAGCCCCCACCATTGGTATCTGACCATCCTCAATATCTTATTACCCTGACCTTCCTTTAGTTAACAAGTCTACTTAATCAGTTTATCCACAAATCCCTTAGCCTTATTTCCTTTTGGTAGCTTATTATCTACTGACCCCCCACTCTGTTGCTAGGCTATAAATCCCACACTTCCCTTGTTGGAGTTGAGTAGAATTCCTGTTCCTCACGGCACGACTCCCATTGCTGTGGTCCCTATTCTTATTACTGTGCTCCTCCTTGAATAAAATACGTCTTCCTATTTTAACAAGTGCCATGAATAATTTTTTAATAGTAGATACATAAGCTGAATATAGCGAGAATCAAGGTCACAAATCTTTATGTAGTCATTAAGTCTTGATTTGAGCCTGAAAGGGCAAGCATTTCCCACTGGGAAAGAGAGGGGGACAGTCAAGAATGAGTTGCTCTCAAATCGTGGTGCTCCCTGGGAGCTTTAGAACAGAGGTGAAGCATGCGCAATACTAACAAAAATGATCCTAGAGAAGGAGCAGGTGCTAGAACAAAAAGAATCCTGATGAATATATGTTGTAATTAAATCGTAGAATCAGTATATAAAATTGACTTCAGGTCATCATCGTGGATTCAGAATCAATGTCATTTATATAGTCCTTGCTTTATTAATAATTAAGTGTATACTTTTTAAAGCAGAATCCTTCTTTGGAGTTTCAGGTTTTTCACTGAAATGAAAGAGGTGTGACTAGATAGGATTCATAATATGACTGCCTTTCAATATTTAGGTGAATGTGTTCCCCAAAGGTCATGTCCTGCAAGTCTGATCTACAATGTGGCAGTGTTGCGAAGTGGCACCTAATGGGAAGTGTTTGGGCAACAACACCATTCACCTGAATGGATTAATGCTGTGATTGAAGGATTAGGATGAATCTAATCCTCTTTTGTTTGCTGGCTCTCTCACTTTTTTTCTAACTATCTCTTTGCCCTTCCACCTGCCACCATGGCCCTGTATGGCAAGAAATCCCTCAGAAGATGTTGGCACCTTGATCCTAAACCTCCTATTCTCCAGAGCTGTGACGAAATAAACTACTGTTCTCTGTAAGTTAATCAGTCACAGGTATTTTTGTTGTAACAGCACAAATGAATTAAGGTACATGTTAAATGGCATTAGGACTCTTATTTTCTTTGCAAGGTTTCCCAATGGCAAGAGGTTGAACAGTTAAAAATGTAAATAAACTTGGGGAATACACATTTACATTTATAATTGTAAATTCTTTTATTTTAATAACATTAAATCTAATCTAGTCAAGATACATTCTGATATTTATTATCATCAATGCTTATTGACTCTGACTTGTTACTGAATTAATTTTGGATGCAGATTTTAAAAACTTTTTAGAAAATCATACACACAGTTATTCTTGCATAGATTCTTCTCTTCAAAAGTGTGATCACAGATTTTAATTATCATCTGTAACAATAGGGCTGTTAATATTACTTCAAATGCACGACCAAATTTTTTCTCTTCTAGCTAATTTTTCTTGAATATTTATAGCTTGTGTTTTATAGATCATGGCAGCTGGTGACTCCAAAGCTTTCAAGGTGCTGTACTTGACTGCTCAGATGCCTTTTGATGTTTATTCACTTCTGGGCTTGTGAACTAACTTGTCTTCTCTATGACTTTTGGCAGGACACACTCAGGCTCCCCTTTGGTTTTTGATACTTCTCAGGTAAGCACCTTTCCCTTGGATAATGGGTTGGATATCATGGATGTCATCTCTATGCCAGTGGGTCACCTCTGCCCTTCATTACCTACTCTCATTTTTGGTGGTGAGAATAGCATTTTTGTTTTCTGCC
Source organism: Oryctolagus cuniculus (assembly GCF_051225735.1). Lineage (NCBI taxonomy): Eukaryota > Metazoa > Chordata > Mammalia > Lagomorpha > Leporidae > Oryctolagus > Oryctolagus cuniculus. Next base: position 51,970,050 of record NC_142870.1, on the reverse strand, counting down.
TCTAAGGAGCTGAATATGCCAACTGTTACTTGGAACATGCCTAAGCTAGAATTCTCCTATGACTTGTCATTATTTAGCAAATAGTCATAAAGGGTATAAGAGCTGCTGACAATTTCTGCTAATTTCACATTAGCTTCAAGTTCTTTGGAGTTTAACAGTAAATTTCTATATTGATCAAATCTAACAAAATGTTTCAATTCTCTTTTTTCCCCTTTGTACACAATCCATCATGTATGAATTATTTACCTTTTGGGAAAAGAAAATATTGAATGGCAATTTTTGTCATGATGTGTGTGTCACGGGTTTTAAATACTCAGCATGAGCTTCAATTTTTGTCTGCTGTTTCTTTAGAATATGATTGTTATTCACAGCATGTACAAATATAATTTTGCCAATCTATTTAAATTTTATTGTGAGGAAAAGTAAGTGTACTATTTATAATAGAATGTAGGTATTAGGGTATAATATTATCTGCTTAGCTTACAAGTTTTATATAATAGAATTATCCTCATTATAATGTATGGCAAGCACACAATTTAAAATGCAAGTGTGTCAGAGTGGTATTAAACAATCACAGTATAGGTCTACCATCCCACATAATACTCTTGCTCAGAAAACTATTTTTATTATATTTGTTACTTATTCTCATAGGTATTTAATAATAATAAGTAAAATATTTTATTGCTATTTCTTGATTTATCTGAGACAGATTCAATGACTCCCTACTAATTTCTTTCTTTCTTATTTATTTGTTAGTTTTTGTCAATTCGTTGTAGTTTTACCCATTACAAGTAAATTCAATGTTTTTCAATCACATTAAAATGTCTGACATTAGTCTCCAAATTTTCAACTGTTGGTTTCTAACTTCTATTTGAGAGGCAGAGGGGGCATAAGTGAGAGAGCACTCTCATATGCTTGCTCATTCATCAAATGGCTTGTGCTGGACCAGATCCAGGAGCCAAGATCTCAATCCAGATTTCTCACATGGGCAGCAGGGACTCAACTACTTGAGCCATCACCTGTTGCCTTGAAAGGACTACACTGGTAGGAAGCTAGAATTATGAGGCGGCACTGACTCGAATCAAGCAACTCTACAGTATGCAGGTATTTTAACTGATTTCTTTACTGCTAGGCTTAATATCTGCCCCTCTATGTGCAATTTCTTATGTCTGCTAAAATTTTTTTAAAGAATTATAAAGTGTATAACTGCAAATCTGTAATTATTGCTATTGTCTGTTTCATTATTTGCTTACAAAAATGGTACATCAAAGGAGAATATTTTGGTCTTAAAGGTTAAATGAATGTTTCTTTTATTTTTAAACATTTTTATTTTACATTATGGTCAAAGGCTTAATGCTCCACTAAATAAAGAGTTCAACAAATAAAAAGTAAAAAGTCCATACTTCAGCAAGTAGGCAAGGACCATAAACAGTATCATATACAGTAAATTTTAAAACAATCAGTTATATAGTTTAAGTTTGCTTGTTTATGGAACAGAAACTTTCTGGTAAACATTTTCAGTTTTTCTGAAAAAATTTATGTAAATTTCACTTCTACTCTAACTCCTATAATTAATTTGCCACCAAAAACAGCTAAAATGATGGCTTGGACATGTGAATTTGATGTTTCGCTTAAACTAAAAATTTCCATTACTTCTGACATAAAATCTGTTCTCTGACTCTCGCACGCAGCTCAGATGAAATCTATCTGCTGCTTCCCTCTCTTTACCTTCTGCTCTGTACTGTTGATTGACTGCTTCTGCTACAATGACCCTCTTGCTATTCCATGGACAAAGTTTTTCACCTCAGGGTCTTTTCACTTGGCTTTCTTTTTACCAGAAATATGCTTTACCAAGAATGTGCTTTCTATAGATTATCACGTGACTTTTTACCTCACTTTCCCTGAATGACACAATCTCGGAGAAGCGTTTACTCACATCCGGCTTCAAATAGTCTTCTTCCCTCCCACCTCCCTATTTCTTTAGACTCAAAGCTATTCAGTAGAATTTTTAACAATGATAAAAAGTTCAATATACAGTAGCCACAAGGAAGCCACATGGGCTATCTGACACTGGAAATATGGTTAGTGTCACTGAAGAGTCACATTAAAGATGTTATTTAATTTAAATTTAAATGTTAATAAGCACATGTGCCTACTAGCTATCTTTAGAGGTTCTACCTCCATATTAAGGTATCTGCTGAACAAAATCTTTACCACTATTTTGTTTAAACCATTGTTTGGAGCCCTAGAACTTCCCCTCTGGTGGAGACAAGCTATTCTCAAGGTGTTCTGCACAGCTGTCATCTTGAGGTTCTGGATTCTTTTTTTTTTTTTTTTTTTTTTTGACAGGCAGAGTGGATAGTGAGAGAGAGAGACAGAGAGAAAGGTCTTCCTTTGCCGTTGGTTCACCCTCAAATGGCCACCATGGCCGGCGCGCTGCGGCTGGCGCACCGCGCTGATCTGATGGCAGGAGCCAGGTACTTATCCTGGTCTCCCATGGGGTGCAGGGCCCAAGCACTTGGGCCATCCTCCACTGCACTCCCTGGCCACAGCAGAGAGCTGGCCTGGAAGAGGGGCAACCGGGACAGAATCCAGCGCCCCGACCGGGACTAGAACCCGGTGTGCCGGCGCCGCTAGGCAGAGGATTAGCCTAGTGAGCTGCGGTGCCGGTCATGTCATGGATTCTTTTGGATTTCCAATATTGATTTCAGGAAAGAAAAGTTTCTTTTTCCTCGCATGTCTAAGCAATTTTTGTTTGTTTTTAAAGTTTTTTGTAGGGTCAGGCACTGTGATGTGGTAGGTTAAGTCTTTGCATTTGGTGCTGGAATCCCATATGGATGCTGGTTCAAGTCCCAGCTGCTCTTCTTCTGATCCAGCTCTCTGCTAATGACCTGGGAAAGCCGTGGAAGATGGCCCAAGTGCTTGGGTCCTTGCACTTAAAAAGTTTTTATTTATTTATTTGAATGACAAAACTACAGAGAGCAAGTGAGAGAAAGCAAGAGAGAGAGAGAAAGAGAGAGAGAAAGAGAATGAGAGGGAGAGACGTTCCATTCACTGGTTTACTTCCCAAAAGGCCCCAACAACTAGGTCTGGGTTAGGTGGAATCCAGGATGCAGGAACTACATCTTGGGTTCCCACATGGGTGACAGGGGCCCAAGCACTTGGCCACCTTCTACTACCTTCCCCAGTGCATGAGTAGAAAGCTGGATGGGAAGCAGCTGTGACCTGGACTGGTACTTTGCTATGGGATGCTGGTGTCCTAAGCTGGGGCTTAAGCAACCGTGCTGCAGTGTGGGCCCTTCTTTGTTTTTCATTATTGTCTCACACTATAGATAGGTTTGTCGGAAATACTTGTTTACCTCCTGTCCCTGATGACATCAAATAGACTTTTGAAAGGAAATTTTTCCTGAATAATTTTTACAGCCATTAGTTATAATTTTTTTACCTCTTGCTGTTTCTCTTTTGTATTCTTGTTTTTTTTTTTTTTTCAAAATCTGGAAAACTTACTTGTCTGTGCTTTTCCATTTTGAGAGAACTTTTCCTGAAAAAGGTGGTGACTAAGAGATGTTGACTGGCAGGTTTAATTTAGGATGCACTTATGGATGATAAGAAGGCAAGTCTACCTATGTGTGTTCCCACACAAAATATAAGGAAGCTTTATGTAGCATCCAAAGCTCTATTGTTCCTCTGGTAGGTGGCTCTACTTTTTTAGAGATCTTGTTTTCCCTGTGAGCCTCGGTCATATGACTCCAGTTGTAGAAGCGCTGAAAACTTAGAGCTGCGGAAGGAACTGAGTAGGAAAGACAATGGTTTGACAGCTATTTCTTCAACCTGATTTCTAACGGCCTTTCAAGTTCCACTCTAACAGATAATTTATAACTTCTTTCTTCCTAGAAGAGTGAGTCCCAACAGTTTTTCCTATGGGTTTTTTGAGATGTAAGTCCTATCTTTCTGGTTCATCTATGTACTTAAAACTCTTTACTTTCCATTTGCACACATTTATCAAAAGCTCTAGAGATCTATGCCATTATTCTCAACGTTAATCATACAATTTTCTTTTGTCCACTGTCATTCATTTCAGTGGAACTATGGGAGTGAGATGAAATTCATTTATGTTTTCATCTTGCCCTTACTAATGGCTATATGTATTTTGCAATATTGGTTATATATTATAAATAATGGTAACACTGGCAATTTGGTTTCATTTTATTTATTCTAGGTAGGGTAAAGGGCATGGATGGGGACAAAGAGGACAAAAGGGACAACAATGACACAGATAGGATATAAGGAACAGAGGAGAAAACAGCCAAATGATGTGTAAGAAGATTTACTCATGTATTGAAATGCAGGTGGTGAGCGGTCTGATAGAAGGCTCCTTCTCTGGCAGAAACTGGGCTGAAGACTGGGAATCTGAAGACTAGCTTTGGAAGCCCTTAGCGGAGTAAGTGCTCTTACGAGAGAGGAAGTTCTGCTGCAGCTAGTGCCCGTGGATGTGGGAAAGCCTGACATCCTCACTTGATGTACATTCGCCTTCAGACAACTGAAGAACGGCTTCCCATCCCATCTCACAGAGGAGCAACTGTCAGAATCAAGAGGCTACTTTTCCTCCATCCTCTCCTGAGTTTCAGTAGATAAGCTCTACACTGGAAAAAACAATCCAAGTAATATTTTGTTGATTGCCAAATCTACTACTACTTGTCTGCAGCTATGTTTAGGGAACCCTCCTACTTGAATTTCAAAGAACAGTTAGGTGGAGTTGAAAAAAGAGACTTAGGTGAAACCCCAGAGCTGATGGCTCTTTTAATGCAGCGCTAGCTGATGAAACAGACAAGTTATTAAAAATCTGTGATGAGGGGCCAGTGCTGTGGCTTAGCAGGTAAAGCTGCCGCCTGCAGTGCTGGTATCCCATATAGGCGCTGGTTTGAGTTTGGGACCACCAGCAGGAGTAAAAAATTAAAAAAAAATAAAAGAACTAAGGAGGAAAAATTTCCAAAGAAATAACTGAAGAAAACTATACTGAAATGGAAGGAAAAAAAAGAATTTTCAGTTCCCAAGGACACACAGAAAGCTTTTCAGCTTATTCTTAGATGCATTTTGAAGGATGTATAATACAAAAAGAGTATCTAACACATTTCCTAACAGAGGCAACAGGGTAATATTTTACGCATTTCTCTGCTTAATAGTAAACTGCATATCTCATTTTAAGTAAGAGTTAGGGACATGAACAAGGAATGCTAAAAAATAAGAGATGAATGGCCAATACACACAAAATAATGCAAAATACTATACACAATCAAGTACTATGCAAGTCACAACATATTGAGGTATTTTACAGGCAGTCATATTGAGAAAATTGGTATAACATTTTGTAAAGTGATTTGCAGTATTTTAAAAGAAAATCACATATCTTTTGATTTAAGATTTATACTTCTGGAATCTATGTAATGATAATCAAAGTATGATCTGTATGTAAATTGTAACAGCTTATTTCAGGGTAAAGTGTTGCACAAAACGTGATATACTCATATGATATAAGACAGACACAAAAGAGAAAGGAGGCATGTGTGTGTACTAATCTGGAAATGGAAACTTTCACAGCCCAGGCTATCATCCCGCAATATACATTCTTTCATTTTTCTACTGTAACAGAAATCATTGCTTCATTTACTTCTTATTGAGTTATAATTCTTATACTAAAATTTTTGCTGTTTTAAAGGGTTTTCTGTGCTTTGTAGTAACCAACAGTTATGTAACCATCAGCACCATCTGGAACTGTTTTAAAATTACTCAGGATATGATTTGATCAGGTAAGTGAGGCACACAGACCTAAAAATAACAATTTTGAAGGAAGAAGTTTTTATATTCATAGATCTTTAGGGGAAGCAGCAGGGTTGGTCAGGAAGTAGTGGGAGTGAGGGCCAAATGTGGGCAAGATTCTTTATTGTGGTATTCACAGGAAAGAATGGGTAAGGCCAGGTGAAAAAGCTGAGCAAGTTTAGGACTGGGTGGTTTGAATAACTTCAGTGGGCTTCAGTGTGCAGTGACTGCCCCCTTGTCCTTTGAAATATTTGTTTTAGGATGATTAGGGCAGGGGAATTATAGCTTGGTGTGTGATAGCTCAATAAAGGAAATTGGTGGAGTATGAGTTTTAGATTGGTCATCTTGCATATGAATAGTACACTTGCAGATGAGTCCTTTATGATCTGTAGGAACTGAAGAGTCTTCAGAGGGGCAGTCTCTCCAAGATTCGCAAACCCCAGAAGTCAAAACCACAGACAATGAGAAAACAGCTGTTAATACGGACACATGACTACAAGGATAAACACTGCATTTTCCAGACTCCCTTGCAACAGTTCTGATCACAACTTTCAGGATGTGCTCTGAATGTAACCAGCAGAAAGTGTTTTCCCTCCTGCTGGCTGGAGGGTGGACAAGCATAGGTAGAACAATCTCATAAAGACTGATGTCTCATGTGGAAGAGAGTGGAAAAATGAAGGAGGAGGAACCTAGTTCCGGTAGTGAACGTGGAACCATCAAGCAATTATGGTGATTATTTCCTGTGTAGACCCTTATATGAGAATGAAATACGTTTCTATCTTATTTTAAGCTGCCATGATTCTAGTTGTTAGTTACTTATAGTTCAACCTTATAAATCACTGTTAAATTAAAAAAAACCTAATTTTCATAGTATGATTCCATTCCTATTTATAAAACAATATATTGAGAGGTATTGATACAGATGTGTCTATAAATCTGTAGAAAATTTAGGAAGCCTATCTATGGATTATTCACAGGAGTTTACCATAGGGGTTACAACTGGATGGTAAAAGGATCATCACCTCTCACATTTAATAATAATTTTAATTGCAAGTTTATGATTTATTTTCACCTCATATTTTGTTTTGTTCAAATATGAATTAAAAATTTAAAAAACATAAAAAACATTTCTTTCATATATATAAGACACTATTGAAAGAAAATATAAATTGTAGTTAATGAACAACTCAACCATGGATACATTATCATTGCTGGCTAAGATCACATTTACTTTGCTAAAATATTTTACTTTCTTCCCATCCTCTTTGATATTTCATGAAATGTATAGCAGATATTATTATACATATTACATATAAAATAGTTATGATCACAAATATCAAATCCAAAAAAGTATTTTCTAGAGAACTTTCCGAAACTCATATAGCTGACATTAATTAATTATATGTCTTTCCTTTGGAAAACGTTCCTTGTTGACTCCAAGTTATTTTTGTCAGTCTCTGATTCTATAAAGGGAGGTGAGTGAAACTCTGGCCAGATCATCTCACGCAGTGGCATTGGTTTGATTACATCAAACATAACCATGTGGCCCACTTAGGGATCATTTAGTCATTAGGTCTGTAAAAACCATCTTTCCCAACAAATGGAAAGCACTCACCATAAAAGGAAGCAAGGAAATACCTGAAGAGAAAAGCTATAATAGAAGCAAAGTATGTGTGCACGTGTGTGTGTGAGTGTGTGTGTGTGTGTGTGTGTGTGTGTAAGACGCCACTGCCTCTGAGGCCCCTGGATCTATCTTCACCTGGATTACTCATGGACTTTGCAATTATGTTATTCAAGAAGTCACTTTTGCTTTTCCTTAAATTAGGATGAGTAGGATTTATGCCACTTGTTAACCACTGTATTTGGCAAGATGTCTTCCTCAATAGATTCAAGGGCTCATACATAACAAAAATATGCATATACATAACGTATTCCATTTGTTAGTTAGTTGACTCATCTGTAAATTGAGTCTTCTTAGAAATGAAGCTAAACTGTTAGGGAGAGTGATAAGAAATCTCCTACATTCAGCAATTTTTGACATAAAAATGGCAATTTCATAAGCTTGTTACATTCAACATAAGTCTTTCATCACACACTAGAAACAGATCAACACAGTATTATACAGTGGAGGACACAGGAATGATATGTAAAGTACAAAAAATGAAAACTACTGCAAAGCTGTAACCCAATATTAAACACTTTTATTATATTTTTTGGTGTGTCCTTTCTTAATCAACAGTTTAAAAAATTTTATTGAAGTAAGAAACTACCAGACTGATGACAGGTTTGTTATATGGGCAATGTATTTAATTAAAAAAATCACTGCTTTCCAATAAAAATATTGCATAAAATTGACTTACTTTTAAATGGTCCTGCTTTAAGGTTTTTCTTTAAGGTTTATTTTATTCATTATTTTCTCATAGGCTAATCCATCTAAAGCAGAAAGACTTCTCTTTGTAATTCTCAATATAAGCAGTGTTTGATAATTTCATTTTTATACATTCAAAATTCTAGAATATTTAGATTAATGATTTGTTTGGTTTGTAGAGCATTATAAGAAGGTAGGAATTCTCTAAAACCCATTACAAACATATTATACAACATAGTTCCCAGGACCAGCACTGTGGTGTAGCAGTTAAAGCTGCTGCCTGCAGTGCCAGTGTCCCATATGGTCTCTAGTTTGAGTCCTGGCTGCTCCACTTCTGATCCAGCTCTCTGATATGGCCTGGGAAAGCAGTGGAGGATGGCCCAACTGCTTGGGCCCCTGCACCCATGTGGGAAACCTGGAAGAAGCTCCTGGCTCCTGGCTTTGGATCAGCCCTGCTCTGGCCATTGCAGTGGTGGAGATTTGGGGAGCGATCCAGCACATGTAAGATATCTCTTTCTTTCCCCTCCTCTCTGTAACTCTTCTTTTCAAATACATAAATAAATATGAGAATGTTATTATGGCATTGTTTATGACATTGCTGTTTTAAATGGCTCATTCATCTATGAAGCCACTCTTTTCTGAGTGCTTACTCCTATGTATGCCTGAGTTTTTCTTGGTTCAGGATATCTCAAGCACATATGAATAAAACCCAAATGTTTTCATAGAATTATTTGTGTACATATATATATATACATATATGTGTGGGGAGCAATCCGGACTGGACTAAGTTACTCGAATTAGGACTTATTCTATGCATCTGCTCTCCCACAATATGGCGCTGGGAGAGAAGTAAACAGCTTCCGCACAGCTGCCTCCAGTTCAACCAATTAACTGTAGGACTTGCTCCTGATTGGAGAGCAGCGTACTCAGCCGAGTTGGGATTGGCGGAGGAGGACTATAAAGGAGGAGAGAGACGGCATGCACCAGGAACATCTATGGGGAACATCTAAGGGAACCCGTGCAGCCCCCGAGAAAGCCGGCCGGCGGTGTGCCGCTCCCCTGCGGAAGTGGGGAATGTGGCTAGGGGGAACTGCCCTTCCACGGAGGTGGAAGGGATAGTAGCCAACCCGGGAAGAACCAGCAGCAAACCCGGGGAGGGCCGAGCAGACGAAAGAACAGCGCAGGGTCCTGTGTCGTTCCCCCACGAAGACGGGGAGCGACAATATGTATATACATGTACATATATGACACATATAAACACACACATACTTCCCTCTGTCACCCTCTCCCTCCCCAAAACCCTTTCCTTCTTAGGTAGAATTTTCAAGGTTTTCAGCAGTATTCTCACAAGCCAGCCTTCTGAGGATGTGTGGGAGGGTCCTGACAGTCAAGGAGAACAAGAGAGAGCACACAGCTGGTCTGAATCACAGTGGATTAGTGGGGACGAGGGCTCAGAGATCTGAGACGCAGGTATGGTCTACATCAGCTTGTTGGCCAAACTATGCTTTCATTTTGTTTCTCTTAAATAGTTTGCAAATTTTCCTTTTTTTTATACAAAGATCACTCTGGATAAGAATGAAGAATGGCTATAGGCAAGAGTGAAAGTAAGGTGAGTGATTATGAGGTGACTGCATTAATCCTGGAAAGATTTCTATAACGGAAGGTAATAGAGAGTCATAAAGCAGACATTAACACATTCTCTAATGTGCTCAAATAATTGTACTAACCTTACCATTGTGACCAATATTTTGCAGGGCAAGGCTCAATTCAGGAAGAAAAAGGGTTCAGGAGACATTAAAATAAAACTAAAAAAGTTAGAGCTTTCAAAATTCAGAATACGGGCCGCCTCCGTGGTGTAGTGGATAAAGCTACCGCTTGTGCTGCTATATCCCATATGGGTCCCATATGGTTCAAGTCCTGGCTGCTTCACTTCCAACCCAGTTCCCTGTTAATACGCCTGGAAAGCAGCAGAAGATGGCTCATCATGGGAGACCTGGATGCAGCTCCTGCACCAATGTGGGAGGCCAGGATGAAGCTCCTAGCTCCTGGTTTCTGGCTGGCCCAGCCCTGGCCATTGCATCCACTTGAGGAGTGAACCAGCATATGTAAGCTATCTCTCTCTTTCCCTCTTCTCTGTAACTCTCCCTTTCAAATAAATAAAATCAATCTTTTTAAAAAAATCAGAACTTACACTATCTATAATTAGATAACATTAATTTAGTATTTCTCCACCAGTGAAATGGTGCTTTATAAACAAAATTTAAAAACTACAATACTAGTATTTACTATAATACCTACCTCTAAGGCTAAGAATGATGTTAGCATTTAAAGGAGGTTAATTTTGTCTTTCATGACTAATGTATCAAGCTCTAAATTGGAGTGTGGCTTTTCTCACAATGGTTCTGTATAGTAAGTTATTTTTTTAAGATTTATTTATTTTTTTATTTGAAAGGCAGAGTTACAGAGAGAAGGGGGGAGGGAGGGAGAGAGAGAAAGAGAGAGAGAGAGAGAGAGAGAGAGAGAGAGAGAGAGGTGTCTTTCATCTACTGGTTCACTCCCCAAATGGCCTCAATGGCTGCAGCTGCACCAATCCGAAGCCAGGAGCCAGGAGCTTCTTGTGGGTTTCCCATATAGGTGCAGGGGCCCAAAGGGCTTGGGCCATTTTCTTCTGCTTTCTCAGGCCATAGCAGAGAGCTAGATGAGAAGTGGAGCAGCCAGGACTTGAACTGGTGCCCATATGGTACCATATGCAGGTGGTAGCTTTACCCATGCCACAATGCTGGCCCCTAGTAAGTTATTTTGTAAATGAAGACATTTCTTCCTAGTGTAAGAGAGAGACATGCTTTTAATGCAAGAAAAAATATCTCCTAATTCCATTATATTTACAACTAAGTTTTATTTTATTTTAATTAATTTATTTTGACAGGCAGAGTGGACAATGAGAGAGAGAGAGAGACAGAAAGGTCTTCCTTTACCGTTGGTTCACCCTTCAATGGCCACTGTGGTCAGTGAGCTGCGGCCGGCGCACTGCAGCTGGCATGCTGTGGCTGGTGTACCACACTGATCTGAAGCCAGGAGCCAGGTGCTTCTCTTGGTCTCCCATGCGGGTTCAGGGCCCAAGCACTTGGGCCATTCACCATTGCACTCTGGGCCACAGCAGAGAGCTGGACTGGAAGAGGAGCAACCGGGACAGAATCCGGCGCCCCGACCAGGACTAGAACCCGGTGTGCCAGCGCCGCAGGCAGAGGATTAGCCTATTGAGCCCCGGAGCCGGCCCTAATTTTTTTTAATGAATTATTTTATTATTTAAAATTTTCAATTGATATTTAATACTTTCAATTTTTATGGGGTACTGTGCAATACTTCACAACATATAAACAGCATTAACCTATCAAGCCAGGCACTCAGCCTTATCTTGTCTCTGTGTTTGGAACTTTCTGGCCTCTCTTCTGCAGTTCTTTATATGGAATGAAATACACTGTAATGACTAGAGTCACTGCAGTGTGCTGTCAAACACTAGATCTTGGTTCTTTTCAAACTGCTGAGGGAGTTCAAACTGGATGTAGATTGGGGTTTGTTCTATTCATGTCAGATTTTCAACTAATTTTAAAAAATTTCTGCTTTCCTGGCCAGTTCTGCACTTAATTAATTAGTAAGAAGGGTGAATCCCCATAATCAAACTTAAAGGTAGACTTCTTTTGCAACTAAGAATCTTCCTGTAGCAAAAACCTGTGGAATATACCAAAGGACTAGTGGCATTATTTTAGTTACAGAAATTGTTTCATTTGCTTACTCTTATGAAATAATTTTAAGCTTTACATGTTGTATAATTAAGACATTCATCCTTGAATAAACACAGTTTTCCAAATTTTCTACTTAGAGGTAGTTTGTGTGAATGATTTCTTGTGTCTGTTAGTAATCAACTCTATGACCTTGGGACACTGTTGCACTCAAACTGAATAATTTGGAACATTAGAGTTGACATGAGAGAAGCTTTAGCTTTTGCTTTAGCAAATTTATTTAAATAAAACATAAGAAATACCCATTTATAAACTCATTTTTAGGAAAACATGTAATTTTGTTTATTTTTGGAACAAACTAAGAAATTCTAGAAGGCTCACCCATTGTTCTTTCTTTGAATAGCATCTCTCCCTCTGCTAAAGTCCCTCCAGCAATTGCGTACTTCCTACCAGACCTGTCTTCCCCAGGGAGTCTCCTAGAATTTCTTGCAATGGGATATAATCTCTATTAAATAAATCATTAAATCATAGAAACTGCAGCTAATGGAGCACGTTTTTGTATACTCTCATTTCAGTATAATGTAATATTTCAGCCATTAGGTATAAGAAATAGTGACCAAGTATCAGAGGTGCTATAGCTTGCTGTATTTATAGATTGCTATAACAAGAACAATGACATATCCCATATAATACATGGCAATGCCAAAATGAAAACTGATCTTATTTCAAGAGAACCATGCTTATTAATGTTTGGGGAAAAGATCAATGCATTATATTTAGGAATAAGTATCTTAAACAGGCATTGTATCTGAATGAAGAGAATAAAAAAAAACACCAATGTCTTTGCTTGACATTTGTGATGACTGAAAAATGAATAAATACACTCACTGTGGTTGATGTGACCTAATAAAAATATCAATAATTTTATATCTTTCCATTGCTTTCCAAAAAGCATGAGTGGACTTAATGGGTCTACTTTCCATGACCTAGATATTAGCTTGAGTGTCCTTCAAAGGTCCATGTATTAAAGGCTTGGTCCTCAGGGTAGTCTCAGGGAGATAGGTGCAAGGCCCATTGGCCACTGGGGGGCCTGAGTTATTTCTCATGCAACCCTTTGGTAGTTCTCATGTGACCTCTCGAGTTCTCATAAAAAATTCTTATAAAAGGCCCCCCTAATAACGCGGTCACGTTGAGCCAGCGCCCGGGCCTGGAATCGGGGCTGCCAGCCGCCGCCCGCCGACCATGGATCCCCGCAAAGTGAACGAGCTCCGGGCCTTCGTGAAGTTATGTAAGCAGGACCCGAGCGTCCTGCACACGGAGGAGATGCGCTTCCTGAGAGAGTGGATGGAGAGCATGGGGGGTAAAGTACCACCTGCTACCCATAAAGCTAAATCAGAAGAAAATATCAAGGAAGAAAAAACAGATAGTAAGAAGGCGGAGGAGACCATACAGACAGACGAGCCGTCAAGTGAGGAAAGTGATCTAGAAATTGACAATGAAGGTGTAATTGAACCAGACACTGATGCGCCTCAGGAAATGGGAGATGAAAACGTAGAGATAACTGAGGAGATGATGGACCAGGCAAATGAGAAGAAAGGGGCTGCCATTGAAGCCCTAAATGATGGTGAACTGCAGAAAGCCATAGACCTGTTCACAGATGCCATCAAGCTAAATCCTCGCTTGGCCATTCTGTACGCCAAGAGAGCAAGTGTCTTCGTCAAATTACAGAAGCCAAATGCCGCCATCTGAGACTGTGACAGAGCCATTGACATAAATCCTGATTCAGCTCAGCCTTACAAGTGGTGAGGGAAAGCACACAGACTTCTGGGCCACTGGGAAGAAGCCGCCCATGATCTGGCCCTTGCCTGCAAACTGGATTATGATGAAGATGCCAGTGCAGTGCTGAAGGAAGTTCAACCCAGGGCCCAGAAAATTGCAGAACATCGGAGAAAGTATGAGCGAAAACGTGAAGAACGAGAGATCAAAGAAAGAATGGAAAGAGTCAAGAAGGCTCGAGAAGAGCATGAGCGCGCCCAGAAGGAGGAAGAAGCCAGAGGACAATCAGGAGCTCAGTATGGCTCTTTTCCAGGTGGCTTTCCGGGGGGGATGCCTGGAAATTTTCCTGGAGGAATGCCTGGAATGGGAGGGGCCATGCCTGGAATGGCAGGAATGCCTGGCCTCAATGAAATCCTTAGTGATCCAGAGGTTCTTGCAGCCATGCAGGATCCAGAAGTTATGGTGGCTTTCCAGGATGTGGCCCAGAACCCTGCAAATATGTCGAAATACCAGAGTAACCACAAGGTTATGAATCTTATCAGTAAATTGTCAGCCAAATTTGGAGGTCAAGCATAATGCCCTTCTGACAAAGCCCTTGCTGAAGGAAAAGCAGCCCAGATCACCTAATGGATGTCGCAATAATACAAACCAATGTACCTCTGACCTTCTCCTCAGAGAGCTGGGGTGCTTCGAAGATAATCCCTACCCCTCTGCACCAAATGCAGCTGAAGCATTTGACAGTGGTTTGCCATTAGGGTATTCATTCAGATAATGTTTTCCTACTAGGAATTATGAACTTTAAACTTTTTAAACCTTAAAAATGTTTAAAACAAATTAAAAAGGGTGTTAATTCCTCCATTTTTCTTTGCTAATCATTTTGAGTTTTTTTCCTTTGAATAATTGGGCGAGGAAGATACATAAGTACAGAAGATTTATTGCTCTAGTGTGAGTGAAATAAAGGTTAGTAGTTGGCAGCATATATAACTCATTTAAATAGATGAAGGTTTAGTTGGATATATGGTTACTGAGGCATTTTGATTTGTCCTTAAATGCTTTATTTTTCAAAAATAAAGTGATTTATTTCAATAAAACTTGGGACCACCAGTATTTCTGTAGGACCTGGGTAGGGACTGGAAGCACTTGGCAGGGCAGCGGCAGTCTTACCATGTTTTATATGACACGCACCCTTGAGCAGATTACACTGAAATCTCACACTGTGGTGAGGGGATGATTCTTTTGTAATGCTGCAGTAGTGTTGGATTACTTAGCTCTGTTCTTGTCCAATACATCAAATAAATGCTTCATATTATTTCCACAAAAAAAAAATTCTTATAAAAGCTTGTTTAGCCCCCTCCCTCTACGCTGATTCCTGATGTGACTGCCAAGTCAGCATGGGCTCCAACCCTCGCCATAAGCCATTGCCATGCAGTCCTCACTGGAACTGAGCCAATGCAAGTGCCATGCCTCTGAGCCTCTAAAACTGTGAGCTAAACAAACTTCTCTTTGCTTTATAAGTTACTGTCTTGGCAATTTTGTTGCAGTAA
This sequence comes from Oryctolagus cuniculus, assembly GCF_051225735.1. Lineage (NCBI taxonomy): Eukaryota > Metazoa > Chordata > Mammalia > Lagomorpha > Leporidae > Oryctolagus > Oryctolagus cuniculus. The sequence goes on along the minus strand of NC_142870.1, from coordinate 51,954,805 downwards.
CACAAACTGACTCACATACTATGTATATTTCTCAAGCCTAGAAAACACAATGCTATATTTCTGTATCCATTCCAAATTTTGGACTGAGTGCTTTATCATTTAAGATTAGGTAATGTGGGAAATACAGTTTGTCCTTTCCTACTTTTAAATTGATTTTGGTCTACAGTAGATAAAGACGTGGGCCTATACAATTATAATTTAATATGTGTGGACAGTTAAAATTTCAAAGGAGAAATACAACTGTATGCTTCTTAAGGCTGTACACACAGAACCAGAAAATGATAGTCATCATTATCAAAGAATGTGAAGGCAGAAAACCTCCTAGTAGGAGTACAAAGCAAATCCAAAGCAAATAATAGGATTATTTATGGAAAAATTGAAGTACCAGGGAATTTTTTATCAATAATAACCTTGAATGTAATTTGGTTTAAATTCTCCAACCAAATGATACAGATTGGCTGAATGGATTAGAAAACAACACCCATCTATTTACTGCCTGCAAGAAACACCTCAGCAACAAATATACATACAGAATGAAGGTAAAAGGATGGAAAAAGATATCCAATTCTAACTAAAAGCAAAAAAGAGGTGATATAGCTATCCTAACATCAGATAAAACAGACTTTAACATAAAAATTGTTGAAAGAGACAGAGAAGGGCATTACATAATGATGAAGGGATTGGTTCAATAGGAAGATATGACTATAGTAATGAATAGGCACCCAATGCCAGGGCTCCTGGCTATTCAAAACAAATGTTAATAGATGTAAAGGGAGATATACACTCCAATACAATAATAATGGGAGAATTCAACACCAAACTTCCATCAATGGATAGATCAACTGGCAGGAAATCAACAAAGAATAAACAGAGCTAATCCATACTATGGAGCACTGGACCTAATTGATAGCTACAGAGCATTTCAGCTGCAGAATACACATTCTTTCCATGAGTGCATGGAACTTTCTCTATGATAGACCTTATGCTAGGCAATAAAGCAAGTCTCAACAATTTCAAAAAAAAAATTGAAATCATACCATGTATCTTTTCTGACCACAACAGAAGGAAGCTGGAAATTAACAACTCAAGAATAAGAATCTCTCGAAAATATGCAAATTCACGGAGACTGAACGACATGCCTCAGTGAACAGGTCTTAGAAGAAATAAAAAATGCAATAAAAATTCCTAGAAATTAATGAAGATAACAACATATCACACTTAAGGGAAAAGCAATACAGCAAAAGCAGTGCTAAGAGGGAAGTCTATAGCAATTGGTGCCTACGTCAATGAATCAGAAAGGCATCAATTAAGATCAAACAATGCATCTCAAGGACCTAGAAAAACAACAACAAACCAAACCAGAAATTAAGAGGAGGAAATAATTAAATCAGAGAAGAAATAAATAAAATTGAAATAAAAATACAAAAGATCAGTGAAATGAAGAACTGGTTTTTTTGAAAATATAAACAAAATTAATACACCACTAGCCCAACTGACCAAAAAAGTGGGGGAGTATACACAAATCAATAAAATCAGAATTGAAAAAGAAGCTATTACAACAGATACCACAAAAATAAAAAGAATCAATAGAATTACTACAAACAGCTACATGCCATCAAATTGGAAAATCTAGAAGAAATGGGTAGATTCTTAGACACATACAATCTACTAAAATTGAGTTATGGGGACATAGAAAACATAAATAGACTAATAACAAGATACAGATGAATCAGTAGAAAGATCCTCCAAAAAAAAAAAAAAAAAAAAAAGCCCAGGACCAGATGGCTTCACTGCTGAATAATACCAAACCTTTAAAGAACTAATTCCAATTCTTCTCAATCTATTAAAAACAATTGAAAGGGAAGGAATCCCCCAAATACCTTCTATGAAGCCAGTATCACCCTAATTTCAAAATCAGGAAAAGATACAGCAAAGAAAGAGAACTATAAATCAATATCCCTGATTAACACAGATGCAAAAATCCTCTCGATACCTGCTAATAGAATCCAACACCAGATCAGAAAGTTCGTTTACCCAGACCAAGTGGAAGTTACCCTGGTATGCAGGGATGGTTCAACATATGCAAAACAATAAATGTGATACATCTCATTAACAAATTGAAGAATAAAAACCACACAATTATCTCAATAGGTATAGAGAAAGCATCTGATAAAATATAACATCCTTTCATGAAGAAAACCTTGAGCAATTTGGGTATACAAGGAACATTCCTTAATGCAATAAAACATTATATGACAAAAACACAGCCAGCAATCATATTGAATTGGGAAAAGCTGGCTGGAAGCATTCTAATTAAAATCTAGAACAGAGAGGGAGCCCACTTTCATCATTACTATTCAATATCGCTCTGGAAGTCTTAGTCAGAGCCATTAGGTAAGGAAAATAAATCAGAGGGATACAAATTGGAAAGGAGGGAAACAAACTACCCGTACTATTTGCAGATGACATGATTCTATATAAAAGGGAACCCAAAGATTCTACTAAGACACTACTGGAACTCATAAAAGAGTTTGGTTAAGTGGCAGGATATAAAATTAACACACAAAAATCAATAGCCTTGGTATACACAGACAATCCCATGGCTGAGAAAAAGCTTGTAAGATCAGTAACATTCACAATAACTTAAAAGAAAATTTAATGACCTTGGAATAAATTTAACCAAGGATGTGAAAGATCTCTACAATGATAATCACAAAACATTAAAAATGAAATAGAGGACACATAAAACATGGAAAAAAATCCATATTCACAGATTAGAAGAATTAACACCATCAAAATGTCCCTATTACCTAAGGCATTTTACAGATTCAACACGATCCCAATCAAAATACCAATATCTTCTCAGATAGAGAAAGAAAATGATTCTAAAATTTATATGGAAACAAAAGAGACTCCAAATACCTGAAGCAATCTTTAAAACAAAACTGGAGGCATCACAATACCGGATTTCAAGACATACTACAGGGCAGTTATAATCAAAACAGCCTGGTACTGGCATAAAAATAGACATCTAGACCAATGGAATAGAATAGAATACCCAGAAATCAACCCACCCATCTACCACCAGCTAGTATTTGACAAATGAGCCAAAATCAATTTCTGGAGAAACAATAGTCTCTTGTACAAATGGTCCTCAGAAAATTGGATCACCTTGTGCAGTAGTATGAAACTAGACCTCTACCATACACCTTATATAAAAAACAACTCAAAACAGATCTAAGATCTAAATCTAAAATCTGATACCATCAAATTACTAGAGGAAAACATTGGGGAAACTCTGCAAGGCATTAGTATAGGCAACAACTTCTTGGAAAATACCCCTGAAGCACAGACAATAAAAGCAAAAATAGACAAACAGGATTATATCAAGCTAAGAGGCTTCTGCAGTCAAAAGAAACATTCAACAAAGTGAAGAGTCAATTGACACAATGGAAGCCGATATTTGCAAGGTATGCAACTTATAAAGGATTAATATCAAGGATCTATAAAGTGCTCGAGAAACTCAACAACAACAAAATAAGCAATCTAGTTAAGAAATGGGCAAAGGATGAAATGCCAATGGCCAATAGACACATGAAAAATTGCTCAGGATCACTAGCCATCTGGGAAATGCAAATCAAAACCACAGAGAGGCTTCACCTCACCCCAGTTAGAGTGGCTATCATCCAAAAATTGAAAAATAATAAATGCAAGCGAGGATGTGGGGGAAAAGGTACACTAATCCACTATTGGTGGGAATGTAAACTCATACAGTCATTATGGAAGTTAATATGGAAATTCCTCATAAATCAGAAAATAAATCTGCTACTTGATCCAGCCATCCCTCTTGAGAATTTACCCAAATGAAATGAAATCAGCATTTGAAAGAGTTACTTGTACCCCCCATGGTAATTGCAGCTCAATTCACAATAGTTATGATGGTAAATTAACCCAGGCATCCATCAACTGATGACTAGATAAAGAAGATGTTGTATATAGACACTATGGAATTCTACTTAGCTATAATAAAGTATGAAATCCTGTCTTTTGCAATAGAATGCTTGCAAAAGGGAACCATTATGCTTTGTGAAATAAGCCAGTCTCAGAAAGACAAAAAATCATATGTATTCTCTAACATGAGGCAGTTAATATTGATGCAAAGATTTTATATGAAGAGATATATTGTAATATGACTGCCATTTTTAGCTCTTGTTTATATACTCCTATGGAACTGTATTCTTCCTACTTGTAGAATATTATGGTTAAAAGCTAATTAAGCCTGTGAATATAGAGTGGATTAAAATTATTCTTTTACAAAAGCTGATGAAAGGAATAAAGGGGAGGGAAGGAAGGGAAGTTAGAGGAGGTGGGAGGCAGGAAAGTGTGGCTACCTTCAGGGAACTGTACCTATGGAATGTATGAAATCTGTTCTATTTATAACAATAAAAAATAAATTGAAAGGTCCAAAAAAAGAAATTCTCATATTTTTGTATATACTATGATTACACACACACATTCTGTATACACATTTACTAGATTTCTAGGTATTCACCCAGGACAATTATCAATATATTTTTACATAAAAATGCACATGCATGTTCACAGCAGTTTTATTAACTCACCAGACTGGAAACATTACAGATGTTCTTCAACTACCCGAATGCAAAGAGAATGTGTGGTGCATGCATAAGTACTCCTCAAGACTACTCAGTAACAAAGGATATGGATGAATCTAAAGTGCTTTCTGCTATGTGAATACAACAGACCCCAAAGGCTATATATTATATAATTACACTTATAGGATACTCTGTAATACAGTTCTTATGGAAACAGTTCCAATTAATAGATACAGAAGGAAGAAAGAAATCAAAATAATAACATTAGAATGCAACCAAAATAATTGTTCCAGGAAGATGTATTACTGATGATAAATGAGTAGGTAAAAGCTTGAAAAGGAACAGGGTATTTGCTGTACAAACTTTCCCTGAGTACATATAAAGTACTTTTCCAGTGGTATATTCTATAAGACACCTCCTTTACCAAGAAATCTTTTTAACGTCCCTAAGCATGACATGTGGACATCATGCATCCCTAGTTTAATACAATGAGAGGGATATTTAATTTTTGCAATGAGTAAGATTTTACCTCTAGATAGTTTCATTTAATTTTATTTGGAGGTATAAAAAGGAGACATTAAGTATGCATCAAGTTACATTTACTTTCCCCTTTCTTAACTCCTGGCATTTGCAGTGTCCCACTGAACAACTTGTTACAAGATTTTAAAAAAGCTATTAGTACATGTTACAGTTTACCCAGTAATTAACATGATAGTTTAGGGGCAGGGCAGAACCACAAAGGAAAGTGTAGGTTAGGAGTAGACCTAGGGAGGTGATTAGAATTAATGACTTTGAGAAAACCCACAAACGTAGACACTGAAGGGACAAGAATAAACTCCGGGATAGAGAAAAAGTTGATTGTCTCTTCTGAGGAGGGAGGTATGCACTGGCAGAAAGTAAACATGTTGCTGATTCCAATTAACCTAGAGATGATTGAATCAGGTGGGACCCTAAGGTTATCAGGTGATGTCATTTTGTTACAATTGGTTGTGTTCACATGTGGTCCCTTTTCCGCTTATCAATATGTATACATTATAATCCCAACGGGTAAATACTTTGCATTAAATGTGAGAATCCATTGAGACTCCAGATACTGCCCAAAAATTCATAACCATGTATATCAAAAGCAAAGAGTAAATACTTAAGGATAATAGAACAAAGTACAGAAAACCATAATTTCCTTTCTTTTGGATGTCTCTCCTCTGTTCCTTTGCCCTTCAGTTGAATTTCTTTCTATTTTCATCCTAACCATCTTTTCTTTCTTTCACATTCTTCATGGAAGCTACTTCAAACATATGCCAAAACTTCAGCTTTCTATTCACCACCTCAGAAAATGCACATGCTTCTTATACCATGGAAAGATAGGAAGGCTGGGAGTCCAGAGGAAGCTGAGCTTCCTAGACACCATAGCCTGCTCACATCATTGTTCTCTGCTACTGTACCCAGGTAAGGTCAGTGTGGTACTTTTCCTTTCATATACTCAGGGACTTAGAAAAGAAAGAGAAACAAGCGGGAAATTTGAGCAAATTTGGCTATGTCTCATTCAACATGAATGTAACCAAACCAGGTAGATTCAGGGACCTGACTCAGGAAGGCAGGCACTTTGCTAAATACTGAACATTTTGAGAGGTTCTTGGTGCATAATATGAGGTGCATAATATTATAAATTGTATTTCAGTGAATGAATAACTTAAAGAAGGCTAACCAATACATCTAATTTGCATTGTTAAAAATATCAGTCTGATTGCAGCATGCATGTGCCTCACTTCACAGTCCACTGCCATTGCACTACCCTACACCCTGCCCTGGTCCCACAGTATGCTTTAATGAACTGTGCTCTCCTGATTGCCCTACCTAACAGATGCTTCACAATCCCTACCCCACCTGGCTTCCCAGCTCATTCTATTCTATTGGTTTTTCTCTCATTCTTAGAAAGTGGTCCCTCCTCTTTCTTCAGTTTTCCTGTTAATGCTTGTTCTCCTCAGCCTTCTGGGGAATATTTCATTCTCCCTATGGCTTGAATGAACAACCATCAGCCATCTGCTGAATACTATACCTGCACCCTGACTCAGGATTCCTAAATAAAAGAATGTAATACTTATTGAATATGTGACATATTCAAGCCAGAATTGTTTTTCCTGTAAATATTTATTTCTCTAGAATGTCCTATCATTTTTTTGGAAATCATGTATCCCATCTCCCTCATTCCTCCTATAAAACCAATCAGCCACTCAATAACTCTGAATTTATCTTTGGAAACACAGGTACTCTCTTGCTTTATTCTTATTTTAACCTATTTTCTCTTTGTTTTTCACTTAAATTACTATACCTGTCTCCTTACTGTTTGGCCAACCACTGGGCTTTCTTGTCAAATGTAACCAAATTTATAATACCTTGCTCCAGCCTTTTTTGCTGCTCCCCTAACTTGCCAAATTCTTTCTTAGCACAAGTTTAGACTCCTTCTTTTCTCTGCCTGGAATATACTCTTACAACACTTAGGCATAGTTTGCGCCCTCATAGAACTCAGGTTATTTTTCCTTACCTAAAATTATGTTTGTATATTTAGATTTCTTTTTGTGTCTTTCTGTAGATTGCTTTTTTTTTTTTTTGCTATTACATAAATAGTGATTACAAGAATGGGCATTCAATCAATATGAATTGAGTGAATACATTAGCGAATAATTATATCCAAATCAGCACATACCACCCTGTTTCGGGAAATAATGGCCCCCTTATTTATTGTTCCCAGAGGGCCATCAGCAACAATGAGCTTCTCGCTCAACAGCCTTTCTTTCTATAACCCTGGGTTTTAATCAGCAACAGTGCCTGTCTTCTACTGTTCAGGAAATGTCTCTTGGAAACAAGGACAAAAACCCAAACCAAAAAAGCCCCAAACAAACAAACAAAAATCTCACAATCCAACTTAGCCAGCAGAGCAGAGCTGAATCCTCCACACACTCACAAAATAATAATAATAATGTTTACCATGGGAATAAGATTTACAGAGTTTTTTGTCTCTATAATCTATTTATTATATGTCCAAAACTTGATTTCTACTCATAGGAAAATTTTACCTGTAACTCTTCTGTTTTACAGATTATAAATTGAAAACTTCATTAAAGGCACTTGTGCTTTTGTCGGTTTTTTCCTGAACCTTCCTATCTTCTTTTTGGACCATCCATATGAACCTGAAGGTACAATTAATCTGGAGGGGGCTGATAAGTTATCACTGGCATAAAATTTCCTAACAGGAACTGGCGCTGTGACATAGCGGGTTAAACCACTGCCTGCAGTGCCAGCATCCCATATGGGTGCTGGTTCAAGTCCTGGCTGCTCCACTTCCAATCCAGCTACCTGTTAATGGCCTGGGAAAGCAGCAGAAGGTGTCCCAAGTCCTGGGGCTCCTGCACCCACATAGGAGACCTGGAAGAAGCTCCTGGGTCCTGGTTTTGGATCAACCTAGCCCTGGCTGTTGCAGCCATCTGGGGAGTGAACCAGGGGATAGAAGTTCTCGTTCATTCTCTCTCTCTCTCTCTCTCTCTCTCTCTCTCTCTCTCTGCATTTCCTTCTCTGTGACTCTGACTTTCAAATAAATAAATCAATCTTTGAAAAAAATTCCTCATTGTTTCTTGTTATTTTCTTATTTTGGCAAAGGAATAGGATCAGAAAATTTTAGTGCTGCTGTGACTTTTATTTATCTAGTCTAACCTGCATTTTTAAATCTGTTGTGAAGAGGAAAAAATTGGGATCTATTTTTTTTTATTTTTTGACAAGCAGAGTGGACAGTGAGAGAGAGAGAGAGAGACAGAGAGAAAGGTCTTCCTTTTGCCGTTGGTTCACCCTCCATGGCTGCTGTGGCTGGCACGCTGCGGCTGGCTCACTGCGGCCGGTGCGCCGCGCTGATCCGATGGCAGGAGCCAGGTACTTATCCTGGTCTCCCATGGGGTGCAGGGCCCAAGCACTTGGGCCATCCTCCACTGCACTCCCTGGCCACAGCAGAGAGCTGGCCTGGAAGAGGGGCAACCAGCACAGAATCTGGCGCCCCGACCGGGACTAGAACCCAGTGTGCCGGCACTGCAAGGCGGAGGATTAGCCTAGTGAGCTGCAGCGCCGGCAAAATTGAGATCTAAAGAGGCTATATGACTTCCCCATGTATAACCAGACAGAGAAGCAGATATCACTTCACTGGCAGCAGTAATGATAGAAATCTTGAGAAAATGTCTGCTATATAACTGAAAATCAGAATACGATTCTGAGACCAGAGAGGTGATTCTTGTACATGTATTACAATATATGCAAATGGCTTGAATCTACTCTCTTTTTAAGGTTTATTATTTATTTGAAAGGCACAGAAAGAGACAGACAGAAAAAGAGAGCTCTTCCATCCACTGCTTCATTCCCCAAATGGCTGCAATGGTCAAGCCTGGGCCAGGCTGAAGCTGGGAGATTCTTCCAGGTCTCCCACACAGTTGGCAGGGGCCCAAGCATTTGGGCCATCTTCTGCTGCTTTCCCAGGCATATTAGCAGAGAACTGGATCAGAACTAGAAATTTAATCTCTTAAATGCCATGTAAACTCATCAGAACCCTCTGGAAGGAATCTAAAATACTCTTGAACATTTAAAGAGCAGGCCTAACACTTTCTATTGTAGTTTCAGTACTGTCATATGGAAACTTTAACAAGTCCTATTATTAAATGAAGTTATGTTTGGTAATCTTTAAAAATTTTTAAAAAATATTTACTCATTCATTCATTCATTCATTAACTAGAAAGTGACAGAGAGAGAAGGAAAGTGGAGTGACAGAGAGGAGAAGGGGAGAGGGAGAAAGGAGGGAGAGAAGGAGAGATAGAGACATTGATTGATTCTACTTGCTGGTTCATGCCCCTAATGGCTGCAAGAGTTGGGTCTTCCATTTGGTCTTCCACACAGGTGGCAGGAGCTCAAGCACTTGGGCCATCCTCCGCTGCCTTCCTATTTGCATTAGCAGGAAGCTGCATCAGAAAAGTGCCAGCCAAGACTAGATATAGCACTCAAATATGGGATGCTGGCACCACACATGGCAGCTTCATACACTGTACCACAATTCTGGTCTTTTTTATACTCTTGTGATTGATTTCTATTACTCCTTACTGGACTTATAATTTATGTGAGGTACAGTTACTCTATCTAAATTTAGGGTTGATCCACTCAGCTGGGATATAGGCACTTCATTATTTCTCTTTTCTGTTGTTCTATTATCATGAAAAACTACAGTGCCCAATTTTCAGAAGTGTGATTACTACCCTCTATTTCTTCATCATTAGATTGCAGTTCTTATCTTTTCCTAGGAGCAAAGGTAGCTTTTTTCTTCTGGTAATATAGTTAAATTCACTAATGTATACATTGTTATTACAAATTACTTTTATTCATTATATTCATGGCTACAATCTGATGACTTCTATTTGCTTTTTGGAGGAAAAAGCATGTGCTAGGCATATGGCTGATACATCTCTTTATATCAATTCTATCTTAATAGGTTAATGAAGTTGTGATGTTTATCAAATAAGTAGATTCAGCTTTTATCAGGCACACTTTTTATATAATATAGTTTTTAATTCTATAACTTTCAAGTGTAAAATCAAGTCAGTTATGTGGCCAACTATGAAAAGGTGCAACAGTGTCTCCAAACTTTTTAATATATATCTGATATAAAACCTATACAAAGGAAAAAAGAATGCAATTAAGAATGTATAAAAGTATCCACCATAGATTTTGATCTGTAATTTTGTATTATTTTCAACTGAGAGTCTGCATTTGTTTCTTAGATCCCAGGGCACTCTACAAACATGCCCTTATAAACCTACACAGCATCTTTATCTTCATCAGTATTATCTTTAATGCAATAAGGTAGTCTTTAGGGAGCATTAATTGCTAGTTATCTCTTAGCTACTTAAAGGCAATCTTGGAACAATTGCCATGTATTTATGGGAATGAGGCATTCATTTATTTATTGCCTTTCTCCTAACAATCCCATAGCACTTGAATCAAGATGATAACAGTATAACTACGTGCTTGAATCTTGCATCTTTGCGGGAAGGGGATTATTCCTTCCTCCACACCCAGCATGTGTCTTGGCAGCACCAGTCACCATTATCTGGGGCCTGCTCTTGCAAGGTAGAATCCTTTTTTTTTTTTTTTTTGGACAGGCAGAGTGGACAGTGAGAGAGACAGACAGAGAGAAAGGTCTTCCTTTGCCGTTGGTTAGGTACTTATCCTGACTTATCCTGGTCTCCCATGGGGTGCAGGGCCCAAGCACTTGGGCAATCCTCCACTGCACTCCCTGGCCACAGCAGAGAGCTGGCCTGGAAGAGGGGCAACCGGGACAGAATCCGGTGCCCCGACTGGGACTAGAACCCGGTGTGCCAGCGCCGCAAGGCGGAGGATTAGCCTAGTGAGCCACGGCACCGGCCGCAAGGTAGAACTCTTAACAGTGATTACCACTCAGGAGCATTCTGAATCTATCCTTTCTCAAATAGCTTTCTTAAAACAGAAATGGATTTTACTTGCTTTGCTTTTTCTTTTTTTAAAGCAATGGGACAACTGTGGATTGACTTGTGGATTACATAAATTTGACTTGCAGAGGACTGGTATCATGTTTAAATGAGATTGTTAGAGACATCAAGTAATCATTTAATGGTTGCTTGGATGTTTATGTGAAATTAACTATCTGAAACTGGCATATATTACAGATAATCTAATTAAGTATATTTGGCTGATTTAGGATAACTAATAAGCACTATTTTATATGGCTCCATACATTTTTCCTTTTAATAGACACTAATTTAGATATATTTATGACAATATGTTAGTAAAACAAATAGGAACATATGAAAAAGACAATATGATTCACTACAGGGAGAAAACAAAGATCTGATACTTTTTAACCTTTTAAATTTTGTTTTAGACACTTACTCTCAGTTATCCCATACCTATCCACACATACCTAACCACACATAAGAGGACTTGAATGTCAAGTAATTATTTTTAACATTCTTCAGATGTTTATAACCTAACTTCATATTATCTTCTGCCTGCCAGAGAAATATAAAATAGAAGAAAAACTTAGAATGGTCATGCTAGATTAAGACATGAGAGACAGAAAATACAAATACAAAAGAAATAATTAACATGTTTCTCTGCATCTTGATTTCTCTCTTTTATCTTATCTTCTTTACTAGGCATTGTGACATAGCTGATTTTTTCCAAATTTCATACATTGGGGTAATTTATTTCATGCTACCTAAATATTTTTCCTAATTTGAAAAGTAGGTTTCTGTTATTTAATATTTAGTACTTACTTATTTAACATTTAATATTGATTATTATTTATTTAATAGTAGTTAACTCAGGAAAATTAAAGTGTTAAACTGACTTACTAAGATATAGAAAAAACAAAGGCAACAAACTAAAAAAAACACAAGTATTGGTTTTAAGTGAAATGGGCTTCAACTTAAATACCAGTGATGCCACATTCTATATATCAGAGGTCTGTGTGTGGTTAATTAACCCATCTGAGCCACATCTATGAAATACGGATAATTATACTCAGAGTTGCTATGAGGATGAAATGGTTAACTGTGTGCAAGGTGTCTGGCACACACAGAATCAGTAATAGTGACTTATTGCGAGTAACATATAATGCTAAAATCATTATACATTTAGAAATTTAATTCTAACAGCATTCCATAGGATAGAAGTTATTTTAGCCCCATTATACTGAAGTGGACGTAAAGGACAGAGATGTTAATTTGCCCAAAGCTACAGAAATCTTAAGTGTCAGGAGCAAAATTCTAGTTGAGATCCATCTTGTCTGGTTGTCTTGCTGTGTAACAAGCCATTCAAAACCTAGTGGCATAAGATAACCATTTAATTCTCTTAAGGTTTTTATGGGCCTACTGGACAGAGCTGAGTGTTTCCTTTGCTTCACAAGACCATGACCACAACTGCAGCTATGGTGGTGGTGCTAGGGATTTGGGAAATGGTTTAGTCAGAAGGTTGGCATTGAGAGCTATGTAATGGGAGCTCACACGTGGCTGCCAGCAGGAGCCCCTCAGTTCTCCTTGTTGCAGCATTGCATGTGTCCTCCTCACAGCAATCTTCTTGGCTGAGATGGAGTCTGGGTCCCAGGAAGGAGAACCGCAAGAGGACAAGCACCAATGTGCAAACACGGAAGATGCCTTCAGTTACATCAAATTGCTAATGTCCTACATGGAAATGGCTATGTAAATGTAGAAGAGAACTACACAAGGAGATGAATAGTGAAAGATTCCATTATGGTCAGTCAGTAAAGCAACAGGACAACACAACACCTGTCATCAAAACACTTGTTTTTCTGTCCTCTGCACTATCATGATCGTCAGTTACCTTCTGCTCCTTTTGGACAGTGTGATGGCCAATGCCTGGCGAGAAGAACTTAGGAGTTTCAGATACAGAATCAATTACATGTTTTTAGTAAGCTTTTACTTTTTCCTATTTCTAAATGACATATTTCAACTTCACTTGAAAGGTTTTAAAAGAAAGTTTAGTTTTATGAAACAAAAATGACTCTCAAAGAGTTAAGATATTTCTATGAAATGTTTAATGGCATCTGTATGGGATTTTATATATTATAATTCACTAGTGAACAAAATAAGGAGAAATACTGTGATGTTTATTCCCTATCACTATTCAAATGAAAGTGAATACACAAAACTCTATTTATTTGAAGGCAAGTCTAATTTTAGATGTTTTGGAAATTTTCTTACAAAGGAATGACCTTGATATGATCATTTTTGAAAAGCAAGATTTTTTACTTCAGAAGTTGTAATTCTTATCTTCATTTAATATAAATTATATAAATTTATTTCTAATGCCATTTATGTAGATGGGTTCCATACAGAACTTTTAGTTGAAAAGTGTTATTGCAGATAAAGGATTCTATATTCGTACATGAACTTTACTTCTAAAGCTCATTACTTTAACTTAATGATGCAAAATACTGAAGTTTTTTCTCCCATTAATATTGACATTCAGAAAAAATATATAGCCCTTTACTCTTGATTCATTATTTCAGGTTAAATTAGCAATGGTTTGTAGGTAATATCACTTCCAAGCTGTTTGGTGACCAATGCAAACTCTGATAATGTCATATCCTGGTATCAAGACTCTGAGGGATAATATCAGAAGATGATTTCTGAACTAAGTTATCCACTTAATTGACTGTGTAGTGTTATTAATCTTTTTAAAGGAATTTAAATAATTATATGAATAAAGAACGTAGAAAATGAGCGACTTACTTTTTGTGACCACACCTTCTAGGCGGATGATATTTGGATGGTCAAACTGACCCATGATACTAGCTTCTCTTAGAAAATCTCTTCTCTGCCGATCCATGTGGCCGCCTTTCAATGTTTTGATGGCAACTGGGATCTCTCTTTTACCTGGTGTCTTCAAACGCCCACTACATACTTCTCCAAATTCACCTTAAAATGGGAACAAAAGCAATTGTTTAAGCAAAACATTTATACTTCAAAAGAATCAGCCATACAATGCCATCCTTTTTTCTGTTTTCAACGACTCTTGTGATTTTTCCCATGAAGAGTTCTTTTTTAAAAAATTAAGTTTATAAGGACAGTTTGCTTGATCAGCAGCATTGATCATGACTAATGGAATGCATTTTCATATGCTATACCACAGGAGCTACCAGTAATAGACACCCATGATCTGCTGAGAAATTCTGATTAGGAATGTGGTGATGCTAATGTAATTTCATAGAAAAGCAATCACTGCCTAATGTTTCTGTTCTCAACTCTGACACATGAGTCAAATGCTTGCTCTATTCAGGGAATCTACCAGGTAAATGCATAGTTGATTTGATCCCACAGGCTATGTGCTTAGGCATCACTGGCCAATAGAAATCAATGCTAGGGTCAATTGGTGTATAGGCATATTTTAAAAACTACACTGAACTCAACTCTATTAAGTGACTATGTGGGCTAAATTGCAAGCTACATGGATGGAAATACAAAATCAGTGATGTAAGTTATGGTCCAGCATTGGTTCCACTGGGTGTATTAAATAATAATCAATATTAATCAAGCATTTACTACATGTACACTCAGTGTTATATTTCTATGAATTTCCAAGTATAAGACTTGGTGTTCATTTTGAAGAGCTTATAGCCCAGCAAGAAATTTAGATGAACAAAAGAAAACACTTAACTTATAAATGAATCCCTGTAAATACTGCTTTTGTTTCTCTGCATTTCAAATAAACAAATAACATTAAAAATAAATAAAATGACATGGACAAAGGCTAGCAAGTAGATAAGAGTGAATGTTGTGGCAAAGAAGGTTACAGGTTTCTTAGGGCAATGCAACATATTAAAAAAAGTTTAAATTCTAGACTAAGATTTTTTTCGAGGTCTGATTATCTACATTTACTTCAGAGTAAATTATTTTCAGAGCATGATGTTTGAACCTGAATTCATTCATTTACAAAGTGGGTATAATAAAAAAATCCTCTTGCAATTATACAACATCCTTTCCCCAGAATCATAGTGGTACTATCAAACAGTGAGAATGAATATATGTGAAGGTGTTTATATAAAACCTATTCAAAAAGTGCTTTAAGTTATTTAAACCTTTGAGATGATGAAAGCAATAAAATTAAAATATTTTCAACTGGTCTATCAGTAAGCAGCTCTGGTCAAATGTTGGATGCAAACAGAAGTAAGCAAAATGTTGTCCTTAGAAAATTCAGTGTATATGAATGGCATTAGTTTCACAAATCTTGCAAAACTCTGGCATCAAAGATATGAATAACATTTGAAGAAATCAATGATGCTCTCAACCTAGTGTGTGATATTCTTAGTTCATAAAAAAGAAATTTTGAGGTTCTGTTTATAATAAGGCTTCTGATTTACAAGTGGCATTGTCTTACGCATGAAAATGACAATTTTAATATTTTCTTTTAAGGCACTGAACCTTGAGAGAAAGGTTTTTTATGAGTAGGTATTCAAACTAATGTCTGAAACATGTAGGCCTACTAAAGTACTTGAAATTCATTCTCAGATTCTTACGGTTTGTTATAATGAGTATCCAGAACCAAACAAGTATTCCTTCTTTTTTACATTTTTGCCTTAAAAAATATGCTATTATAGATAAAGTTTCAGCAGTATTTTAAAATCTATCACCTGCCACATAAACGTAATCCATGTGAGTTTTCTGTTCATGTTTCATAGGAACTCAAATAAACTTTTGAATATAATAAAATAAATGAGAACTCTGTCGGTATTTTATCAAGACACACATAGTGGTAATTTTCTTTGGTTTTCTGTTTTCTAAAATTCATGTATCTTATTAACACCAAGCAGGTGTTTTCTTCATGTCAAGCTTTGCATGAGCAAGCTGTTATCACACTTATTTCAGTGTCACTAAATATGGTTGCCTCAATTAAAGATCTGAGACTCCTAGTGCTTTCTTCAGGCAAAGTCCAAAAAGCTCAGTCACAGATTTATTAAAATCCACATCCACAATAGGATGCATCAGACATATCAGGCTGACAGAAAAAATATTTTAAATTAAATACATGATTTCATGTATTACCAGAATGATTCATTATGAGATTACTTTTGTAACAAGGGTAGTGACCCTGTATATAACAATAAGAAAAATCATTCCTCAATAAAACATGTGAACATTTATAAATACTGGTTAGTCAATTAACCAGTTAAATAACCAATAACCAATTAAAGTTAGTAATTAACACATTGACTAAAAGAATATGATGCTTTCTATTTATTTGTCTTGGTGGCAATCACTATTATATTTAACATATTTGAGGCTGAAGAACTTAATATATATATTTTTTTTCACAAGTCTCTAAAATAGGTACCAGTATTCCATTTCATAGATGAGGAAACCGGGGTCAATAAGATAAGTAACTTGCCCACATCAACACAACTGGAGTGGTGGAGCTGTCATTTGAACCCAGGTTGCCTGGTTCCAGAGTCTATGCTTGTAACCACTATTCTCTGTTGCATGGGTTGTTTATCATGGTTAATATTTTCTTGTTTCACCATGCTAAGTTCCCCATTGCTAACAATGGTGTCTTTAAACTACTGTATAGCATTCAGTTGGACAAAGACAGGTGAGTGGATTGATAATATCATGTCCTACCAATCCTTCACCACTGTGTGTAAATAAAGTCCTAGCTCAGATATGTTGTATGTTAGATGGTCTGAGAGAATCACTATGGTCCATCTAGTTTCAAGAGAGCGAAGAAAATTATATCTAGGATAATTGATTTTTTGCTACTGACAGCTCATTCAGTAGCTAACAACCAACCCCACCTATCTCCCTGGATGTTGGTAAAATCTTCTTGGACAAGCAATTTTGTTGTATAACATACAGTGTCACATTAAGGTATCAATTAATATTGGATTTTTCCCACATAAATCCTACATAATTGAACTAAAACTGTGAGAGATGGGTGCGAACAGTGAGGGGCAGTCCAGACCACATGTAGGAGTCACACTTTTCCTCCCTGCAGCCTGAGATTCTGGAATTCTCCCATCTCCAACCCCTTGAGACTCACTGGAGCCAGGGCGTGGCTCCTGATGATTTCTGTCTTATCTCTTAGACTGGATGAGATGGATGAGATGTTCCTCTCCTCACACTTGCTGTTTCCCTCCTACAGGAATGCTCTCCACCACAAGTTGTCTTTCTTCCTCCCCCGTCTACATCCTTTTCAGTCCTTCTTCATACTCTTATTAGGAGTAAAGTTTCGATGCCCCTTCTGCAGAAAGCCTCCCCGACTAACTCTTTTAATTTAGTCTCCCACTCCCAACAGGTTCTTTTAACTGCAAATGAAAAAAAAAATAATAATGGGTCTGGAATCTGAAAGCAAGCTGGACTCAGAGCTAGGCTCTTTTATTCTAACAACCTCAAACTAGGCTACTTTGAGATCATGACAACATGGGACAGAGCAGGTCCACTTGGTTGTTTTGTGTAAGCCCAGGGAAAGGCAAGGTTACAATGCTACGCAAAAATACAAAAGTTCCTGTCGCTCGGCTAAAATAAGTAATACTTTTTATGTAACCAATTAATAAGTTTTATTTTCATTCTGGTCTTCCTTCTCTAAAGCGAAGGTTTATTAAGATATTATGAATGTCTCTCTCTCTCTCACTAACTCTGCCTGTCCAAAAAAAAAAAAAAAAAGATACTATGAATGTAAGTCCTTAAATTAAAGCCCCAAAATCTATGATTCTCTAGCATCTGGGGGAACTTGGTAAGGTCTCAGATAACACTACTGGAAATCCCTCTCCTCACTGTTCTTGCGGGTAAGATGTAGCTGAACAACCTCTTTAGCAAATGGACTTGATGCAGGTGGATTTTCTGGGCAGCAGTGCCCTCCCACAGCAGATCCTGGAGGCTCTGAAGCTGAACTCCAGCCCCTCTCAGCTGGCGGGGAGCAGCTCCCATGGCACAGAGAAGTGCTGGGTAAATAGTCCAGCTGTGCAAATAGGACAGATTTGCCTAAGTTCATCCCACAGAAGAGCCTGATAATGTCTTTCTGAGTGCAAAGGCAATTAGGAGTGGCCAGTGCTGTGGCACAGCAAGTTAAACTGCCATCTGCAGCACCAGCATCCCATATGGGTGTTGGGTTTTAATCCCAGCTGCTCCACTTCCAACCAAGCTTCCCAATGTGCCTGGGAGAGCAGCAGAAGATGGCCCAAGTGCTTGACTCCCTGCAGCCACATGTGAGACTGGGAAGAAGCTCCTGGCTCCTGGATTTAGCCTGGCCCAACCCTAATCATTGTGGCCATTTGGGAGTAAAGCAGTGGTTGGAAGAGCCCTCTTTTCTCTCTCTCTCTCTCTCTCTCTCTCTCTCTCTCTCTCTCTCTCTCTCTTGTTTTGCTGTAGCTCTCTCCCTCTCTTGCTATAACTCTCTCCCTCTCTTGCTTTAACTTTCAAATAAATAAATGTTTTAAAAAAGGCAATTAGGAAAATATTTTTGCATGTAATATAAAGAAGGAGTGAAAAAGGAAAAGGCATGGAGGAAAAAAATCTAACATTAAACTTCTAATTTTGTGCTAGAGACATATATTAGTTTCTTGAGGTGTTAAGGTAAATTCCATCATTATTAATGTTATCAGGAGGGTCACCTCCTCAAGTATATTAATACAATGCCTGTTATTTCAGGGTGAAATACCAATATCCTTATGACTAATTCTACATTCCTGATACACGTGACACATTTTGCACATGAAAAAGAATATTTATAATGAAACACCAGTTGAATTGATATTTTAATACTTGTGACCCAACCTCAAAGAAAAATTCAACACACTGCAAGATATCTCTTGACTAATTAGCATTGTCAATAAGAGGAGCAGGTTAGTAAGTGGGGGCAGGACAGGCTCTTAGAAGCAGGGACTTCTAGCTTCATCACTAATTGGTTTTTACATTAGAGGAAAATAACGTTTTCCTGCTTTAGAACAATTGCAGGCAGGTTAAAATACCTATCATGTAGTTGCTTCTCGAGAGATACAGATTTGTTTCTTAATGTTTGCAAGATTCAGAGCCAATGAGTCTTTAAAAATTATACTGGCACTCTGGAAGTTATATTAAATATCCACTTTGAGGATCTTTCATTGTTAGTTCTATAAAGTTTAGACAAGAAAGCAAGATTTCTTCACAATGTGAGCTTTTAAAGTCTTTACCAAACAATGGTTAAGGATTTCTTTAGTGAGTGAATTATGTAACATATTAACAGTATTTTTCCATATCATACTTCAAACATTAGGTAGCCTCTTTTTGGGGGGTTAGTTTTTACTCCTTTCTGCTAAGACATGTTTCCCTTCAAAAACAGCACTGACCCCAAAGGAGATTAAAATTGCCTCTATCTGTGATCATAAAATCCAGTGTATTGCTTCCTTGTTGAATACTTATTCATTATATTTAACTTTTGTAGCTCACTGATGCCTGTAGCCCTAGAACACCTTTTTAAACCAAGTATATCAGCCTCTGCCAGATGGCCTTTCCTACCAACTTTTTCTTTTGCCTCCAGGTATATCAAAAGACTTCCTCTTTAGCCTGAACTTTGTTGCTGTTGGTTTTTTAGTTTGTTTTTGCATTTCAAAACTAGCTCCACTTGACACCCTATCAAAATTGATTTTCTCTTCTGCCATCAGATGAATCATGTTAGAAATCAAATCTAATAAACAATCTATGACCCAGGGAAAATTACTCGATCTTTTTGAGTCTCGGTTTCTGTTTGCAGAGTTTTAGGTAGTGAAGGCACATAAAACACCCTGCACTGTCTCTTGTGGCTTCTATTATTGTGCCCACCATTTCCACTTGCCCTTCAGCCACACACATATGCTGAAGCTGAAACTTAAGACCCATCCCACCATTTGTTGAGCTCACTTGGAGAATTAGACAGCACTGTTACAGGAAATCTGTAGTTCTGTTCTCAGCCACGTTCTCTTTTCAGTATACACACTATCTCAGGTTAACGTTTTTACCATGAACTACTGCCTTCAGGCTAAGTCTCAAACACACACTGCCTGTTGGACTGCATACTTGTGCAAGCACCTAGGCACCTCCTAGGGACCATACCATCATCTCTTGTATTTGTTCAGGCTGCCATTACAGTGCATCCTAGACTGTGTGGCTTAAACAAGAGCAGTTTATTTTCTCACAGTTCTGAAGACTGAGAAGTTTAAACCCCATGTGCTGGCTCCTTTAGTTCCAGATAGAGCTCTCTTCCTGGCTGGCAGGCAACGGCCTTTCTCAGTGTCTTCACATAGCCTTGCCTTCATGCATGTGTATGTAGGACTACCAATCCTATCCAATTAGGATATCACCCTTACAAACTCATTTAAAAAACACATTAAAAAAACTCAAAAAATGTAAAATAATAAATTTTTGTTTTTTAGAGAGCCACTTATTTGTGGTAATACATGGATGACACTTAAAGACATGACTTGGCACAGAGGGAATTCTCAGACAATAATTTCAATTTTAGGCCAAATAAAATCCTTCTTTTAAACATGATTTCATAATACTCTTTAAAGTTCCCTCCTGCATTCTCTTATCAACAGAAATTTTCTCATTAATTGTAATCTATTCATTTTGCCTCCAAGTATAATGATTTTTTGTTCTTCTTAATCCTCTAGTGTCTATCATAGTGAACCCATGGGTAATGAATGTTAGCGAATGCTTGATTGTACTGACATCCTCACAGCACCTCCATCTGTGCTTAACTCCGTGAGAAACTTAACATTTCCGTAACTCAACATTTGCAAGAGTTACTTGAGAAGGCGACCACAAGAGTATATGAGAATTCCTGCTCTAGCACAAGTAAGACATTCTGGGATTCAGCCAGGCCGGAAAAATGATCAGTATTCACAGTGGAGGGCCGATGTTTAGACGGCAATGAGTAAGAGAAACTAGTGGATTGTCAGCTAGTGGATTGCTTCAAAAAATAGGGTAAAAAATATCTTTCCAAAAATGTATACAACGTAATAATTTTCATTAAAAATCTGTATGCTGAGTTACTATTAAAACGCTATTACATGAGTCTTTAACAGTAATAGACTTTGCATAGCTTTAAAATACTAATGGTTCATAAATAAAAGTATGTTATTAGGTCATTTTATCTTAAACTAAAGAAAATGTACATGGATAATCATTAACACCTCTGTAAATTAAACCATGACTCAGAACAGTAGACATTTTAATGTGTTTTTATTTATTCTCCAGGGATAATAATAGGCAGATTTTCTATTAAAATAATAAACACAAACGAGTTTTTTCATATTACAGCTCTATTTTCAGTAATGTAAAATTTAATATTTTAGGTAGAATTTCATTCACTAAGTCTGTTTCTCAGAAGACATTCTTTGCAATTTTTGAAATATATGTGCTATATTACTGTATTTATTTTTTCAAAAATAAGGTTTTTCAGAGTCCTATGTTACAATATATATCACGATTATATATACTTCTAGAGAGGAGATAATGCTCCCGATTAAACAGCAAATGCTGCAAATGCTGCAAAATGTAAGAAGTAATTCAAGTTCTGTGAATTGAGAATCAGGGAAAAATGCATGTTAAGATGAATGAAATACGTGGTGGACATTTAAGTCAGGTTAGACACACCATTGAACAAAGTTCTCTCATCACTTCTTTGGTTTTGTTTCAAGCAGAATATTGGAAGTGCTATTGTTCAGTTACTGTAATTGATCAAGATTTTAAAGACGTTTAAATTGCAAAGATGTTGCCCTATAATGTCTTATATGACACTCAATGGTAGAAGCAAGTTTTTAAAAATAATAGAAAAATTGGCACTTATTTGAAAACTTTTATATAAGAATATTATATGTATTAACGAGAAACTGCTATGATATTTAGTAAGTAAATATAAGTTGCCTTAACTATATAGAGAAAAATATTATATGCCATGATTACAACTTATGAAAAGAAAACATAAATTTTATGCTTAGAAAATAGATTAGAAGGAGGTCTACACAAATCAGGTTATTTTTTGGTTATCTGGCTTAGGAGTGATTTTTTCTGTTCATTCTAGTTTTTGCTATTGTGAATTTCCTTTGATGTAATAGAGAAAGATAAATCTAATGTTTTAATAGTTTATTGGAGGTAAATAATGCATTTTAGAAATAATTATGTAAAATATTAAATATCTAAAAATTGACGCAATAGCTTACAAAGGTATGGAACACAATTATTTAGACTAAATTTCCCAGCAGTTTGGAGTGTTGAAATTTTCCTATATATATCAAATTAAGTCTTCTAATTGTTATGGTGAAACAGTAATGAAAAGGAAGTAAAATTTCAGAATATTTAGAAATGTAAATTTAATGAAATTTATGAATTTCTTAGTATTTTCTAAAAAAAGATATGTCAAGATTCATCCTTAATCCAACATAAAAGGAGAATTTGTAATCATTAATATCATCAGATTTTAAAAATCTAATACCAGGCAATGACAATAAAACTGTGTTTGGATGTGAAAGTGTGACATTTCACATCTCCTCCAGTTCATCATCATTAGTGAATTCTAAGTTGCAGGAGCATCCTGGCTGTGTAGTCCCAGGTATTTCTCAGTGACTTCCAGCACTGGGGCATGCTTTGTGTTTTATGACAGTCTGGAAGGGAAAGGTTTTTTCCTAACCACATAAATGGAGAAGGGGCTTTGGAAATACTTTGTAAACATTTATCCTTTGGAAGGAAAATGGCAAGTTAAACCTCTTTCAGATCACATATTTTTCCTGGGGAATGAAATTTCAATATTTTTTTAACAAGTTTGTGTAAAGTTAGAGGATCTGGGTTTTGGAATTATGCATTTGGTAGAACTTGCCAAAAACCTCAAAATCTAGAACTCCTTCAGGAGTGAAAAAAAAGTTAAATACTAATAGAGTGTATGCAATAGACACAGGACAGTTTAGCTTCTGATTCCTCAAGATATCAGTTTTTGTAATTTTGTAATTTTCTAGAATTGTATTTCTTTTATCAGTTGCTTGTAATAATTCTTAATGATTTTTAGTTATCTGTTTTTTTTTTAACTTTTATTTAATGAATATAAATTTCCAAAGTACAGCTTATGGATTACAATGGCTTCCCCTCCCCCCATAACTTCCCTCCCACCCGCAACCCTCCCCTTTCCCGCTCCCTCTCCCCTTCCATTCACATCAAGATTCATTTTTGATTCTCTTTATATACAGAAGATAAGTTTAGCATATATTAAGTAAAGATTTCAACAGTTTGCACACACATAGAAACACAAAGTGAAAAATACTGTTTGAGTACTAGTTATAGCATTAAATAACAATGTACAGCACATTAAGGACAGAGATCCTACATGAGGAGTAAGTGCACAGTGACTCCTGTTGTTGACTTAACAAATTGACACTCTTGTTTCTGGCATCAGTAATCACCCTAGGCTCTAGTCATGAGTTGCCAAGGCTATGGAAGCCTTTTGAGTTCACCGACTCTGATCATATTTAGACAAGGTCATAGTCAAAGTGGAGTTCTCTCCTCCCTTCAGAGGATGACCTGTTCTTTCCACTGGGATCTCACTCGTGGAGACAGTTCATTTAGGTCAATTTTTTTTTTTTTTTTTTGCCAGAGTGTCTTGGCTTTCCATGCCTGAAATACTCTCATGGGCTTTTCAGCCAGATCCACATGCCTTAAGGGCTGATTCTGAGGCCAGAGTGCTGTTTAGGACATTTGCCATTCTATGGGTCTGCTGTGTATCTTGCTTCCCATGTTGGGTCATTCTCTCCCTTTTTTATTCTATCAGCTAGTATTTGCAGACACTATTCTTGTTTATGTGATTCCTTTGACTCTTAGTCCTATCATTATGATCAATTGTGAACAGAAATTGATCACTGGGACTAGTGAGATGGCATTGGTACATGCCACCTTGATGGGACTGAATTGGAATCCCCTGGTATGTTTCTAGCTCTACCATTTGGGGCAAGTCAGCTTGAGCATGTCCCAAATTGTACATCTTTTCCCTCTCTTATTCCCACTGTTATATTTAACAGGGATCACTTTTCAGTTAAGTTTCAACACTTAAGACTAACTGTGTATTAATTACAGAATTCAACCAATTGTATTAAGTAGAACAAACAAAAAAAATACTAAGAGGGATAACATATTAAGTTGTTCATCAACACTCAGGGCAAGGGCTGATCAAGTCACCGTTTCTCATAGTGTTCATTTCACTTTAACAGGTTTCCGTTTTGGTGCTTGGTTAGTTGTCACTGATCAGGGAGAACATATGATATTTGTCCCTTTGGGACTGGCTTATTTCACTCAGCATAATGTTTTCCAGATTCCTCCCTTTTGTTGCAAATGACTGGATTTCATTTTTTTTATTGCTGTATAGTATTCTATACTTTCTTTAACTGGTCTACTGTTGATGGGCATTTAGGTTGATTCCAGTTCTTAGCTATTGTGAATTTAGCTGTAATAAACATTAAGGTGCAGATGGCAGAATAGTGAGGGTGTGCACTGATAGTTCGGGTAAAGATAGTTTAATAAAAGTGGAGTTACTGTAGTCTCAGGAAAAGGCTCAGGGAAAAATTGCAGAGGAAACTCTTCTGGATCTAGTGGATGTGACACGGAGGACCTACGGGGAGAGCAAGGTCACCCACCGCGTGGAAGCCTAGCCGCAGAGTCTGCACGCCAGGGCTGGAAGGGGAGGTGAGACAAAACCTCGGTAACCCGAGACAATGGCAGGGAAAGGCAGAAAGAGCCTAGAGGGAACGAGGCGGCTTGAAGCCCCGCTGGGGAAAGTTCACCAGGCTGACTGGAGGAGAGAAAAACACGAATAAATAAGGTGAACTGGCATGGACACTAGCCTGTCTATACTCTTGAAGAATAGTGGTTTTTCTACTTAGTACTTGTTGTATTCTTTATTTGATGGAGGGTTAAGCTTGTGATTATAAAATAAACTGAAAGTATATCACTATAAAATTCTAAGAAAAAATAAGAAAAGAAGGAGGAGGTAGGGTAGGAACATGGGTGGGAGGGTGTATAGCGTGGGAAGTATCATTGTGCTCTAAAATTCACATTTATGAAACATATGGAATTTGTTTACCTTATATAAATAAAAAATTGAAGAGAAAATAAAATACATATGTATTCTTTTCTTTCTGTCTTTAATAATAGAAAAGCAAATTTCTCAGTATGAATTCTCAAGGGCAAAGAGGAAATAAACTATACTCCAGTGGAAGGAGGTAAAGCAGATTACCAGCTGTGACTAAAGCAAGTAGGAAGTATCAATGAGTATAGCAGGGCACAAAAAAGAAGCTAAGAGGTTGTCTTCATTGAGAGGACAGAGATTCACAGGGAGGAAACATAGATGGAGTCTTGTCTTGGTTGTATCTGTGCCAGAGTGAGACATGTGCCACAGGTGGGAAAGGCTATTGCTGGAAAGTTTTACAAGGAATAGTTGATATATAATTCCCACAAATTCTCAGATGGGTCTTTTCCATGAAAACCAAATTATCCTCAGGGAAAAGGAAAACGATTTTGGCACTTCAGGAATTCTAATAAAAATAGTCACATAACAGTGCAGCAGACATGCCCGTACACGTATAGAACCTCCCAACAGTGCCACACCTGGGAATATGAATGGAAAGCTAAAAATCACCAGATATGTAAGAAGAGTCCACAATACTACAGAAAGAGGCAAGTGCAATAAAGCACACACAAGGAAAGTAGAAGAAACAGTGCAGGTGCAATTCAACAAGTGTGATCCATCAAGAAATATCTAGACACTGAAAGAAATAATTGGAAAAGCAGAGAGATTTTCTGGAATTAAAGTGATAGCAGGACAAAATCCTTAAGAGAAGCCTTGGAAGATATAGCTAAAAGTCTGCTATAGAATAGTATGAATTTATATCTACAAAGAATAAACCTAAATATTCAATACATGAGGTTAAACCTTATGGTAAAGTCTCAATTCAGGAATTCCATCATTCTGAGGATAATAAAGAGAACACAGATGAGGAAATTAGTAAAGGAGTAATACAAATATTTTCAAAAATCTAGAATTAATTATTAATTAATTTATTGTGATGCAAATTTTTGAAATCCATAGATTTTTTTTTTTAAAATAATACATAGTCTTTCCCCTGAACTTTCTCAAGACCTCTTGTATGTGCACAGCACATTAATATGCAACTCCAAGGTAAAATCCTCCAGGCACAGAACTGGTCAGCAGTTGTGCTGATACCTAGAGGACAGAGGGGGAAGTATTTTTAAGTACTCAGAGTATTTTAAGTACTCAGAGGGGGAAGTATTTTTAACTTGGAATTTGATGCCAAAATTCATTACTAATTATATTTATTAACTGTATTTACTGAAAAGCTATTTTCAGATATAAAATAATTCAGATATAAAATAATTCAGAAAACATGATTCCTCTGCAAACATCTTACTTTTAGGAAATCAATGAATGATCTGTTCTAGCAAAATGAAGATAGTAAACTGAGAGAGAGGAAAATCATCTAATATTATTAGTAATGGCTCCAACTTAGTTAGGAGAAAGGAGGAGAGACATGCATTAGTTTTCCTGGAAGAAAAGAAAGAGAGGTCTTAAGAATTCTTTTGTTCCCTCTCTGTAACTCTTTCAAAATCAATAAATAAGCCTTTAAAAATAAAAAAAAAAATTTCACTTGCCTGGGGTACTCTGCATGACATACTAGTCCAATTAGGAGTTGGCTGTGGCAAGCATCTTTTGTCAAGGGCCAGACAGTAAATATTTTAGGCACAGGAATAATTCTGCAGTTGTAACTCAAGAGGCATCATAGACATTAAGTAAACAGATGGATATGGCAATAAATGCCCAGTAAAGTGGGCAGTTTGCGCTTTGGGCCATAGTTAGCCGAACCCTGCTCAAGAGCTATTCAGCTGTGAGCTTCCAGGGGCAACATGGATATGCCATCAGAAGAGCTAATCTGCTCTTCTGAAAGTGGCATCACTAAAAGGGACCTAGATAAATCAGAAGTCTGGCTAAGAGAAGGCCAATCCTCCATCTCTTTCCAGTTTTGTAGAAAATGGCATCTAAGTGCTAGGAGTTCCATTATTATAAATATTAGCAGAAACAGCCATAGCATGTTGAGTAAAGCTGTTCCCTTTCAAATCGATTGGGTTTGGGGTCAAGAGAAGAAATAGTACTCCTGTGATGTTCATTAAAAGCCCTTTGATTTTTGTGATTAATTTTAGATATGTACGAGGGCACAGTTGACTGAAAAATGGAATTAAAATATAACTTTATTTTGATGTAACAATTTTTGAAATCCATTGCTAGTTGTTCCATAATATACATTCCCATGAACTTTTTAAAGATCTCTTGTATGTACAGGTTAACCAGTTTTTTGTGTGCCAAAATGAACTTGTCTATTAATTTTATTTTTCCATGAACTTTTGGAAGTACCCTCATAAAGGTCATGTTGATTTTTTTAAAAACTTAAGAATTTTCAAAAGAGAATAAAATAAGGAAATCTCTTCCCTCTTCCAATTCTTTTTGCTGCTGCTTTTGTGGAGAATGGTGTTAAACCTCCTAGCATGTAGGTAGACGTACCACTGATTTCCAGCACTGTAGACATTTGTTCCATCAACCAACAAGTGAAACTTGACAGGCCAACAAATCAAGTACAAGGCAACATTCTCATATTCTTTTACAAAATTTTTATTTCTAAAATAAAAAGTATAACTCTGGCAAGCAAGATATCTTTGCTCACTCTTCAGCATAGTTCACTTGTCTTGTGCTGTTCTTGCCATGAAGTTAAAAATGAGCATTGTGTCTTAGGGATGTATTTTCCATGAGATAAAGCTTATGAAAATATCTTCATAGCCTAATTATTTTCTGGCTTTCACAGGAATTACAGTGACAAGGGTAAGGAAGTGCAATTTAATATATCAATAGCATACTGGTTTTCACCAAACAGTGAACAAATAGCACAGATTTTCATTCTTAACAAGAAACCTAATTGATTCTTCTCCCACATGATCTCTATGTGGCTAATCTTCTCTCAGATATTCATATGTTCTTTATCTCAGTGACTCTGCTCAAAAACCCAAAGATTTGTCCTATATTCCTTGCTCTCATGAATCCCTGATTCTCATTGATTTCTCTGCTGCCAATCACTGCTTATCTAAATCCTTTCTGCATGCTGACATCAGAATGACCATTTTAATTGAAAATGTGACTATGAATTCTCCTAAAATAATTTAACTTGTATGCCTTTTTCTGAGAGGTTATCCACTCTTTTTTTTAAAAAAAAGATTTAATTATTTGACATGTAGAGAGTTAGATAGAGGTAGAAACAGAGAGAGAGAGAGAAAGAGAGAGAGAGAGACAGACAGACAGACAGAGAGGTAAGTCTTCCATCTGCTAGTTCACTCCCAAAATGGCCACGATGACCGGAGCTGGGCCCATCCAAAAGCAGAAGCCAGGAGCTTCTTCCAGGTTTCCCACATGGGTACAGGGACCCAAGGACTTGGGCTATCTTCTACTGCTTTTTTTTTTAACTTTTATTTAATGAATATAAATTTCCAAAGTACAGAATATGGATTACAATGTCTTCCCCCCCATAACGTCCCTCCAACCCACAACCCTCCCCTAATCCACTCCCTCTCCCCTTCCATTCACATCAAGATTCATTTTCTATTCTCTTTATATACAGAAGATCAGTTTAGCATACATAGCATATGTATTTTCTACTGCTTTTCTAAGACATAGCAGAGAGCTGAATCAGAAGTGGAGCAGCTGGGACACAAACTGGCACCCATATGGGATGCCAGCACAGCAGGCGGCAGCTTTACCTTCTATGCCACAGTGTTAGCCCCGTGATCTGCTCTTATCATGCCTCCTTCACAGCAATTAACCCTGGCACTGATCTGAAGATACTTCAAAGATTTCATGAAAAAGTGAAATTAAATTTATTTTGGTGCAAAACATTTTTTAAATCCATGCATAGTTTTCTTTTAACATATTTTCCACGAACTTCTTGAAGACTCCACGTATGCATGGATTTCAGAATTTTTTTGGACCAAATTAAACAAATTTTAAATCCATTTTCCATAATTTCCATTTCTACTCTTTGATGTACCCTTGCGGAAGATAAAGCATCCCTCTCATGGATTCACATTGTTGCAGAGGGTAGAAGAAGTGAATGTCTGGGGAAGGAGTCATGGTATTACTGGAGCTAAGAGCTTTCTGATCAGATGAACATCAAATACAAATGTCTTGAGACAAGTATGCATGCAATATGTTGAAGAAGAGCAGGGACACCATTGTTACCAAAGACCAGAGAGTTAGGGAGAAGCTGTGGGAGAGGGAATTGAAGAGGTGGTAATGAGGTGACCAGACTTTTATTTAAAGGAGATGGACCTGACTGTGGGCTTTTGAAAGAGTGAAATAGCCTGGTTTACACTTCAAATTACTTTCCCAGTTCTAGTGTTCTATGTGAGGAAAATTTACCATGGAGTAGTGGAAGGAGGCCAGCCAGGAGATATATTGGTGGGCTGGGTAAGGGGGTCATTGCGACTTGGTAAAATATGTCTTGATACTGGGATATATTTTGAAGGCAGAGCTGAGAGGGTTTGCTGATAGACTGATATGCCTGCCATATCATATATATGCCACACATATTCTTACATGTGGATCATGCTTCCACATGGAAAATTTGTCATTCCACCCTAAAAAATGACTTAATGACAATGACAACTATCCATATCAATGTGCCCTGCTAAGACACTTGGCTTTTTGGTGGATCAGTGCATAGAGAGTTAGGTAGTGGTGATAATGGCAATAACCTCTGAATCATAGCAACTCAGATCAGCAATGAGGGCACAGTCTTCATGTCATGCAGTAAGGAAATAACTGCAAACAGATTAACAGGTGGCTGGAATGAAGGGAAGGGACACAGCTACATTCACCTAAGACAGGTAGACATTATTCAATTAAGGATGTTTTAAGAAATAGCAGTTGTATAAGGGGGTCTTCAAATTTTTCATAGAAAATGCATAGCATGAAAAAAACTGCATGGATTTCAAAATTTTTCCTCTCAAATAAACTTATCTTTTAATCTTATGTTCCATGAACTTTTCGAAATGCCCTTGTACAGGTGCCAGGAGAAGACATTCTATGGAGGAGGTAAAATTTCATAAAAATAAAAGGTTACCTTTAATTAAGTTTGCTTATTAAGAGCTTAAATTCTCAAATTAGATTACTTTGGAGTTGAATTTGCCTTTATTTTCTATAGGCTGGTTCTAGTACTCTGGGTTGAATTTAGTTTTATAATTTATAAGCTGATTTCCTTTGACCAGGTAGTTTAATCTCACTATATTTTGCTTTCCTTATGTGTAAAATCAACAGATGTGATTCCTTGAGAACTGAAAGAGACAATAATACCTAAAAACTTACTTCAAGCACATAAACATTTAATTTATCTTGTTTACTATTAGTATGAAAGTTAAACTATCTTTCCTGATAGGACAAGGCAAGGAGGGAGGCAGGGGAAAGATTCTGGCAGGCACAAAATATCAGAGGTTTTCATTTAAAAAAGGAACTCCATTAGATAATGTTCATGTGCTTCCAGCCTCACACAATATCATAGAATTTAGTTACTATACCATGAAAGCAATAAATGACAGGCTATAAAGATAATAAATGCCTCCTAGCTGCTCTTATCATCTTTCAAAAAGTCAACAGAGCTCTTATAGGAACTTGGTTCTATATAAAGACTGATAAAGTGTAAGGGGTAGGAACTCAGGGGAAAACTGACCATTTCATTTGAAGATACCTAACAACCTATGTAAAAGCCACTGACCATAGTTGTAGATATTAAATTTCAAGGTGGCAGTTCAAAAACATAGATGGATAGGGTCAGCACTGTGGTGTAGAAGGTTAAGCCTCCATCTGCAGTGCTGACATCCCACAAGAGTGCTGGTTCAAGTCCGGGCTTCTCCACTTCCAATCCAGCTCCCTGCTAATGTTCCTGGAAAAGCAGCAGAAAATGGCCCAAGTGGGAGACCTGGATGAAGCTTCTGGCTCCTGGCTTCAGCTGGGCCAACTCCTGCCATTGAGGCCATTTGGGAAGTGAACAAGGGAATGGAAGATCTTTCTCTTTCTCCTTCTCTTCCTGTATTTCTGCCTGTCACATAAGTAAATAAATCTTTAAAAAATATACATGGATTTGTTCCAAATTCATGATAAAGGGTGAGGATTATGTACACTATAAAATACTATAAAGGGTGAGGGTTATGTATCTATAAAATCTGAATTTCAACAATGAAAACACAATTATCCCAGTGAGGAAGGCAATTAGTATGCACTATATAACTATTGCATTGGGAGCTCTGATCTGTTATGGGAAGGATGCACAGCTAACTTGAAAGAGAAACCAAATCACCAATGACACATGCAGGAACAATAATTGTACTAACTGAGATGGAAAAGGATGTGCACAGGTTCGGAAATTTTACCTACAGAAACATGATGAAATTTTATAGGCACATTTATGAAATAGGAATGTAAAAATACATAATAAATCTGTATATATAAAAATATATATGATTATATGTGATATAGATAGATAGTGGGAATATAAATAAAATATAATGCTATACTCAGCATAATAAAGTCAGAGAATACCTATGGTTTCTATAGGTATATATTGTGGGCATATAAATAAAATACAATATTGTGCTCAGCATAATAAAGTCAATTGGCCTGACTTAATAGCAACTCATCCCAAGACCACTGGGAATAAGCTGGTAGTAAGCTCTCCCTATGCCAACTGTGTGTGGCAGCTGTTCAAAAAGTAAATGCAAACTCAGTCTGCATTAACAGACACACAGCAGGAAAGGTACTAGCCCTGTGTTCTATGAATTGATTAGAACATATTTGTAATATTGGGCTTGATTCTAAAAAGACTTGGAGCAAAAGTCTACTTCTTCAGAGGAAGGTGGTCCAGAAAAATGAAGTAGTCAGAAATCATGTCAGATGGAAATGGTTGAGAGATCTAGACAATTTAGGCTGGAAAAGGAAGATTTATGAGGTTCACATACTGTCTCCAAATATGTGAAGAGTCATGGTGTAGTGTTGAAGTAGGTTAGATTTACTTTGTATAGTTCAATTTTGCAGAACAAGTACCATAGGCAGTATTTTAAGATTATATACAGTGTCAGAAGGAAGCACAGTTTTACTCACAGAGATTCTCCAGTTTATTGGAACTGTTCCCAACAGAATGGGGGGTTGTGTGAAGTAGTGAACACTTTTATGGGTGGTGTTTTGATAAAGGCTAAATGATCAGTTAGAATCTAGTTTATCACATTGGCTTCTCACAACAATCATGAAAGAGCAGAGATACTTTATTTTTATTTCACAGATAAGGAAATCAAAGCTTAGGGAATTAAATCGATTAGTGTCTGTTCTTATAACTTAGACTGAACTTTCTTCCCAGTGGACAAGAAGTTTGAAGGACAAATGTACAATGAATTCAAATCCTATGAACAAAACTCAGAAAGGCAAGGCTCAGTTCAGGAAGTGCCAATTACTGTGAGGGGGTATTTATAAAATTCCTAATCATAGTTGAATGAACTAGTTATTGGGGGAAAAGCTTTTGAGAATAAACTGTTTCTATTTTTATATAAATACTACTTCCTGCTAAGCTTAAGATTCTTCTCTATTGTCTTCAAGGAACAGCAGAAACACAATGCACATTTTAATTTTATGACAAACACTAGATTTAGGTAAAAAATTCTAACAACTGTTGGGAGCATCCTCTCAAAAGAAAACATATAGATGCAGCCTGGTGTGGGCACTGAGGCCACAACTGCACACTGGACAGCTTGATTTCAGTTTCACACTAATTCCATGATATCTTCATCATGGTCTTACCAACAATCACATTAGCATTTTAACTAAGACAGCAAATAAAATGCACCATCTTTGTAGATTGTACTCAGGGGGATTTCTACTGTTCGCTCTTCTGTGGCTCTACCACTCCCTGGTCACACATTGGTCACCAGGAGATCCTTGGTTGTGCTCTTGTCTCAAACCAAGCTGTAAGTCCAGAGCTCTTCCAGGAAGACAAATCCTTTATGAATTTCCAAATTTTGTTCTTTTATTCAAAATTTACCAATACAGATACTTGCATAACAGTGAATAAATTTCACATTAGGTAGTATATTGCTGTCTTTCTCTACATGTGTGTATGAGCATGCCTTAACATACACACACACACCCTACTATGGTACTGTAGATGAAATTGTGTTCTCTAAAAACTCCTATGTAGAATCTGCAACTCCCAGTGTTATGAGATGAGGAGGTCATCTGAGTGAGGTTCCCATCTAATAAGACTGTCATACTGAAGATCTTGTTCTCTCTCTGTTTATCTTTCTCTCTCTCCCCTCTCCCCCTCTTTCCTCAGCCAGGTGAAGACACAATGAGAAGGCAGCCCTCTGAAATTCAAAATAAGGTCCTCACCAGAACCCACCTATGCCAGCACCCCGACCTCAAACTCTAGCATCCAGAACTCTGAGGAAAATAAATTTCTGTTGTTTACACTACTCAGTCTATGCAGTTTTGTTACAGCAGACTAAAGTGACTATCCTATACACATACATGTCATTTATATGTATACATACACATATACTAAAATACACACAAAAATGTACACATTTATACACACATATGTAACTGCACATATGCATACAAATCTTGTTTTCCTTTCCTTTTCAAAGATAACATCTTTTGATTTTTCTTTAATCACTTTATACTTTATCTGCCATTATAAACTAAAAAGTCACCAAAGTAAAACATCAGTAACCATTTCTAATCAGCCAAGAAGCAGGGCTAGAGTTATGTTTACATCACAAGAAAGGAGAAGTCAACATTTTGAAGAAGATTCGATATAATAAAGAGCATCACTGAACTCTATAATATCTAGAAAATGCCCAAAATTCCTCTTGCAGTCTCTTATAGCTCTTATTTTATCTTATTCTATCACTTCTAACGTCTAAACTGCATTTTCCTCATCTTGACATTCCTAATCTGCTAGAGTGTGTTCAAGTGCTTTATGCAGTCTCCTCATTGCAATCTAGTCTCCTCATCTGTCCTGCTCTCCAGATTCTTTGAATCTGAACAGTAATTCATAGGTATGGTTATTTCATTTATTATCCTTCTTATTGATACCTTGTCTTTTCTACTATTCTTTTCTGCGTTATGCATTATAGTTCCTTTAGCTTTACTCTTGAACCTGAATTGCTTTATTTTGCAAACCTCATAATACTTCATCCAAGATCAATTACCTACTTCTTTTTTTTTTTGACAGGCAGAGTGGACAGTGAGAGAGAGAGACAGAGAGAAAGGTCTTCCTTTTGCCGTTGGTTCACCCTCCAATGGCCGCCTCGGCCGGCGCACCGTGCTGATCCGAAGGCAGGAGCCAGGTGCTTTTCCTGGTCTCCCATGGGGTGCAGGGCCCAAGCACCTGGGCCATCCTCCACTGCACTCCCTGGCCACAGCAGAGAGCTGGCCTGGAAGAGGGGCAGCTGGGACAGAATCCGGCGCCCCGACCGGGACTAGAACCCGGTGTGCCGGCGCAGCTAGGCGGAGGATTAGCCCAGTGAGCCGCGGCGCCGGCCACCTACTTCTTGTTACACAAGGAAAACATTAAGGGTGCAATATAAAAATAGTTTTAAAGGAAAAATAGCAACTGAATTCATAATCCATTAACCATATTAGGTTTGAAAGTAATGGTTTACTTTAAAAAAAAAAAAATATGAGCCATGTAGACTATTGTTAAAAAAATGGCCAGACATCTCCTCCAAACCTATATGTACACACTGTCACAAAGGTGACATTTCTGCTATTCTTATTAAGAGGTAGAATCTATTTCTCCATCTCATGTCATTTGAATTGGCTCTGTGACTTGCTTTAATCAATTTAATGTGTCAATATTATACTATGGAAGTCCAGAGCCAAAGCCACAAGTGGCCTTACAACTCTTGCTCTCGTATGCTTGGAATACTGCCTTGGGACTGCAAATGCAGCCTGTTGGGTGAGGAGAGGCTGTAGTAAGCAGCAATGAGTCATAGAGATGGTGCTGAAGCTTGCCAGTGTCTAGACCAACCAACCACCTGAAACCTAGCACCATCCAGCTGGACCACTAGTTGAGAAAAGTAACCTCAGGTAAACCTGGCCAAAACAATGCCCTCGGCTGTACCTGAGCTCAGCCCAAATTGCTGACCCACAGAGTTATGAGTAAAGTAAACGATTATTATTAAAAGCCATTCAGTTTTGGGAAGGTTTGTTACATAACAATACATAACTTGGACAGCCTACAAAAGCAGAAACCATTAGTTAAATACATAGACAATTAGATTGAGAACACAAGTATCACTATGGGAACAATCAGCTAATTCATGCAAGATGAGAGAATATGACATAGGCAAATCCTATAATCAGATTTATGGCCTTAATTCACATCTTACCACACACCAATGTAGGATGCACATGGTCTTTCAGGCAGCATTATTGAGTGTTTGGTATTATGAAATAATCTACAGTACAAACAACCTGGTACTTCTTTAAAGAGAAAAATTCAGGACTGCATCTAATTTTTATCTATACTTAGCTCCCAATTTTATTATAAAAACCTGATATCTTTAATATGCTCATAATAAACTTAAACTTTCAAGTTTTGAAACACACTGCATATTATAAGACATAGATGATGGCTATAAGATTAACATTAATGACAAGGCCCACTCAGTATCTCACAGGGCATATGCTATGTGGCCAGACTTGAACACTACACATTCTCTGTGACAACAGTATTGCTGCAATATAGTTTTATTGTCAAACTTTGCTTCATATCTTGGTCAAACCAATATTAAATAATGATATACTACTATAGTTTTTTTGTGTTCTGTGATTATTCTAAAATTTTACTGCGTATTTATGAAATGTACATCTTTTCATTTGATTATTGCTTATAGCCCTTGACTATATTCTACCAAAACTAACTTACTAACTTTCTAACTTTCTTTCTTTCTTTCTTTCTTTCTTTCTTTCTTTCTTTCTTTCTTTCTTTCTCTCTCTCTCTCTCTCTCTCTCTCTCTCTCTTTCTTTCTTTCTTTTACTGTTTACTTATTGAACTCTTTATTTAACGGAGCATCAAGCCTTTGACTATAATGTAAAATAAAAATATTATCTGAGAATGGAAGACAGAGGAAATAAAGGGAGAGGGAAGGAAGGAGGTAGGTAGGTAGGAAAAGAAGCATAATTAGAATATCTTAGAAAAGTATCTATGAGGTACATTGAACCTATTCTCTGTATTAATATTAAATAAAGCTGAGAATTGATGAGAATTGTGTTGTATTAATTAGCATGCATTTGCCGTGACTCTGAGAAACTAATGTATTAATAAATTCCTTAAAAATTGAAATTTCATCATATTTACCAGTTTTTATCTAACTCTGAAAATCATAACTATTACTCCAGTTACCTCATTGACTGTCAAATTGTTTGTACTCAGATATTTATGTCATGAAGTATTTTGAGTGTTGGGCAATGAGTGTCATTTGTCTGAGCCATCCAAACTAAATATAACAACTGTGTTTATTTTTAATCTAATAGTATATTTTCATCCTTTTATTGGATGTCTATCATGTGACAGGTCCTCAATAGATGTCATCTCTAATCCTTCCATTTATACTGCAAGATGGATATTATTATTATTAATCAATTTACAGGTGAGCAAACCAAATTTCTGAAAGATTATTAAATTGCTGAATGGCACAGGGTGAGTTAGAAGCAAAGCTATGATTCAAAGCTATGATTCAAACCTGGGTTTGTCTAGCTTCAATCTGAGGCTTTTTTTTTCACATCATAATGAAGGTCTATGGAGAATAGGAAAAGCCAATCTTATTACATCATTTGATTTAGAAAGTTAAGGCATTCTTGAACAGAAGACACAAAAGCCTTGCCAGAATCTTTTGTTGGTCTTATTCTTACTCTATTGGTAATGCAATGGAGTTTTCAAGATTAAAAAAGGGCCGGCGCCAGGGCTCACTAGGCTAATCCTCCGCCTTGCGGCGCCGGCACACCGGGTTCTAGTCCCGGTTGGGGCGCCGGATTCTGTCCCGGTTGCCCCTCTTCCAGTCCAGCTCTCTGCTGTGGCCAGGGAGTGCAGTGGAGGATGGCCCAAGTGCTTGGGCCCTGCACCTCATGGGAGACCAGGATAAGCACCTGGCTCCTGGCTCCTGCCCTCAGATCAGCGCGATGCGCCGGCTACGGCGGCCATTGGAGGGTGAACCAACGGCAAAGAAAGACCTTTCTCTCTCTCTCTCTCTCTCACTGTCCACTCTGCCTGTCAAAATAAATTAAAAAAAAAGATTAAAAAAGAAAATTAATCTAACTCCTATCATAAATCCTTTAAGTTTACAGATAAGAACAAAACCTACATCTTGGAAGATGACCTAATATAAGGACAGAGGAAAAGAGCTATAAACCTAAATTTCTTGTAGAATTCTGAAACCACATCTGGAATACCGCCTAAATTTCTCATTGGTATGTTGCAAGAAAGTATGAAGAGTCTTCAGAAAGTTCATGGAACATGTATATTATGAAAAAAAAGTACCTTCCCATAATACCAGTGTAAAAATAAACAAAAAAATAAAGTGATGAAAAGTTTCTTTAATGGTAACTAAAAAGAGAGTAGCTACTAGAGTAGGAAAAATAAACTGGCTGGGTTGGGTGAGAGAAGGGAATCAGAAGAAGCATAAGAAGTTATCATTTGCCTTATCAAGGCAAATGTGACCTCAAACAAGATGGCAATATCAGCAGAAAAATTTTAGGCTGAATAAATCATTGTGTTGACACTCACTTTTTATATCCCTTTTGCTGTCCTTTTGAGTTTCTTTTTCCTGTAGGAGATTGCTGAGAAACCAACAGTTAAACCTTTCTGGGCTATTCAAGTAAGAGAAAAAAAAAATATATGGTGACACTAAGCCAGGAGAAGAAAAGGCTGATAGTGGAGGCAATAATGAGTTTTGTATAGATAAAGGGATAGAATATGAATGACAGGCAGATATTACACATTTCTACTGAGACTAGGGGAATAGGGAAGGTCAAATCGAAGAAGGATGCCCTATAGGCTTAGAGACACAAGAATATTTTTTTTCTCCCCAATGGAATAATGTTTCAAAATTACAGATACTCTGCCAGTAAAGTTTCTGTTATAATAGTTTAGACTTAGTATTGCCCTGTACAGGGGATAGCCTTTCAGTGACCTTTTCCAGACCACGATTAAAATTCAGCTTACCAATTTTCTCATTATCTCTTAAGATATGTGTAAAACAATGATTCTACCCTAATCTGGCTTGGCTTTTTTTAGCCTGGGAATTTTTGCTTTACAGTCCTCTGCCCACAGTATTTCATTTTATGATGCAAAAAAGTCAAAGGAGATAGATGATCTTGATAGTCTCCTGTGCAACCGAGCTGCTCACTTCATTTAAATGGAAATGTGCATTTTCATGGAAATTCAGACCTGTATTGATGAACAAAGATAAGCTGCCACTATTAAATAGAATAGTGATATACAAAAAAAGTGTCCTAGAAAACTCATATAACAACCAGTGAAATTTACAGTAAAAGACAAGGAATGTTAAGAATATACAGACAGATAAATTAAGTTTTCTAGCAAAATATTTCCCAAGGCAGAGGTTGTAGAAGACAGGTTGAATACACATATCTTTGATGAACATAGTGACATCATACAAAAATGCCTAATTAGTATTTGTCTTTTTTAAGTAAATATTAGCCATCTATTAAGAAATTGTTCATTGAATATTTTAAGAAATGTCATGGGTCAGGAATGGTATCACGTCTCTGAATCTTTCTGAAAATGTTAATATTATTTTCATGTTCTTTTTTTAATCAGTCACTCAAGAAATATTTAATGATTACATATTGTACCTCCCAATGAGAAATGTGGAAAAATTACTAATTCTTCCTTTGCCAAAAAAAGCAGATTTTATAAAATTTTCCTAAGCAAAGAATTGTAAATCTATGTACTCTTCTCCATTTCTACTGTCAATGCTTAATCCTGCTTGAATTCTTCCACCAGACAACTGTCACACCTTGTATGTGGGTTCTTCCATCTCCCCGAGCCCATCTAACCCCAGTCCTGCATCTACATTGACACTTGAGTCGTTTATTTACATTTGTTTCCAAGAGGACTTTCTGATGCACACAGATGATGAGGAAATGGAGTTTGAGAAAAAACAATCAATAGGTGGGAGTTGGAGGGAAGATATAAAATAACCTAATAAAACCATTCAGAATATAAAATAGGGCAAGTAACCAATCATGCAAATAAGTAATAGATGTTACATAACTATTAATTCTTCTATAATTTTCTGAAAATGTTTTTTCTATGCTGGTTCTGTGGGAAATGTCTACACATCTACCAGATTTTCCATATGCAAACAGAATTTTAGAAATATGACTTAAAGGATTTAATTAATAGAGCAATACTGGCACAAGCATGAAGAGAGGAAAGTTATCTGCTGTGGTCTGAGAAGGCAGTGGAGGATGGCCCAAGTGCTTGGGCCCTGCACCCGCATGGGAGACCAGGAAAAGCACCTGGCTCCTGGCTTCACATCGACGTAGCATGCTGGCCGTAGCGGCCATTTGTGGGTGAACCAACGGAAAAGGAAAACCTTTCTCTCTGTCTCTCTCTCTCTCACTGTCTAACTCTGCTTGTCCAAAAAACAAACAAACAAACAAAAAAACCAAAAAACCTGTCTCACAGCACTTTTCATGATTTTTTCTGAAGATGAACAGTAAAGGAACTGTTAGCATGCTGTCTGGAAGATGAAATAGTCAATGATGAATAAATATAAAAAATGTATAGGTCTGATTACTGTACAAGATGTAGATAGTCTACTTTTGACAAATGAAAAGAAATCTCACTATGACTAATCAGAATTCTGGAAGAACAGGTGGAAATGATATTAAAATAATCTCTTCAGAAGTTATTGTTGGTTTGGCAGTATCTTTATACTTTTTAAAGGAAAGATTTATATTTTGGTTGAAAAACCCAAAAACTAAAGTAAACTTAATTTCTTCACATTTATCCTTCATGAGATGCCTGATTTTATTTTTCAACATTATGACTTCAGACATTAGTATTAAAGTTATGCACACATAACTGCCATAGAAATGCTTCTTTCTGTGTGATTATTGAACAATGCACTATAAAAGAATATATCCCTTCTTTCTCTCTGGGGCCAGAAGAAATCCAAGCACAGTACACATGGAATTTATTCAGCCTCCCCTCTTCTCTATTGCTCTGCTGTCTTAAGCAAAGGAACTACAAAACTCAATAAATACAGCACAACCACTCTTTTCAGTTATGATTGTTGATGTGCTTTTTGTTCAGCAGAAGAGGATAGAGAATCTGGTTCGATTCCAGGTCCTTATCTTTCTGGTAAGTCAACCTCTTTGGCTGAGAGCATTAAAATGAAGTATAGAAGACCCTTGTATCATATTTCAGAGGGAGACCTCCATGGTTGAGAGTAGATGAGATGATCGCTGTGCATAGGGAACAGAGAGGAATCAGGAAGGATTCCCCACAGGTCCCTGGAATTCTTGGGGTAGGGCTAGTTCTCTGTGTACCTGGGAAACACTGCTAGCTTCATGGACACATGATCTGTGCACTAGTGTAGAGTCTTGAGTTTAGACAAGCCATGAGGTCAATTTAATGTTCCGTTGTCACAATCTTCAAGTTGTTAACTTTTTAAACAAGCAACTTACACTTTCTTTTAGCACAGGGCCCTGAATATTATGCAGCCTGTCCTTCATGGGGAAGACCTCTCTGTCTCTCCCTCCATACTGTGACTCTACCTCTTAGATAAATAAATAAATAAATAAAACACCATAGGAATGCCATCTTGAGTCCCACCCCTCTATTTTGATTGGTCCCTCTTTCTGAAAAGTACAACCACCACCTTCTAATCTAGCTGCCTTCACACCCAGGTCCTAAAGCTTAAGTGCTATCCACAAGTATTCCTGACAAATTCAAGAAAACCAGCAAGATACCTGAAGGGCTAGCTCCTTAAGAAACCATGAAGAAATGCTGTAAAACAAGCTCTTAACTCATCCTCCTAGTAGATTTGCAAATGTACAAAATCTTCCCCTCATCTGCTGCTCTGAGCAGAAAAATCTTGCTACAGCTTCTAACCAGATTATCCATCTATCTGGTTTGGAATCCTGTGTGTAAGCTCCCCTGATACAGCCCTGTTTGCATAGGCAGCTTCCCTGTTCATTCTTCAGTTTCAGGTTTCCCTCTCAGTTTGGGGGTAGGATGGGGAACATTACCTTCTCCACTGACATGTAGATAATCCTTGAGATGTGCATATGTATGTTTGGAATATTCAGGTATTCTCCTTAAAGACAAAGGCAAAGGCAATGAACTCTTTCCTATTCCTTCTCACAGACTGGAAGGCTGAAGTGCAAATTCCTAGTTTTGACCTTTCCAAAAGACAAGGATACTAGGCGAAGGTAGAAAGAAGAGTAGAACAATGTGGATCTTCATTAAGACCTCCTGAGTGACAGCTCCTCTGCCCGCACGGACTACTTGCCTTGGGTCAAGGACTTAAAAGAAAGGTAATTTTTTTTTTCTAGAATCTCTTTGTTAATAGCAGCTTAGCCTTTTTCCCAACTAATAGCAGTACAAATCCTTATAGGTTGTTTAATAATAAATTTTTATTTATCCCAAAGTACAATGAAAGATTCTGAATATCAGAAAATTCTACATAGGAAGAATTACTAATTTGCATTAAAGTGTTATGAAGCTATTTTGAACCAAATTGTATCTTCAATGATTCTCAGAACATTCCTGGGTCTTACAGAGCCTCAAGGTCATCATTATGAATACTAATTACAGTATATGCCCATAGATGTTGGGGCTTGAGTAAATCTATAATAACCTTATGAAAAACTGCATTTTCAAAATAAATTTCTGAAGCACTCTAGTTTTTTTTTGTGATTTGTCTTCATTATGAATGAAAAGAATAGGATGCTAAAAATAACTTTTATAAATGTTCTCACTGTGTGAGAACTACACATGGGCAATTACTACTTTTAAATGACACATAAATATAATTTTCCTTTTCATCTCAAAATTCCAATGACTAAAACTATTGAGATATAAAATATTATGTTGATAAACCAGTTATAAGCATTAAGGACTTATGTGCTCAAAAGCATAGATTTGACATTTACCTGCTCCAATGACTCTCTCGATGCGAATTCTTGAAGGATCAATCTCTTTTGCAAATTCATGAACTGCTAGGGATGGGTCTTCATATGTATCAGGGTCGATATAAGTTTTAACTCCTGGGAAGCGTACTGAAATGAACAAACAAAAAATGGATTCACTTATGAAGAGTATTTTAGTAGTCTTAATTCTTGTAAATATTGAAAATGCAGAGTGACACGGGCCAGCATTGTGGCATAGCAGGTAAAGTTGCCACCTGCAACACCCACATCCCATGTGGGAACCCGTTGTGTCCTGAGTGTTCCACTGCTTACTCAGCTCCCTGCTAATGGCCTGGGAAAAGTAGCAGATGCTGGCCCAAGTGCTTGGGCCCCAGTTACCCACATGGGAGACCTGGAAGAAGCTCCTGGCTTCAGCCTGCCCCAGCTCTGGCTATTGCAGCTATCTAAGGAGTGAATCAGATGATGAAAGATTTCTCTGCCCCTCTCCCCACTACCTCTGTAACTCTGGCCTTCAAACAAATAAATAAATTTTAAAAAAACTTCACAGAGTGATATGCCAAAGTAACCAGTCTTGGAAATCACTAAATTCTCTCTCTTCCCTCTTCTTCCCCCATTAAAAATTTCACTAGTTGGCATCAACATTTATTTACAGAAGTGTTAATCTAAAATGCCCTGGTGATTTCACAGAGGATGAGTTAACAAGTTCCAGAAAACACATTTTTACATTTCTGTAGAAAGTTTATTCATCTCATTCATCCAGTAAAAGACCCATACATTTCACACCAAATCTATCTTAGGACAAAGGAGAATGAGGCATAGAC
Source organism: Oryctolagus cuniculus (assembly GCF_051225735.1). Taxonomy (NCBI): domain Eukaryota; kingdom Metazoa; phylum Chordata; class Mammalia; order Lagomorpha; family Leporidae; genus Oryctolagus; species Oryctolagus cuniculus. Next base: position 51,911,511 of record NC_142870.1, on the reverse strand, counting down.
TTTCCTCTAAACAAGCCCCTTAAAGCCTCTCCTGGACTTTTACTGTAGGTACCAGGATTTTCTGCAATCATTTTCCAGTTCTGTGATCTTTCCTTTTCCAGAAAGTTTTAAGCAGTAAAGAGCAGACTCCATGGCTTAGTGACTGGGAAGGACACTATATAAACAGCCCGTTTCTATGTTGAGATAGTTGATTCCATGGCTAAACAGCACACAGCACCTTATAGGACCGACATGTCTGTCGTGATGGGAAGGACTGGAATCAAAGGCTAGAATGTGGTCATTGGTCTTGCAGCTGGGACTCTGTCTGGCAGGGTCAGTGCTCATAGACCACAGGCAGTTGAGATGTTGGACAGGTGTGACTGGAAAGCATGAATTCATGGTTGCATGTTTTTTTGTGAGAATAGGGAGAAGTTACAGACTGCCTTTGAATATCTCTTTATTTTGTTCATTGATTTCTGTTTTCTACTTTAGACTGATAGCTCCTGGAGACCAGGAGATGATTTCTTATGTATCTTACCATATATGTTATGATATGATTTTATGGATAATAAGCATATAATAGGCTTTACTAAATATGGGTTATTAGGGATTAAAAAAGACCAGTGGTACATTTGTGGCAGAGTAGATGATATTTGGTTTTGCTGCTTCTTAGATTCTGAAAGCCATATAATATCCAGAGTTAAGTATTGTCCAGGATTTGTCAGAAACATACTCTTACAATAACATCTTGTTTTAAAAGATTTATTTATTTATTTATTTGAAAGCCAGAGTGAGACAGAGAAAGAGAGAGAGAGAGAGAGAGAGAGAGAGAGAGAAAGAAGAGACATAAAGGCACAGACACAGATACACACACACACACACACACACACACACGGTTCACTCCCTAAATAACTGTTACAGTTGGGGCTGCACCAGGCTGAAACCAGGATCCAGGAGCTCCACTCTTGTCTCCTACATCAATAGCAGGGGAACAAGGACTTAGACCATCTTTTGTTGCCTTCCCAGATGTAGTAACAGGGAGCTGGATTGGAAAGCGAGCAGCCAGGACTCAAACTGGCACTCATATGTGATACCAGTGTCATAGGCAGCGGCTTAACCTGCTGTGCCACGATGCTGGCCCTAAGAAAATTTTAAAGAAAAAAAAGACAATGTAGTGAGTTTAGATGAAGTGATGAAATGCTCATTACTACTAATAATTTGCCTCATTAGTTCTTCTATCCTACTACCTTCTTTTATTAATTTACTGTCTTCTTTGTGCTAGATATGCAACCATGAGAAAATTAGTATTTCTCAAAATAGCACCAGAAAAGCTTATTTTTGGTTTATATGTACCTAATGCTGATCCTGAAATGTTGTTTTTCTAGACTTTCCAATGTTTAGGATGGAAAAAGGGTAACAGATAATTACTTTGCATTCCATTTATATTTGATAACTTCAGTAGGATTTATGATTTCAGACTGAGTTCTGTAAACTCCTAGTATTCGTAGCAATATACTGGATATATAATCTTGTTACTTTAGGCACAGGTAACAAGTATCATTTATTAACTAATATATGATTTTAACCTTAAGCCCCTTATTTAAGGTGATATGCATTTCTACAGAATAAATTAATTAGTTAATATTACTTTTTTCTTGTAAACATAATATGTGTAGTATAAGATTTGAGTTCCTACTTTAAATATTTGGTTACTAATTTAAACTTATCCCTGTCTTCTTAAACATAAGTTTGTTATCTATGTTCTGTTTCCTTGGCTGCCTCCAGTTATTTTCATTGCTTCTTGCTGAGCCCATCTGGTCTAGTTTATGCTAAACTGCTACTTGGAAAAAGGGATAATAAATACCTCAAGAGCACATTTTTTTCCTCTGCATCTCAATACTCAATGCCCTGCTGTGAATCTTAAGATTGCCCAGCATAAGTCATCTGTCCAGGTGTCTGGACACAGATTTCTGAAATGTGTTTGAGGTATTTTCAGGTCATCCCATGCCAGGTGTTGTATCTCTCAGCTCTGCCAGTGCAGTGAGACTTGAATTTACTGTACAAAAGGACAATCTGGGAGAGTTTGCTGAAAGTGAATTATGCTGAATCCTACCTGGATCTGAGTCAGAACCTTGGAGAGTGAGGTTGGAAGACTCTAATGTAGACGATCCTTTCACCAATTTCTAGGAAACCTTGTGAGTCTTAGAAATAATGTCAAAACATACTTTCAATTAATAATAGCCTTTCTTAAATCCTTTTTTTACCCCCTTGGAGGGTGATACAAATTGAAAAGTCCTTTATTTCTTTTGCTCAATTTGAAATAAAGGATGGATTTAAATAGTCAAACACGTTGCTGTACATATTATCTTTATACCACAGTTAATTAGAGAGCATCCCATTCTTGTTAATTCAGTGTCTTGTGATAGAGAAACCGTATTGACAAAATACTTTGCAGTTTGTAGGTGGAGGTAGTGGTGGGCATGGGGAGGAGAGAGTTGCAATTATCAAACTAACTATAGTAGTAATTACAGCCTGCTTGGGGAGAGATCCATCAAATGAATATAACCTTGCAGTCATCCCAAGGATTTCATACATATTCTAAGAGTTAAAGAGCTGATACTCTTTTGTAGTGTTAATGAATTGTAAATTGATTTGTTGTATCTTTAAATGAAGGAATAAATATTCCTTAATATTTCTATTGCTCTAGTAAATAATATCTGAGTCATGTCCTGGAGCCATTGTGAGTGGTAGATACCTGTATCATCAGTTATAAACTTGTATATTTAGCAAATTCAGTCTGTTCTGTTTTTCAAAAAGCAGAATTGGGAAAAAGGTAACGTCATTTAATGAGAAGCAGGTGCAATTTCCAGATTTCTAGAAAACAGATGAAAAGCCTTAATGCTGAAAAGTTGGAAGTGATTTTTTTCTCTTTTTCAACCCAATGGATACAAGTTTAAGAAGAATTCTTAAAGCGCCAGAACAATAGAAGATAATGGAAGGCATTCAATGCATTACTTACAATGCCCATTCTGTAGCTGGTTTCTTCTCTTCTCTTCTGACTTCATTTTGGCTTTTATGTACCATTGGCACCTTTGAAAAAGGTAAACAGAAATTTATAAGAATTGCGCAGAATAATAATCAACACCAATTAAAATATGTATTATCCATAGACAAAATTCTTGTCATAAAGACAACTTTTAAGAATATCTTTGTAACATGTGAAAATATATCATAGAAGATTTCTTGTAGACTGATATAAAATATAGGACTCAGAAAATATTTTATAATCAGCAATAAACATGACTTTTTTTCTCATTGCACTTCTAATACTAGAGTTGGTAAAAAAAATTCAAAGTCAAAATGAAAAAATGCTTTTGAATCAGAATCTCAGAAACTTAGACAAATATCTTCCATTTTCAATGATGGTATCCTCCTTAAATGTTTGAAATCTGGTGGAGGCATGTTCTAAGATAACCATGCGCCTATGACTTCTCGAACATGAACAAATCCATCAACATCCAGAGGATCTGATAGTTCATCAAACTGCTAAGATACATCTGTGGTACTCAATGCAATCTTTCAATGTGGGTTTTGCCTTAAATTTTATGGTAAATTCAGTATTGATTCAGAAATATTTTACAGTTCTCATAGAATAACTTCAAATGAATGCTTCACCATCACAGTGCTTAAAAAAAATCTTATGTAAATGAAATTGTTCTCTCCATTGTGTAGGATATTAAATCAGATTCTGATGCCATATAAAATGTCAAACACAGAAATTGAGAGCTGGAAATAATTTAGCATATATTTTTCTTCAAAATTAAATTATTTTTAAGTGGTATTCATATTCTACTCTAAGAATTCCACATAAAGATAACATCCAAGCTCATCTCTCAAGTTTATTAGGCCAAATTTATTTAGCCTGCAAAGATTGAAATGTTTTCTTTTAAGGTTGGCATATTTATGTGTTGAGGCAATGTTTTCTGATGTCTTATGAAATGGTTTCCCATGTGTGTGTGCTTTTTAAATCATTGTTTACTGAAATACTCTGAGCAAATAAGGTCTTAACTCATATTCTGCTAGATACGCATATAAATAAAACTAATAAGCTGCATCCAGTTTTGTCATATGTTAAACTATTATTAAGTCAAATAACATTTAATTTCAATTTTCATTGAGTATTTCAATTTCATGATGAATATTTTTCTATTGGCAATAATTATGATGCTGATGATACAAGAAATTATACTTAAGAAAGTATCCCAAACTTCTCCAAAGGAACTTTCGAAATGAAGTATAGAAGTATTTCTGAATCAAAATTAATCCTTATCTCAATTATCACAGTTTAGTTAATGTGACATATTTTGTATCTTTGAAATTCTGATCTTCTTATAGGATGCATTGCACTTTAATTGCAGAATAAACTTCCTGTGCTCCAGAGAAATTGACTTTAAACTCTGTGCAACTTCATGATAAATACAGAATTAGCAATATATCAGTGTTCCTGAGTTCACAATGCACTGTCAGCATTTATATTACAGAGGGCAATGAATATATTGTAGGGCCTGTTCTGTACAATATCTTCCTAATAAGATTGCTGAACATGTAACAAAACAAAGTATTGGTAACTTGATTTTTTCAATGAAATTGAAATGACATTGTGACTTTACACAAAAAATACTATTTTTTGTTTCTATGAATTCCACTTTTTACTACCTAAAAGTTCTACTTTTATCCACTTAAATAAATTTTCTTTCTTTGTTGTTTTCGTCTAATCCCTCTCTTTGCAAAAGAGTCCTGGATAGGTTTGGAAGAATTGTGACCTCATTTCAACAAGGAAACTTAACACTGGACCAGAGAGTTTAGGTTTTAGGTTGTGTTTTCATAACCAGTTGATCCCTGCTAGTCATTAAGGTCTTTGTAGGTGGTATTTGTTACTTGTAGACTGTAAACTCGAACATTTTGTCTTCCATCTAAAGGTTAATTACACAGTCTTCATTTTTTTTTTCTCTCTCTCAGCTATAAACCGTGTGTTGTATCAGCGCTGAGATGGTGGCACAGAGCTACTAGAGGTGAGCTCTGGAAGTCAGGGAGAAACTCAGATAAGGCTGGGCAATAGCAACTGATGCTGGCAGCAGAGTGTGCCCACAACCAGTTCTTTTATTAGGGTTGATTTATCATAATTTCCTGCATTTCTTTCATGTCTATGTTGTTTTTGTTACTATAGTTAGTATCATTCTATCAATTAATCCCCCTCCCCGAACCAGACTCTTAGATTTTCTCCTATAATTCCAAGAGTATTATTACTGTGTCTGTTTATAATCATGGAACTTTTAAGAATCATAGGAGTAAATGTGTCTCCTATAAATTAATTTAGTAACAAAGTTACCATTTCAATTCAACCAAATTAAAATTTCATTTTCCTTGGTAAGTTCTGTATAAGGAAATTTGTGATAATCTGCTACACTCTTCCCAAAGCAGTTGCATTTTCTCAAGGACTCAGACTTGACTAAGTGCCATTCAAGTACTTGTAAATTTATTGATCTATAACTTTTGGTGAACTATCAAAATTGTAGATAATAATTTCATATATGACCATCCCATGTAATTTATAAATGAATTTGAATAAATATAACTATCTAGGCAGAGATTAAAAAAAAGTAGAACAAAGGGTATGTATAGTTCACTGAACTACTGTGCCTGAAGGCTTTTATCTCATAGTTCACTGAACTATTGTGCCTTTTGCTCCTTATCAGAGATCAGGTTTTCTGGTAGGATTATTGTATTTCAGCTGAAGACAGCATGGATGGTGTTCTTACTGCAGTTTTAAGTCATGACATTCCTATTTTGCAAAATACGTGTGCCTCAGCTTATCAAGAAAACTCTTGAGGTCTTGTGTGCCTCTGTTATCTAGAAAGAATACTTTTCCCCTTGTAGGAATTATCTGTAGATATTTGTGATGTCTGACAAAAGTTGTGGACAAATATAAATGGTTAAAAAAGAAATAACACATTCTTTTTAATAATTTCATACATATTAACTTCATTTACATTTCTGTATTGCCAGTACCTGGCTCATGTTAATCACTGCATATAGTATATTTAAGAATAAATAGATGGTTTTATATTGTATTGTTATTACAAATGTATGCAAAAATAAAAAACTAAGGTTTAGATGTGTGAAGAACATTGAAGCTACTCAGGTTTCAGTTTAGGTCTTTTACATGTTAAATTTATTACTACTTAAATTTTTCATCCATATTATTCTAAGGTGAAGAAATGCTGATCTTAAAAAAATCAAGTGATGTATGCATAGTTTCAGCATTTATTGATTAAAACAGCACATTTCTATGACAATACATTTATGAGTTTTTATATAAACTGTCTCTCCACTGAATCATATATTTTCCAAGAAAAAAAATCTGCAAGGTATAATTAATTATACTAAAGAGAAAATTTACAATTTGGTTATTGAAAATGAACTTATCCTGCACAGCTTTCAAACTACTTCTATCCAGTCTTTGAATGTATCTACAAAGGGGGATCTGTTGATATGGGGAACTAATGATAGTGTTTATGTTGTCATATAAAATTCACTATCAAAGCAGAATATGCCAGGTTCCCTGTCTTTATTAAGTGCGTTTTGTTACAGTGAAAAAATATTTGGATACATGGTGCATAAAATTTGTGGTTATTCTCAAATGTCAGCAATAAACTGGTATGCTTCAGTTACCTTCCAGTTATTAAGAAGAACAAAGTGAGGATGACCAGAAGAGTGAATCCCCCAACAGCTGCTGTGGCTATCACGAGAATCTGCCCTTGTTCTGCTGCCATGTCAGAAGCTGAAACAGATCCAATATTAGAATCAACCTGGTCATTGCACTATCAAAATTATGCTACAACTTAGTAATGAGGAGTCTTCAAAAAGATCATAGGCATCTGTATCATGAAAGAATATGCATGGTTTTCACAGTTTTTGCATGATAAAAACATTTTTAAATTGTATTTTCTATGAACTTTAAAGGTGACTTCTTATACTTGAAAATATAGTAGTGGATACCAAAGAAACTTAACATATTTGGCCTTTGCTACAGATTTTGATATACAGGATGCAAACCTAAAATAAATGAGCTTTGCCTAAGGCTGCACAGCTGAGGTTGTAACCCACAACAGAAATCTTTCTTCTTTCTGACAAATATCAATAAACTCGATGCATTCCTAGTACCTCACATTTTAAGATTAAGTATGTGTTGCAAAATTAAATCAGCAGGCAGACTAAAGGATTCTGTCTGATATGTATACTTGTTCATATTTTTCCAATTTAAAACTGACCGAAAACCCATGCGTTACATGCGTTTTGATGTCTGTGTCCACAGAATGCAAAGACTATTTAGTAATTCCTTTTGAGAGTGACCTTCTTTGTATTTCATAGATCTTAGTTCAAATATTAAAGTTATAAATTCCCACCTTGACAGCCCAAGGGTATACATAGTAGGTGGTAAGATGTTTGTCAGTAATAGGAAAACTGACATTTAAAGCTTTCTTTCTTTAAAGAAAAGACCAGATAACATATAGTAACAACATAATTCTTCTTTCATTGACAAAATTCAATCTATAAAATGCCTGGGCTGCAAGCTTCAATTTTTAAAAAAGATTCGTGGAATCTTTTAAAAAATATTAGTTCGATTGAATCTTTAGCATTTTTCATATTCTGCATTATTGAAAATATAATTGAGCATTATTTTTATTAGAAGGGATGGGCACTTGCTTACTAATAGAAGTAAGGAAATTAAAGCACAAACAAATTATGGAACTCGCCAAAGCTCTCAGAGAGCTATAACCACAATTTAGGCTTCTGGATTTTTCTTTCATTTCTTTTTCTTATGCTGAAACTTAGAGTAATAATTCAGTTAATCATCAATATTCTAAAATATTACATCAATTAATCCCGTTAGTATCCCTTAACTTGAATAAATCTTGTTTTTTTTTTTTATTTTAATCACTATAAATAAATATCCATTAATCTCTTCAGTTATAGGGGCCAAATTGAATCAAAGTATGTAACTGTAAAGCAAGCCCATAATTCTCATAATAATAATTTATTAAACTGGAATACTCAAAGGTTTCCACGGAAGTAGATTTTTTTGAGAATGAAGTATGCAGTAGATTATGTGCCAATATACTCATGGTGATTGCATCCTTACCAGATGTCATCTTACTGGAGAATACATTGACCTGAAATGCTACTGTGCAGTCAGTAAGAAACCAGTCACAGCATTTACGATGCTCTTCAAGAAATGGAAATGTAAATAAAAACAAAAGTCACTTATATTCAGCTTTCAGCAAGAGAAATTTATTAAACCTTGGAATTAGATTTCAGTCACTAAGATTCAATCAAGATATTTTTAGGCAATCTATTAAAGTGCCAAGTTTCAGCTCATAATCTGTGCAGAGACAAGTTAAATAGCTGCATTTTATCCAACAAATGATATACAGAAGATTTTTATTTGGTCTTTACTGGATTTCCTGATCTCCAAAATAGTACTGATATGAAAATTAATGTTATGCTTTAAAATGTCTCATTTTCTTGTTGAAAATTATTGAACAACAAACTGTAAGAAATAGATACTATGGAAAACAACATTAACTTTTTGATGATAAAGATGGAATTTATAAAGAAAACAATATTTACTTGGTAACTGTTGTATTTGTAGAATATGTAGTTCAAGAGTTATGAGTGTGGAACATATATTTTCACAGTAGTCATGTAGTTAGCAATTTATTGAGACAATATATTCAAAGTACAAATGGAGGAAAAGATATAATTGCGTGCTTCTTGATAATCAGATTAAATAAAATGTAAATAAATACTTAGTAAAATGACAACTTTACTGATATTTCTTCTCTTGCATATTTGTGATTACTGATTTGTGAACTTTATGATTTTAACTGGATAACAGTATATTAAGTTGTGACATTTTAAAGATGTATATGCCTGTAAAATTGTTTATTAAGCCTCTATATTAGGAATCCCAAATACTTTTCTGTGGAGAATAAAATACACAAATATGGAAGCCATTTGAAAATAATATTTAATGAGACACAGTATTTTGCTGGGAGTAAAATGCTATGAATAATGAGCTGGTGTCATTATAGAAACATAAAGCACATGATTAGCTTTATCAGCTACAATCATTATGTATTTAACAGTAGCTTAGCTATGTGTATGGCACAATGTACACAGCTTCCAATTCGTTATTAAATTTATTTCTTTACAATGGTCTTGATAGGGAGTACCATTATGATTCCTAATTTAAGTGGTTGTGTTACTTGCCTAAGGTCACACATGTAAACAAGAAAGTTGCTAACCCAACTTTCCTTTGCCTGTCTCCCAGCCTATGCTATGCCAGTATGTTAAACCACCAGTTTTTTTTTTTTTTTGACAAGCAGAGTTAGACAGTGAGAGAGACAGAGAGAAAGGTCTTCCTCCTATTGGTTCACCACCCAGATGACTGCCATGGCCGTCGCGCTGAGCCGATCCGAAGCCAGGAGCCAGGTGCTTCCCCCTGGTCTTCTATACGGGCGCAGGGCCCAAGCACTTGGGCCATCCTCCACTGCACTCCCGGGCCACAGCAGAGAGCTGGACTGGAAGAGGAGCAACTGGGACAGAATCGGCACCCCAAATGGGACTAGAACACGGAGTACCAGTGCTGCAGGCGGAGGATTAGCCTAGTGAGCCACGGCACCGGCCAGACCACCAGTTTTACTATCAGGAGAACCTAGAAGACCCAGCTGTATCAGTTGTCTTAGAACAACTGGATTTTAGTTTCATATTGGTAATGTGATAATTTTAAATTAAATATTCTTATTAAAATTGTTCAGAGAAATTTTACTATATTATTATGTTGTTCATTAAGACTAAAATAAAATATTCAAAAGAACAAGAATTTCCACATGGAAATGAGAGAGATGCTCAGGACCTGGTCTGCAGCTCTTGGTCCCAACAGGGAAAACTTCGTCATTTATCATACATACTACTGTTGATCCATCACATAGCGCTGACTTGATCCCCGAGTAATCTACAAAGCCTTTCAGTTTGTTAATAAAGCTCTCAACACTTGATCTTAGCCAAAAGGCTGAGAAGGGAATGACAAAGCTCTCCACACATGGCTCTAGCATGAGTCTCCAGCTTCACCTCAGCATTTCCCTCCTCCCAGTTCCTTGAATGACCCAGTGATCACTTCCTAGCCACTCTTCCTTCTTGAGCATCACATCATTTGAGAAACATTTTGTTTTGTGTTTTAAATTTGGTTAAGTCTCCAGATATTCTTGTAGAGTCTTTTTTTTTTTTGACAGGCGGAGTGGACAGTGAGAGAGACAGGCAGAGAGAAAGGTCTTCCTTTTGCCGTTGGTTCACCCTCCAATGGCCGCCGTGGCCAGCGCGCTGCAGCTGGCGCACCGCGCTGATCCGATGGCAGGAGCCAGGTGCTTATCCTGGTCTCCCATGGGGTGCAGGGCCCAAGTACTTGGGCCATCCTCCACTGCACTCCCTGGCCACAGCAGAGAGCTGGCCTGGAAGAGAGGCAACTGGGACAGAATCTGGCGCCCCGACCGGGACTAGAACCCGGTGTGCCAGCGCCGCAAGGTGGAGGATTAGCCTAGTGAGCCACGGCACTGGCCTTCTTGTAGAGTCTTAAAAACTACTTCTACAAAATGTTATTATATTTTGCTGAAATAACTTTTTTCTAATTTGTCTTTTCAATTGGGCTGTGAATTCCACAAAACAGGAACGTTCTTCACTATGGTATCTGTACTGGGCTGAATTGGCAGGCTAAGGATCTTGATCATCCTAAGTTAACTGGGTTGTCCCAAATCTGGTGATGTATCTTTACAAGAGACAGAAGAGGAGAGGACAAAGGACAGATGGCCATGTAAATACAGTAAATCCAGCTTATTCAGTCAAAAGCCAAAGAATATCTGGAGACATCAGAAACTAGAAGGAGCAAGGAACGATTCTCTATTCAATTCTTTGGAGGGAGCATGCTTTGACTGACAGAACTGTGATCTGTTTTTTTAAAATTACCTTGTTCATGGTACTTTGTTGTGAATCCTATGGAACTATGGGGCTTGATCTGCAAGGCTAAAAATACATCTACAAATGACAAATGCTGATGAGGATGTGGGGAAAAAGGTACCCTGGTCCACTATTTGTGGAAATGCAAACTGGTGCAAGCACTGTGGAGGACAGTATGGAGATACCTCGGAAATCTGAATATAGACCTACATTATGATCCAGCCATCCCACTCCTGGGAATTTACCCAAACCAAAGAAATCAGTATACGAAAGTTATCTGTACCTCCATTTCATTGCAGCACAATTCACAGTAGCTAAGATACGGAATCAACCCAGATGTCTATCAAGTGTTTACTGAATAAACAAATTATGGGATATATACACTATGGAGTACTATTCAGCAGCAAAAAAAAAAAAATCCTGTCTTTTGAAACAAGATGGTTGCAACAGGAAACCATTATACTTAATGAAATAAGTATATTTCAAAAATACAGATACCATATATTTTCCTTGATCCAAGATAACTAATAGAGTGCCTGAAATGTAATATATTGGAATGAAATGGACATTTTGAGAATTGATGATTGCTTATAGCCCTTGTCTCTTCCATTGAGGAACAGTGTTTTGTGATGTTTTGTTTTCTTTCTCTTCATACTATTTGTTGAACTCTTACTTAGAGTAGGGTTAACTATATGATCATTAAGTATACTGAAAATAGATCATTGTAAAAATTTAGAGTGGGAATCTGAGAGGGAGGGGGAGGAAGGGATGGAGTGTGGGTGGAAGGGAGGGTAGAGGAGGAAGTGCCACTATAAATAAATATAAATATATAGATAAATCTGTATATATTAAATATATGAAAAGTATATAACAAAAATTTAAAAATAATAAATAAATATACTTTTGAGTAAATGAAGTGAATGCTCACTTGTATTGGATGATTCTGGTAAGAAAAAAAATCACTTAATTTAGGAGTAACTCATATCCCTACCTTCCCTTAATACCTGAGGAAGACTTACCCTGAATGCAGCTACACATTGTAAGAGAAGAGAGTGTACTCAATTCTAATTTAATCAGAAAAATCCAGTTCTTCTGTACACTTAAAGACAATGTCTCCAAGAATAAAAGAGCTCCTAGGAATTCAGACTCCTACATTTTATCAGGCTGAGTAGACTGAGCTCAGAAATATGAGCTAAGAACTTAGTAGTTCCTTCAACAAATATTTATTGAGCAATTGTTACATGCCAGAACTCAGGAAGACACTGGAGATGCAGTGATGAATAAAACAGACACAGTTACTGTGATGAGGTATTTACAACCAGTTCAGTGGGGAAGACAGACACTGATTAAAAAATTATGAATACAATTACTGTTAGAAAAGGGAACCTGAAAGACATTGGAAGAGAAAAACCAGCTACTAGAAATCAATCAGCTGACAGGAAGGTTCAGAAAATATAAGATATAAAGTGTTGGGAAAAGGAGGAGGAAGAAGAAGAAGAGATGTTCCTTGGCAAGAGCCATTCATTGACTTGATTCATTTAAATAGACACTTAGATAAACAAACCATGCTATCTACCAGATGGATTCCATGAAACCACAGACAATATGGCTCCAGATTCCTCTGTTACAGAAAGTTGTTTGTAATATTCTCTATTCGTTTTTTTGAACCAGAGGAGAAGCTTAATTTTCATTAGTTTTGTAGGAAGAAAATGTACCTATAATTTACTCATGTAAGTAGCACCTATACAGAGCAAACTTGTCCTTAAAAAGAACCACAATGAAATCCATGATAAGAAATGAAATTTATTTGTAACCAGCTGATTGGAAATGTTCCTTTGTGTAATGGAATGAGGTTGTATTCTTAGAAAAAACAGGTATATTAAAATGAAACATTTCATTTTATGGTTTGGAGAGACGTACACTTCCTTAAGAGGAAGCAATTATACAAAAAGGGTTGCAAAATTGTTACTGAGCTAACATTCAGCAGCTAGCCAGTGTTTGGCATAAGTTGGAATGACATTATGAAATGAGGTTTGCTTTAGCTTTACCTATTTTTAAAAAGGAAAATGTGAGGTTCTTTATTTGGAATCCAAATACTTAAAGAAATAGATTCCATGTCTTTGGGAAAGTGTGAGAGAATAGCAATTTGTCTATTTTTAACTGAAGTATTTTCTTTTATTGAAGCATATGATTTTTGTCTCCCTGTAATCAAGATTATTCTAGTTTATATTTACATTTCAAAGTAAAATCTGATATTTGTATTCTGTGTGATAGCTTTTTAATGTTAACTCTTTTCTGTTATGAGCATATTTTTAAAGTTATTGAAGATAGCAGTTACATGACTTTTTGAATAAAATGTTTTTCAAAAATGCTGTCCAGTGAAATAAATTTTCTTCATCATCTAATCAAAATGACTTTTTTTTAGCACAACAGAAATTTGGACATAATGGGTTGGTAGCAATCAGCAAATTAATTTTAAGGTTTGCTGATAGCTAATACAGAAAAATCTCCTTTCAGGTCATATATTGCAATCAGGATTGGCTTACCCTTATGAGAATGAAATATCCAAATACACACACACACACACACACACTCCCAATACACACACACCCCTAGGAATATATAATGGAAGGTAATTAATCTGCATAATCTCAGCACCACATGCTCATAGAGACAAAAGAGAATGAGTTACATAACGAAAGCCAAGAAAATGTTTCTCCTAGACAAACATAACCTTGCAGCACTTTAGATGATATTGTTTAAGCCACATGGATTTGAAAGCATATTGTTTTTTATTTTGTCTCTTCCTACAATTTGAACTAGAGTCGATTTTTTCATAATGTCTTACATATCTTTTATTTATTTGTGTGTGTGGTTGTTTGTGTGTGTGTGTATGTGTGAGTGTGTGTGAGCAGAGAGAGAGAGAGAGAGAGAGAGAGAGAGATACCTTTCAACTACTGGTTTACTTCTTAAATGCCCACGTCTAGAGCTGAGCTGGTGCTGAAGGTGGGAGCTGGCAACTCATTCTAGGTCTCCCATGTGAGTGGCTGGGGCCCAATTACTTGAGCCATCACCTATTGCTTCTTGTGGTATACATTATCAGGAAATTGGAGTGAGGAGCCAGAGTTGGATATCAAATTCAGGCACCCTGACATGGGATATTGGCAACCCAACCTGTGTTGCAACCACAGGGCCAAACAATTGCTCCAGGATAGTCTTCATTACCACAGACACAGCACAATGTATGGTTTTAACCTTACATGACTAGACTAGTTTTATCATTTTCTATTAGGTTGCCTTTCTACAGTATCTCTTCCATTCCACATTATGTGGACAGATCATGATTTTTCAAAATAATGATTTAAAATACTTAGATTTCTCCCCATTACCTAGGTGAGAAAGCCATCTCTTCCAGGTGGGGGGCACCATTCTTTGAGATATCCAGGCATAGAACTTTGGACATTGCCCTCATATAATTCTCTTCTTTGCCTTCAGGATGATCATCATTACTGCCACATCTACCTTTTAAGTATTTCTTACATTCATCCCCATTCTCTCCAATTCTCACCCCTATTTCTTAGTTCAGGAATACATCTTGTCACATTTATTTGAAATCAGCTAAATGGCAGTCGCAATTACATGAAATGCACTGAGCAACAGTAAGTAAACAAAAAGATAAAGACCCTCTAAAAAGACCTCTAACAGATGATGTTCACATCCTAAGAATGCATAGTTTACTCCACAAAAGAGCTGTGATGCCTCACATCACTTTTATTTAATGCATGTTTACTGATGTCCAAGCTTACAAAATGGTATAATAATCATGCATTAGAAACCAGGTGGATGGGTTGGCCATGAAAAAGGGAGAAAGTTGTAGAAGTGCATACTGTAAGGCACACTCACAAGATATGGAGAAACTAAATATCTGATATAATATTCCAAAATGTACATGTGTCGGAAGCAAGGAAGTTTAAGATCCATAAGCACTTCAAGACTCAAGAAGTACTGGAGAAGTTACTATATAATAATTCAACACATTAACATAATCATCTAAGGTCAATTAAAAATACTATGTCCAAATATTTTATTTAAAAGGGCAGGAGTTCATGTATACATGATTGGAAAAACATTTCTTTCCAAAATATGGCCCCTGGGTAAAAATTTCAAATAAGAAAAATGGTAATTTCCTGACAGTTTCAGTGATTTGCTTTTAAGTAGAAGTCCTATGGAAACTGTCTAGTTACTTGCAGTGTGTTAGGCACTCTGCTCTAAATGTGTTTTTTTTTTTCAATTTTCTATATATACAGAAGATAAGTTTAGTATACATTAAGTAAAGATTTCAACAGTTTGCACCCACATAGAAACACAAGGTGAAAAATACTGTTTGAGTACTAGTTATAGCATTAAATCTCAATGTATAGCACATTAAGGACAGAGATCCTACATGAGGAGTAAGTGCACAGTGACTCCTGTTGTTGACTTTACAAATTGACACTCCTGTTTATGGCATCAGTAATCTCCCTATGCTCCAGTCATGAGTTTCCAAGGCTATGGAAGCCTTTTGAGTTCTCCGACTCTTATTTAGACAAGGTCATAGTCAAAGTGGAAGTTCTCTCCTCCCTTCAGAGAAAGGTACCTCCTTCTTTGAAGACCTGTTCTTTCCACTTGCTGAGATCTTTCATTTAGGTCAAATTTTTTTTTTTTTTTTTTTTTTGCCAGAGTGTCTTGGCTTTCCATGCCTGAAATATTCTCATGGGCTTTTCAGCCAGATAAATGTGTTTTTTTTTAAACTTTTATTTAATAAATATAAATTTCCAAAGTACAGCTTTTGGATTACAATGGCTTCCCCCGCCCCCCATAACTTCCCTCCCACTCGCAACCCTCCCATCTCCTACTCCCTCTCCCATACCATTCACATCAAGATTCGTTTTCAATTATCTTTATATACAGAAGATCAGTTTAGTATATATTAAGTAAAGATTTCAACAGTTTGCACCCACACAGAAACACAAAGTGTAAAGTACTATTTGAGTACTAGTTATACCATTGATTCACATTGTACAACACATTAAGGACAGAGATCCTACATGGGGAGTAAGTGCACAGTGACTCCTGTTGTTGATCTAACAACTGATGCTCATTTATGGCGTCAGTAATCACCCTAGGCTCTTGTCACGAGTTGCCAAGGCTATGGAAGCCTTTTGAATTCACCAACTCCAATCTTAGACGAAGTGGAAGTTCTTTCCTCCCTTCAGAAAAAGGCACCTCCTTCTTTGATGGCCCATTCTTTCCACTGGGATCTCACTCACAGAGATCTTTCATTTGGTGTTTGTTTTTTTTTTTTTTTTTCCCCACAGTGTCTTGGCTTTCCATGCCAAAAATACTCTCAAGGACTTTTTCGCCAGATCTGAATGCCTTAAGGGCTGATTCTGAGGCCAGAGTGCTGTTTAGGACATCTGCCATTCTATGAGTCTGCTGTGTATCCCACTTCCCATGTTTGATCGTTCTCTCCTTTTTAATTCTATCAGTTAGTATTAGCAGACACTAGTCTTGTTTATGTGATCCCTTTGATTCTTAATCCGATCATTATGATCAATTGTGAACTGAAACTGATCATTTTGACTAGTGAGATGGCATTGGTACATGCTACCTTGATGGGATTGAATTGGAATCCCCAGGCACGTTTTCTAACTCTACCGTTTGGGGGAAGTCCGATTGAGCATGTGGCAAACTGTACATCTCCTCTCTCTCTTATTCCCACTCTTATATTTAACAGGGATCACTTTTCAGTTACATTTAAACACCTAAGAATAATGGTGTGTTAATTACAGAGTTCAACCAATAGTATTAACTAGAACAAAAAAAAATACTAAAAGGGATAAAGTATTAAGTTGTTCCTCGACAGTCAGGACAAGGGATGATTAAGTCATTGTTTCTCATAGTGTCCAAATGTGTTTTTAAGAATTTTTTATTAATGTATTTATTTGAGAGAGAGAGAGAGAGAGAGAGCGTTTCTATCTTATGATCACTCCCCAGATGCCCAGAATGGCAAATCTGGGCTGGGCTTGGCTAAGGTCAGGAGACAATAACCAGTAACTCAATATAGGTCTCTCATGTGGGTGGCAGGACTCCAACTACCTGAACTATCACCACTGCTTCCAAGGGTCTGCTTTGACAAGAAGCTGGAATCATGGGCCAGGAAGTAAAACTAGATACTCCAATCTGGAATGTGGGTATCTTAATGAAAATCTTAATTGCTAAGATAAATGTCTGTTCTGAGGAATTAATGTTTTTGGAATACCTCAACTACACTAAAAGCTTCCTGGCAGAGACAGTATCTTTCAAGTTTATATACAACAAGATTAGCATAAGTACTTCTATAGTATAAATATTAATAAATATATATTGTTCATGAAGAAGAGATGAACAATATATTATAGATTTAAGGAAAAAATGCCCCTAGCTAAAGAAAAGCATCCTAATTTGATTTATGTACCAATATTGATGCTTAAACATATCTTAGATTCATAAATAATCCCTTGTATATCTATATTTTGGAAACTGGCAGGTTTACTTGAAATTATTAGGAAATAATTTGAATTAATATTTTCCTAAATACCCCTGCCTAGGCTTTGGATGATGTAAATAAGGAAAAATCATCAACATGGTATTGCAATAACATCTCTTTTTACCCCTCATTCAATATTTGCTGCCATTTACCAATAGGAAAAATACTTCTAAGATCAGAAGTAAAACAGAGAATAGGAAGAGATTCTATGTTCAACTCATGTAAACTAATTAGCGAATTCTCAGCTGAATGGAAACATAGCCGATGGATCATTTCTGTTGAAGTCAAGACTCTCATCAGGGATTACACTTTTTCAGAAAGTGATTCCAC
Organism: Oryctolagus cuniculus; assembly: GCF_051225735.1. NCBI lineage: Eukaryota > Metazoa > Chordata > Mammalia > Lagomorpha > Leporidae > Oryctolagus > Oryctolagus cuniculus. Next base: position 51,893,561 of record NC_142870.1, on the reverse strand, counting down.
AGCTGTGACTTGTTCTTCTACTCTGTCCCTTCTCCAGAGTACAACTCTATATGTCAAACTGCAGCTACACTGGGACACCAATGGTTTTCAGATTCACTCGTCATGATGACCTCAATTTACCTGTCAGACAAAAATGTCGAGTGGCATAAGGATAATTGGAAAATGTGAGTTTGTTACAATTTGACAGAGAGGTAGCTGGTACAGCATGATGAAACAGTTTCTTTTTTAAAAAAAATAGGCTCTAGGCCGGCGCCGCGGCTCACTAGGCTAATCCTCCGCCTAGCGGCGCTGGCACACCAGGTTCTAGTCCCAGTCGGGGCGCCGGATTCTGTCCCGGTTGCCCCTCTTCCAGGCCAGCTCTCTGCTGTGGCCAGGGAGTGCAGTGGAGGATGGCCCAGGTGCTTGGGCCCTGCACCCCATGGGAGACCAGGAAAAGCACCTGGCTCCTGGCTCCTGCCATCGGATCAGCGCGGTGCGCTGGCCGCAGCGCGCCAGCCGCGGCGGCCATTGGAGGGTGAACCAACGGCAAAGGAAGACCTTTCTCTCTGTCTCTCTCTCTCACTGTCCACTCTGCCTGTCAAAAAAATAAAATAAAATAAAATAAAATAAAATAAAATAAAAAAATAGGCTCTTTTTTTTAAACAGGTTCAGCAGTCAAGATGGCTTGCCACAAGTAGACTTTATTTGACAAATTGCAGATAACAATAAAAAGTGACAGAAGCATTTAAACAATTGGAACTACTGTCAACGTTCTAAATATCAAGGATTTAGCTTGTTACTGTCTATTATTTCATATTGATACTGGCAGTTGAGATATCTTAGAACTTTTTTTTTGGAACTGAAATTCTTATGTCTTTATACATAAAGGTTTTAGCCTTCTTTTAAAAGTTTAGATACAGTGTAGAATAGGATTTCCTTACAAATTTCACAAATTCCCTGGATCACTGATCCAGAACCATGTTCAATTTCAAATACTATTCAACATGTTCCATGATATTAATAGTGGGTATTTGTGTACAGGTAACCATATCTATGCATTTGAGCTTACAGCTTCTTAATAAAATGTATTGTGGCTTGAGGTAAATAGTTTTGTACTTAAAAGTAGAGTCATTAAATGTCACAAATTTTATAAGGCTTATAAACTCAGATTTATTTGAAGTTTTTTTTGTAGAAAAATATTTATGAAAGGTATCTCAATTTAAAAACACATACTGGTTTGTTTAGAAACATTTCTATAAAATTCTCCATGAAATCATTCATTGACTCATTACTTATTCATCATTCAGATTGTGGCATAAGGCTTGGGAGTATGAAGAAAACTAAAGTACTGTTTTTCATCCTCTAAGAAGATTATCTTTATTGACAGATGTAATGTATACACCTTAATAGTAATATAGTAAAATTGTTTCTGAAATGGAGGTGCATTAAGTGGAAGATCATAAGAGAAGAGTGAGAGAGTGGCAATCATAATGGGAAGAAAGGAAGATTGATAAAGGAGATTATTCTTAAGTTATATCTGGAATGCCTAGAAGAAATCTAGAAATCACCAAGGTAGATATTGGGACATTTTAGTTTAAAGAAACAACACCACAAATTGTACATACGGACAAAATCACACAACATCTTTAGAGGTTGTCTATGTGTACTTTGAGATGTTTGACCTAGACCAAATGCAGAAGCAGAAGTTGAAGAGACAGGCAAAGAGTAGATCAAGAAAATTTAAATTGACTTCAATCAATGTGCTTATGCTTTTCTCAAGTTATTTTAATACTCAGGTTAGGAGTAGAGAAAGAGATATGAGTTTACAAAAAACTGCAATTTTTGCTGGAGACACTAGCTCCTGCAGATATAAGAGAAGACACTGCCTGAAGATAAATCGAATACACAGGAAAACAAAATTGAGACAGAAATTATTAGAAAATGTAAGAGACAGAGAGAGGGGTTGTCTTCAGTCTTTCACTATTCCCTTGACTTCTCAGTAAATGATACAATAAAAAAAACTTTTCATTAAATGAGTTTGTTTTTTGTCACTTGAAGATGAAAGTCCTATTCAATATAATTAATTAAGAGGAATTTGTATGTATGAAAACGTTTCAAAAAGTTCATGGAAATGGAATTAAAATGGTTGTTTTGCTGAGAAAAAAAGTGAAATTCATGTATACAGGGTGTCTTCAAAAAGTCTGTGAAAATGCCTATTATAAAAACCTATGGCTGGTGCCACGGCTCAATAGGCTAATCCTCCACCTGCGGCGCCAGCACACCAGGTTCTAGTCCCAGTTGGGGCGCTGGATTCTGTCCTGGTCACTCCTCTTCCAGTCCAGCTCTCCGCTGTGGCCCGGGAAGGCAGTGGAGGATGGCCCAAGTGCTTGGGCCCTGCACCACATGGGAGACCAGGAGAAGCACCTGGCTCCTGGCTGCTTCAAATCAGCGTGTTGCGCCGGCCACAGCGTGCCAGCTGCAGTAGCCATTGGGGGGTGAACCAATGGAAAAGGAAGACCTTTCTTTCTGCCTCTCTCTCTCTCACTGTCCACTCTGCCTGTCCAAAATAAATAAATGAACCCTATGTATGTTAGCCGGGCCATTAGAGAAGAAAAAGAAATGAAAGAGATACAGATTAGAAAAGAGGAAGTCAAAATGTCCCTATTTGCAAAGACATGGATTCTCTATGTATAGGAACCAAAATAAGAGAATTTGGCAAAGTTGCAGGATATTAAATCAACACACAAAAATCAACAGCATTCTTATATACCAATAATGTTCTGGCTGAGGAAGAACTTAAAAGATTATTCCCATTTAAAATAGCTACAGAAATTAAATATCTTGGGATACATTTAACCACAGATGTGAAAAAGGTCTACAATGAAAATCACAAAACATTAATGAAAGAAATAGAAGAGGACACAATAAAATGGAGAAACGTTCCTTGTTCATGTATTGGAAGAATTAATATCATTAGAATGTCCATACTTTCCAAAGTGATTTATAGATTGAATGCAATCGCCATCAAAATTTCAAAGACATTCTTCACAGGAGCAACAAATGCTAAAATTCATATAGAAACACAAGGCCCCCAAAAGCCAAAACAATCTGAAACTATAAAAACAAAGTCAGAAGCATCATAACACCAGATTTAAAGACATCCTACAGGGCTATTATAATCAACACAGTTTGGTATTGGCATAAAAATAGGCATATAAACCAAGGAACAGACACCAAAGTCCCAGAAATTAACCCATGCATCTACAACAAGCTGATCTTTGATCAATGAGCTAAAATCACTCCCTGGAAAAAAGGACAGTCTCTTAAACGAATATTGGGATAATTGGATTTCCACATGCAGAAGTGTTAAACAAGACCCTTCCCTTATACCCTGTGGAAAAAACATCAACTCACAATGGATGAAGGATCTAAGCTTAAGACATGAAACCATCTAATTACTAGAAGAAAATAGAGGGAAAATGCTGCAAAACACTGGCCTAGGCAAAGAGTTCTTGGGTAGGACCTCAAATCATAGTCAATAAAAACAATAATAGACAAATGGGATTACATCAACCTAAGAAGTTTTGCACAGGGAACAATTAACAAATTGTTAACAATCAAATTGAAAGGACAACCTACAGAATGGGAGAAAATATCTGCAAGTTATCTATTAGGTAAAGGATTAATATCCAGAATATATAAGGAGCTTAAGAAAATCAACAACTACACAGCAAGCAATCCAGTTAAGAAATGAGGACTGGTTATGGAGACACATTTTTTGAAGAATAAAACACAAAAGGCCAACAGACACATGAAAAAATGCTTAGGATCACTAGCCATAAAGGAAATGCAAATAAAACCCACCCTGAAGTACTCCTGCATTCTAGTTAGAATGGCTATTATCCAAAACTCAAAAAATAACACATGCTGGTGAGACTGTGGAGAAAAGAGTACTCCAATATATTGTTGGTGGGAATGCAAATTGGTAGAACCATTTTGGGAAGCAGTATGGAGATGCCTCTAAAAGTCAATAAACCATATGACCCAGCTATGCCTCTGCTGGAAATATATCCAAAGCTAGTGAAATCAGCAAAGGAATGACATATTTGCACTGTCATGCTTATAGTAGCTCAATTCACAGTAGCTAAAATATGGGAGCAACCTAGATGTACATCAACTGATTGGATTAAGAAAATGTGGTATACATACAATGATGGAACATTACTCAGCCATAAAAAGAATAAAATCCTGAAATTTGCACCCAAATACATGAACTGGAGTTCAGTATAATGACATATGTCAGATGCAGAAAGACAAATATGTTTTCTCTTATTTGTAATAATTAATATACAGAGTATAAAAAGTATGTGGATGTCATATCATTTGGCATATAGTTATAAATATTGCTTCACCAAATCATACCATGTACATGACAATATAACCATCTTTCCCCACATTATATCATTATCATGTACCTCTCACTTTATGAGATTAGTATCTCTGTTTTCAAGAAAAGTAGTATATATGTGTATGTATATAGTATCCACATATGAAGTGCATGTGGCCAAATGTTAAAATTAGTATGAAAAGTAATAAACTTATAAAAAAGGAATAGAACACTCATTAAAAAGACACATTTATAAGAGTTTTAAAAAACTTACGCACATCTGTCTGTGGCTCTACCTTTCAAATAAATAAATGAAATCTTTAAAAAAAAACTTATGCATAGATTTCAAAAAGAAATTTTGTACTAAAGTAAAGTTACATTTTAAATCTATTTTCAATCAACCTTTAAGAATCTTCCATATACTAACATAACTAAAAGAGAAAGTGGAGGATAAGTAGGTCTTAATTTTTCTAAACTTGGCACTAGTAAGTTATCATTCACTTTGTTACTTGAACTGGATATTTCTGAACTTTACGATTTTTTTATTTTGATGCTAAACAGAGCCTCTTCAGTCAGTTTCATGACTGAATGAATAGGATTGGAAGGCTATGAAGAAATGGAGTGGAGATGATCTTTACCCTTCTAAAACAATGCTTTGCTATACAGAGAACGCTCAGTGTTCTGTCAGGAGAGATTTTGATTTATTTTCTTTAAGAGACTGATAGCTTCAGGTGGGAAATCAGCCCTGTCTTTTCAATGGTTAATGGACCTCCTTTTTGATTTAATGAAACTGTGTAGATAAAGAAACACACAAACCAAAAAACCCAAAAATATAATCAAATGAGCAGACAACATTTCTGGCAAGTTTAGCAAGACAACATGTTAAAATCAGAGTGTGAGAGAATCTCCCTGTTTTAAAACTATCTAATTATAAACTCATTACCACCAAAGTACTGGAGCTAAATAAATTAAGGTCCATGTAAGTCTTCTCCTTAATTTTCACAGGATGACAACACAGATTTGAGGCTGCAGTTATCTGGTATATGGCTTTAGTAGACGTATTTATGGATACACAGATAAGCATCAATGTTGGAGTTCAATTTCTCTTAGCTTTATCGATCCAAGTAGATTGCCTCAAGTAATTTAAATCCCAGGCATCTAACAGTGACTAGCCATGGCTTTATGCCAAAATATTTTATTATCCTAAGGTAATATTTTGGATCATTTACTGAAATCCAGTCTAAGGAACACCAAAATTATTTATCTTAAATATTACCAATCACCAGGATTGGCTCTGGAGAGATTCAAAGGGAGTCACTCTATTTTTAAAAGAATCCACCCTACAGTGCCAGAAAACTGTGGCTCCATCACTCTCTCAGGATTCCCTCTGTTATTTATGTCATGTTTCTCCTCAAACCACATGTCTGAAGTCTACAAGATACATATTTTGTATTACTAACAAGGTAGTTTGAGGCATAGCATTACCCTGCTACTTACTACTATTATTTTCAAGAAAAAAAAATTGTTATTCATATTGATCTTTCACTAGATTTTTCTTCATTGCCCGGGGAATCAAGTTAAGTGAAAATCGAGGCATAGTATCATCCTCTGCAAATGCGGGAGTAAATATCTCTTAAAAGTTGAACTGGGGTGGGCATTGTGGAGCAGTGGGTTAAGCTGCTGCTTGGGATGCCAACACCCTGTACCCCAGAGGATGAGCTGGAGACTGGGCTAGTCAACTTCCACTTCAGCTTCTTGCTAATATCAGTAGGAGGCAGAAGTTAATGACCAGCCACTAGGGTCCCTGCCACCCACGTGAGAGACTTGGATGGAATTCCTTGTTTCTGGCTTCAGCCTGGCCCCACTCTCGCTGATACCATGGGCATTTGGGGAATGAATCCCCAAATGGCAGATCTCTCTCTCTTTCTATAACTATGCCCATCAAATAAATGAATAAATCTTTTCTTTTTTAAGAGTTAAATTAGGGGATGGCATTAGAGTGTAGTATGCTAAATCTCTGCCTGTGGTGCTGGCTTATGTCCCGGCTGCTCCCCTTTATATCCAGCTCTGTTTATGGCTTGAGAAAGCAGTGGAAGATGGCCCAAATGGAAGACCCTGAAGAAACTCCTGGCTCTTGGGCTCTGATTGGCCCAGTTTCAGCCATTGTAGTCATTTGGGGAGTGAACCAGCAGATGGAAGATCTTTCTCTCTGTCTTTGCCTCTCTCGGTCTATAACTCTACCTCTCAAATAAATGAATTAAAAACCTTAAGAAAATAAAGAGTTGAATTAAAGGGATGAAATTTCCTGACTTATCCATTCAACATGAAATATAAAAGAATAATGCATATTATTTATTTTTAAATGAGTATCTTCACCATGTAATACCAATTTTAGAGAAGCTGGGTGCTTGCCATCATGGTAGATGAAAGATAAGCCTCTTCCTAGGTGCTGATGGTACGTGTTTAATTTACAACAACCAGAATTGATTTCAGGATACAAATAATGCTGCTATCCTATTTCTGCCAGAAAGAATTGAGCATCACGAACCTTGTCAAAACTAAAATCCTTTTCTTTGGCAGACAAAAGGCAATTGATCAAAACCCTACACAATGAGACAAGCTATTTCCATTTGTGCAAGCAAACTTTTTCCACAGCTTATCCAAGGAACCATGCTACAGAACTGTGCAACTCAATAAAACTTCTTTCATGGGAACATTACTTCTCGAGTTTCTTTTTGATGACTCGGAACACCTGCTTTGAAAATTTTCCAGGCCAGAATCATCTTTTTTTCATGATATCATGTGGTGTGAGATTCTGGGCTTTCCATCTAGAGTGTGTCTAATTGTGGGAGCACATTCAAATCTGCTTCCTAAGGATAATCTTAGCTTTGCCTACAGTCCATTTCAGCAGAGGCATGGTGAGGCTTTATTTCCACTTGGCAAAACATTTTCTGGGCTTCTCAATTTTTAAGGTAGAAAGATTTCTATCTCTCCATCTTATCATTATACTCTTTGGATTGTGTTCTCAGCTTTCATGAAAGACTAAATTCAAAATTCTTAATAAGTATCCTCTGTGATGTCTGTTCAGCCCTGTCTCTGAACATAGCCTCCTCTTGCAGAGCAGGGCCTTGCAAAGCTGTTCTCTCTGTCTCTAGGACACAACCACCTGAGTGGGGTTAGTGATGGAGACCTGCCCCCAACTTGACCAATCACATTCCCTCTTTCGTTCAGGAATTTAGAATGAGCATTCAGACTGGTGGTTTTGGTGCACGGTTGAAACTAAAGTAAATGCAACCTTGTAATCCAGACATCTTTTCATAAATGAGCACAGATACAGGTAAAATGAATTTTTAGAGGACAGAACTCAGGAAATGTGCTGTGTGTGTTAAGGAAAAGATTGATTGCCTTTGTTTTGTGAGTTTTCTAGGGTTTTTGTTTCAATGCTTTTTGAAGTATAGTCTGGGGCATTTTTGCACCACACTCTACTTATCCCAGCTCCTGTAGTATTTGATACCTGCAATAAAATGGTCACATCAGGGTATTCTAATTTTAAGTAGTGAATACGCAAAATGTATAGAGAAGAAATCTGCAGCAGGTTTCTCTGCTTATCATCTGCAGCATTCACTTCTTATCTATATTTTCTCTTTTGAAGTAACTAGGCATGGAATGGATTCTGTAACTTCCTTTCTCCCTCTATTTACTCCCACCATGGAAAAACCATCTTCAGTTAGTTACACTTGACCTTGGATCTGTCAAAGTTTGTGGTCAGAAAACATCACATAAAAAAAAAAAAAAAACAAACATTAAACTGCACTTGTTGATTAAACCCAGCTTAAGGCCATTAACCTCAATGCCCTCTACATGTCTTTCCTATGGCATTTGGCATTCCTTATTTTTATTCTCTCGCTGCTACCAAAAGTCTTAGAGGCAAAGATGGCGCACACATGCTGCATCTCTAATAATAATTTTCAAAATGAGATTCCATTTTCTGGTCCTAATGTGTTTTGAACTCAATCATTTTTAGGGTTTAGAAATATGGAAATTAAAATCAACATTTCTATGTTTACAAATCAAACTTTTTGAGAAAACAGCTTTATAAAAATTAAGAATTTAAGTATGATAGATTATGGAGAGGGAAAGTCATGTTTGTCATTGCTTAAAACATGTTTCTTTTCTAGAACATTAAATTTGTCCCCATTCTCTAGTAAGTGATGTCAGTGACTTAGATTATATGTATACATATGTTTGAGAATATTCTGTTAAACCAAATTCTGGATGATTAACAAAAGATGTAGCAGAGGTCATTTTTAGCCCCTCTTAGGACACTGGCTGCTCCACTTCCAATCCAGCTCTCTGCTGTGGCCTGGGAAAGCAGTAGAAAATGGCCCAAGTCCTTGGGCCCCTGCACCCATGTGGAAGACCTGGAAGAAGCTCCTGGCTCCTGGCTTCAGATGGGTGCAGTGAACCAGCAGATGGAACAGCTCGCTTGCTCTCTCTCTCTCTCTCTGTCTCTGCCTCTGCCTCTGCCTCTCTGTAACTCTAACTTTCAAATAAATAAATAAATTTTTTAAAAAATCCTTAATCATAAAAAACACATTGAGAAAAATTTCTAAATTCCATATACTTATTAGCTTGATGAATTCATGTGCTAAGTGTTTTTTTCTTTTCCATTTTTTCCCCAGTAATAGAGGAACATTTATCTAGTTATAAATGAACATTTTTACATTCTTCGCCTTTTGAAGATTAACAAAAACCATTTTGCTATTGTTTTCATTTTCCTGGGTTTTTTTGCTATCTCCCAGTTCCCATGGTGTAAACTATCAAGAATATTAAGCAGAGGATGCTTTCAAGTCATGGACTAACTTGGACTGCTCCATCTCTCCTTATTATGTAAATTTTTGGGCTTTTAGAGGCTTCTAGAAGTCACTTATCAATGCAAAGATACAATAACCCACATCAATTTTCTGTTTCCTTTCCTTTCCTTTCATTTCTTTCCCTTTCCCTCTCTTTCTCTCTCTCTCTCTCTCTCTCTCTCTTTCTTTCTTTCTTTCTTTCTTTCTTGTTTTCATCTTGCTTTCTAGTAAAGTATTTCCCCTTCTATCTGGAGCAGTAGGTGCACTGTGAAAATGGTAACATACACAGTTTCATATGCAGAAGTGTTTTTTCTGCATAAAGACTTAACAGATTCATTTTATCTACTTCTATTAATAATCTTAAGAACAGGGTAAAGTCTGATTATAAATGATACAATTTTATAACCCTTAAGAATATTGCTGAATTTCAGCCAGAAGGAAATGCAAAGGTACATAACTGGCTTTTTTTATTTTGACAGGTAGAGTTAGACAGTGAGAGAGAGAGAGAGAGAGAGAGAGAGAGAGAGAGAAAGGTCTTCCTTCCGTTGGTTCACTCCCCAAATGGCCGCTACAGCTGGTGTGCTGCACCGGTCTGAAGCCAGGAGCCAGGTGCTTCCTCCTGGTCTTGCATGCAGGTGCAGGGCCAAAGCACCTGGACCATCCTCCACTGCCTTCCCGGGCCACAGCAGAGAGCTGGACTGGAAGAGGAGCAACCAGGACAAGAACCCGCTGCCCATTTGGGATGCTGGTGCCACAGGCGGAGGATTAACCTAGTGAGCCACGGCACAGGCCCCATAACTTGCCTTTTTTTTTTTTTTTTTTAAGAAAAACACTAAAGACATTGAATTGGATATCTTAACTGCATTCTTTTGTTTAATACAGTTTGAAATCTATCATCCCAGTGGGCACTTATGCAGGATGAAGAGAGGAAACAATAAAAAGACAGCTAGCTAGTTCTAAAAAGGTGTAACTCCTAAGATGAGTAAATATGAACAGTGGGAACTGAGTCTCTATGGATAAGAATTAGCTGTCAACAATTTAGAAGGATTCAAAAAGCATTCTGAGCTTCAGTAAAGAACATAAGAAAGAAAAACTGGGCTAAGATTAATTGGATAAAGTTTTTCATTTCTAGTTGAAAACTGCAGGGGATTCCACAGAAGGTGCCCCTGGCAGGGGTGGGGGTGGGGGGGAGGGCTGTCTCTTTCCGGAATTACATTATTTTTATTATTATAAAATTATTTCCTTTTTCTTTAAGAAGATGAGTAACAGCTGAGTCAAAGCACAGGATAATGCCAAAAATCATACTAGACTTAGTGAAGGAGTGTCTCTCACAAGAAGAATAGAATTATTATAAAAACAAATATTCCTGGAGTGCTTACATGTACCACTCACAGTTTTAAACACTTCACACACATTAACCAATTTAGCTTTCTCAGCAATTATGATATAGTAATATCAGTATCTCCATTTTATAAATGAAGAAACTGAGATACAGAGAAATTATTTAGCTTCTCCATGGTCACACAGATACAAATGGCAGACAAGAACTAAAATAAAGTCCAGTTCCAGAATTTGAACTTCTAATCACTGTGCTATACTGACTGTTCCATTGAGACATTTTATGTCTTAATTATCTCAAACACATTCATTTAATATTTACATATTTGACTAGCATATAGACCAGACGGACAGTATTCCTGGGTCCACAGTGTGCTACTACTGCAGCTGCTTGATGGAAGCTGTGTGATTTGCCTAGTGTGCTGGTTATTTGGTAACTCATGAGTTCAAATGTGGAGACTCCTTGGCTAAGTCCAGTTTCCTAGTGCTTACATCTCTAGAGGTTGCACGTGAATAGTGGATACTCTGCAAAGTACTTTATATGCATTGACTCCCTGCGTAAACCAATAATATTAGAAAGTAGGTGATATTCTTATCCTTGTTTCCAGATGTGGAAACTGAGGCACAGTGTGGTTAATGACTTGCTCACAATCATACTCACTTAAATTTAGAAAGTGATAGAGTCACTATTGAAGTTCAGGGTTAAAACAATGTTTGAGCTTTTTCAGCATCTTCTTAAGTAGTTCAGTTCTTCATTTATTGTTAATGTCATGAATCAGTTGCCATCATGAAAAGCTTACTTCTTCCTGTTTATTTATATCCTTTCCTGGGTCTCTTCAGGGCTGAGGCAAATCCCTCCTACATGGAGTTTTTGCCAGCTGCCTAGTTTGCAGAAACAATTAGAATTACAGTGACAGTTAACATTTAATCATCATTTGTTCCATTTGTCAGATGCTGCACTGGACATTTGTTATATTAGGAAGCAGGAACTGCTTAGTCTCCATTTCAGCTCTACTTTTTTTCGAGATCACCTCTAATCGTCTGTTTGAGATGAGTTTCCTGGGACACAGAATCTACTATGGAGCTTTCTATGTAACAGGCTGATTGTGGGAGGGACCTCAGCAGGAACATAGAGGGAAGTGTAGAACTTTAGAATGTCACCTCCAGGATAGAAGAGGTTTTAGTCTATTTCTGCTAAATCCCTAGCATGTAGAACAGCACTTGGAATGCAGTGGATACCCATAATATTTGTTGAATGAATGACTGCACAAGTGAATGAATAAATTTATAGTCTCATGAGGAAACCAAAGCTGTAATTTATTCAACTGTCTTCTGTGGCTCCTGATACCTGGGGAATGGCAGAGCTTGGATGCTGTTTGAGACTTCACTAGAAAGTTCTTCACATTTAGAGTAAAGGAATTTATTCTAACATACTCCCTTTATTTTTACTGATGAGGAATAAAGGTTTACAGGAGAACCCCCATGCAGCAACAGGCTGAGTCTCATGTCGCCTAAATGAAAGTATCATTTTGCTTTTACCAATTAGAATATACAACCATGCGATGCAGCCTGAGAAAAGTCAGTAGCACTTCTGTGTGGCATATTAGTCTTGGTGTCTAACTCAGCTTTGCTGAAAGATCACTTTTACCTCTGTGCTGTCTAGATCCATGAAATTTTCAGATAGCTTACTTTTCAGCATTTCTCAAACTAATTTTCTATGAAAGTTTGTTATGGGATGATTCATCCCCAGCATTCCCAGGAGGCTTTGGCAAACAGTTTATACTTTACTGTATTTTTAAAGTCTAGAGAGCAAATATGAACCATTGAAGAGAGATATGCAGGCTTACATGGGGGGCAAGAGCAAGCATGTGTTTGAATTCATATTGATAATACTCAAAATTCCAGCACCTTTGGAAGGTGAAGTCTGAGGGCTACAGTAACCTCTGGGAAATTTGGAAGATATGACAGCTACAGGAGTGACTATGAAAAATATTTTTGGTAAGTTTTATTCTTTATTTTTAGTATGAATAAACTGTAAGCGAGGAAGTAATTAGATGTGTTAGCAATGGTTCTAGGAAATCAGCTATGCTGAGCTCAATTTGACTGGCTTGCTTGTTTCTAAAACTACGGGGAGCTGAAAACAAAACCAAAATCAACTCGGCATGTTTGAGCCTCAGTGGCAAGATAAGAGATGACATTCCATGGCTCCCCAAAGCCTCATGTCTTATATTTTTTGTACTAACATCATTATACCCATCACTCCTTATGACTGACCTTGTACTCAAGGATAAAACTTCTTATTCTCTAACTAGAGTATGAATCAGAATCACTTGGAAGGCTTTTCACAACTAAATACTCGGTACTGCCCTCCGAATTTTAGTAGGTTACTATAGGTTTGTCCTCTTTGAAACTTAGGTTGAGGGAGGCTGGTGTTGCGGCACAGTGGGTAAAGCTGCCACCTGTGACACCAGCATCCCTTATGGGCACTGGTTTGAGGCCTGGCTATTCCAATTCCAATCCAGCACTCTGCTAATGTGCCTGGGAAAGCAGTCCCAAGTCCTTGGGCCCTTGCATCCACATGGGAAACCCAGAAGAAGCTCCTGGCTCCTGGCTTTGGACCGGCCAGCTCAGCTCCAGCCATTGCGGCCACTTGGGGAGTGAACAGGAGGATGGAATATTTATATTTCTCCCTCTCTATCTCTGTAACTCAGACTTTCAAATAAGAAGAAATCTTTTTTTTAAAGAAACATGTTGAAAATTAATCCCCATTTTGAGAGATTAACAGGTGGGATGTTTAAGAGATGATCAGGGGGTCTGGTGTTGTGGCACAGTGGGTTAAAGCCCCAGCCTGCAATGCCGGCATCCCATATGGGAACTGGTTCGAGTCCTGGCTGCTCCATTTCTGAACTAACTCTCTGCTATGGCCTGTGAAAGCAGTAGAAGATGGCCCAAGTGCCTGGGGCCCTTGCACCTGCTTTGGAGACCTGGAGAAAGCTCCTGGCTCCTGGCTTTGAATCAGCTCAGCTCTGGTCATTGTGGCCTTTTAGGGAGTGAACCAGCAGATGGAAGACCTCTCTGTCTCTCTGTCTCTGTCTCTCTCTCTGTGTGTCTCTACCTATCTCTGTAACTCTGTATTTCAAATAAATAAATTAAAAATTAATCAAAGAAGGAGGTACCTTTCTCTGAAAGGAGGAGAGAACTTCCACTTTGACCATGGCCTTGTCTAAATATGATCAGAGTCGGTGAACTCAGGGGGCTTCCATAGCCTTGGCAGCTCATGACAAGAGCCTAGGGTGATTACTGATGCCATAAACAAGAGTGTCAGTTTGTTAAGTCAACAACAGGAGTCACTGTGCACTTACTTCTCATGTAGGATCTCTGTCCTTAGTGTGCTGTACATTGAGATTTAATGCTATAACTAGTACTCAAACAGTATTTTTCACTTTATTTTTCTGTGTGGGAGCAAACTGTTGAAATCTTTACTTAATGTATGCTAAACTGATCTTCTGTATATAAAGAGAATTGACAATGAATCTTGATGTGAATGGAAGGGGAGAGGGAGTGGGAAAGGGGAGGGTTGCGGGTGGGAGGGACATTATGGGGAGGAAGCCATTGTAATCCATATTCTGTACTTTGGAAATTTATATTCATTAAATAAAAGTTAAAAAGTTAAACAAACAAACAAACAGGTATTCAGGGATATGTCTCCATGATTGAATTAATAAATTAATGAGTTATCTCAAACGTGAGTCTGCCTAGAAAAACAACAACAAACCCAACCCAAAATTAGTGGGAGGAAAGAAATTATTACAATTGGAGAAGAAATAAAAAAAGACACAAAAGATCAGGGAAATGAAGAGTTGTTTCTTTCTTCTTTTTTTAAACAAAACATAATTGATACACTATAGGCCCAAATCAATAAAATCAGAGATGAAAAAGGAGTGGATACCACAGAAATAAAAAGAATCATCAGGAATTACTACAAATAGCTAGATGTCAACAGATTGCAAAATCAATAAGAAAAGGATAGATTCTTGGACAATTATAGCCTACCAAATATGAATCCATGAATGCACAGAAAACCTAAACAGGATAGTAATCAAATTGATAGTGAATTAGTAATAAGCACCCTTCCAACAAAGAAAAGCTCAGGACCTGATGGCTTCACTGCTGAATTCTACTAGGCTTTGAAAGAAGAACTAATTCCAATTCTTCTCAAGCTATTCAAAACAACTGCAAGGGAGGGAATCTTCCCTAACTCCTTCTATGAGGCAAACATCACCTTAATTCCAAAACGAGAAAAAGGTTCAACAAAGAAAGAGAACTATAGACCAATAAGTCTGATGAAAATAGATGCAGAAATCCTCAGCAAAATACTAGCTAATCAAGTCCAACAACACAACAGAAAGATTATTCACCTGGATCAAGTAGGATTTGTCTCCAGCATACAGGGATGGTTCAAAATATGCAAACCAGCAGATATGATACATCATATTAACAAGTTGAGGAATAAAACCATACAATTAATAGGTGCAGAGAAATCATTTTTTAAAATACAACATCCTTTCATGATAAAAACTCTAAGCAAATTGGGCATAGAAGGAACATTCCTCAACACAATCAAGGACATTTCTGACAAACCAACACCCAGCATCATACTGAATGTGGGAGAAGTTGGAAGCATTTCCAGGAAGATCCAGAACCAGACAAGGAAGCCCATTTTCACCTATTCAATATAGCTATTCAATATAGTTATGGAAACTTTAGAGCCATTAGGCAAGAAAATGAAGTCATGCAAATTGGAAAGAAGAAGTCAAATTATCCCTGTTTGCAGATGACAGGATCCTATATAGGGAAATCAAAACACTCTACTAAGAGACTATGGAAACTTATAAGAGAGCCCGGTAAAGTTGCTGGATCCAAAATCAACACACAAAAATCAATAGCCTTTGAATATGCAATGCCATGATTGAGAAGGAACTTGTAGGATTAGTACCATTCACAATAGCTAAAATAACAACAACAACAAAAAGACTAAATTCTTTGGAATAAATTTAACCAAAGAGGTTAAAGTTCTTTATGATGAAGATTACAAAATATTAAGGAAGAAATAGAATGCACAAAAAATGGAAAAAATCTTCCTTTTTCAGGGATTGAAGAATTAATATAATCAAAATGTCCCTCCTACCTAAAGCAATTTATAGATTTGATGCTATTCCAATCAAAATACCAATGACATTCTTCTCAGATGGAGAAAAGTTATGCTAAAATTCATATAGAAACCTTATAGGTAAAGCAGTCTTATACAACAGAAACAAAGATTTCAAGACACACTACAGGGCTGTTATCATCAAAACAGCCTGGTACTGTCAGAAAATAGATGTGTAGATCAACAGAACAGATAAGTAACTAGAAATAAATCCACATATCTATAGCCAACTAATCTTTGACAAAGGAGCTAAAATCAATCCCTGGAGAAAGGACAATCTCTTCAACAAGTGGTGCTGGGAACATTGCATCTCCATGTGCAAAATATGATACAAGACCCCAACATTACACGTTATACAAAATCCACTCAAAATTGACAAACAATATAAATCTATGACATTATACCATGAAATTACTAGAGGAGAGCATTGGGGGAAATTCGGCAAGACATTGGCATAGGCAAATACTTCTTGGAATATACCCTAGAAGCATAGGAAAACAAAGCCAAAATAGAGAAATTGCATTACATCAAGCTAAGAAGCTTCTGCACTGCAAATTCAAGGGGCAACTGACTGAATGGGATACGATGTTTGCAAGTATGTAACTGATAAAGGATTAATTTCCAGAATCTATAAAGAGCCCAAGAAACTCAACAACAACAAAACAAACAATCAAGTTACAAAATGGGCAAGAAACTTGAACAAGCATTTTTCAAAGGATGAAATTCAAATGGCCAACAGACACATGAAAAAATGCTCAGATCACTAGCAATTGGGGAAATGCAAGTAAAAACCACAATGAGATTTCACCTCCCCTCAGAATGATACTCAAACAGAAAGCAAAAAACAATGAATCCTGGTGAATGTGTGGGCGAAAAGGTACACTAATACATAGTTGGTGGAAATGTAAATTAGTGTAGTCATTGTGGCAGACAGTTTTGAGATTCCTCAGAAATCTGAAACTAGCCATCCCACTATGGGAAAGACCTAGCCATCCCACTCCTGGGAATTCACTCATAGGAAATGAAATTAGAAAATGAAAGAGTTATCTGTACCTTTGTGTTTATAGCATCTCAATTCACTAAGTGTTAAATCAACCGAGATGTCCATCAACTGATGATTGGTTAAAAAAATGTGTACATACACACACACACTATGGAATACTACTCAGTTATAAAAAAGAATGAAATTCTGTATCTCACAATGAAATGGATGCAATAAAACCATTATACTTAGTGTAACAAGCCAGTCCATAAAAGACAAATATCATATATTTCCCCTGATCTGTGGTAATTATTAGAGTACAAAAATATAATGTATATGAGTGAAATTGACATTTTGAGATTTGATTATTGCACAGCTCTTGTCTCCATTGTTGAAAAAATATTTTTTCTTCCTATTTCTTGAATTCTGTGGGTTAAGCTTATAATTATAAAATAAACTGAAAGTATGTATGGTAAAATCTTAAAAAAGAATTAGAAAGGGAGGAGGAGGGAGAGTGGGAACATGGATGGGAGAGAATGTATGGTAGTAAGTATCACTATGCTCCTAAATTTACATATATGAAATACATGAAATTTATTTTTATATAAATAAAAAATGGAAAAAAGAGTGAGTCTGCTATAGAAACCAGTTTTGTGAGCGCTCTCATCCTCCTTCCCTATCACTCACCATGTGATGCACTGGATGTAGCTCCTTGGCCAAGGATCAGAACTATCAGCTCAGACAAACATCGTTTCTTTTTAACTTACCCAGTCTAGAGTCTAGAGTGTTGTATTACTAACAACAGAAAATGAGCTGAGACACATGTCTAGTGTGAGGTCTGAAACTTGGCACTTCTGGTATACTCCAAACTGTTGCTGTTGATGATGCCTGTAGTACAGGGCCCACATTTTGAAAACCTAATCTTCAGCATATTGAATGCTCTGTGCTCTCTTTGATCTTGATGCTGGCACACTTACTGTTCTCTGTTCAGAAAAAAACAGAGACTCCGAATACTCTCGTCCCATTTGTACTCCTTCCCCTACCTCAGTATTAGTCATGGTCAACTTTTATCAAACTTTAGGTCTCCTTTATGGCAATATTTCCTTTTGGGAGCTTTCTTTAACATATTTTTTTTGTGTTTTTTCTCTTGTTCTCCCTACACATCACACCATTACCAAGTAATACAATCTTATTTAATATTCTGAACCTCTCACTAGCTGTTGAGAAAGCTGGGAACAAGTTTATTCTCCTTTTGTCTTTGAATCATCAATACCTATCTTCAGATCTGGCCCATCCATTACTGTGTTTTGATTGCATGAAGCAGTAGATGAATAAGTTGAACAATTAAACATGTTTATTGTTTGCTTAACTTTTCTTATTTGCCCTACACTTTCCCTCTCATCTATTAAATGTAAGAAAAAAAATCAGATTTTGAAATAAATTCACTTTACTTCCTAGGAAGTAATACTTAAATATGTAGCAATACTTAAAACACTATCTATTTCATTCATTTGTCTTATAACAGGAATAGGAAGTGTGCATGAGTGCCCAATACATGTACTAACTTCAGTAATATCGCAGTGCTTATTGTTTGCAGAAATGCTGATGTTCATCATCGAAAAGTTATTTACTCTGTTCTCTGGTTATGTATCCAGTAAGTATAAGATAGTTATTTTTAAAAATAACAAGCTGTAGGGCAAGAGCATTTTTTAAATGTATGCTCAGTTTTCCAAAACTTTAAGAGAATATGAAATTCAGTCTTTTGTAAATCAGCTATTTTATATCTGGAGGTAAGGCTGCCATATTCTGCTTCTCTGCCTATCTTTACCATACAGTAATGTGCTCACACGTGTCATGCCTGGGTTTGTGCACACACAGCTAAATCTTTTAAAGGGCTCTGTGATTTTGCCAAGAATTCTTATTACTCAATTTAAATTCACGGAACCACTGTTTCCCTTGAAAAGGAAAGTGTAATGCAAACATTCGGGCTTTTAATTTTTCACACAGGCCTAAGAAGAACCAGTGTGTTTATTTTATAAATGTCTGTCCATTAGATATTTTGACCTCATGGTGAGATAAAGCAAAAAGATGGCCTTTGCATTGGGTTAACATAAGTTTTAAAGTTGTTACTTTAGATAATTTTATAATTTATGAAGGGAATATCATTATGTTCTTGGAGTTGTACCTACAAATCATATTGAATTTGTTAAAAACTAAATAAAAATTAAAATAAAAAAAGGGATAAGGGAAAAATAAATCAATTTTACTACATAATAGCATTGTACAAACAAAATTTTCAAACTATGCATCATATTTTGACATGGGTATATCATATTTAATACTTATATATTTTATATGAAATACTCCAAGTCATTCTTGGACATTTTGAAAACTTTTATTCAACTCAAATTTTCTCAACTCTGGGAAATGACAGCTTACTACACGGGTAGAATTCAATAGAGGAAATAAAAATATAGAGGAAGCAAATATGTGCTATTTCATCTTTCCAGTAAACAACTTCGCACAGAACAACTGCTTCCTAGCATCATATCTTCTAACCTTTCCTGTAAGAACCACATTTGTGTGTCATCATCATATATCTGTAGGCTAGCTGGAGCTCCTACATTCCATAAGAACCTACTGACAACACAGTTTTCCTAACTGCCTTCTTGAGGCTTAGTACACAGTCATGCAACAAACAAGGTCAACCACAATTAATACTCATTTCAGACCACCATCTGGCTAAGAATGAGAGCATAGGGATTCTTAACTTTGCTCTGGATGCAAGAAAGCCACTTCAAGATATAATTCAATAAAGCTGATTTGTGTAATCTGAGGAATGACACAAAATCGTCACGTATTACCTAGAAAATACATTTTTACACTACATTTGGAGCAGTTTGAAATGTCTAAGGAATATTTTTGCTCTCTAGGAGAATCCAAGGTTGTAAAGTCAAATAGCTTGACATAAAAATTCAGGCAACTTGTATGATGGCTGATAGAAGAAAAGCCATCTGAAATCAAGTCAAATTAAAACCAGACATTTGAATGACAGAAATAAACTGTTAGTAATTCTACAGTGAGTTTTAGGAGTGAGCCTCAGGAAAACAGCGACCATACATTACTTTATCATTCTCCCCAGCATCTAAGTATACCACCTGCTATTAATATATGCACAAAATAAACAAAAAAGAAACTGAAAATACATAAGTAGAACAATAAAATGTAGGTGATTTGTTTGAAACAATAGATGTATGATCACAGAGCACTTAGCAACTAACATCAATGCATTTAATATACATTGAATACCTTCTATCTGCCAGAAGCAAAGCTATATGAAAAGTACAAAATGTCAAAAGAAATACAGAAACATCAGGCAAGAGTACTTTCCTTCAATGCTAAGATGAGTAAGTTTTGAGAAGTAATATATAGCATAGTGACTATAGTTAACAATACTGTGATGTTTGCTTGAAATCTGTTCTGTTAAGACAGTCAATTCACACCTCCCTCCAACACATACATTTAGAAAAAAGGTGGGGGTGGGAGTGGTCCTTGATTTAAAAAAATTTTTTCTAGTAAAGGAATGATAGTTACATACCAAATAAATAATATTTTAGTATAAGCAGATGTATGTTTTTGTCTTGTAATAAACCCATCTTCTGTTTGTTACTTCCCTTTTAGATATGAGCCAAATTGTAACACTGATTTTTGATATGCACATTTTACAACTTCTAAGTACCTGTTAATAGCTAATGATTTTCTTTTCAGTCCATTTGGTAAAGTTATGATCTCTAATATTTTTCATATTAAGGTCTTCAATCTGTCTCATGGTACATAAGCCATGATCCTTATTTGATCTAGGCAAAATTGGAACATAATATCTTTTCTGTCAATACAGTTTCTCTTAAAGTGAGACTTCCATTTCCTATGCAAATAGTTTTACACTTCTTCAAGACCCCAACTGCATTATTTTGACCCTTTGGAGCATTATACTTGGTCTACCATGTGTATGTTAAATGAGAAATCTGTATTAGATACATAATGACAGATAAATAATTAGAATCATCTGAAGAAAATCTGTGTTCATATTCAAGATGCAATATTCTAAAGAGAGATATAATTATTTAAAGGATGGTAAAGACTGGGAAGCAGTAGATGAAGACTCAAGTACTTGGGTCCCTGTCACCCGTGCAGAAGACCTGGGTGGAGTTCTAGGCTTTGGGCTTTGGTCTGATTCAGCCTTGCTCGTTTTGTGCTTTGGGCAGCAGATAGAAGATTGCTCCCTATCTGTCTCTTTCTGCCTTTCAAATAAAATGAAAATGATAAAAAAAAATTAAAATGAGGTCTCATGCCATAATATTCCCTATCCCAACACTTACTACCTGTAGTAAAGTACAGGTAACTTACTGCATTCTCTAGCACTTCAGTTTTGTGATCTATAAAATGGGCATGATAATGGTGTCTACTTCAAAGGTTTTAAGTATGTTAGTGGATGGAAAGAACAGAACAATGTCTGAAACATAATTAGAATTCAACAAATACTATGATGTTGTTGCTCCCAATATTAGAAGTTACATATACTTCTATCTCAAACTTCTAAACAAAGCAGAAATTTCCTTTATAACACACTGAACAAGTACGCAGTTAGCTTCAGTACAAATTCTTATTACTTGAGGTCTTCATTGCCTTCCCAAGGCAGGCTACTTTATATTCAGACAACTTAGCTGCTAGAAAATTCTTCTTCCCAACTGATGTTTGCATTTAGATAGCTATGGCTGCCAACACTGAAAGTGTGCTATTCACTGGAGATTATTTCAAATTAAAGTCTTATATACTGGAATTTGTCCTCCTCTGGGTAGAGTCATAAATATGAAATCTGCCTCCTTTTTGATTAATTAACTTTTTTATTACTCCACCAGGGTCAGCTGGTACTCTTTCTGCTTCATGCTCCACCATTAATAATCATTCCAAAATTTCTGGCTGCTGTTAATAATGATGTAGCTAATTTCATCTTCAGTAATTGAAGCAGTACAGATTGTGCTTCAACCAACAGAGTGGATCAAACATAACAGAGATTTAAAAAATGTTTAAGGAAGAAAATATGTTAACCATGGAAGTATCATTTTATTCTACATAAAATGACCCCCAGTTTTAGAATTAACAATTAATTTGCAATTAAAACTGCATATATTATATTTTTTGCATGACATAAGCCAGTTACAGCTTGTTATCCAAAATAAAGCAGGCAATAATGCTTATCTGTGGCAAATAAAATTCACAGTACTTTTTTTTTGAGTGCTATTTATTCTTTCATGTTTTAGCCTCTTTGAAAATAGTTTATTATATTTATTTACTTAAATGCATATTTGAACCTACAGTTACGTGCAAGATATTTAGTGAGACTTGCATATATTTATGATATAGCTTTTCATTTCAGAGTTTACAACTTAGTAAAGAAGTATGCCTGTGCTCAATAGAATACTAGAGAAAGTCCTAGGAAAGAAGGTTAATTAGTCACTGGACTGATTAAGAACATGTCAGAATGGGTGTCATGTGAGCTACATTGACCATTTTTAGTGTGATAATTTTCTGAATAGTCCACTCAGAGGTCATTGAAGAACCTCGGAAATGACAAACATACATAATATTTTATGTATAAAGCATGTGAATAATCTAGGTTCTTCAGAGTATATGTTAATTTGAAGGAACTAAAGAGGAAAGATGTCAACCTGGATTAGATTTGGAGAGATCTTCATGTCTGGTAAGAAATTCACATTTTATTCAATAAAAATTCTAAAGGTTTAGCATTTTTCAGTATTTAAAGAGGTAAATAGAAAAATTAGTCAACCAGAATTCTAAAGAGTGCATTAGGACAGTAGAAACTGCAGGTATTACATTGCACCTTGGTTTTGTGGATTATATACCATGTAGAAATTATTAAAATAGGTAAAATTGCTTCAATATCAGACCATAGTAAAATAACTAAATCTTATGGATGTTTTTATAAAAAATGAAGTGATCCTTACATTTATATCTGTAACTTTTTTATAAATGTGTAAATTGTGACATAAGATTTTATTTTTAAATATCTACTGTGATTCAGTCATTTTTAATTTAAGTTGTTAATGCTCATCATGATTTTTGTGTAGCCATGATGTTTGCAAAAACAAGTAGTAAGAATGTTATGATTTTGAAAGGACTTATTTATTATTTGATGTTATTGTCTTAGTAGCGAACTAGATGTGGAACAAAGTAAGTTAGATATGACTGAAGAGAACTGAATTATAAACCATGTCATTTTGTTTACTTTAAAAGTTTGAACCAGATCATCAAATGAGAGACTAACTAGTATCCTCTCCCCAAACAATAATGCATAATTCATGCATTATGAAGTTAGTCAATTAAGGGTGGGCATTTGCTGCAGCAGTTAAGACACCACTTTAGGATACCCACATCCCATATGAAGTGCCTGTATTCAAGTCCAAGCTCCACTTCTGATTCCAGCTTCCTGTAATGTACACAATGAGAGGTAGCAGGTGATGGCTTAAGTACCTGGGTCCCTGCTTCCAAATGGCAGACTAGGATTGAGATCCTGGATCCTGGCCTAAGCCTGGTCCAGCCCTGGCAGTGCCAGACAACTGACAAGTGAACCTGTGGGTGAAGTTCTCTGTCTCTCTGCCTTTCAAATAAATTAAGAATAATTTCCAAGTAAGTTAGTTTATTAAGTGGAATAAACAAGACAAAATTTAGCAATAAAGTAGACATTACAATAGTTCAGGCAATAGTTGAGCAACAAAACCTATAAAAATGTAAACATGAGCCAACAGGGTAGGAAGAGAAAAGAACTGACACCATCAGTTGGGATTCATATTATCAAATTCTTGAATTCATGGTAAATCTACCCATTTCTTACCATTTTTCATTGAAATTCTCTATTGCCTTTAAATAGCATGCTTGAAAGAATGCAATTTAAGTCTAATCAGACAATAAAAAGTATCTTTTAAATTATTTCCCTTTCAGCTGTTGATTAAGACCCATTTTATGCACACAAACAAAAGGTTTAGACAACATATTTTCAAGATTCTTCTCAGATATTGTCTCATCAAGGGTTTAACCAAAGTCACTTTCATGACATTCATGATCAGAAATTCAGATCAAAGCTTTCATTTATTTTGTTGCCATTATCAGTTGGTTTGAGGGTTCTAATAGTGTTTCTTCACTCACTAGTTGCCAGAAGATGCTAAGGCTAATGAGTTTCTTAATTAAAAAAAAGGTATAATCTTGGGTGGGCATTTGGTACAGCAGTAAAGATGCTGCTGTGATGCCAGGATCCCACACTGGAGAGCCTGCGCCTGAGTCCTTGCTCCAATCCTGGTTCCAGCTAACATATACCATGGAAGCAACGAGTAAAGGCACAGATGTCTAAGTCTGTGAGTGTGAGACCTGCATTGAGTTCCTGGTTTCTGGTTTTAGCTTAGCCCAGCCAAGGCTGTTGTGTACAGTTAGGGAGTGAACCAGCAAATGGGAGATTTCCCTCTCTTTCTGTCTCTTTCCCCCCTTTCCCTTTTGAATAAAACAAATGCATAAATTAAAGTTTTTACAAAATTAAAAAAGCATAGTCTTATTAGAATTAAATGCATGCAAACTTCTCAGTGTAGAATCTTGAACATGATGTTTGAGTACAAATTCTACAGTAGACCTTCAATACCTTCAGGATACAAAAACCCTAATGTGTCCAAAAGAGCACCTTTGTTTGGACTTCAACCCCCCACCTTCATCTTCCACCATTTCACCACTCATGTATCCTCACTGCAGCAAATATCAAACCATTTGCTCTTAAATTTTCATGCTGGGGCTGATGCTGTGGTGTAATTAGTGGGTAAAGCTGCTGTCTCGATGCAGGCATCCCATATGGACGCTGACTGAGTCTGGCTGCTCCACTTCTGATCCAGCTCCCTGCTAATGGCCTGGGAAAGTAGTGAAAGATGGCCCAAGTGCTTGGGCCCCTGCACCCACATGGGAGACTGAGAAGAGGCTCGTGGCCCTGGGTCTGGCCTCGCACAGCTCCAGCTGTTGTGGCCATTTGGGGAGTGAACCAGAGGATGGAAGATCTGTCTCTCTCTCTAACTCTGCCCTTCAAATAAATAAATCTTTAAAAACATTTATGCTGTCTCAGGCCTCAGTGCTTTAGCTGCTCCTTGGCTACCTCTCTTTCAAGGATGAGGCCCAGTTGGATCATTTCCAGAAGCCTTTCAGGACCCATCTGTGCTGAAAAATGGCATCTTTTCTATGCTCCCATGTTCTGTTTGCATATTTTTATGAAAGGACACATCACCATTCTTGTAATTTTTTGTTTAAATTTTTCCACCAGAAACCTATATAATATAAATTATGGGAGTACACAGATTATAGCTCTTATTAGTACCATTTTTTTTAATCTTCAGGGACTCACACTGACTAAGGCACATATTAAGTTCTGTGTAGATTTTTCTTGAGCAGATGAATGTTGTACTGAGTCACTGGTGAGTATGGGGTCTTTCTACTGAGTAAATATATTTTTTCTATATAACATCTGAAGGAATTATTATTGCTCTGAAATTACAGTGAGTTGAAATTTAGATTTAAAACCAAACATATTTTTAATATTTAGATGGAAAGGGATTTTTAAAATTGGAACTGATTACTTTCTGTATAAGCCCCAAATGAACATAAAAGACTTATTTGGATTGATTTTATGAAATTTTTTCTGACGGAAGAGTGAACACTGCCCAGAAAAGGCAATGACTTGACTCTTCCTTGGACTAACCTTTCCTTGGATGTATCCCAGGCTTTGCATCTAGGCTAGGGCTTGACAGATTGGCAGAAAAATGATAGTCACTTGGACACAGTAAGTACAGTCCTTTGGCTATTTTTGTATAGATTTAATTGTGAAGTTGTGAATACTGTACTCTATTCCCAATAATTCAAACTCTTGTTTTAAGGAGTCAATTGCCTCCAATAGCATTATAAATGACAGTTATTGACATTTAAAATCCAGATCACAAGTCTTTTTAATAATTGGTTTATTCTTTCTCCCTAAGTTTTGTTCCTTCTTACTTACAAATGTCAGACAGTTTCCATGTTTCAGTTAGAAATAGTTATAAGAAATGATAAGATTTTGAAATCAATATTGTTTGTCAATGCAACAATAACACCACATTCCATCTGTGTTAGAACTTGGGACCCAAGTAGCTTCACTTCAAGAGAGTGATAAACTGGAGAAACGGTGGCTTATTTCATGGTTTTACAACTAACACTTCATCCTAAATTAAAATTATGGGACTCAGCAGGCAGGATGATAGAGTACTTATAGCACAGCTTTAGGAGGAAGACAGCCCTGAATTTCAAATTTTAGCGCAGCTTCTTACCGGATTCATGAATTTGAACCAATTCCCTAAATCCTTTAATCTTCTGTTTTCTTAAAAGTAAAATTAGGAAAAGAAAATTTGACTTATTCATGTTGAAAGGTCTGAATGAAAGAATACATGGAAAATACTTCACATCATTTTAGGCATTAATAAAATCTCATTAAATCTTACCTTTATTTAATCCATAGAAATTATTATAGTAAATTGCTCTTATTGAATTATTAAGATAGCATTTTAGCAATGATGGGAACAGGTTGTTATTATATTTATCTATTTGTACATTTTTCCAAAGACATATTTGGAAAAAGCAACCTATATTATCCACAAAACTATTTTGTAGTGAAATTTTTTTCAAAGACTTATTTATTTATTCATTTTTATTTATTTGAAAGGCAGAGAGAGAGGAGGAGAGACAGATAGTGAAAGGGATCTCCCATCCACTGGTCCACACCCCAGATTGCCACATCATGTGTGACTGCTTCAAGCCAAAGCCCTGAGCCAGGAGTTCCATTTGGATCTCCCACAGAAGTGGCAGGGACCAAGCACTGGAGACATTATCTGTGGCCTCCTAGGATGCAATAGCAGGAAACTGAACTGAAAACACTCTGATACAGGATGTGGACATCCCAAGCAGCAGTTTAACTTTCTGCACCATAACACCTGCCCCTAAAATGAGTTTCTGAAAGGCAGAAGGAAGTCATGGTAGAGCTGGGTTTAGAATGAGTAAGAAATTTCAAAGCTTGTGCTATATGACAATGTAACACCTCACTTATTCTCCTCATCTTCCATTTTGGTTTCCAGTATGTTGAGGTTACGGAACTAATGCAATTAATTAAGCCTATGTGTATATATTTAAACTTATAATGTGCATCTCAGTCGAGTTTGTCTCCTGATCACTGACTTTACTGATCTGAGATAAACAAACCAAAGCTGTCCAAATTTGAACAAAGCCTTATTCCTTTCCAGCTTTTCATTAGTATCATACATATCATGATGCCAGGATTGGTAAACAACCAGACTAACATCATCCATTAAGACTCTGTGTAATGGCACGAGTGATGAATTCTGCATAAAGGGACATACTTGGGCCACACTACAGTTGTGATAGAGCAAAGCATATCATAGAAGTGTTTAATGACAGAACCAGAACATTGGCTGAAATGACTCGTATGCGCATTGGCATGAACAGTATCCCATTTAAAAAGACTGTCAAAAACTTTGGACACCTGGTTTTAAAATACCAGGATAAGCTGGGATGGCACTAAATTAACATGTTAGTTTATATCCTTGTGTGAAACTTACTTTCATCTCCTGTTTCAAATTCAAACTTCTGACTGTAGCCACTGTATCCTGTTGCAGTCCTCACTCGGATATGAAATATGTACTTGGTGGCTGGCTTGAGACCTGTGATGATGACACTGGGGGCCTTGGATCTCGTGGAGGAATAGGTGAGCTGCTCATGCTCCTGGGGAACAGAACAGAGGAGAAAGGAAATAAAGCAGCATGACCCTACCATTTCCTCCAGACAGCCCCAAGTTCTACTGAGGAATTATCCTCTCAATATTGAAAGTGTTGACTAAAAAGAAGTGTAAGCATGGTTTTCTATAGCTTAGTAGTTAGTTGTTTATCATTATGATGCACATGATATGGCCCTGATTTGGAATTTTATCAAGCAAGGTGATTAATCGTATGCCAGGAAACTGTACTAGTGAACTGCGCTAGTGTTGTTAGCAATTCAGATTTTTGACCCAGCTCTAAGGAATGGTGGTGACGTGAGAACACGTTTACACAGAATGGCAGCTGCAACTTGAGAAAAATGGGCACATCGGATCAGAACACACCAGCAGAGTGCAAGGAGCAAAGGTGGGAGAATTCAAGGACCCGCTACTCACTTCTACCCGCAGGTAGTGCCAAAATGCCGGCGCTATCCGTGGGTAGGCCTGTGGGTGAAAGGAAAAATAAATTAATTGATTTTTAAAGTTTGAAATCTTTTATCCAGAAATCAATTGCTTTGATCTATTGCTCAGTGATTTCCCAGTAGTAGAAACTGAAGTTGAGTCAACTTTAAGCAATCAAGTGATCTGTGTGTGTGTGTGTTTTTTTTTTTTCTTTGAGGGAGAATTGATTCCTCCCTGCATACTGCAATGTACTTCCCACAACTACTCTTTTAAGTGAGCTCCCCTGTCTACTAGCACAGAACATGTTATGTGTCCTTGAGACTCTGTTCAAAAATTGCCAGTGGTCTGGACACATTCAACGTACGATAGTCTTTATGTAGTGTTACACAAAACAACTCTATAAAGTTATAATGATATTTCAGCAGGGCATCTAAAGAAAGAAAAAACACTGTATAGGTTGAGTATCTCTCATCTGTAAATCTGAAATGCTCTAAAAATCCCAAACTTTATGAGCATGATGCCACAAGTAGAAAATTCCACACATGACCTCATATGATGATTGTCAAAACACAGGCACATTAAAACTATCTCATTACATCAGTCTACGTGCATAAAGTGTAAACACAAATGGATTTTGTGTTTGGACTCCAGTCACATTGTGTATATGCAAATATTTCAAAACACTAAAAATGTTGAAAAATAAAATATTTCTTTGTCCAAGTATTTCAGATAAGGGTTACTCAACCTTTACTTGTATGAGCAATGCTTCCAAATTCATAGTTAAACTAGGTCACTGTTTACTTAATTTCCACTACTCTCTTAGTAATTTAGAGATAAAAATTCTCAGCGATGGAAGTGACTTTCAAAGTCTTTAAATCATTCATTTGATGCTTCAATTTTACTACAGTATTCCCATGAAGATTGTATTTAGTTTTTGCCTGGAAATCTCTTCTGTTCAGGAGACCTTCCAGACAAACAAATTGAAGTTACAAAATTTTACACATATGTAGAATGTGCTAACCTTCATTTATCTGCTGGTGATGCTTTAAGATTTAGAACTACGAAAATCATTTCCCTTAAGCTACTTTTGAGGAAAAGGTTCTTATTTTAATGATCATTTTTATATTTTATAGTCTCATTTGTCTGAAATTTATATGCTGTATAGTTATTCTGTGTCTGGCTGAGGAATTGAGTTTGCCATCTATATCCCAAATAATAAAAGTATTTATTAAATATGAAGCACAAAGGAAAAGAATGACTTAACTACAGCAGTATTTTAAATAAAAAGGATGAAATGGAAAAATTGCACCTTATATTTATCTCTAGGTAACTCTGAGATTAGAAAGTAAATATTTACCCATTTGCCATAAAATCCAAGAAAATAAAGGAAAGTCTACAAATCACTGCTGGATATAATCATATCTGCTAAGGGTTGAAAGTAAGAACTTACTAACACCAAGACCTTTAAAATTAGGTAGCTTAAGATCATGTTATGGAGAGACATGTATGTGGACTATTTGAAGAAATGATGATATTTCTGCTAGAAATTTAGTAGAAGTTTGCATTTTTCATTTTCATATACTAGAGAATATTCCACCCTTCACAGAATCTTCTGCAATGTAAGTGGTATGGCACATCTTGAGCGCTGTTTCGCAATGTGAAATGATGACTGAGAGAATTTTAAAGCAATGGAAAGCGAAAAATTGAGTCATATCCCCAAAGAGATATGATAATGGATTCAAAAGTTTACTCTTAGAGTGACCTCATAATAATTTCAAATAGTCTTTGTTGCTCCACCAAACATAATAAAATAGTAATTTCCTTCTCAGTAAAGTTACAGAGAGTAACCTGACAGGCAGCAGTGAGCCTTTCTCCTGTTATTTACAAGTGTACACCTGTAGCTACAACTCTGAAATAAAAATCCTCAGGTATAAAGTGTGCTTAAATGTTTCCTCAGCCTGGCTCACTCCCCACCAGCATGACGGCTGTTGTCTTGTCTTACATCTTGCCACCTGCCAGCACACCTGAGGAAGAATGCTCAGGAAAAGCAACAGTGGAGAGTTCCCCTCAACATACACAGCAGTCTTCTCTCCTCCCAGTGTTTTTTAGCTCAAAGGAAAGCAAGTTTGCTTTGATCTGTGACAAAGTATTGGGCACTAATATCCTAGAACTCTGGCTAATTGCTTTTCTACTGACACATCCACTCCAACTCAAAGCAGCTTGTCACCAGGTAGAGACTATGTTTTGCACAGAGCACCCTCTCTCTCTCATATCCTGGCAGGCTGAATTCTGAACATCCTTGAGTAGAGTATGTGCACGTGCTTTTCTGGAGTTCGTACCACGAATGTGCATCATAGGGGCAATTGCTAGCTGTATGACATGTATGTCTTCAACTTTGCTAGGGAATACATTGCATTGTTCATAAAATTTACTTATATTTTTTGTATCTGCAGCAAAATCTCTCCTCTCAGTCTCAATGTTACTTGCTTTCTTATTTTCTTTTTCTTCACAATTAAGCTTTCCAAAGGTTTCAACCAGCTTTTGGCTTTGATTTTCTCTTTTTTTTTGTTTTCTATCCCATTTAATAACGCTCTTATTATAAATTATTTCCCTCTTTGTATGTTGTGTTAGTTTATATTGTCTTCTAAGTTCTCATATTTTAGCTTATTAACTACCTGTACATAATTTCAAATATAATGTAAGTTTACAAATTTCATTCTGTGCTGTTTAGTTACCAAATAAATACATTTACAAATTTCACACTCTTTACTGAAACTGTTATATTCCACATGCTTGCATAGGGTGTATTATCAATCAATCCTAAGTATTTACTTATTTACACACACACACACACAAAGATTAAAACAATCTTTGGGGCAGATCCAAGATGATCACTTTTGAAGTTTTACAGCTCAAAACAAGTGGTCAGGCAGCACAAAGTGGCACTACAAATGTAGAATCCCATGGGTTGCAAAGCTTATTGAATTGTAGCCAGTACAGAAGATACTCATTGGGCCACGATGCTGGCAGTCTTGCACACTAGTGTTTGTTGGCTGAAAATAAAACAGCTTGTGTTGTCTCCTTTGATGAGCACAGAAAATAGTTTCAATTGTGAGGTAACAATTCAAACAACTTACTGGGAAGGCTCCATGATGGCGGAATAGGGAGGAAACTCACTGATAGTGCAGGAAAAGATAGTTTAATGAAAGTGGAGATACTGTAGTCTCAGAGAAGAGTTAGGGAAAAAACTGCAGAGGAAACTCTTCTGGAATTAGTGGGACACAGTGAACCTATGTGGAGGGCATGGGCGCCCATGGCTCGGGATCCCAGCTTTCGAGTCTATACACCAGTGCTGGAAAGGGAGGTGAGTTGAAACCACAGTAGCCCAAGACACAGAAAAGTGGCAGGAAGAGCCTAGAGGGAACAAGGCTTGAAGCCCTGTGGGGGAAGTACACCAGGCTAACTAGAGGAGAGAAAAAAAATAAAAGGGACCAGTATGGACACGATTCTCTCTCTCCACTCACCTTACAAAGGTGAGCAAGACAAAGAGCAGGCACCATTTTGGACGTACGTAACAGGTGCGCCAGCTCAGGGTCCGGGCCAGCGCTCAGCCAAGCAGAAAAACCTGACTCTGGTGGGGAGAAATAACAGTAGACTAAGACCTAGTGAATGTGTGGAGCTTATGAACTGGGACTGTGAAAAAAACTGAGGGTGTGTGGGAGAACTCATGGTGTGGCTGATGTGAGTAGTCTCGGTGAGGGATGCCACAAATTCGGGGGCTTTGGCTACACGGTGAGAGACATTGCAGGGGAATCTGAGCTTACATTGAGGACTGAACAGATCCTTAGTGTGGTCCTTGGGACAGAGCAGACAAATATTATACCCACTGGGGCTAGCGCTCAGGCTCTGATTGCCATGAAAGGAGAAGAGCTCAGTTGAGCAGAATTACTTCCCCTCTGATTAAAAAAAAAAAAAGAGAGAGAGAGAAGATTTACCACACCAAACCTGGGTGTGTCACTTTTGGCACAACCTTAACCCTGAAGAACTGAACAGAGCTTTCTGGCCATACCCACCACAAGCCTTTAGAGATTCACCAAAAGAAGACAGCCCACTTAATCTACAGTCATAGTATAACGCGAAATATAATGACAGCAAGAAAAAAAGAAGAAACCACAGAATATCTCCACAATGTCAAACAACAAACACAGAAACCGAGGGAACAAGAACAAGGAAGAACAAGGAAGACATCAAATGAACATGACACTCCAATACAAGATTATGAAGATGATGAGATAGAAGAAATGCAAGATATGGAATTCAAAAAATGTATGATAAGAACATTTAGAAGTTATCAAAAACAAATGCATGTACTACAGAAATCCATACAGGACAGGACAGAAAATCTCTCTTGTGAAAATGAAACCATAAAGAGGAATCAAAATGAAATGAGGAATTTAGTAGAACATGAAATTGGGATATTGAAGAGAAATCAAAATGAAATGAAGAATTCAATAGAACAAATGAAAAACACATTTCAGAGCCTTAAAAACAGAATCAGTGAGATAGAAGAAAGAATATTGGACTTAGAAGACAGAGCACAGTCAAACCAAAGAAAAGAAGAGGAAATTAGAAATCTAAAAAATATTGTCAGGAATCTACAGGATACTATTAAAAAACCAACATTTGGGTTCTAGGAGTTCCTGAAGACACGGAGAGAGAGAAAGGATTAGAAGGCCTTTTAAGTGAGATACTAGCAGAAAACTTCCCAGGTTTGGAGAAGGTCAGAGACATCCAAGTATAGGAAGCACATAGAACCCCTAATAAACATGACCAGAAGTGATTATCACCATGACACATTGTAATCAAACTCACCACAGTGAAACATAAAGAAGAGTCAGATTACTCTCAGAGGATATCCAATTAGACTCATAGCAGACTTCTCATCAGAAACCCTACAGGCTAGGAGGGAATGGTGAGATATAGCCCAAGTACTAAGAGAAAAAAACTGCCAGCTCAGAATATTATATCCTGCAAAACTCTCATTTGTGAATGAAGGTGAAATAAAGACCTTTCATAGCAAACAGAAATTGAAATAATTTGTCACCACTCATCCAGCTCTGTAAAAGATGCTTAAAGATGTGTTACACACGGAAACATGGCCATCAGTACAAAAGAAGGTAAAGGAAGAAACTCTCCCAGTAAAAGATCACAGGAAGTTCAAAGCATATATTAGAAATATCCTTAGAAAAATGGCATGGCCAAGTGACTACTTATCAATAGTCACATTGAATATAAATGGCCTCAACTCTCCAGTTAAAAGGCACAGACTGGCTGAATGGATTAAAAAACAAAACCCATCTATTTGCCGCTTTTAAGAAACACATCTTTCCAACAAAGATGCCTGCAGACTGAAAGTGAAAGGTTGTAAAAGATATTCCATGCCAACAGGAACCAAAAAAGAGCTCGTGTAGCCATCTTAATGTCAGACAAAATAAACTCTTAAGAGAGACAAAGAGGGGCACTATATAATGATCAAAGGATCAATCCAACAGGAAGATGTAACAATTATAAATGTATATGTACCTAATTACAGGGCACCAGGTTATTTAAAAGATACATTAAGGAACTTAAAGGGAGACTTAAACTACAATACAATAATATTGGGGGACTTCAATACTACAATCTCAGAAATAAACAGATCAACTGGACAGAAGATCAACAAGGATACAGCAGATTTAAACAACACTATAGCCCAAATGGATCTAACAGATATCTACAGAACTACACATCCTACACATAAAGAATTTACATTCTTCTCAGCAGTCCATGGAACCTTCTCTAGAACTGACCACATACTAAGCCATAAAGCAAGTCTTAGCAAATTTAAAAGAATTAGAATCATACCATGCAACTTCTTAGACCACAGTGGAATGAAGCTAGAATTTAACAACTCAGGAATCCCTAGAGCATATGCAAACACATGGAGACTGAACAACATGCTCCTGAATGAATAGTGGGTCATAGAAGAAATCAAAAGAGAAATCAAAAACTTTCTGGAAGTAAATGAGGATAACAAACACAACATATCAAAACTTATGGGATTCAGCAAAAGCAGTGTTAAGAGGAAAGTTTATAGCAATAGGTACCTACATCAAGAAATTGGAAAGGCACCAAATAAATGAGCTATCAATGCATCTCTAGGATCTGGAAAAACTGCAGCAAACCTTTTCAAAAGAAAAGAGAAGAGAAATAATTAAATAGAAGAAATCAACAGAATTGAATAAAAAAATTACAAAAGATCAGCAAAGAGCTGGTTTTTTGAAAAAAATAAACAAAATTGACACACCACTGGCCCAACTAACTAAAAAAAGAAAAGACCCAAATCAATAAAATCAGAGATGAAAAAAAGGAATGTAACAACAGACAGCACAGAAATAAAAAGAGTCTTCAGAAATTACTACAAAGAGTTGTATGCCAGCCAACAGGGAAATTTATCAGAAATGGATAGATTCCAGGACACATGCAACCTACCTAAATTGAACAAGGAAGACATAGAAAACCTAAACAGATCCATAACTGAGACAGAAATTGAAATAGTAATAAAGGCCCTCCCAACAAAGAAAAGCCCAGGACCAGATGGATTCACTGCTGAATTCTACCAGACATTTAAAGAAGAACTAACTCCAATTCTTCTCAAACTATTCAGAACAATCGAAAAAGAGGGAATCCTCCCAAATTCTTTCTATGAAGCCAGCATCACCTTAATTCCTAAGCCAGAAAAAGATGCAGCATTGAAAGAGAATTACAGACCAATATCCCTGATGAACATAGATGCAAAAATCCTCAATAAAATTCTGGCCAATAGAATGCAACAACACATCAGAAAGATCATCCACCCAGACCAAGTGGGATTTATCCCTGGTATGCAGGGATGGTTTAATGTGCGCAAAACAATCAATGTGATACACCACATTAACAGACTGCAGAAGAAAAACCATATGATTATCTCAATAGACGCCGAGAAAGCATTTGATAAAATACAACACCCTTTCATGATGAAAACTCTAAGCAAACTGGGTATAGAAGGCACATTCCTCCATACAATCAGAGCAATTTATGAAAAACCTATGGCCAGCATCCTATTGAATGGGGAAAAGTTGGAAGCATTTCCACTGAAATCTGGTACCAGACAGGGATGCCCACTCTCACCACTGCTATTCAATATAGTTCTGGAAGTTTTAGCCACAGCCATCTGGCAAGAAAAAGAAAGTACAGGAATACAAATTGGGAAGGAAGAAGTTAAACTATCCCTCTTTGCAGACGATATGATTATTTAGAGTATCCAAAGAGCTCTACTAAGAGACTATTGGAACTCAAAGAAGATTTTGGCAAAGTAGCAGGATATAAAATCAATGTACAAAAATCAACAGCCTTTGTATACACAGGCAATGCCACAGCTGAGAAAGAACTGCTAAGATCAATCCCATTCACAATAGCTACAAAAACAATCAAATACTTTGGAATAAACTTAACCAAGGATGTTAAAGATCTCTACGATGAGAATTACAAAATCTTAAAGAAAGACATAGAAGAGGATACCAAAAAATGGAGAAATCTTCCATGCTCATGGATTGGAAGAATCAACATCATCAAAATGTCCATTCTCCCAACAGCAATTTATAAATTCAATGTGATACTAATCAAAATACAAAGAGATTCTTCTCAGATCTGGAAAAAAATGATGCTAAAATTCATATGGAGGCACAGGAGACCTCGAATAACTAAAGCAATCTTGTACAACAAAAACAAAGCCAGTGGCATCACAATACCAGATTTCAGGGCATACTACAGGGCAGTTGTAATCAAAACAGCGTGGTACTGGTACAGAAGCAGATGGATAGATCGAATGCTGTGTAACTACTTGACAATAATGGGTGATCTTTTAGAATTTTAGGAATAATGTTCTGTATCTACTGAGGGACTCAATTCATTTAGAAAACCCTCCTTTAGTTAGTATATGTGAGATCTTTTCTATCTTTCTTGTATCATGGTATATTTCTCAATTTTGACATATCAATATTGTCCAAATGTGTATAGACTGACAGTTCAGTAATATAAAGATATTATACAGTAAGAAAATCTAGGCATCTTAAACAAATCCCTATGTACTTATTTATTTATTTATTTATTTTAAAGATTTATTTATTTATTTGAAAGGTAGAGTTATAGAGAGTCAGAGGCAGAGAGAAGTCTTCCATCTACTGGCTCACTCCCCTAAATGGCCACAATGAGCAGAGCTGGGCCAATCTGAAGCCAGGAGCCATAAGCTTCACTTCAGGAGCTTCTTTAGTGTCTCTCACACAGGTCCAGGGGCCCATGGACTTGGGCCATTTTCTATTGCTTTTCCTAGGCCATGATCAGAAGCAGAGCAGCCAAGACTCGAACTGGTGCCCATATGGGATGCCAACACTGCAGGTGGCACCTGTACCTGCCATGCCAACGCGCCGGCCCCAATCTCTACATTCTTTGACTCTAACCAGCATTTAGCACTGAATTTTATACATTTTGGTTCCCTTCTCTATTTTTTCAGTGCATGTAAACATCTATTCCCAAGTAGACTGGAATTTCTCCAAAACAAAGACCATCTCCATCAAAAAAACAAAAACAAAGACAACCCCAAATGGAAAACAAAGGGGACTGGATACACAGTGAGTGCTTACTAAGTGTCGGATAATTGCTTCAATGCAGGGGCAAATTTGTGACTGGTTCCCAGCTTATTCTGATCTTCCTGTGAACAGATCTGTATACATCCCACAGTTAGCCTCCTGCCTCAATACAAGAGAAACCCTGAACGATTATACACTTCTTTTCCTAGGTAACTGCATTCATGTTGAGGAGGTAAAGAAAGAGACCTGCATTATCTTTGAAAACCCTCAGCTTTCCTGATTCCTTCTTTTCGGAGGATCAGAAATAGTCAAAGTTGGATTCTGATGCTGGTAATCAAGGGAGTTGCTTTCTTTTCTCACATTCATGAAAATGCTCAAGATGGAGTTTCTAATTTGGTTAAAGAAGGGGTTAGGAAGTTCTTTGGGATGGCAGTCTAAACTAGTGGGTAGGGTGTTCTGAAATGTTTTCCTTAGGTAAAAATTAGCTACTGATATGACAAAATCACAAATATGCATAAGTAAGAAAAACATAGAACTAGTTATTACAAGTACACAAATACTTTCTGACTGTACTTTCAGAGAAGTGCCATTTAGCCTACCACAGCTATAATTTACTACAATCAACTCTTGATTATCCACAGTAATCCAAAATAGGAGATAACCCCAAATCAGTTTGAAATGCATTCATGACTTTTTCTCATATGTTCTTTCCAATACATATCTTATTGTATTCAAAATGAAAAACATTCTGTGAACATTAAATGTTGAGAAATAGTAGGAGATGGCACAGAAGTACAGCTGATCATACAGGGACATTTCATTTAGACTCAAACATCCATCATTATTTTCACAAAACATATGACCTTTTTGTAGACAAGTAGCATTTTGAAATATTGACTATATTTACTGTTAGGGGAAATGGTCAAATTATTATAGTGTGGACTTTAGAAAATATTGGTGTTAGGATGAGACCAGGATAGTCCTTAGTTCTAGTCAATTTATCTGTGAAAATTGCAAAGGTTACAAACACCTTAAAGGGTCAGGCTTGTTGTGAAGAAAAAGCAGAATAATGTGTGAAAACTCTAGAAGTTGAGTAATTTGGAATTACTTATTCTTCTGGAATCAATAGGTAGTGCATGTAATCCAGGCAATGGTAAGCTTATGCTTGAAGTAATCATGGAAACACTGTCAGAGGTTTTCTAAAATTTTTTGTACTTGTTTGGCTTGCTTGTGAACCTTTATGCTTCCACTGCAGAATAGGGTATGCCTAGAATCCTGTAGGTGGTAATGAAATAATAGCCAAGCGATAGAATGGTAAAGCTAATGAATTAATTGCTACATAAATTTAGCACTTAAATTCTTAAATAATGTTATAACAATTTGATGTTAGCTTGCATAAATTAATGACAATTCAAGTGAGATACAAGAAAAACTGTTTCTTCTGGCATATCATACTTCCATAATCAAAATTCAATAATATTGTGTCATATAGCCAACTCATTTTCTTAGCAAAATAGTAGAGAATATCCTGGATTTTGCTTGCCAATTTTTTTTTTTTTTACAAAAGAGTATCCTTTAAAATATTGTTCTGAAATATCTTAGTACATATTCTTAATATTTACTCAGTTTTACCTTCTCCATCTGCTCATGTAACATACCTTCATATAGACAGGATGTAGATTTTTCTTCTACACTCTACCAGTCTACAAATATTCATAAAGCATTTCAAGTAAAAATGAGATGCTTAAAGCTTGATTATTGCTCTTAAAGGGAGTTCTTTTATTCCAAAATTCATTAATGGTATTTATAAAGGTATAGCATGAACAATAAATTCAACTTTATCATTCATTCTTTTTTTAAAGATTTATTTATTTATTTGAAACTCAGAGTTACAGAGAAGCACAGGCAGACATAGAGAGAGTGGTCTCTCATCCACTGGTTTACTCCACATATGGCCTCAATTGCCGCAGCTGGGCTGATCTGAAGCCAGGATCCAGAAGTTTCTTCAGGGTCTCCCACGTGGATGCAAGGTCCAAGGACTTGGGCCATCTTCCACTGGTTTCCCAAGCCTTAGCATGAAGCTAGATCAGAGGTGGAGCTGCTGGGACTTGTGCCAGTGCCCATATGGGATGCCATCACTGCAGGCGGTGGCTTTACACTCCACACCACAGCGCTGGCTCCCTCATTCATTCTTCTTCTTTTATATAATTTATTTTATTTATTTATTTGAGAGAGAGGGTTACAGACAGAGAGAAATGTCTTCCATCTTCTGGTTCACTCCCCAAATGGCTACAATGGCCAGAGCTGGGCTCTTCTGAAGTCAGGAGCCAGGACAGTCTTCCAGCTCTCCCTCAAAGGTGCAAGAGCACAACACTTGGGCCATCTTCTACTGCTTTCTCAGATCATAGCAGAGAGCTGGATCGGAAGAGGAGCAGCCAGGACTCAAACCAGCACCCATATGGGATGTTGGCACCACAGGTGGAGGCTTAGCCCACTGGGCTACCACACCAAACCTCATCATTCATTTTTAACATTCTTGATAATTCATTAGAATTTTTAAAATGTGTAAATTCGGTGATAGACAAATAGCAGAGAACAAAACATTTAAAAATTTATTGAGGATAAATAAAATTACGTAATCTAATAGGTGGAAATGAAAAGAAAAATATTTAAAGAGTATTTGAGGATTATATTTAATTTAAATTGAACATTTTTAGAAAAGTTTGCAAATTCCTACTGATGTTAGTACTTTAGATCAAGTAGTCAACTTGCTACATAAAAACTAGATAAATTTTATTATTAAATTAGTATAATTTAGCAATAAATGCCACTATGAGAAAAAAACACCAAATATACTTGAAAACATTAATATTCATATGTAGATTTCCTCAAATATAAATGGTATTGCGGATGTCAAACTAACATCTTCAAAGTTAAATCATAATACCAACATGGTGCATGAAATTAGAAAAGGAATAGATCCATGGTCCTTTGATTAATTCACCCTACCTAATTATGAGATGTAGTTTTTTAAAATAAAGCTAATGAAAGTAATATGCTTTGTTTAAAAACAACAAAAAAAAAACCAGCAGTTAAAATTTTTCAATAATAGTAACTGGATTTTAGTTTAGGTAAGATAAATGAAAGCAGAGAACAAAATTTCCAAAATGAAATAATCAGAGTAAATGCAGGTAGACCAGTCTCCAAAATCCTCTCCTGGTTGTTAGGTTTTCCAGCAGAAAATTGTTGGAAGAAAAGTACCTACTGAAAAGCAGTACCATTTGTGAATAAGATAGAGCCTTACATTTGTCCAAGTCACTTACAAAACATAATAAGACTTATTTGTATTGAAAAGGAAGTAGAAATTCATTTAAATCTACATGAAGAATTCATTGTCTTCACTTAAAAAATCTTTAGTGAGTATATATTTCATTTCCATCTTTCCTTTTTAAAACACATTCTGTGAACATGATGAAATTTTAATCACATATATTTCTTTGTGAGTTTTAATTGTGATCTGATGATATATGTATTTGTTTTGCTAACCAACAACTGAAGTAAGTTGTCAGGAAGACTCCTCAGATGTGAAGGTCCTTTACATTTTAAAAAAAATTGTTTATTTGAGAGGCAGGGAAAGAGAGTGAGAAAGTTGCCATCCACTGGTTCACCTCCAAATGCCAAGACAGCTGGGGCTGGGCAAGGCGGAAATGGGGAGCCAGGAAGACAATCCAGGTCCTCATGTGGGTGGCAGACACTCAGCTACTTGAGTCATCACCTGATGCTTCCCAGGGTGCTCATTAGCAGGAAGCTGGAATTGAGTGTGGAGCTAAGACTTGAACTGGGCACTCTGATGTGGGATGTGGGCATCCCAAGAAGTGTCTTAACCACTAGGCCAAAAACCTGCCCCATATGGTGGTAAACATACTAATATAAAAATCTTATGTATAATTTACTAAATAGCAAAAATATTTCTAACGAGTATGGATAAAGGAGTTGTTGCAGTAGCTATACATACTCAGGCACAGCTAAAATTCAGAAACTGTTTCATCCGTATACCTGCTGTGATTTATCCACAAAATCACAACAATCAAGGGACATATGGAAATAATGATTGCATTGACTGCCTTCTTTAAATGTCCTTGTGTGAAAACGAAGATCAAGCACAGGTTTGGGGAGCAATTTGCTTTTGCCAACTGAAACTTAGCCAAAAACAATTAATTTATATTGCATTCAACCATGAAGACTGCAGAATAAAATTTTACATTTTCTTATTATAGACACATGATTTTCAATTACTGAAAATTTAAGGGAGATCTAAATTCCCATTCATACTTATTCAAACACTCTGTGGAAATGCTGACGTTTCTACTACTATTTAAATCATCAGTTTCTAATTAAAGATATACATGTATAAATATAAATTCATCTTTTCAACATATATAAATTGAAGACAACAAAAGTTTAAGAATAAAAAATTTTTAAAAATTCAGTATAAAACCTTACCAAGGAAGTAGAAATTATGAAGAATAACTTCTCAAGTATCAGAACCCTCTTAGTAATCAAAGAATTTTCCATTATTTTAGTAATATACGCAAATGAATAAACAGATGCCTTTTATTCTTGTCTTTTAACCTAAAAAATTTTGATCAGTATGGATTCTACAAGGTCACAGCAAATACATGATATTAAAACACAGCCAAATGCTGGAGCAACATAAATGTTTTTATGAGCAGCAGGTGTATTCTTTGAAAGGCGGTAAAGCTATTAACAGCTCAGTAAGGAGTACATAATAATAGGCTGTTAACTCAGCCTCCCTCACAAGAGTCCTGAGGAAGGACGTTTTGAAGCCATTAAGACAAGCGCATCTTTAAAAGTATCCAATATGAATGGTTTTAAAGAGGGGTTCATTTAAACTTCATCTCATTAAAGTAATGAATTTAGTCTTCTTGATTTAAACATGCTCATCTAAAAGAATTATTTAACTATTTTGTGCAAAAAACCAAATCACAATTTTGAAACTAAATATGTTCTAGTCATAAGTACTTGAAAAGAAATTCTTTCTTAGGTTAGTTTTGCATCTTCCAGTATTTGAAGCTTATTCTAATGAAAATCTGTAATGCCTAGCATAGATGTCTGCCATTTAAGAGGTTAATAAGCCAAATTCAATAAAAAATAAATGAATGATTTCCTAAAATATTTTGTTATGTGATATTTTACTTGTTCACCTTGAAAAAAATTGTGATTTGACTCCCAAGAGATAGCCTCCAGGATTTTGATGAAAAGTCAGAGATACTTTGGGTTTATTAGTTTGTCGGAGCTATTCTTCCATAGTTGCTACATTCATTAAGACATTTAAAATTTTGTTTTAAAAGAATGAGAGCATCAGAAATACGGAGATTACTTGGACATTGGTAATAAGGAAACCACTAGTGAGGGGAAAGCATCTGGCAAAAATGAAGTTCCTAGAGGTGGGCATGCCCCTCGCTAAGGGTGATTTGCCTCACACATCTATTCCTCGGTGCAGTCCCTGTGCAGCAGCAGCCAGCTTCCTACCTGCCCACTGCTCCCCTGCAGTGTATCCAATAAACCTGACTCTCCTCCCTCAGTCTCACTGCTCTGGTGAATTCTTTCAACATCTGTGACACTGGCCTTAATCAGTCTAATCGGTCCCTTATGAAAAAATTTTCTAAAGATTTTTTGTCAGACAGAATATATTCTAATGCCCAATGAAATATACTTTTTTATTTAATTTTTAACAGTTCAAAATGAATACAATTCTTTAATTTTATTTAGATGTAAAATGTAGTATTTAAATATTTTAATTATTTTTTTTATTTTTCTTCTTTAGGGATTTTGCTTCAAAATGATAAATCAATGAAATAAACAAAATGACATATAGTAATGACAGTTATTTAGTAAAAAGACATTAGTGTGATGCAATTTGTCCCTGAAGATGAATTTTCCATAAAATGCATTCTAAGAGTAAAGAAAGAACTAACACTGTGTAAGTGCATAATTTTAAAATGACATTTTCCCAGTGTAAAATTTTGAATGTGCTAAAGCACTCAATTATGATTTATAATTTCATATTTGTCAGCAACAAAGTTTGGGTTAAAATAGCATTTCTTTTTTTTTTTCTTTCTTTCTTTTTTTCTTTTGACAGGCAGAGTGGACAATGAGAGAGAGACAGAGAGAAAGGTCTTCCTTTTTGCCGTTGGTTCACCCTCCAATGACTGCTGCAGTGCTGATTCGAAGCCAGGAGCCAGGTGCTTCTCCTGGTCTCCCATGGGGTGCAGGGCCCAAGGACTTGGGCCATCCTCCACTGCACTCCTGGGCCACAGCAGAGAGCTGGACTGGAAGAGGAGCAACCAGGACAGAATACGGCGCCCTGTCCGGGCCTAGAACCCGGTGTGCCATTGCTGCCAGCAGAGGATTAGCCTATTGAACCGCGGCACCAGCAAAATAGCATTTCACAATGAGGTTTCCATGGAACATTATTTCCAAGAAATGTGTAATAATAAGTGTCGCTCCCCCTCTTCATGGAGGAACGACACTAAACCCTGCCTAGGCTTCATATCCGAGTCACGGCACCATTATGTCGCTCTCCCTCTTCGTGGAGGAACGACACAGGACCCTGCGCTGTTCTTTTGTCTGCTCGGCCCTCCCCGGGTTTGCTGCTGGTTCTTCCCGGGTTGGCTACTATCCCTTCCACCTCCGTGGAAGGGCGGTTCCCCCTGGCCATTTTCCCTACTTCCGCAGGGGAGCAGCACACCGCCGGCCGGCTCTCTCAGGGGCTGCACAGGTGTCCCTTCAGATAGATGTTCCTCTTAGATGTTCCTGGTGCATGTTGTCTCTCTCCTCCTTTATAGTCCTCTTCCGCCAATCCCAACTCGGCTGCCCACACGCCGAGTACGCTGCTCTCCTCCAATCAGGAGCAGGATCAGCTCCTAGAGGTCATCACTCAAGTTGGCAAGAGGCAGCTGCGTAGAAGCTGTTTTCTCCTCTCCCAGCGCCATATTGTGGGAGAGCAGATGCATAGAATAAGTCTTAATTCCAGTAACTTAGTCTAGTCCGAGTTGCTCCCCACAATAAGGTTAAAAAAGTTTTATAAATGTATATATTTGGGTGTTCTGGGAAGCAAACTCACAAGTAATGTTGAAAGTGAAAATATTTTTGTAGGAAACACTTGTGCAAATCAAGGGGTGAAAGGAGAAGAGTAGGCAAGGAACGGCCTCAGACCACAATGCAGGTCTAATACCTATAGGAAGAGAGAGGTAAGAAGCAGCATGTGGTAGAAGGTGCCTCTGACAGTGTGACTCTTCAGCAAGGGATTCTGCAGACCCTAGAGCAAAACGCACCTTGGAGGAGTCCTCCTTTTGTCAAGAAAGGAGGTGTGGAACTCAGGGAGAGTTTATGGCAAGTGGAGACCCTCCCTGCAGCAGGTCTACTCTTGGAGAGAGCTCACTCTCAGGACTGCCTCATAGGTCAAACGCTTTCAGAAAATAATAGGCTAAATAAAGTTATAAATGTTACCTGGCTACAAATTTTTCCCGAACACTTTATAAGTGTTATGTCTGTTCACATGCATAAATAACACATTCTTTAGTTTTAGATGTCTAAGCTTTTACAAACATTGTTAAATTACATGTTGTCTTTGTGGACTACATTATGTTTCCAAGGTTTATTTTCTGGTATTTATTGTTCATTCCTTTATTATATATATATATGTATATGTATATACACACATACATATATTATTCACATTTAATATACTACAATTTATTTCCTCATTTTTCTGATGATGGGAATTTGGATTGTTT
The DNA here is from genome assembly GCF_051225735.1 of Oryctolagus cuniculus. Classification (NCBI taxonomy): domain Eukaryota; kingdom Metazoa; phylum Chordata; class Mammalia; order Lagomorpha; family Leporidae; genus Oryctolagus; species Oryctolagus cuniculus. The sequence goes on along the minus strand of NC_142870.1, from coordinate 51,849,022 downwards.
GTTTGAAATATTATATATATATTCCTTGAATATTTGAGGACATTTTCAATATCACACGGTAGATTTTTAAGGTGTATATATATATATATATAAATAGATAGATAGATAGCAGTGAAATTGCTGGATCATAGATATGGACATGTAGAAATACATAAAATTATTTATCAACTAACAGTTCTAGCAATGGAAGAGTTATCATTGCTCCACATAATCTCTAATTTAGAAATGTCTGATTTCTTAATTTTTACTGCTCTAATATGTGTAACATCATTTAAAATTTAATCTGCATTTTCCTTATTACTAATGAATTTCAGCACCTTTTCTTTTGTAAGTTGACATAGGTTTATGCAGGTTTTCTACTGCCTTGTTGTTCTTTGTTTATTCTACAGGATTTTCTAAATGTATTTTGTATGCTAATCCTTTCTCAGATTATCTTTCTCAGTTTACATTTGTCTTTTTACAGTATTTTGTTTTTTAACATTTATTTTGCTTTTTTGAAAAGCAGAGTGATGGGAGAGTGATGTGAGAAATAGCTTTTCCACTCACTGGATTACTCCTTAAATGGTTGCAATAGCGGCACAGGGCTAGGCTGAAGCCAGGAGCTGCAAACTCCATCTGTGTCTTCCACGTGGGTGGCAGAGGTCCAAGCACTTTGACTATTTTTCATTGCTTTCCAAGGAACATTAGCAGGGATATGTATGGCAAGCGGAGCAGCCAGGGTACAGACCAGCACTCCGATGACTGTGTCACAAGCAATGGCTTAAGCCACTTTGCCACAATGCTAGCCCGTATTTTACCATATTAACAGGGTCTTTTGTAAGGAATCATTCTTAATATTAATGCAATTAAAATATTAATTTTTATTTTATGGTAAGGATTTGAATAATTTTGTTTATGAAACTGTTTCTTTATTCAAAGCAAGAAATATATTTTTCAATATTTACCTTCCCAAACTTATAAATGTCTTACCTTCACATTTTTATCTTTAAAAGATTTGAACTGAATTTTTATAAATGGCAAAGGGTGAGGATTTAGTTTCTTTTTCTATTTTTTTCTGTCCTTATAGATTCCCTAGCAAATATATAGGAAAGAGGCCATAAACATCCTAATAATCTGTAATGTCTTGTCATATGCTTAAGGATTTTATGTATGTAGGTGTGTTTTGGAATTCTCTGAAGGAATGTAAAAAAAAATGTTCATGGAAAAATTCATAGGTAGATTTTGGGAATAATTTCTTTTATGGAGTAATGTAATTTGAAATCGTGTTTTTTCTTGTTATAATCATGTCATCTTATGACATTTAAATAGCTAGACCCCTAATATTTAGTTGAAGCCATGACAATGGGAATTTTTATATTGTTAATGGTTTTAGGAGAGTTAGTTTAATTTGTCGTCACTTAAAGGACATTTACTTCAATTTTACTGCACTAAGGAAGCTACTTACTATTACTAGTTTTCTAAGAATGGGTGGGTATCCATGTGATGCCTTTTCTGAGGTGATCGTACAGGCTTTCTCCTTTAATCTGTGAATACGGTAAAATACATTTATAAATTATCTACTGTTAAAATCCTATGTAATCCTTTAATAAATTCACCTATTTCTTATTCATTATCTGTTTTTGCTCTTTTTTAAAAAAGATGTATTTATTTATTCAAAATGTTGAGTCAGACTGAGAGAGAGAGAGAGAATCTTCCATCTGCTAGTTAGCTCCCCAAATGGCTGCAAACAGCCAGGGCTGGGCCAGGCTAAAGGCAGGGGCCAGGAACTCCATCCTGGTCTCCCATATGGGTAGCAGGGACCCAGGTACTTGGACCATCTTCTGCCGCTTTCTCAGGCGCTTTACCAGGAAGCTGGATGGGAAGTGGAGTAGATTCGAAATGGTGCTCATATGGGATACCTGTTTTGCAGGCTGTACCTTACCTCACTGCAGCACAATGCCAGCCCCCGTTTTCTTTTCTATATTAGTTGGCTAATACTTAGATTAGTATTCCTATCTAGGGTTCAAACAGAAATTTCTCTCATTATTCCTTCTGCCATCCTGCCCCAGTTAGCAGGTTATTTTGGTCTCAAAAGATGCATTTCAGAAAAGGCTCTCTTTTGTTTGTTCCTAATATGTTTTTGTATAATTTAGAATGTTAGATTCCTTAGTTGCTTGGAAAATGATTTATAAAACCATCAAAGCCATAAGCTTTTAATTTCAGAACAATTTTATCTATAGATTCAAGTTAATTAGTAATTTAAAGAGCTATTCAAGTTTACTATTTCTTCCTTGCCCATATTTAGTAAATAATATTTTTATAAACTTTTTGCCAGTTCATGTAAGATTTAAAATGCATTTGCATAAAGCTGATTTTGGTAAATCCATTAGTATTTTTAATATCTACAATATTTGTTATTACATTGGCATTATTATTCTGAATAATAATTTCTTGTTTTCTTTAGTTTGCTCAGTTCCTATAGGGCTTATAGAATTGAGTTTCTGATTTTTTGGTTTTGTTGATTTCTACTTTATCTTTATTTCTATTTTCCTATATCTTCTCTTCTAGTAATTATTTCTCTCTGTCTTAGTCTGTTTTGTGCTGCTATAACAGAATATTTGATGCTTGGTAATGTATGCAGAACAGAGGTTTATCTTTTACAATTCTGGAAGCTGCAAAATTCATGGTTGAGTAGCCAGTATAATTAGGGCCTTCTTGTTCTATCCATAGTGAAAAAATGTAAGGGCAAGAGAAGACACACACACACACACACACACACACACACACACACTTGGGGGACAGAGATAATGGAAGTAGGAGGTTGAATTTATCCATTTATCAAGAAACCAAACCTATAATAACCAATCCACTCCTGAGATAATCACATTAATCCTTTCCTTAGCACAGAGCCCTCAGGAGCTAATCACTTCCTAAAGGTCCCATGTTTCAACACTGTTACATTGAACATTAAATTCCCAGTACATGGAGGATCCTAGATGGCTGAATAGTGAGAAACTGCACTGATCTCAGTCACAGAAAGATATTAGAAAAGCAAAGGAAAGACCGCATTCCCAGGAGAAACCAAATAGAGCAGGGATTCCATGGGCAGTGAAGAGAGAGGACAGACATGCTGCACACAGCACTGCCAGCAGTACATGCATCTACAAAGCCAGCTCCTGGCTGGGAAGAGCCATCTTGCCCCCATTAAGCTGGGAGGAGGCTACTGAGGCTTCCATGTCCCCCGCACTGGCTGCTTTGAGTGAGGGAGAATTCCATGGTCCCTGTTGGCTTTGAGTCTGGTTTGGGGAGCTAACAGGGGTCTGGATGACAACTTTGCTCCAACATGGAAGGCAACATTGTCTCCTCCTTCTATCCCCACCAAAGTGCCAGACTGACTGACTGTGGTGAAGCAGCACTTGAACTCTGTCCTGTCTCAGGGAACAGCGAGCAGTCCCACTGCAGCCAAAGGCTGCCAGGGACAGGAAGGGGGCAACTTTTAAGGCAGAGAGCAGATCCCCTGCATTCTGTGCTGGTGGGAGTTCAGGGAATAGGCCAAGGAGCTGAGAATGTTGCAATTTGGCATTACCTAACCCATACCCAATCTGACTGTGGAAACTCAGAGATCCCTGCACACTGGATGCATATCTCATGGAGGGTTTAAAGGACACAACACAGAATGGGTCAGTGCTATGGGTGGTGCATGTACCTGGGTGAGGTACACTGGCACTGTGATTTGACTCTAGGTTGTGAGTCAGGAAGTTCACCCTGGCACAAAGAAGGTCTGGGACTGTAAAGCACACTAGCTGGCATCCAACATCCCTTTCACCCACTAATTATGGCCATAGGTAGTCCACTAAACTAATCTTGGGTGTCATTCTAGACTCCTGCTCCTCCCAAAAATGGTAGCCAAAGCTCCTTGAGCACACCTGCACACACCCCTGATTGTGTAAGCCTTAGGTATACCACCAAGTGCCAGAAGCACATTTCTAGGAATAACACCTTCAGTCAATCAAAACCAAAATCATCCAGAGGAGAAAGTGACAAGATATTGCCCAGATAGGCAAAAATCAATGTAAAAACACAAGAAGCACAAACAAGGACAGCAATATGACTCCTCAAATGGATACAATAATACATTAATATTACAGTGTGAAGAAGGGGACAGTGATGAAATGCCTGAAAAATAATTCAAAAGAATGATCATCAGGTTACTCAAAAGCAGAGGAAAACCCAGAAATCAATCCACATATCTACAACCAACTAATTTTTGACAAAGAAACTAACATCACTCCCTGTTCAAAGGACAATATTTTCAATGAACGGTGTCAGGAAAATTGGATCTCTGAGTGCAGAAGTATGACTCAAGACCCCTACCATACACACTATACAAACATAATCTCACAATCGATCAAGGATCTAAAGAACTGAATTCATCAAATTACCCCAGGAAAACATAGAGGAAAAACTGTAAGACATTGGCATAGGCAAGGACTTCTTGGAAAAGACCCTAGATACACAGGCAAAAGAAGCAAAAATAGACAAATTGCATCAAGCTAAGAAGCTTCTGCATAGCAAAGCAAACACTCAACCAAGTGAAGAGGTAACCAACAGAATGGGAGGAAATATTGTGAACTATGCATCTGATAAAGGATTAATATCCAGAATATATAAGAAGCTCAAAAAACTCAAGAAGAAGAAAACAATCTGGTTAAGAAAAACACAAAGGACATAAATAGGCATATTTCAAAGGATGAAATTCAAATGTCCAACAGGCACATGAAAAAATGCTCAGGATGATTAGCCATGAGGGGAGTTTAAATAAAAACCACAATGAGGTGTCACCTCGCCCAAGTAAGAATGACTATCATCCAAAAATCAAAAAGTAACAAATGCATGTGAGGATTTAGAGAAAAAGATATTCTAATACACTGTTGGTGGGAATATAACTAGTATTACCATTATGGAAGACAGTATGGCATTCCTCAGAAATCTGAAAACAAATCTACCATATGACATAGCCATCCTACACCTGTGAGAAATGAAATCAGAATATAAAAGAGTTATCATGTTTATAGCAACTTTATTCACAACAGCTAAGATATGAAATAAACCCAGACATTCACCAACTGATGACTGGATATGAAAATGTGCTATCTATACACAATGAAATACTACTCAGCAATAAAAAGAAATAAATCTTATCTTTTGCAACAAAATGAATAAAGCTGGAGACCATTTTTCTTACTCAAAGCCAGACCCTAGAGACAAATGCCATGTTTCTCTGGTTTGTGGTAGCTAATATATAGAGTTAAAAAAAAAAACTCTGCTTGTATAAGAGTGATGAGTGAAATTGACATCTTATGATTTAATTATTGTTTATAGTCCTTGATTATACTCACATGGAACACTAGTCTTTCTGTTTTTTACTTGTTGAACATTATATTTAGTGGTACATTAAGACTGTGATAATAAATTGAAAGTATGTTATCATAAAAATTAATAGGAAAAGGAAAGACAGGAGAAGGAGGAAGGAAGAAAGGAATTATAGTTATGTTCTTAGAACAGTGTCTATGAAATAAATGGAAACTGTTCCCTTAATAATAAAAAATATATCTTTTAAAAAATCACAGAGAGGGCCGGCGCTGCGGCTCACTAGGCTAATCCTCCCCCTAGTGGCGCCGGCACACCGGTCGGGGCGCCGGATTCTGTCCCGGTTGCCCCTCTTCCAGGCCAGCTTTCTGCTGTGGCCAGGGAGTGCAGTGGAGGATGGCCCAAGTGCTTGGGCCTTGCACCCCATGGGAGACAAGGAAAAGCACCTGGCTCCTGGCTCCTGCCATCGGATCAGCACAGTGCGCCGGCTGCAGGGCGCCGGCCGCAGCAGCCATTGGAGGGTGAATCAACGGCAAAGGAAGACCTTTCTCTCTGTCTCTCTCTCTCTCACTGTCCACTCTGCCTGTCAAAAAAAAAAAATCACAGAGAAACAACTAAATGAAATAAGGAAATCAGTCCATGGCATAAATAAGAAATTCTGCAGAGATAGAGAAAAAAGCAGAAATATAAGAAATGAAATATTCAATAAGTCTAATTAAAATATACTGAATAACCTTAACAGCAGATTTGGTGAGGTAGAAGAAAGAATATCCAATTTAGAAAACATGTCTTTTGAACTATCTCAGTCAGACCAAAAAAAAAGGAAATAACTAGAAAGACCAAAAGCTGAGATTAATCCCATACTATCAAATGACCAAAGTTGTAGCAGTTCCTGAATGTATGGGCAAAATAATGTTACACAATCTATTCAGTTAAATAACACCTAAAGATCTCCCTTATTTAGAAAAAGATATGGATATCCAAATACAGGGAGCACATAGAACCCCAGATACAAAAGATCAGAAAAGATTTCAACCACAACACATTATAGTCAAACTTTCAAAAGTAAAACATTAAGAGAATATCCTAAAATGTGCAAGAGAAATGCCAGATTTCCTTTAAAGGAACTCCCATCAGACCGACAGCAGATTTTTCAACACAAACACTACAGACCAGGCAAGGATGGAGAGCTATACTCCAAGTCCCAAGAGAAAACAAAACAAAACTGCTGACCAAGAATATTTTACCAGTTAAGCTCTCATTCAAAATGAGGGTGAAATAAAGAACTTCTAAGATAGCAAAAACTCAAAAAGAATTTGTCACTACCTGGCCAGCCTTACAAATAATACTTAGTGATACATTACATACAGAAGTAGAAAAATATCAGCATCCTGAAAAAATACAAAGGCAGAAAACCTCCGGGTGAAAGAACAAAGGATTTTGAAAATAGGCAATTTGGAATATTTATGGGAAAATGGCAGGACAAAATCATTACTTATCAATAACCTTAAATGTAAGTGGACTAAATCCTCCAATTAAAAGATATAAACTAGATGAATGGATAGTAAAACAAGCACACCTATATACTGCCTACAAGAACATATTTTACTAATAAACACAGACAGTAAGTGATAGGTTGGAAAAAGATACTGTATGCAAATGGAAATCAAAAGCATACAACAGTACCTATATTCATATCAGCAAAGTAAGTCTTCAAGACAAAAAATGTTAGAAGAAACAAAGAAGGCCATTATGTAATGATTAAGGGATCTACTCAAGAAGATGTGACTGTAGTAAGTGTATATGCACCCAAAGATAGGAAACACAGTTTTATAAAACAATTGTTAATGGATCTAAGGGAGACATAGCTCTAATACAATAATATTGGGAGACTTCAACACTACATATTAAACAATAGGTAGATCAGCTAAAAAAATAAATCAACAAAGAAACAAGAGGGCTAATCTACACTATAGACAAAATAGACCTAATACATACTTGCAGAACATTTTGTCCATCCCACAGCTACAGAATACATATGCTTTCCATCAGTACATGGGACATTCTCTACAGTACACCATACACTAGGCCATAAAACAAATCACAAAAAAATTCAAAAACACAGAAATCATATTATGGATCTTTTCTGACAACAATGGAATGAAGCTGAAAATTAAGAATAAAAGAAAGTATCAAAAAATATATATGACTACATGGAGACTGCATAGCATGATCCTGAATGAACAGAGGGCCATAACAGAAATAAAAAAAATTCCTTTAAATGAATTAAAATGAAAATGTAACATATCAAAACTTATGAAATAAAGCAAAATCAGTGCTAAGAGGAATTTTATCAGTAATTGCCGACATCAAAAAATTGGAACATTTTCAAATAAATGATCTAACAATACATTACAGGGACTTAGAAAAACATGAATAAACCAAACTCAAATCAGTAGAAGGAAAGAAATAATAAAATTATAACAATAATTAAATAATTAAAAATAATAAAACAGAAACAAAAACCTATGTAGAAGAATGAAGCAGAGTTGATTTTTTTGAAAAATATAAACAAAATAAACCATTGACTCAATTATCCAAAAAAAAGACCTGAATTAATAAAATTAGAGATGAAAAAGGAGATGCTAACACTGTTGCCACAGAAATACAAAGATTATAAGAAATGATTACAAACTTCTATTTGATAACAAATTGGAAAAGCTAGATGAAATTTCTGCACACATATAATATACCAGATCAAGGCACGAAGATGTAGAAAACCTGAATAGACCAATGACCATGACTGGTCTCCCAAAAAGAAAAGCCCATGACTAAATGCTTTCATTGCTGAGTACTACCAAACTATCAGGGAAGAACTAATACCAATTCTTAGACTTTCAAAATAATTGAAAGAAAGGGAATCTTCAAAACTCACTATAAGGGGCCAGCATTGCCTTTTTTCCAAAGCCAGACAAAGAAACTACAAAGCAGGGAGCTATCGACCAATAGAATATGGTTGCAAAAAAATCTCAATGAAATAACAGCAAATAGCAACAACACATTACAAAGATCATCTGCTTAGTGAATTGGCATTTATCTTAGGGATGCATGCATGATTCAACCTATGCAAATCAGTAAATGTTGACATATAACATCAACAAAATGGAAGATAAAACCCATATGATTACCTCAATAAATGCAGAAAAGACATTTGATAAAACACAACATCTTTTCATTATAAAACCTGAGAACATTGGTTATGGAAGGAACATACCTTCACACAATTAAGGCAATACCTGACAAATCCACAGTCAGCATCACATTGAATGCGGAAAAGCTGGAGGCATTTCCACTAAGATCTAGAACCAAACAAGGATGCCTTCCCTCACCACTGTTATTCAATATAGTTCTGAAAGTTTTAGTCATTAGGCAAGAAAAAGATATCAAAAGGACACAAACTGGAAAGGAGGAAGTCATATTATTACTGGGTACAGATGACATGATCCTTTATAAAGGGGAACCAAAAGACTCCACTAAGAGACAATTAGAACATATAACAGGATTTGGCATAATTACAAGATATAAAATCAACACAAAAAATCAATAGCACTCTTATACACAAACAATGCTCTGGCTGAGATCACTCTGGATTGACAAGGGTTTTCTAGTGAAAAATTTGAAGGTAAAATGTTTCAATCATCTGTTGTGCTAAGAAGTTTGCTACAACTCTAATGTCATTCCTTTGTCAATGGTGTTTTAGAGACAAGGGAACTTCAAAATTTGTGGAAAATCAAATTAAAATATTTTATTTTGATTCAAAATATTTTAAGTCCATGCATAGTTTTATTATAATATAAATTTTCTATGAACTTTTCAAGATTCTTCTGCATGCATGGATTTCTCTTTTTCATCAAGATAGACTATTTTTCAATTCCACTTTTTAAGAACCCTCATATGTCTAATTTAAAATTGTCCCTTTTTCCTATATATCTTTTACATTCTTCAATTCTGGGTAAATGCTTCTATGTATGAGTTCTTATTTTTCCTATGTTGGATATGCCATAGAAGTTCTTTGTGGATCCATTCGTTGCTCTAGAAATCTCAGCCATAATCCAATGCTCTCCATTATTTCTGTTTCCTAGAATGCAGTCTAGCAGGTGTCAGATTTTATTCTATCTTCAACATTTCTTCCTTCCTCTTTTGCATTTTCCTTTTAATTGTCTCTGTGCTGACTTCTTGGAAGTACTTTCATTAGTGTTGGTCAGTATCATTTTAATATTTGTTTGATAAGTACTAATAGTTATATGTAATATGTTATAAAAATATATATCTATTTGTTGAATTTTTCCTAATAATAATTATATTTTTCTTTTGGAATTTCTATTTCCTCCTAAACTGCTGGTTCTTGACTCTTTCTCACTTTCATCACTGCTTTTGTGATTTTTTTTGGGGGGGGAATATTTGTAGATGGCTGTTCTCTGTGTGATTCTGCTACATGCAGCCCTTAGGACTGTAAATCCATTGCCCAATGTTTCTTCTGACTCACTTTCCTGAGCTTATTGGTCTTTGATTGTGATAATGTTGTCTGATCACAATCCTGTATTAAAAGGTTTCCTTCAGAGAAGATGTACTTTTGTGTCCTTGAAGCCAGGGGCTACTGCTGAGAAGGTGCCTCTTCAGGTTTCCTTGAGCATCTTGGATCAGCAAAGAATCCCAGCATCAGTCTCCCCTCTTTGGTGATGGAGGGAAGACTCAACATACTGATTCTGACAACAGTACCCTCAGAACACTGAGCAATCTGCTGTTGGAGCATGCTCACAACACACCTTTGACAGCTGTGCTTCTCCTTCAAGTTCACACTCATTTTTATTTTGGACAGCAAAGGTAAATTCTTGAAATTCTCTCTTAATTTTGTGAGACTTACACTGCTTTTAAGAGTATGCCCACTCACATCTAGGTTTTGGGTTATTTTTGTCCTTTTTTTTTTTTTTAAATTTAAGTTGGAGAGAGACAGAGAGAAAGAGAGTTATCTTTTATCTGCTGCTTCACTTCCCAAATGTCCACAAAAGCTGGGCTGGGCCAGGCTGAAAACAGGAGCCAGAACTCCTTCTCATGCAGGTGGCTGGTGACTAAGCACTTAAGCATTATCTGCTGTCTCCCAGGATACATTAGCAGGAAGCTGGATGGGAAGTGGAGTAGCGAGAACCCCAACCAGCACTCAGATATGGGATGCCAGCATACCAAGTAGCAGCTTAATGCACTGTACCACAACACTTATCTCCACATCTAAGTATTTTGAAAATGAAAAACCTTTTCGAATACTTAGTTTGGTATCATTCTATAAGCAAATAAGTAATTTTCTGCCCAAGAATATGTGACAGCATACTTTTTTTTTCCAATTAAAACAAAACTAAGTAAGAGAAAAGAAAGCTAAAGTTCAGGAATAACAAAGCACTCGTTCATATAGTCTCTCTTTTTTTTTTTTTTTTTTTTGACAGGCAGAGTGGACAGTGAGAGAGAGAGACAGAGAGAGAAAGGTCTTCCTTTTGCCGTTGGTTCACCCTCCAATGGTCGCCGCTGCAGCCGGCGCACCGCGCTGATCCGATGGCAGGAGCCAGGATCCAGGTGCTTTTCCTGGTCTCCCATGGGGTGCAGGGCCCAAGCACCTGGGCCATCCTCCACTGCACTCCCTGGCCATAGCAGAGAGCTGACCTGGAAGAGGGGCAACCGGGACAGAATCCGGCGCCCCAACCGGGACTAGAACCCGGTGTGCCGGCGCCGCAAGGTGGAGGATTAGCCTATTGAGCCACGGCGCCGGCTCATAGTCTCTTATTCAGCAACTTTTATTGAATGATTATACTGTTGGACAAACACAGCAGACTTGCTCCCAAGAGGACTGACAAGCAAGCGTGCGGGAGACATGCACAGTTAGAAAAATATTTAACAGTAACTTAAAATTGCCTTTTGTCTCCTAAGTCTTCTTTATTTAGCAAATGACATATATGTTAAAGTAAGAGAAACTGGGGCAGATATGCAGCTGTTAAGTAACAGTTTGGAACACCTGTATCAGAGGTGCCTGGGTGTAAGGCTCAACTCTGCTCCAGATTGCAGTTTCCTGATAATGTGTACCCTGGAAGGCAGCAGGTAACGACTCAAGTAGTTGGGTTCCTACCACTCATGTGGGAAACTCAGAATGGAAACCCAGCTCTTGGCTTCGACCTTTCTCAGCCTCTTATAGGTTTCTGGGAAGTGAATCCGCAGATAGGAGATCTCTCTCTCTGTCCTTCTGCCTTTCAAAGAAGTAAAACATTTAAAATGTGGGAAGACAATTACAAAATATATGTGGGGGTTATAATTATTTTAACATATATTTCATCTGTGGAATATTCTCTTTTGAAATAATATAATACTTTAAAGAAATGAAGATATTCTATAATCATAAAAGGCTAGAAATTTTCAATGCATTAATTTTATTTATTTAAATTAATTTAATTTAATATTGTTTAAAATTTAATTCTATCCTTAACATGAATCTGCATTGTTAAAACAGTACAGAGGGAAATGTGCAATAGGGTTCACTCCCCAGATGGCAACAATGGCCAGGCTGGGCCAGACCCAAGCTAGGAGTCAAGAATTTCATCTGGGTCCCCTGCATGGGTGCAGGCATCAGAGCACCTGGGCCATTTTCCACTGCTTTCCCAGGTGCATTAGCAGGAAGATGAATTCGAAGTAGAGAATACGGGACTTACCATCACCCATATAGGAGGCTGGCATTGCAGGCGGCAGCTTAACTCGTTATGCCACAACAACGGCTCCAACAAAATATTTGTTGCATGAAAGAAGGTAGAAAGTTTGGTCTTGGTTTTCCCTCTGCTCACTATTTCAGTGTCACCTCTCTTCCTTCCTTACCACACTGAAGCCACAGTCCACTGTCTCTTGCTTGAACTTTCCTTTCTGCCTCTGGTTTTCAAATTTTGCCTCTGGTTCCCTTTGCCTGGAAGGCTCTTTTCCTCTTATTTTGCCACGGTTGTTTACAGTAAATTCCTCTCTTTGTAGATTAGTACCTAAGCCCAAAATGAAAATGCATCATTTCTTTAATTATTTAAAGTTGTATCCACAAATGATTTTTATTCTAGAAATTCGTTCAACTCTAAATTCTATAATTTGAAATTGCAAGAGTCTTGGAATTAAATCTCAGGGGACAGACTTCATTTTGCATGAACGAAAAGAATTCTAGATTTACTCTCAGGTCGCCAAACTGCAGCTCAAAAGCAGACTCATTTGAATATTTAATACATTTTTGCTTGTTTCTGCCCTCCTCCTGTTTCTGTCTTCTTTATTTCTGTTTCCCTGTATTAAAACAAAATATTGACAGAAGTTGAAGTGTGCAGTTGTAATAAAAAGAAATAGATATTTTAAATTTGTGTACTCCTCTGATTATAATACTGGAAGTAGATATTTTAAATATGTGCATTTCTCTGATTACAACACTTGAGCAAAACCTGGGTTCAAAAATTTCTGGCAATCAGGTGAAATTGAGGTATTTGTTTTATTTTTGAGAGCACATTTTGTTACTCCGAAATTAGATTTTTCTTCAAAGCTCAAGTAGGAAAATGAACTGCTTAAGAAAAAAAGACTACTGAATACATGAGCAGACAATAACTTCAACCAATGTTTTTGAAAGTAGTAGACAGGCAGATTCTTGAATTTCAATTCATTGGGGTAATTTTGTCAAAGGGCTTAGACAAAATGCAAATATCTTCTTCCTGATAATCTAATTTAACAAAGAAGAGGAAATCAGTTACTGTATGTGATTGTGATTTGAAATGTGCCTTTTGTGGTCTGCTTCAAAGACATGTCTTAAATGAGTTTCCCACAAGTTCCAGATTCTATCCAGTTCAAGACAGATTCTTTAACAAGTTCTTCTAAAATAGCCAAGTAAAATACTTCCTCACTATAGACTTTGTCAAAAATGTGGTAAGATTTTAAGTCAAGTTGGTCACCATTACACAGGATGAGTTTAATTTTGTTTTGGGCCTTCCACAAATTCCTAACCTAACCTCACCGTGTATTTTGCCTGGGATATCTTTGGCCACTTTATAAAGATTGTCTCTATTTCAAATTTTGCCTTCAAATAAATCTCTTCAGAAAATGTTATCTGCTTGAAGGTGTCAAAGGAATAGACAAGACAGAATTAAACAATGTCACTCACACCAGGAGACAAGTCAATATTGAATGATCATCACAGGACACTCATTGACTAACGTTAAGAGAAGGATAATATTAAGAGTAGACTGCAGCAGCATAAACTACAAAGGAGTTGATAGATGTAGATGCTTAAACCAGGCTGTCTTGCATTAGAGGCGACTACCTCTAATGACTTTGTAGATGATTATTTTTTCTGGAATATTTCAGTGACAGCAGAGTTTGCTTCATTGTAGGAGAATCAATGTTTCTGTTACAAACAGCTCTAATGGCAGGAGATTCTGGTTACCGTTTTTAGAGCAATGCCACCTAGTTTACTCTGCTTTCCCCAGAGTGACCCTTCTGTTCTGCAAGGAAGTTCATCAGGAAGCGCTCGCTAGGCCATTTTAACATGAAATACAAAGGCTTAGAAATCCCCTTTAAATAATTGAAGGCAACCATTAGGAGTATAGCCAGCCAGTCTCTTAATGGAGAGGTCATGAGGGACAATAGGCATAGAACCTCTCTGAAAAGTCCAAGGACCATTTGGTGGTTTCTAATTGATTTTTCTGGGCAGATTTCCTTTTTTGCAAATAGTAATTATATCAGTGTCATTAATAATGGCTGCTGCAATGGACTTCGCTTTACTTTTCAAGACAAAAAATTATATTTGGTCAAAGAAGCCTCATAATTATTTCTACTTACTTGAAGCAGAATACAGACTTAGGTTCTTTCCCTCTCATTTCAGTATCTAAGACACTTAAGCCTTCCCTGGAGGAATGAGGATAATAATAGCAGAGCCGGGAAATGAAGCAGCTTACTACACATCGCTTACTATGCGGGAATAAGCAAAAAGAGTTCGGTTGTAATAGTTTAACTCCTGGACCACTTCTATAGTAATTATTGTTACTCTAAATTTTGGAGGTTGGATGCATTTCTTGAGGATGTTAAATACCTTTCTAAATTAGAAAGTAAGCCATTTTCTAAAAGAAATTTCTTTCTACAGAGATGTGCTGATTAACAATTAGAAAAGATGAGTCAATTAGTACAGAATTCAGAAAATTGGTTGAAGTAGGGAAAAGCCTTTTTGGTTAGCCATGCCTTTAGTAAGATATTTATTTTAATATATTATGTAGTGTAAAACCAGACAGAAGCTTCTTCTTAAATGGCATTTCTTGACTTAATTTTCTACTTCAAACCTTAACATTAAGTATACCATGATTAAAAAAAAAAAAAGGAGTTGGGCTAGTATGTTTGAGAACTAAAAAAAGTCCCTTTTTCTTCCCTCCTCCTCATTACATGCACGCACTCACATGAACACACACACACAGACTGATTCATTTTTGGCTAATTTTTCCATACTATGAGTTGGCCTATTTATTTTCCCATGGCTCGCACTATTTCTCTCTCTCTCTGTCTCTCTCTCTCTACACACACATATATATATATATATATGGAGTAGTACTTGTTTTCAATAATATAATAGTCCCTCAGGGAAAGAGCACATATTTTATTTTTAGAGATCTAAGAAGGCAGTATGTTGATCATGCAATTAAACATGACCATCTATTTTTTTAGAATTTGAATTTCTCATTATTTGCATGTTAACTACTTTACTATATGTCATTACTATCTGTGAATGATTATGCATAACACTTCAAAATTGTGGGAAAGTGGAATTAAAAGATAAGTTTATTTTGGTACTATGAAATTCATGCATAGTTTTTTCATAACATATATTTTCCATGAACTTTTAAAGAATCCTAAGGACTGAAGATTCCCATTGTTTACAAAGATTGCTTTAGCCTTGTGTAAAACTGGAGAATTTTATTTCACAGGAGCTGTTCTACTTTAATTACCAAAATTATGAAGGTCATGCAAGAGTCAAAACAACATAAATGTTTAGAGTTGAATATGAGGCCAAAGATAAAATGTTTTTCAGTTCAACATTTATAATGAGGGTACCCTGGGGTTGTTATTTGGAAATTTAATTAGGATGCTTATTTTACTTTAAGTTTGGAAACAAAACAAAACAACAACAACAAAAACTTCCTGATATATTTAAATGTCCTGAGTAAATTATCTGAAAAAAGAAGGGATGATCCAGGGCACCTGTACTATGATTTTTATCAATCTCACATAAGCCACAATTATTCTGTTTGTGTGTGTGTGTGTGTGTGTATGAGAGCAAGAGAGAGAGAGTTAGAGAGAGAGAGATTAGATAGTTAGATTAAATTAACTCTAGTAGCCATTATTGTTTTTAAATTCTATAATTCTAAGACGATTCTCATGCTCTCAGTTTGGGAGTTTCTTTTATCAACAAAAAAATCTTTATTTTCTATATATCTCTATTTCCATGAATGATTAGATAACAAAGACACTATATCTAAAGATGGCAAATGAGGGAAAGAATGTGTTTGGCTGGCATATATTCTCTGCTGTATCTTCTATTGTCTTTAAGAAGCATGAAGAGAGGGAAAGAAGAAAAGGAAAAAGCATGGAGGTTGATCAAACGTGAGTGATATTTATGGTAATTTCCAATTTAGGAAGTGGCGCTGCCATGTAGTTCACATCCTATGACTGCCTTTATACCTACTTGACTTATTGCTGCATCATCCATAAGGCAGCAGTAATTATTCTGATAATTAAGCTTGCAGCTTAGGTAACATGTATTCTATGTGGGTAACAAAATGTAAAGGACCTCAAAACTGGTATGGACATTGATGTTGATACCAATTTTAGGAGTTTATATGTATTATGTGCCCAAGCATTCTTAAGTTAAATTATTTACATTTAAAAATTTCATTTGGTGTATTCCTCAAAGCAGCTTATATAGTTATCACTTCTAATAGTTTAGAAAATTAAGGTTTAGCACATAAAACTAGTTGTCTATGATCACAGAGCTAATGATTATCAAAGTCTGATATCCTAACCCAGAGCTATCAAAATCCACTATGAGTAGATAATTACTTCCTTTGATTTTCAAGGGGCTTTAAAATAATATAATAAGATCATTTTCAATTTGGCTGACAGAAATTGAAGCAGAAAGAAGTTTAAAGGCTTGTCCAACGTTGGCAACAAGTTAGAGAGAGATGACAGCAGAACTATCCATTTCAGTTTTATTTCAAAAGGGTATGATTTTAAATTATAGCAGATTTTTGTTCTCCTGTGTCAAATAGTTTATTTCATAAATATTAATGTGAATTGATTAAAACCCACCCCAAATTAAATAAAGTACAGAAGAAAAATGAAATGAGCAATAGTCCAGCCACTTTAATGTTCAATCAATAGTGGTTAAAATGTAAGTAGGCAGGTATATCTCAATTAGCTAGCAGGTAATTAACTAGTCTTAAAATTAATTAATGCAAGTGAAACACATTCAGTTAATTTCAGTATTATTTTTGTCTTTTGCATAATCCAATTTGGGAATTAACACCAAGATTTTGTTCTCTATCTTCATTCAAGATCAGAAGAGTACTTTCCAAGATTAGAAATGTACAGCTGTTTCAGCTTCAGAGAAATTCATTATAATTTATTCAACAAAATCAGATATTAGCCTTGCAGTAAACAAGGGTTCCCTTGCTCCAACAGGGCAAGTTTCCTAACCCTAGATACCCTACAGACCTTAGCTGCTAGACATCCCCTCTGGCAGTAAAAAAAAAAAAAAAAAAAAAAAAAAAAAAAAAAAAAATCTGCAAATCAAATCAGACAGCAAAAGGCACAGAACTGTTCATAAGTTCACACAGGGAAATCTTTATCAAAGGTTGCATTTTCTTGATACTGCTGTAATATTTTGAAGGCTAAGGGCCTAATTAAAACTGTGCTTAAAATGCACAGTTTAAACACACATACACATAATTTCACAAAAGCGCTTATTGGAAGGGAGATATTACCAGAAAGAAAAGCCCACTGCATTTCTCATTAGCTCCAAGGAAAGTTGTGACTCTGTCTTGCCTTCAGTTTGATATAAATTACCTCTTTTAGGATTTGCTAATAAATCCCTGAAAAAATAAGTGGAGACAAATTCTACAACTCTGTAAACAGTCACCTTGGTAAACATCACATGGGATTTTATACAGACTCCAAAATCCTCAGAAGGAATAAATGCATCTTGGTCAATTTCCAGATTTTTATTAAGTGCCTGATTAAGTAGCAATGGAATATAAGGAAAGTGAATTTACTGAATTGGTAATTAAGTTTGTATGTATAGCCCCATACAGTAATTGTGTGAAGAGGCAAAAATATGGGTGTATTTTAACAGAATTTGAAATGAGCAAATGTTGCATTTCTTTCCAAGGTTAGTGACTTTGTCTAATTTTAATAAGACTAGTAATCAAAGAGATAGATAACATAATCTAGTTGCAGCTCTTATCTTGAAATTCATATTAGAAAATATGATATGATTTATTTGTAGATATTATATACTAGCATCTATTCTTTCACCATTTTAGAATTAAAAGTTTAAATGCGTGCCTTGCACATTATTTTTCAAAAGTATCAATATTAAATTTTCCATTTATGATAGTTCATTAAAAGGTGACTTCAGATTGAACTAACAGAAATGTTACAGTTAAAAATATTGGTGTCTCTGTAGAGGTTTGTTTATTTGCTTTTTGCTACGCTATATCAGAAATTTAGAAGAAGCTTGAATTCGTGTCCTAGTTACTCCTCAAGAGGAATTTTCTGAAGGAAGGAAAATATAATAGAAATATGTGAATTTTAAATACTCTACAGCACACTGGATCTTAATGGGTAATAGCCCAAACACTCACCTAAAATACTTTTCAGTATTTTTCTCCTCCTTTATGTACCCTCCTCCAAAGGAACATAGTGATTCTCTGATAATTTAATGCTGCAAGTGATATAATCTGGTCTCCCTAAACTATATGCTACATTACATTATTTTCTCCACTCTAAACAATGAAGTTTCTTCAGAAGGAAGTGGGGATTTATCATTTTTGAATAGCCTGATACTTGTCTCTGTTCTCAAAGATATAAAATCTGACGATAAAATAGGTAATTTCCAAATTGCTGAAAAATCTGCTATTATTTCAAACTTATGTTGCATATGAACATCTTTATATCTTAAAATTTTTTATATTTCATGTTTTTAATTGGAAACATCATTCCTTCCTCACTCTTATTTCCTATGACCTTGGGCAGCAAAGCAAGACTCAATAAACACAATAAGGTTCTATAATTCTGAGTTTCAAGACTGGAAAACTATTTGTTAATTTACCTAACCCTCATCAAAAAAGAAAGACATGGAATTTAGGGAAGTGATGGAAAGGTAACTTGAGAAATAAATGATGGAGAATACAAAAGGGACTGACTTTGACTTTAGGATGTGAAAGTGAATTAAAATGTTGAATTTAGAGCTGATTGAAATATACAAATTTAGCAGAAATATAATGTGCAATTTTACATTGGTATACACAGAACATCAGGGCTAGGAATGCAATTCTGGTGATTACCTATCACCAAGAGAATCCCGGGAGCTATGAGCAGTTGTGTACGGAGAATTGGAAGTCAGAATATAAAATTTTCATACACATGACATTTCTGTTTTTTGGTCTATATATTTGCATAGTGATTAAATATTCTTCTTCTCTGGAAGACAGAGAAGAATCTTGCTCAGTTCTCCACTAATTATTACCATTAGCTCATACAAATTATCTGTTTCTCATCAAACCCAAGCATAAAAACATTCAGATTTCCCTGTTTCTTTGGGTCTTTGTAGCTAAAGGCTCTGCCATGTGAAATATATAATAAAGACATTTGTGTCCTTTCCTCTTGGTTGTCTTGTGTTACTGCGGCCTTAGTTGTAAACCTAGCGATGGGAAAGATATTGCTCTTTCCATATAGCATATTCAAAAGTTTTGGATGAAGTACTTAGTACTTCAGAGTACTTAGCTTATGAACTTTTTTTTTTTTTTTCCTTTCTTGGGTGTACCAAATTTTTGACATACTAAATCTTGCTTTTATGGCTTTAAGCAAATCCATTCTCCAAACCAAACATAGAATATCTTCTATAAAATAGGATAGTTAGAGCCGTTAGTTGTTAGTAGACATCTGTAATTTTCAAGGGTGTGCAGCCTCTGTTCCCGATGAATGCTGTAAATATCTTTATGATTCTTTCCATTTCGCTGTCTTGGTGCTGCTTTTGATGAAATACTGGCATCAGTCCCAGCTTTGCTACCATAAGAATCTCTGCTCCAGGCACCACGGGGACTCTGTGCTCACTAAAGCAGACAGGCTTCCTCACAGAGTGTGCTGTTTACTGCACAACATGGAAATTGGGTATGAAATCTCCATAATGAGTGTTTGTATCAGTAAACTCCCTGCTGTCCATTTTTTCAGGTAATGTTGTTTTAATTAGTACCAAATGCTTATATTCAATTTCTCTGTGGTAGACATTGCAAAAAAAAATGCAGAAACACAAAAACTTCATTTACCAACTCAGGGAATTTGCTGATTATATCAGAAACATTGATTTTTATCTGATTTGTTCTTTATTCACTGCATTTTCTTCAGGTTAGCATTTTTGGTTTTGATACCATATAAATCATATAACACGTGCAGGGGTCCTAGCCAGTTGTACATATATAAGTTTACATGCATGTTTAGAGGGTTGTGATTTCCTTTTATCCACAGCTGATTAAGTGAAGTAATAGAGAAGCTGGGCCCCTAGAGACTTACAACTCCAAGTGCGGTCCATGGACCAGCAAAGCTGGCATTACCCTAACTTGTTAACAATGCAAAATCTCATCCTACCACCCGCCTCCCCTGCCCAATCAACTGAATCATAATCAATTTTAACAAGATTCACGTGTGCTGTAGGGCTCCCTATGCACTTTCCTCAAGACTGACACTTTTGTTTCTTGTATAATAACCACATTTTGGTTTACATGAAAGTGTATATTAAGGTTTGCAAAATGGACACGTTAGATTGTTAAAAGGGAGGAAAGATGCAGCGAACAAAGGAGACCTGTTTCTATCCCTAAATAATGGATGGAGGTAGGAGTACCTTTCCGAGAAATGAAGAGAAAATTCTCATTTTCCCTTGGGCAAGTACCTAAGTGGAAAAAAAATACAACAAAAGAAAGCAAGGAAAAGATGAGGAATGTATAGTGACCATCTTATAGAAGGGAGGGTTCTTTCTTATGTTGATTATTGCTATAATTGCTTCCTGTGTTTTTATACAAAAATGCACATCAACTGATTATACAAATGCAGAGGAATGAGGGCTATTTGTTAAATTATTCTCTTCGGAAAATGTATCTGGCTAGTGTAAAATAAAAGGGAAGGAAGGCAGACAGAGGCTGACTGCAAAGTGTGAGGAAAGTGTGACTACTGGGGTGTGTCCTCTGTGACACTCAGGCTGGCGTTTATTTGTAAGGTACTAAGAGTATGGAGAACTCACAGGTCCTTAGTGTTTAGTGGTCAGAGCCTTTCGGAGGAGATCTGGGTTAGGAAAGTTCATCAGGGTTTCAGCCCTATAGACACACAATGAAGCATTCCCTGTTTCTTGTCATGTGTATGCCTGGCATACCACAGGCTTCTGCCAATAAAAAGGCCACCATCAGGTGTTCTCTCAGAGCCATTAGCCAATAAAAACCTCTTTTCTTTAAAACTTATCAGCCTGTGGTATGTTGCGACAGAAAATACCCTAAGTGACTCAGGAAAAAACCGACTCCAACCATCTCTCAAAAAAGGTTACTTTAAATCATCTATGATTGTTGATAAAAACACTTTGCAGAATGAAAAACTTTCCAAAAATCCCCTCCCCTTTTTTTAATGATGCATCACTGCTCTCAGTGTCATGAAATTATACATATTTAATTAAAATTCATAGATAGCTTTGACTGTAATTTATGGACTTAGTTGACACAATGGTAAGTTACATTAATTGTGCATTTTATATAGATAAATTTTGACCATCTGGATATAAGAAATGATTTGTTTCTCATGATGAGTTTTCTTAACCAAATCCTAAAAATGCTGTCTATACTAAAAATTGACAAGAGTACTTTAAAGAAAAAGATTTCACCAGTCACAGTGTCTTTAAATACTGGATTGAAGAATATGAACTGTTATGGGGGATTCATGTTTGCAAAATGAGATACCAGTTGGTATTTAGTGGAGTCATACAACACCCTGGTGAGACAGGTAAGTTTTATGGCTGTCATTTTACAGATGCAAACAGGGCATCAGAGAGTCGTGAAATGTTCAGCCTCAGGGAACCTAGAAAATCAGCATCAGCAGAAAGCACTGACTTTTCTAAAAACAGCCATTGTGATGCAAACTACCATGGCCAGTTTTAACAACCACTTGCTGGCTGTATGTTTTTGTGCAAGTTATTCAGCCTCCTTCTACCTTATTTTACTCTCCTGTAAAATGGGGATAATAATAGTATTTACCCCGAAGTGCTGTTTCTAGCACTAACTGTTCAACCCTTAAAAGTACCCAATATATAACTCTTCAACATTTTTTGTCTCCTAATTATTAGCTATGTGCCTTTCTGAATACTAGGAACAAGTGAACAAAAGAAATTCCTCTATTCATGAGATTACTATCTAGTGATCCACAGAACGTTCTCCAAGCCAATGGATCTGTTATGGATAAAGAGGCAGAGATCAGAAAGAGCTTGAGGAAAGATACCACCATATACCCAACTAGGGCTGCCTCTGAAACTGCCCCCATTGTCGCTCCCCCTCTTCACGGAGGAACGACACAGGACCTGCGCTGTTCTTTTGTCTGCTCGGCCCTTCCCGGGTTTGCTGCTGGTCCTTCCCGGGTTGGCTGCCGATCCTTCCACCTCCGTGGAAGGGCGGCTCCCCCTGCCACTTTCCCCACTTCCGCGGGGGAGTGGCACACCGCCGGCCGGCTCGCTGCGGGGCTGCTCAGATGTTATCCGGATGTTCCCTTTAGATGTTCCTGGTGCATGTTGTCTCTCTCCTCCTTTATAGTCCTCTTCCACCAATCCCAACTCTGCTACCCACACGCCCAGTACGCTGCTCTCCTCCAATCAGGAGCAGGATCAGCTCCTGCAGGTTATTGGTCGAACTGGAGGCAGCTGTGTAAAAGTTGTTTACTCATCTCCCAGCGCCATATTGTGGGAGAGCAGATGCATAGAATAAGTCTTAATTCCAGTAACTTAGTCTAGTCTGAGTTGCTCCCCACACCCATGACTGCTGGTAACTTGAAGTTTCTATTACAGCAAAGTTCCTGCCCAGAACCAGGAAAATCTGAAAATATCCAACATGGCTACTAATTCTATTGTCACCATGAGGTATACCTAATATTAAAGTAGCATTACCATGGCTGACACTCCTACCCCCATAATGCACCTGTTGCCATGGAATTTCTGGGACTTCCTGAAAAGATCAGAAAATGAGGAGTCACTGAATTCCTGGAAATTCCTGGCCTTTCCTGGAAACTCCACCCAAAGCACCAGTCTTACATCTCCAGATGACACAAAGGGATTAGCACAAACTGTGCAGCTCAGTCTGTATTATGCCTGAGTTCCATTTTGAATGTGTAATTTTGTTTTGCTTATAAATCTTATTCCTCTGCTAACTTTTATCTATCTCTGGTTCTTGAATTCTTTGGTTCATCATGAACAAGAACCTGGACCCATTCCCCTCCCCAACCAGAACATTTTATGAAAAAATAGAGGCAAACATTCCTAGAAGCTTTCTTCGTTTTAATTCTTGCTCTTTTTTTTAACTCTTAGAGGTAATTTTCTAGTGGCTGGTGACTTCTCAAGTTCCTGTGAATGAGTTCTACACAAAGAGAGAATTTTACTCATTTAGTTAAAAAGTAATTAAAGAAAGGAAACAGCTGTATCCGGCACTGACTAAAGGTTGGGTGACAATGACAAACAAGACATGATCTCTTTTTCTTCCTAACATACAAACCAGTATGGGAGTCGGACATATATATATATATATATAGTTATATATATATTAGTTATATATATTATATATAGATATAATATATTGATATTAATATAGTTATATATTATATATTAGTTATATATATTAGTTATATATTAGTTATATATATATAACTAATCAAGACTAGTTTTGATAAAATAATTGCTATAGTATGAATGTTTGTTCTGCCTGCTGTCACCAAATTCTCACACTGAAATAATAACTTCCAAAGTGATATCAGGAAGTAGGGTTTTTGGAAATGATTATGTAATGGGGGCAGAGCCCTTAAGAATGGCTTTTGTGGCCTTAAGCAAGAGACCTCTGAGAGCCCCCTCAATCTTCTGCCATGTGAGGAGCCAGCTGTGTTTGAACCAGAAAGCAAATCCTCAGTAAACACTGAATCTGCTGGTAACTTGATCTTGAACTTCCTAGTCTCTAAAAACTATGTAAAGTGAATTTCTTGTTCATAAGCTACATAATTTATGGTATGTTATTACAGCATTCCAAATAGACCAAGAGAATGAAAAAAGAAGCAAAGAGTACTTTAGGCAGCAACAAGATGAAGAGGAAAAAAGGGAAAGGAGGGAAGGCTGAAAGATGGAAAAATAGTAAAAATTAAGAATGTGGAAAAAAAGGTAGGGAGAGAGGGAAAAATACAGATAACAGAGGGTACATAGTTTAAATACATGTGCCCTCCAAAATGTATCTCATCTTGAACTTTAACTGCCATTATAACAGAGTTAAGAGAAGGGACCCTTAAGATGACCAGCATGTGACGGCTATACCATCAAAGATGGGATGAATGTTGTTATACAAGAGCTGCTTCAGCCCTCTCTTGCTCTCTCTTGGCTCTTTCATTATTCCTCCCTCTGGATGATACAGCATTCAAGTCACTACCTTGGAGTCAGAGACTGAGCCCTTATCAGATGGCACACCTTCTAGGACCTAGATCTTGGACTCATCAGACTCTAGACTTTGAGAATGAATTTTCCTTCTTTACAAGGTACCCAGTCTTGAGTATTCTGTTGTAGCAGTATAGAACAGACTAAATTGGAACATTAGTACTGAAAGCAGGGCTGTTGCTCTAACAAAGAACTGAAAATGAGGAAGTGGCTTTGGAAGTGGGTAATGGGTCAGGCTAGAAGAATACAGAACAGGCAAGAAAAAAGCTGGGATGTCCATACATAGAGTGTTAAGGGCCATAACGGTGAGAGATTAAAGAAGTAAGGAAATGTAGGGAGAGTCTAGAACTGCTTGTAGATTAACAAGATGGTCATGATCAGAGTATTGGCAGGAATATGGACAATAAAGGCAATTCTGGTAAGGTTTCAAATGGAAATGAGGAACAAGTTATTGGAAACTGGAGAAAAGACCATTTTTGTTATAAACCATAAAGAACATGACTGCCTTTTGTCCTTGCTCAAGAGCTTTGTGGAAGGCAGAATTTAAGAGAAGTATCTGTTGGAAGAAAAATCCAATCAGCAAAGCATTCTGGGGCCATGTCGCTTCATTTAGCTGCATATAGTAAACAACAAGAAGAAACGATTTAAATGGAGAATTTAAAAGTAAAATTGAAGCAGACTTTAGGGATCTGAAGGATTCTCAGCCTGCCCATGTGATAGCAAATAAAAGCACATTTTCAGTAGAGAAAACCAAGGCTGTGGTCAAGTGACCGTTTCATAAGGACATTAATATGGACAGAACAAAGACAGAGGCTGTTCATCAGGCAATGGGTAAATGACCACAACGCACTTTGCTGCATTCCCATCTCAGGCCCAGAGTGCCAAAGTCTGGGGGAACAAATATGTCAGAAAAGAGGCCTAGGGCAGCTCAGGCCATGGGAGTTTGCTGCCCAGGTCTGCCTCAAGTCTCTGCTCTTCTCATTATGGTCCCTGGGCCTCCGGGACTGTGAGAAGTAAATTATTCTTCTTCAAAAATTACTCATTGTCAGGTATTCTATTTCAGCAGCACAAAATGGAATAAGACAAGGATATGTTTGATATTCAATGAGGTGCTTGAGATTTTGTGACTGCAAGAGGGTTTGCGAAATTTTGAAGGCAATATTGCAAGTTAGGAGCAGATGATGCCTTAGTTCCCTCACTCAGTGAGGCTGCTTTGTATTTGGAGAAAAATCATAAGAGGTAAATAGGCAAATAGAAACTTTTTTGTAACTATTTTATTTTCTTTGTTATTTTCAAGTGACTTTTCATATATAAGCTATGTTCACTTGTGTTAAAGGAAAATTAAAAAAAAATATGGAAAAAGAAAAAGTCTATGGAGTATGAATAATAATTAGATAATTGTAACAAATAAAGAAATGCTTGTAGGCTTTCTTATTTTCTTTTTTTTTTTATTTAGTAAATATAAATTTCCATGAAAACTGCTTCCAGTACATATACAGACACAGAGAACCACACATAGATACACAGACCGATATACAGACAGACACTCTAAGAAACACATATCACACAAGATAATAATATCATGGTCTTTTTTTTTTTTTAAATAGAATAGCAGAGCTTACTCTGTAGCATTTCTTTCTTTCTTTTTTATTATTTGACAAATAGAGTTAGACAGTGAGAGAGAGAGAGACAGAGAAAAAGGTCTTCCTTCCCTTGGTTCAACTGCCAAATGGCCACTACGGCTGGAGCTATGCCAATTCGAAGCCAGGAGCCAGGTGCTTCCTCCTGGTCTCCCATGTGCCTGCGGGAGCCCAAGCATTTGGGCCATCCTCCACTGCCCTCCCGGGCCACAGCAGAGAGCTGGACTGGAAGAGGAGCAGCCGGAACTAGAACCCAGTGCCCATATGGGATGCCGGCGCCGCAGGTGGAGGATTAACCAAGTGAGCCATGGCGCCAGCCCCCCATGGTCTTAATTTTTATACATGTTTATGATATAAAGAATTTTGCTTCCTGTGGAGTATTTAAAAATATGTGTATGTGTGTATATTTCAGTAGATTTCATTGAAATGCTGTACTTAACTTAGGGAGGGGATAACAATAAAACAGTGATATAATTGTGTAGATGTATTAATATTGTAGATAAATTCACATTTGAAAATAGCTATAACTTCAAGAGATTATCTTTCTAGACATTTCCAAAGTTTTTATTTTCACCTATAAGAAAAGAGAGGAGAGAGACACAGTGAGAGAGTTGGTTCACTAGCCAAATGCCCATTAACAGCCTTAGCTAGGCCAGGCCAAAGCCAGAAGCTCCAAATGCCATATGGGTCTCCCATGTGGATGGCAAGGGTCCAAGTACTTGCGCCATCATCTGCTGCCTCTCTGAATCCATAGAAGGAAGCTAGATCTGAAGTAGAACAGCCAGGACTCAAACTGGCACTCTGGTATGGGATATGGGACTCTCAAGTGGTGGCTTAACCTGCTGAACAACACCTACTCCTGGGTCTTACTTCAAGATGAGAAAACAGGACTGAAGAAATTAATGTGTAAACTGTACTCGGGTTTTTGAATACCCGGGCCTCATACAAGCATGCACCACATAACGATGGACTTCATATACCATGCTGATTTGTAAGATTATGATGAAGCTGAAAAATTCCCATTGCCTAGTGACATCATAACTGTCATAATGTCATAGAACAAAGCATTATGTATTTGTAGTAATGTTGGTATAAGAAAATCTACGTTGCTGTCAGTCATATAAAAGAACAGCACATGGCCGGTGCTGTGGTTCACTTGGATAATCCTCTGCCTGTGGCACCAGCACCCTGGGTTCTAGTCCTGGTTGGGGCGCCGGATTCTGTCCTGGTTGCTCCTCTTCCAGCCCAGCTCTCTGCTGTGGCCCAGAAGGGCAGTGGAGGATGGCCCAAGTGCTTGGGCCCTGCACCTGTATGGGAGACCAGGAGGAAGCACCTGGCTCCTGGCTTTGCATCATTGCAGTGCACCAGCCGTAGCGGCCATTGAGGGGTCAACCAGGGGAAGGAAGACCTTTCTCTCTGTCTCTCTCTCTGTCTTACTCAGCCTGTCAAAAACAAAACAAAACAAAACAAAACAAAAACAAACAAACAAACAAAAAACAGCACAGGGGCTGGGACTGTGGCATAGGTTATGCCCATATGGGCACCAGTTCGAGCTCCAGTGGTGCCACTTCCAATCCAGCTCCCTGCTAGCGCAGCTGGGAATGCAGTGGAAGATGGCCCAAGTACTTGTGCCCTTGCACCCACATGGGAGAACTGGAAGAAGCTCCTGGCTTCAGCCAGATTCAGCCCTGGCTGTTGTAACCATTTGGAGAATGAACTGGTGCATATAAGATTTCTCTCTGTCTTTCTGTCTCTCCTTCTCTCTCACTAACTTTCAAATAAATAAGTAAATATTTAAAAAAATTTAGAGCAAATACAATCACACATAGTACAAAATACTTGAGACTGATAATACATTATTATGTTGCTGGTTTATGTATTTACTATACTACAATTTTTATCTTTATTTTGTAGTATATTTCTGGTTATTTTAAAAAAGTTTACTGCAAAAGCAGTATACCATGTTGCACCAGAGTTATGCCAGCAGCTGCCTCATGCATTTCATGCTCACTGAATCTCTTGATTACATCAAGAGTTCACTTTGAGTGATTGATGTACACATCTAGGTGTGTATAAATACACGGTACAATGTTCACACTGTGATAAAAATCTCCTAATCACACATTCCTCAGAACCTTTCCCCATTGTTAAGTGACGTGTAACTATATATCACATTCTCTGAGAAAAGGTTAGTGGTAACAACAGTATGTTTGTTTAACCTCAGAAAGCCCCATGCATCCCAAGAAGTTTAGCATCTTTCTGGATCTACAGAATAACACAGTAAAACAAAGAGAACTTAACAATATAGCATGAATTACTCAGTGATGTAAATGTCAATAATTTGTGGATCAATTATAGCTATAGCAATACAGAGTAACTTTTATTAAAATGAGGTGAAAGATTTAAATGCCATGGCACCAGCATTAAAGACTGAAAAGAATATGAATATTACAATGAGTCAAAGATTTGTTCTCTAGTAGTTGCTTGAGCAGTTAGCTATGTTTGTTAACAACTGAGGCTCCCAGAGATCACCTTGGCTTACTTTTACCTATTTATTCCTATTCCCATTCTCTAGTTTCTGTGTATTTTGTTTTTTAAAGGCTTGCACCTGTGACCTCCTTTAGAGACCTAAACTTGGGCTCTTTGTGCCTATGTATTTTTTCTCATATATATATATATATATATTTCCACTGAGGCCTGTAACCAATGATTGACTGGAGACAGCTTCTCTGTCTCCACAGGATGACCTCTGAAATGTACCTTAGACTCCAGAGTGTTCCTCTGCTATTGTTCTGATTCTATATTTTGCTCTATGCCCAATTTTTTCTTAATGCTTTCATAAATAATTTTTGAAAACTTTTATTTAATAAATGTAAATTTCATAGGTACAGATTTTTGCAATATAGTGGTTCTTTCCCCATACCCACCCTCTCACACCCACTCTTATCCCACCTCCTACTCCCTCTCCCATCTCATTCTTCATTAAGATTCATTTTTAATTATATTTATATACAGAAGATGAACTCTATACTAAGTAATGATTTCTACCCTTTATACCCACACAAACACATGAAGTGTAAAATGCTTTTTGAAGACTAGTTTTACCATTAATTCTCATAGCACAACTCATTAAGAACAGAGGACCTCCATGGGGAGCAAGTGCACAAGTGACTCCTGTTGTTAATTTAACAATTGACACTCTTATTTATGACATCAGTGATCACCCAAGGCTCTTGTTATGAGCTTCCAAGGCTATGGGAGCCTTTTGTGTCCACAAACTCCAACATAATTTAGACAGGACCATAATCAAAGTGGAAGTTCTCTCCTCCCTTCAAAGAAAGGTACCTCTTTCTTTGATGGTCCTTTCTTTGCACTGGAATCTCACTCACAGAGATCTTTCATGTAGGTCATTTTTTTTGCCAGAGTGTCTTGGCTTTCCATGCCTGAAATACTCTCATGGGCTTTTAAGCCAGATCTGAGTGCCTTAAGGGATGATACTGAGGCTAGAGTGCTGATTAGGGCATTTGTCATTCTGAGTCTGCTGTGCGGCCTGCTTCCCACGTTGGATCATTCTTTCCTTTTTAATTCTATTGTTATTGGCAGACACTTGGTCTTATTTATGTGATTCCTTTGACACTTTTTCTTATCTTTTTGATCAGTTATGCATTTAAAATGATCACTTTACCTAGTATGATGGCATTAGTACCTGCCAACTTAATGGAATTTGGAGTCCCATGGCAAGTTTTTAGCTTTACCCTTAAGTGTAAGTCCATGAGAATGTGTGCTGAACTGTATATCTCCTCCCTCTCTTATTCCAACTCCTATTTTTTACAGGGATCAATTTTCAATTGGTTCAAAAACCTATGAGTAATTCTGTGAAATAATTTTTAATATTGATTTAATGCTTTTACTCTTTAGGTCTATATACAACTGGTCTTTACAAAAGGGTTGATGTCTTTATTTCCATTTTTTCAAATGTGAAGTCTGAGACTCAGGAAGATTAACTTTCCTTGGCTACAAACATACTGAGTATTAGAGGCAGAAGATGAATTAGGAATTCTTGACTTCGAACTCCATGTTTAATCCATTAGCATTGGATCACTTCCATTTTCTTACAAATAATTTAATTCATAATATTACGTATTCTATCATTAAAAGAAACCTTATGTAGTAAAGCCAAGTGTTATGCATCTAGGAGCAAAAATGGATATTATGTTCATTACTATCTTTTAGAATCTTACTGATTACTACAATATTGATTAGATGACAGTGGTTTCATCTTTATTAAATCTGTATGGTTCATACTTACTTGGAAATACTGCAAGTGGTTTTCACTTCCAAAGATATGAAGTATAAGACTATAGAATGAGTAAGTGATTTTTTTTTTTTTTTTTGACAGGCAGAGTGGACAGTGAGAGAGAGAGACAGAGAGAGAAAGGTCTTCCTTTGCCGTTGGTTCACCCTCCAATGGCCGCCGCTGCAGCCGGCGCACCGCGCTGATCCGATGGCAGGAGCCAGGATCCAGGTGCTTTTCCTGGTCTCCCATGGGGTGCAGGGCCCAAGCACCTGGGCCATCCTCCACTGCACTCCCTGGCCATAGCAGAGAGCTGGCCTGGAAGAGGGGCAACCGGGACAGAATCCAGCGCCCCGACCGGGACTAGAACCCGGTGTGCCGGCGCCACAAGGTGGAGGATTAGCCTATTGAGCCACGGCGCCGGCTGTGATTTTTTTGTGTAAGAAATATAACTCCTATGAAACAATGTCTCTTTTCTAAACAGTTTATTTTATATACATATATATTTGTACAGTGTAATAATCAGAAATTTTCAGTACATGATGGTGTATCTAAACCAGTAGACATAAATTACGTATTTTCTTATGATACAGGTGGTAGCATCTGAAAGGTACACTCAACAAATTTTTAAGCACAGGCTGGCCTGGGGAATGCGCAGAAATTATAGTCCAATTTAACTCAGTAAATTCCTCTTTTCTTAGGCATGGATTTATCGATCTCAGTTAATGAATGATAATGACATATTCATTGACTACATAATGATGAAGTCACCAGAGTGCCCAAAGTGCATTCAATCATGCTGGTTACGTTATCTCTCACTCAATCAAAACTATGTTTACTAAGTAGTACAACAGAGGAGTAGTAGGTTCCATTTTCATCTTGCCTCGTATTTCTTCAGAGAAAATAAACTTCTGTCTGATATTCCTGTTGGGGCCCAAAATATGCTTCTTTGGACTTAGAGGCTGAGAGCACTTGTGGAGCAGCAAACGCAGGGAAGTGCTTACTCTGAAGTGCCCTTGAAGACCAGAATCACTCACCAGAGAAGAAAACATTAGCCTTCAATTCTCTTACTGAAATTCCATTAACCAAGGAAGACTAAACTCACATTACAGTGGGAAATTAAACTCACATCACACCTACAACATACAGCAAATGTATCCCAAGCCATTGTCTTTGGATCCACTCATTTCCCCTAAAAATCATTTATGCCTCCCGTTAAGTTGCTTGTGTTCCTACTTCCCTTTCCCTTATGGAGAGAGTATTGAAGCCTCAACTACATAGCCCTTCTTGGAGTTTCATATTCTGTGTGGTCCTGTGCACATGAGCATATTAATAAATTTATGTCTGTTCTCCTGTTAATCTATTATTAGTTTATTTCAGATGATTCAAGTATCAAACCTCCAGGGGAAGTTTGAACTCCTCTGTCTTCTTTCTTCTAGTAAGTTGCAGAAATGCAACACATTCTTTTTTATTGTAGTAAACTACAGGAAATTATGTATTTTTTACACTAAAACTTTTTAAAAATTTATGCTTCTTTTGACAATATTAAAGAGTAAGTGCGATGAGACATATCAGAATACTTGGTCTGTGTAATACCTATACCAAGAATATCAAGGAACGTGGGGGAAAGCATAAAGAGTAAGAATACAATAAATGTAAGGGAGAATCTAATTAAGAAAATAATGATTTTGAGAAGGATATTACATGTAAAAAGGGGAAATTTAAGGCTAACAGTTGAATTATCAATTAAATTTCTCTTGATAGCTTCTTTTAAAATAAAATAGCTACCTTGAATATAAAGAAAATATTTAATTCATTGGGTAGTTCTATTTATCCCTTAAATCATTCTTTTCAAATTATAGTGACATGTAAGCTTAAATTCACTAGCAAAGTATATGTGCTACTCAAACTCACTTTGGTTTATAGTTGATTTTACAGTTTTCCCAATTGAATAAAAAATGCTACAGCAACTAAATTGTAAGTTGAAGGAGTTACTTTATCGTAAAACTCCTTTTTTCTGCACTGTAAAACTCCCTAGAGTAGGTCATGACAGAGTTGAACATCTGGCATCTTCTACATTAATATAACATAAAACAAGACAAATTAATTAAGAAATTGTTCAATAGTAAATTAGAGAAGATAAAAAGAAACAATAGGTTTCAGGTGTGGTCAAAGAAATGGGTTAAAGTAAAATAATATAGTATAACATATACTCAATATACACATATATACATACATATGTATATGTAGTTTTTTCATAAGACTTACTTTCTCATAGTACTTGATCTCGTAGTCCAGAATGGCTCCATTGGAAAAAGCAGGAGCTTGCCATGATAGGGCAATGCTATTCTGGGAAGCCCAGTCCTTCCTTACCATGCCTATCAGAGAAGGTGCTGAAAGGAAAGAAAATAACTAAGAATTAATTGACAAATCATTTTCAATAATCCTTTCTGTAATGATTTCTGTTTCAAGAAAGACATAATTCTTATTGGAGAAGATACCAAAGTTGGTACCAGATTAATAAAATAGTCCTAGGATCTACTCTATTCATTATAAACAAGGCATTAAAATATATTTAGAAATGCTATCAGATAATATGGGTAAAACCCAGGTATTCCAAGAATAAGGGTCAGAACTCATTTTTTTTTATTTAGTAAATATAAATTTTCAAAGTACAGTTTATGGATTACATTGGCTTTCTCCCCCCCCACCCAATAATTTCCCTCTCACTCGCACCCCTCCCATCTCCCGCTCCCTCTCCCATTCCATTTACAACAAGATTCATTTTCAATTATCTTTCTATACAGAAGATCAATTCAGTATATACTAAGTAAAGATTTCATCAGTTTGCACCCACACAGAAACACAAAGTGTAAAAATACTGTTTCAGTACTAGTTATAGTATTACTTCACACTGGACAACACATTAAGGACAGATCCCACATGAGAAGTACACAGTGACTCCTGTTGTTGACTTCACAATTTGACACTCTTGTTTATGGCGTCAGTAATCGCCCTAGGCTCTAGTCATGAGTTGCCAAGGCTATGGAAGCCTTTTGAGTTTACTGACTTCGATCTTATTCAGACAAGGTCATAGTCAAAGTGGAAGTTCTCTCCTCCCTTCAGAGAAAGGTACCTCCTTCTTTCATGGCCCCATTCTTTCCACTGGGATCTCACTCGTAGAGATCTTTCATTTAGGTCTTCTTTTTTTTTTTTTTTTTTTTTTCCCAGAGTGTCTTGGCTTTTGATGCCTAAAATACTCTCATGGGCTCTTCAGCCATATCTGAATGCCTTAAGGGCTGATTCTGAGGCCAGAGTGCTATTTAGGACATCTGCCATTCTATGAGTCTGCTGAGTATCCCACTTCCCACATTGGATCATTCTCTCCCTTTTTGATTCTATCAGTTAGTATTAGCAGACACTAGTCTTGTTTGTGTGATGCCTTTGACTCTTAGACTTATCAGTGTGATCAATTGTGAACTGAAATTGATCACTTGGACTAGTGAGATGGCATTGGTACATGCCACCTTAATGGGATTGTATTGGAATCCCCTGACACGTTTCTAACTCCACCATTTGGGGCAAGTCTGATTGAGCATGTCCCAAATTGTACATCTCCTCCCTCTCTTATTCCCACTCTTATATTTAACAGGGATCACTTTTCAGTTAAAATTTAAACACCTAAGAATAACTGTGTGTTAATTACAGAGTTCAACCAATAGTATTAGAACAAAAAAATACTAAAATGGATAAAGTATTACATTGTACATCAACAGTCAGGACAAGAGCTGATCAAGTCATTGTTTCTCATAGTGTCCATTTCACTTCAGCAGGTTTCCCCTTTGGTGCTCAGTTACTAATTGAGTACAGAACTCATTTTCTTTGTACTAATTGGATATATTTTTTCTTTAAAATGGCTTTGGTCATGAAGTATGACAGAGAGTAAAATATATGGCTCCTATATTTTATCAAATCTGAATATAATGCAGAAAAAAGCTCCATAATTACAAGTCCTGAAGATGTCTCAGTACTTTTAATAAAATTTATATGATAAACAATGTTTACAGGAAATTATTGATATAAACATGAGGACTATCCTTTTTGTATGGCTTCTGCAACATCTACATCTGAATAAAATATAAATATTTAACTTTGGAAGTTTTTTTGCAGAATCATGTCTATCTTTTTTTGCTAAAAAATTATATTGAAATCTAATTCTAACCTAAAATAACCTCATGTTAAACCTCCAATATTTAACTAGAATGCACATATTTTAGATTTTCTTTGTACATTTGATAAAATACCTCTCATTTGAAGTATTCCTGTTTTTAAAAGCAATTGTGTTTGACATAGAAGTTATAATTCATGGAGAAATTCAAATTAAACTATGAGATAATATTTCATATCCATCAGACTAGAAAAAAAATTTTGACAACATATACTGTTAGCTAGGCTGTGAAAAAAAGTACCTCATTATGTTGGTGGAGATACAAAATTTTATGATGGAAAATGTAACAATTTAAGGCAAATTATGTATTCATTTATACTCTGACAACTTGGAATTGATTCCAGAGATACACTGCACAAACACAGACTGTCATACTCAATAAATTCAACAAAATAGGAGATCTTGAAAAAGAATCAAATAGATGGGGCCTGCACTGTGGTGTAGCCAGTAAAGCCACCTTCTGCAGTGCTGGCATCCCATATGGGCGCCAGTTCATGACCCGGCTGCTCCACTTCCAATCCAGCTCTTTGCTATGGCCTGGGAAAGCAGTAGAAGATGGCGCAAGTCCTTGAGCTCCTGCAACCACGTGGGAGACCGGAAGAAGCTCCTAACTCCTGGTTTAGGATCTGCGCTGCTCTTGCTGTTGCAGCTAATTGGGAGTGAACCAGTAGATGGAAGACTTCTCTTTCTTTGCCTCTCCTTCTCTCTCTATGTAACTCTGACTTTCAAATAAATTTAAAAAAAATCAAATAGAAATCTTGGAAACAAACAAACAAACAAAAACTGATTAAATCAATTGAAAGAGCACAGTTTAAAGACTCAAAGACAAAGTAAGGGTTGGCGCTGTGACGCAGTGTGTTAAAGCGCTGACCTGAAGCACCGGCATCCCATATGGACACCAGTTCTAGTCCTGGCTGCTCCTCTTTTGATCCAGCTCTCTGTCATGGCCTTGGATAGCAGTAGAAGATGGCCCAAGTCCTTGGGCCCCTGAACCCATGTGGGAGACCCAGAAGAAACTCCTGGCTCCTGGCTTTGGACTGGCACAGCTCCGGACATTGTGGCCATCTGGGGAGTGAACCAGCAGATGGAAGACCTCTCTCTCTCTCTCTCTCTCTCTCTCTCTCAACCTCTCTCTCTGCAACTCTTGTCTTTCAAATAAATAAAATAAATCTTTTTAAAAAAAGACGAAGTAGATGAAGAAGAAATAATATTTAAACTTTGAACACAAGTCTTTTGAACTATATCAAGACAAAAAACAAACAACAAAAATAGATCACAGCCTCTATGAGTGAGATAACATTAAAGGAGCAAATAATCTAATTTGGGGTATTCCTGAAAGAGATAATAAGGGAAAAGAATAGAAAACCTATTCAGTAAAATAACAACTAAAAAATCTGCATTTTCAGGAAATATATGGCCATTTAAATACTAGAGGACCATAGCACCTCAAAGAGACATGACCAGAAATGATCCTTACCCACCAATATTGTCAAAGTCTCAACCCAGCACAGGGAATTCTAAAATGCATCTGCTCAACAGAGGAAACAATCAAAAAGAGTGAAGAAATTACCAACAGAAAATATTTGTAAACTATTCCCCGAAGAAATAATATCCAGAATACATGAGTATAAGGAACTCTTAAAACTTCAAGAGAAAAAAATCTAACCATTCAATTAAGAAACAGGCAAAGTAAATACACATCTCTCAAAAGAAATGCAAACAACCAATAAATACTGAAATGTGTTAAATATCAATAGGCATCAGGACAATGGAAATCAGATTTACAATGAGACATCATCTGACTCCAGTTACAATGGCTCTTATCAAAAAGACAAAAAAGTAATAAATTCTGGTGAGGATAGGAGGAAATAGGAACACTATACATCTCTGGTGAAAACATGAATTATTATAGCCAATCAGGATAAAAGTAAGAAGATCCCTCCTAAAACTAAAAATTAATCCACCGTATGGCCCAGCTACCTCTCTTCTAATTTTATGTATGTAATGAAAATGACATCAGCATATCAAAGAGATGACTGCATCCTTGTGTTCACTTCAACAACATTCACAATAGCCAGGGCACAGAATCAACCAAACCGTCTCTCAGTGGACACACACACAATAGAATATCATTTAGTTATTAAAAAAAACTGCCATTTGCAGAAAAATGGATAAAACTTGAGGCCATTATGTTAAGTGAAATTAACACAGATACAGAAAGGAAATATCAAATGTCCTCTCCCATATGTAGAAGTTTTTTTTTAAAATCTCATCTTAATTAAAAATTTGATTACTAGATGCTGGGAAGAGTGGTTGGAGGGAAGAGAGAAGAAGGTTGGATAACAGGTACCAAAACACAGTTACATAGAAGTAATAAAGTTTTGGTGTTTCACAGCACAGTGGAATGACTATTGTTCACAATGTGTTATATACTGAGTGAAGAAGTTAAACACAAGGAACCGTTAGACACCAAATTTAAAGGTAAAGGAAATGGTAAGGAAATGCAAACGCTAGTTACTGGAATTGATCAGTTTACACTCTATACAGGAGTTGGCATACTGCACTGTATCCCACCAGAAAAGTACAGTGTACTTTAACTGAAAAAAGTGTTTAAAAGGTTAAAATAAATGAAAAGAAACCCTGAGAGTTATTTGTTATTTGAACTATCAGTAGGGTCGCTGTTTGATGCAATGGTTAAGACACCATTTGTAATCCCCACATCCCTTATTGGAGTGCCTGGCTGGGCCTTGCTTCCAGCTCCCTGCTAAGGCATACCTGGGTAACAGCAGGTGATGTTGGATGAATGCCACTCATGTGAGAGACCTAGACGGGTTCTGGGTTCCAGGCTTTGGTCTGGCCCAGTTCCAACTGTTGTGGGCATTTGGGGAGTGAACCAGAGGATGGAAGAAATCTCTGTCTGTGTCTGTTTTCATATAAATAAACATAAATTGAAAAAGAATAAACTATGACTAATAAATTTATCCCTTTTGGAAACTGCAGTAGTGTACCTGTATTAAATGGTGCCATATGGGTAAATTATAAATTTAAAGTGACTCATATAAATTATAAGTTGATGTATACAATCATTCATAACAATGTTTGAAAATCCTTTTATTTAATATTGACTAATGCTTAATTTTCAGTTTAATGTCCAATGTTATAAAGCAAAATTACCAGTATATTACCTTTGCCTCAGAATTACTTAGCACTCAAAGTCAGCAATATAATCCTTGCAAATCTTAAAGAAATCCAATTACAGAAACAGCATAATAGTATCACCACCAAGGAAAATGCAAATACTGTTTTTCTAACTTCTAATTCTCCATTGGTCAATTAATTGTATAGTTACATTACCTAAATTTATGTCCCATCTTATACTTTTCATAAAACAGAAACAAAGAAAATCTATTCTCTTTTTTTTTTTTTGACAGGCAGAGTGGACAGTGAGAGAGAGAGACAGAGAGAGAAAGGTCTTCCTTTTGCCGCTGGTTCACCCTCCAATGGCCGCCGCTGCAGCCGGCGCACCGCGCTGATCCTGGCAGGAGCCAGGAGCCAGGTGCTTTTCCTGGTCTCCCATGGGGTGCAGGGCCCAAGCACCTGGGCCATCCTCCACTGCACTCCCTGGCCATAGCAGAGAGCTGGCCTGGAAGAGGGGCAACCGGGACAGAATCCGGCGCCCCAACCGGGACTAGAACCCGGTGTGCCGGCGCCGCAAGGTGGAGGATTAGCCTATTGAGCCACGGCGCCGGCTGAAAATCTATTCTCTAACTACATATGTTCTTCAATTATACATGGACTTCTGGGTCCAAGAAATACACCAAAACCTAAATTATCTTTACTTTTGCATATTTCTTTCATATTTAAATATTCATATTTTACATAGTAGCAAAATAACACATAATTTAAAATAATTCTAATATACTTGACACAATATATCCTAAACTTTACTCTATTTTGATGTAGCTTGTATAATTATTATCTTACTAGCTAAAATATTCAATTGTGTTGATATTTATGAAGTCATTCATCTAATGTTGAATGTTGAAATTTCCAATGCTGGGGCTATAGAGCTGCCAGCTGCAGAACCAGCATCACATATTGGCAACTGGTTCCAGTCCCTGCTGCTCTGCTTCTCATTCAGCTCCCTGCTAATGTGCCTGGGAAAGTATCAGAGAGTAATCCAA
The DNA here is from genome assembly GCF_051225735.1 of Oryctolagus cuniculus. Lineage (NCBI taxonomy): Eukaryota > Metazoa > Chordata > Mammalia > Lagomorpha > Leporidae > Oryctolagus > Oryctolagus cuniculus. The sequence goes on along the minus strand of NC_142870.1, from coordinate 51,810,303 downwards.
GTCCTTGGGCCCTTGCATCCTTGTGGGAGACTCTAATGAAGCCCCTGGCTCCTGTTTTTGGCCGGGCCCGGACCTGGCTGTTGCAGCTATTTGCAGAGTGAACCAGTAGTTGGAAGAGTCTCTCTCTCTCATTCTTGTTTTCTCTCTCTCTCTCTCTCTTTCTCATCTCTTCATCTCCTCATCTCTCCCTCTCTCTTTGTAACTGTGCCTTTCAAATAAATGTCTTTTTCTTTTTTAAAGAAAAGAGCCATATCAATACACATTAGGCAAACATTTCAAGCAGTTAATAAATTAAGGAGAACAATATAGTAGATAATTTAGAATTCAGTATTACACCCCCAAATACTGTACTGTTTTCACTGAAGGCAACAGTATATAGAATTTTATTTTAAAAATGAAGTTTCAATATAGGAAACTTCAAGCATGTGTTTCCAATATGTTTTATAATTTTTTTCTTAGTAACTCAGGTTTATACAACATCTGACTCTGACATATTTTGACAACAGTGTACCAGGGAATTTAAAGCAGAAAATAATGTTATACATTTTACACTCCCACATGAGAAAAATTGATTTTAGGACACAGAACAGCAACTATTGATTTTTTTTTTACTTCTGACTCTAAAAAATCAGAGAAGGCAAGAAATAGGGTAATAATAACTTCTGGAGTTGTTCAGATAGGAGGCTGACTGAACAACTGAAGACTCAAGCAATGTGTCCTAAGAATTATGTATTCAGCATAGCTTTCAGTATGACTGTATTTCTGATAGACATCCTTTCATAAGCCTTCACAACTTCGCTGTGGCCTTCCAAAAGTGATTGTTGAGTAGATTACCACATTCTTCAGAATGGCTTGAATACAAATTTTTCTTATTACTACATTTTCTGAATCTCAAATAATTTACCAAAGACAGTACTAAAAAATTAAGGGAAATAGACAAGAAAATTAGTTAACAAAAGAGATCTTTGACAATGTCACAAATATCCTTTTTATCTGTGAATGTGTTTTTAAGGTTTTTTTCTAGTACAGCTATGCAAAATCATAATGTGGATTATTACAAATATCATATGTTCAAATTTTTTTATTTGAGAGGCAGAGATACAGTGTATGTGTGGGTGGGTGGGTGAGAGAGAGAGAGACAGAGAGAATCTTCCAACTGCTCGTTTACTCCCTAAAGGGCTGCAAAGGTCAAGGCTGGGCCAGGCTGAAGCCAGGAGTCAGGAACTCTATCTGGGTCTCCCACATGAGGGATTGGGTTGTCTTCTGCTGCTTTCCCAAGCACATTAGCAGGGTTCTGGATCAGAAATGAAGCTGTCAGGATTGCAATTGTTGCTCATATGGGAAGCTCAAGTCACAGGTTGTGGCTCAACCCACTGCACCATATGCAGGTTCCCACAGTATAAATTTTAATAGTGAATGCTAAATAATAGACTCTTTTTTTTTTGACAGGCAGAATGGACAGTGAGAGAGAGAGAGAGAGAGAGAGAAAGGTCTTCCTTTGCCGTTGGTTCATCCTCCAATGGCCACTGTGGCCAGCACACTGTGGCCGGCGCACTGCGCTGATCCAAAAGTCAGGAGCCAGAGCTGGCCTGGAAGAGGGGCAACCGGAACAGAATCCGGTGCCCCGACCTAGACAAGAACCTGGTATGCCGGTGCCGCAAGGTGGAGGATTAGCCTATTGAGCCACGCCGCGGCGCCGGCCCAATAATAGACTCTTATTATTGGGACAGATCTTAGAAGACATTTAGCATTTAATTAACTGCTTCCTGCTTTAGCAGTTGAATTAAAGAGTCACTACTTGGAAAAACTCTCTATTCGTTTGTAAATCTCTAGTTATTAAGAAGTTCCCATTGGAGTCATCGTCTTCCTATAATCTGAAGGTAGGTCCCAGTTCTCATATTTAACATAAATATAATTAGCTCTTGTACCTTCTCTCATGAAGTATCCTTTTTTTTCTTCTCTCCCTTCTCTCCCTTCCCCTGCTTCTTTCTCCCTCTTTGTCCTTTCCCTTTCCTTCTCTCCTTTCTTGTTTCTTCATATACTTTTTTCAGTGCATTTTACTGTATCTCTTTTTTCCTTTTCCTTTCTTCCCTGTGCTTCTTTAAAGAAAGACTATTTGTGTGCTTTAAAGGAAATCCAATCAACAACATGTTGAAATATAAAGTTCAATGCTCTCATAATCATCAAAGTAAATAAATAAAGGCAAATATAGGGCCAGTGCCGTGGCTCAATAGGCTAATCCTCCGCCTTTGGCGCCGGCACACTGGGTTCTAGTCCTGGTCGGGGCACCAGATTCTGTCCTGGTTGCCCCTCTTCCAGGCCAGCTCTCTGCTGTGACCCAGGAGTGCAATGGAGGATGGCCCGAGTCCTTGGGCCCTGCACCTGCATGGGAGACCAGGAGAAGCACCTGGCTCCTGGCTTCAGATAAGCATAATGCGCTGGCCACAACGCACTGGCTGTGGCGGCCATTGGAGGGTGAACCAACGGCAAAAAGAAGACCTTTCTCTCTGTCTCTCTCTCTCTCACTGTCCACTCTGCCTGTCAAAAAAAGAAAAAAAAGGTAAATATAGACCAAAAAGTACACATAAGAACACAAATTTAAGGACACGTGAGTTTTTCCATGTTTTTGCTAGTGAACCAATGGGTATAAGTGCAAAGCAAGAAAACAACATAATGTCATGTCCTGTGTATGCTTAGGAAAGAGGCCCAATTTTACTTGAGAAATTATGTACTATTTTGATACTATTTATCATGTAGATTGACATGATTTTGGAACTGGAGATCAAGCTTCACAATATTTCTGATATGTATCTTGTTTTAGGAATATTTCTGAACTTAAATTATATTAATATAGCCTGATATCTGACTCTTGTGCTTTTGTTATGTGTTCTCCCTATAATCAGAGTATAATGATAATACATGTTGTTATCTGTTTTTAAATTTTTATTTTTTTTATTTTTTTTTTATTTTTTTTTATTTTTGACAGGCAGAGTGGACAGTGAGAGAGAGAGACAGAGAGAGAAAGGTCTTCCTTTTGCCGTTGGTTCACCCTCCAATGGCCGCCGCTGCAGCCGGCGCACCGCGCTGATCCGATGGCAGGAGCCAGGATCCAGGTGCTTTTCCTGGTCTCCCATGGGGTGCAGGGCCCAAGCACCTGGGCCATCCTCCACTGCACTCCCTGGCCATAGCAGAGAGCTGGCCTGGAAGAGGGGCAACCGGGACAGAATCCAGCGCCCCGACCGGGACTAGAACCCGGTGTGCCGGCGCCGCAAGGTGGAGGATTAGCCTATTGAGCCACGGCGCCGGCATGTTATCTGTTTTTAACATGTGGTTAAAACCTGATTATGAGTTTGAAATATACACTAGAGACATAGATGCAGCTAAGTAAGTACTTTATGCTTTTCCTAGTTTCTCTTTTTTTCATATCTGAGATTAAATTTTTAAAGAACTTAATTTTAGATTCATTTGTGGTTCAACTGGGGAAAGTGGGTAAGTTTTGAATAACAGGCTTCTCAAGCAGTAATAGATATCTATTTAATAATCTAGCTCATTTTACATGTTTATTACCATTTTAAAAGTACTCAACCTGTTTCTTTTTATATGGTTTAGAAACTCTGGGCCCATGAATTTTCCTTAATCTGTAATCCAAAGTTTCTCTCTTCTCTGATTTTTTTTTTTTAATCAGAAAAGGTAGATATTTTCCTCTTTCTGATTGCATCAATTTGTATTATAAGCAACAGATGATCTTATTTTTTTCCATTTTTCCCCAAAGCTAATTACATTCTGATTTTTTATTTTCAGAAAGGCTTTACTTTTGAATTTCAAAGGGTCTTTCTAAAGCAAATATTAACATTTTGAAACATACACTTCTTCACCTTCCCCACTATTTCCTGCAATGTCAGTGTGATGCTTGACAAGACATTAGTGAAAAAATGTGTGGAAACATCTGCACAGAAAACTCTCACCACCTGTGGAGGTCACAATGAAAACTCACTTTACTGATTGGTGAGTCAGAATGAGACAGCACTGTCAGCACTTAATTGGAATAAAACATGGTGAGTTATTTTTTAAACTCTTTGAGCAAAAATCTGTGCCTCTTTAATTTCTCTTTTGTTGATCTTATGGCTGGCTGATTTAATAGGCTCACTGTTAAGCTTGTCTTTAGGCTGCTGTTTTCAGTAATTCACACCGGAGACTTCTACTGACTATTATTTAATTCCAGAGGTGTTTGTGAAACTGTTTATATGACAGATGCTATGAAACGAGCTTCTTTGAAATTTAAGGGGAAAAAAATATTCTAAAATTAGACTGGTCTGAGATTCTGCTGACCTTATTATTATCTGTCAAGTTCCAGTAAAAGGTATATTTGTCCTACTTGAATGTTCTAGGAATTTAACATAGATTAGCCCCTCAAATTTCAGAAAGTTGGCCTGGACACAAAGAAAAAAGCAAGAATTAGTCCCTTCCATCTTTAAACAAATTCCTTTTCTATAATATGTCATCATATTAAAATCAAGAACATTATTTTCTAGTAATCTTTCCAGTCAAAAATACTATTATTTTAACTGCACAATTACATAAATCATATATAAAATTATAAAAATAGATTTGAAAATATTCTAGACGTATTTGAATATAGTTGTAATTTCTGGAACTCAGTTTGTTCTTCAAAAAATTTTGTATCATACAAAAATACAAAAAAAATGACCTACTTTAAGCAGTATTGGAAAGAGCAAAATATCTTCTTACAATAGTCAGAGAAGTTATTTATAAGTAAATGACTAAAATCATTTTAATTCATATTGTGGAAACAAAGAAGCTCAAAATAATGAAACTTGCAGAAATATAAATATTTAAAATATTTCAGTTTGAGTGGATAATATTTTACAATAAAATTTATTATGGTATTTTAAAAAGTTTATAGACACATAAAAAAGTCCTGTTTATAGATATTTAAAAAAAATCCAAACACCTTATAAAATGATACAAGCATGGCAAAACAAATGTGATATGTAAGGCAGCACAATAAGTTCTAAAACAATATATGCCATCATTGCATCTTTACTTTTTTTGATAAACAGCAATAATCCCAAATTGTATATATGGTTATATTCATATGTGTGTGAATAGGGTAGCAGCAAATTATTAATGGTGATTTACCATGTCAGCCTAGTAAAACTATATGTAACAACAGCAGAACAAATATTGTAATTATCCAATACATACTTATTTTTAAGTTAGTAAATTATTATGAATAATTTTTGTTGTCAAGATTTATTTATTTGAAAGGCAGGGGTGACAAAGAGACAGGGAGAAACAGAGTCTCTTCCAGTCGCTGATTCAATTTCTATATGCCTGCAGTAGCCAGAGCATAGCCAGGCCAAACCTAGAAACTAGGAATTCCATTTCGGTATCCCATATGGTTGTCATGGACCTAAGTACTTGGGCCACAATCCACTGCCTTCCCAGCTCCATTAGCAAGAAACAGGATTGGAAGTAGAGCAGGTGGCACTTACCCAGCACTCTGACAGGGAATTCAGACACCATCTGCCCCATCCGTAATTTTTGAAAGTCCAGTTGGCCCTCTAAATCCATGAGTTTCACATCCCTACATTCAAACATTTAATGGTGAAAACTATTTGGAAGGCAATTGTGTGTATATTGAACATGTGCAAATTATTTTCCTTGTCATTATTTCCTTAACAACATAGAAGAAAAACTATTCCTTCCTTCCTTCCTTCCTTCCTTCCTTCCTTCCTTCCTTCCTTCCTTCCTTCCTTCCTTCCTTCCTTCCTTCCTTCCTATTTATCTATCTATCGATAGAGACAGAGAGAGACAGAGAGAGAGAGAGAGCAGTTATGCTGTATTAGGCATTACAAGTATATCTATCTATCCAAAGAGAGAGAGAGAGAGAGAGAGCGAGCAGTTATGCTGTATTAGGCATTACAAGTAATCCAGACATTAAAGTATAAGGGAGGATGTGCCTGGTTGTCTGCATGAACTATGCCATTTTAAATTAAGGACTTGAGCATCTGCAGATTTTTCTCTCTGTGAGAGAGGAGAAGAGGACCTGGAAAATATTCCCTGAAATAACAATGAGCGACTGAATTTTCTGGGGTCCTGCAAGATGACCATAACTCACAATAGTTTATTAATTTTTTAATTTAATTTATTAATTACTATACAAAGAACTGGAAGAGAGGGGCTGATAGGCTCCAAACACGAAAGATAAGGAAATGGAAAGGCCTATTGCTTGGTAAGATCGGCTTATTCTGTGTCTAAGTGTTGAAATATTGTACTGTACTGCATCAAAATGTACAAACATGACAATAATCCAAAATGTAAAAAAATAAAAATAAGTGGATAAATGAAAGCAATATGATTTTATTATAAAAAGCCTAGCTATACCTAATATTTGCTCATGTGATACTCTGAATATTGGTTCCAAAAATATGATTTCAAAAGTTAATAATTTTCAAAAAATTAAACATAAGCACAAATACATATACATACATACACACATATGTGGGCTCTAGCTCATAAAATAATACATGTAGTTTTTGGAGGGAGTCACTAATTTTTAGTCTTGCTCTATGTTTTTGTTATCTTTCAATTTATATGATGGTACAGAATTGCTGTAAAAGCTAGCAGAAAGATCATTAACCTCAAAAGATTTTAAATTGAGGTGATTTTGAAAATAAGATTATACTTCTAATGTTATAGATTTGCTTTCTGGACATCTTAAGAAAAAAATCAGCTTTTGGACTCCTACGGTACATCAACAGAAAAGAGAATTTCAGTTATATTTTGGGGCTGTGAAGCAACTCGTGCATAACACTGGGCATTTTAGAAGATTCACATTTAAAGCCTTCCATTCATAGAATGAGATAAAATAGGAGCAATTACCTTTTCTCCCGTAAGATAGAAGACCACACCACCTTAAGTCTTCTTTGATCACTTCAGATGGAATTGATTGTGATGTCTGAACTCTGAGAACATTTACTGTACGCCTGATGACATCCAGCAATTGACTGTCTATCCGAAACATTTGCTATTCCTCCTTACAGAATACACAAAAACACAGTGACTTGCGTTTTTGACCTTCGCTCCTCCTTCACACATGAAGGAACTTTGAAAAGTCCATGCAAAAACGGAATTAAAAGAAATTTTGTGGGGCTGGTGCTGTGGTACAGTAGGTTAAAGTCCTGCCTGCTTCACTTCTGATCCAGCTCCCTGCTAATGCACCTGGGAAAGCTATAGAGGATGGCCCAAAGTCTTGGAGATCCCTGCCATCACGTTGGAAGACCCGGAAGAAGCTCCTGGTTTTGGCCTGGCCCAGCCCCAGTCGTTGTGGCCATTTAGGGAGTGAACCAGCAGACGGAAGACCTCCCTTTCTCTGTGTCTCTATTCCTCTCTGTAGCTCTACCTTTCAAATAAATGAAATAAATCTTTAAAACAAATTTGCTTGGATGCAAAATTTAAAAATGCGGGTTTCCCATTGTACTCATTTTCAATGAACTTTTTGCAGATTCCTCATGTGAACCCACCTACTTTACACAGTGACTTTGGAAGCATAGTTGTTCTCATTTTAAAGATGATAAAATAGGCTCAGGCTGGACTTGATTTAGCCACACTTAGGTAACATGTAAAGGACAGACTCTAGACTCCGAAGTTTAGCATTACAAATTGCACTCCAGCAATTATTGCATAAAGTTCTGAGTTTCCTTTATGACACAGTAAATAGTATCACACAAATTCAACAGGTAAGATTTTATTCAAAACGTTTAAAACTTATTTCAGGGGTTATAAGGCAACTGTCCTCCCATCTATAATTTTGTTCTAAAAATCATCTATGACACTGTATGAGTACTATTTAATTGCTCTATAAATTCCATGCATATGACTGCAATTTTCCAAAAGTAGAATTAGAGTAGGAAAATAGTAATAGAAGAGTAGTGCCATAAAAATGTTTATTTCAATATGAGAAGTTTGAACACAGAGTGTTGATAAAAGTATCAAATACGGAGGATGAAGTCATAATGTAGTGGTTAAGCCACCACAAGCTATGTTGGCATCCCATGTAAGCACTGGTTTGAGTCCCACCTGTGCCTCTTCTGATACAGCTTCCTGATACTGTGCCTGGGAAAGCAGCAGCAGATGACCCCAACACCTGGGTCACTGGCACCTATGTGGTGTCGGCCTGGCCCTGTCACAGCCTAGCTGTTGCAGGCATTTGGGGAGTGAACAGATGTATGAAAGATCTCTGTTTTTCCCCTCTCTGTAACTGCCTTTCATATAATTAAATAAATCTTTAAAAATGGTATGTTCTAATTCATTTGTATGCTATTAAAATCCATCTTGAGTTAATTTTTTAAATTTTAAATGTTTCCCATTACTGAGTAGTTTCATTTGAAAAAGTATTTGTATTGAAAGTGAAAGCAGGGGCTGATATTGATGCGTAGTTGATTAAGTCACCACATGTAATGCAGGTATCCCATATTGCAGTACCGGGTTGAATTTAGCTGCTCCATTACTGATTCAGTAGTGTGCTAATGTGCCTGTAGAAATAGCAAATGTTGCCCCACGTCCTTGAGTCCTTGCCACCCACATGGCAGACTCAGATGCAATTCCAGGCTCCTAGCCTGGCCCAGATCCAGCTGTTGTGGCCATTTGAGGACTGAACCAGCAGACAGAAGACCTCTTTTTCTCTCTGTCTCTCCCTATCTGTCACTCTGTCTTTCAAATCAATAAATCTTAAATTTTTTAAAAAGATAGCAAAAGTGAAAATGTTTTGAGTTACTTGAGTATTTGTTGACAGTACTGCTGATACTATTGCCTTTTCACTAACTCTAAGTCCATGCACTTCCTCTTTGTATCATCTCTCTCCCAGAAGCTGTGATCTCAGTTTCCTTTGCCATAGTTTAACAACCTTGCCACTGAAATTCTTTTTTTTTAATTATTTATTTATTTAAGAGACAGAGTTACAGACAGTGAGAGGGAGAGACAGAGAGAAAAGTCTTCCATCTGCTGGTTCACTCCCCGCATGGTTGCAACAGCCAGAGCTCAGCTGATCTGAAGCCAGGAGCCAGGAGCTTCCTCTGGGTCTTCCACGTGGGTGCAGGGGCCCAAGCGTTTGGACCACCTTCTATTGCTTTCCTAGGCCATAGCAGAGAGCTGGATCAGAAAAGGAGCAGCCGGGACTCGAGCTGGCACCCATATGGGATGCTGGCACCACAGTCATAGGATTAACCTACTGAGCCACAGCGCTGACCCCCGACTGCAATTTTAACTGGTAAGATTCTGCTGGACAATATAAATTTTCACTCTACCCTAATATTCTGTAGGCTTCCATAGATTTCTAGTTTGCCCTAAGATTCTGTATATGGCTTTCTATTTTTAAAAAGCTGCATGCTTATGTTTTCATTTATTTTTGGTAGTGGAATCTGTATAAACAATACAAAAAAAGACAAAGTGATAACACTGCTTGCTAGACACTCGACGGAATGTTGAATGATCCTGTTACACTGATTCAGAGATGCAAGCATTCCTGCCAACTCACCAGAAAGGGGACCTCAAAACTGCTGTTGTTCTCTCATTAAAGAAGTAATGCAACGCAATGGCAGATTCCTTGGCATTGTTTCTTGTTCAGGCTGAGAGGGATAAATCTTGACTCACCCTTGATGGCAGCAGTTTTTGTGTAGGACAAGTAGCCAGGTGCTGCCCCAGCTGCCTTGAAACATTCATGGCTTCCTGAGGATATGGGTGATTTTGTTCTAACCACTGATCACATAGCAGAGTAAATCACTGACGGAAAGTAACACCTGGCTGAGCCCTGTGCTTTCCTCTCATTTTCTCTGGATAGTAATTGTTGTTTACAAATCACTGACTGCACATGGAAAAAGAGCTTGTGCTTTCTCATACTGGATGCTGGCTCATAATTTCTACTTCATGTTCTCACAGTTGCATCAAAGGCAGGCAGAACATATGCTACTCTTGTTTTCTTGATTTTTGTGACTACTATCAAGTCAAATGGCATTGCTTCATATTTGTTGCAGAAGTTAATGGGATTACAAAGATTTTTTTTAAATAAAATGTTTTAGTAATGAATGATACTGCAAATTTTGCCACATTTTTATATTTCACTTAAGATGCAACATGTTATGGCATATAACCTTGGGTTTATTTTCTAAATTGTACTTCTAGAAAACAAGTGGATAAAGCTTAATTTAATCTTTTTAGGCTACATATTTGCAAGGTGAGTTTGTATCCAAGAAATACTTGTTTCTTTAGAATTATCATAACAGATTACCTGCATAATATGTATGAAAAATGCAAAGATGGAGAAGAAGATCCAGGATGGCTGAATAGTGAAAAGTTGCACTGACCTCAGGAACTGAAAGATATGAGCTATGCTGTTGCTGTAAATATATCTAAAGGAATTGAAATCAGCATATGAAAGAGTTACCTGCACTCCTATTTTTATAGCAACTCAATGCACAATAGCTATGACATGGAATCAATCTAGCAGGCCATCAATTGATGATTAGACAAATAAAATATGGTATATGTACATGGAAGATTATTACTCAGCCATAACAAGGAATGACATTCTTAATTAGCAACAAAATGGATGCAATTGGAGATCATAATGTTAATTGAAATAATCCAAACCCCAAAATACAAGTACCATGTTTTTTCTTTTATTTGTAGCTGTTTATTCACATACACATACACACGTATTGTTTCACTGAATCATAATATAAATTGACAATCTTCACTTATTTCCGTATTAAAAAACAAAATGGAGAGGGGGTAATAGTGAAGCTTATTGAGGTACTGGTAATGTGTTTTTCTTCATTTGGATGCTGATTATGAGTGTATTCACAAGACCAAAAACTCATATATCTATACATTTATGTGCATATCTTAGTATGTACACTGCATTTTAAGAAAATGTTTAAAAATAATTGAAAAAATAGCTTTGTATTTAATGAATAAGTAAATTTCAAAATACAGGCAAAAAAGAAAAATACGAAAATGTTATAAAAATTCAAAAATTAAATACTGTAATTCAACAACATATAAATTTGAATATTGAAATTGCATTATGTCAAGTGTTCAGAAAAATGATCAGAAAACAAGGAGACATAAATATCTGAAATGTGTGGGGCCAGAGATATGGGGTAGCATTTAAAGCTGCTGCCTGTGATTCCTGCATCCCATATGGCACTGATTCATGTCCTGGCTGCTCCACTTCTGATCTAGCTCCCTGCTAATGGCCTGAGAAATACAGCAGAAGGTAGACCAAGTGTTTGGGTCCCTGCCATCATGTGAGAGATCCAGATGAAGCTCTTGGCTCCAGGCTTTGGCTAAGTCCAGTGGACAGATCACTCTGTCTCTCTCTGTCTTTCCCTTTCTCTCTGTAGCTCTGAATTTCAAATAAATATATATTAAAAAAAAAGCATGTCATGTGCAATGCTGACACATAACTACCATATAACATCATGGTCATATTAATGGTTTACTGCTGGTACACTTTAAAAAATGTTTCATTAATATAAAGAGAACAGGCTGGCGCCGCAGCTCACTAGGCTAATCCTCCGCCTTGCGGTGCCGGCACACCGGGTTCTAGTCCTGGTTGGGGCGCCGGATTCTGTCCCGGTTGCCCCTCTTCCAGGCCAGCTCTCTGCTATGGCCAGGGAGTGCAGTGGAGGATGGCCCAAGTGCTTGGGCCCTGCACCCCATGGGAGACCAGGAGAAGTACCTGGCTCCTGCCATCGGATCAGCGCAGTGCGCCGGCCGCGGTGGCCATCGGAGGGTGAACCAACGGCAAAAGGAAGACCTTTCTCTCTGTCTCTCTCTCTCACTGTCCACTCTGCCTGTCAAAAATAAAAAATAAAATAAAATAAAATAAATAATAAAAAATATAAAGAGAACAGATTTCAGGTACTTCACAGATAAAATTCTAAGAAGACAACCATCTCTCTCTCTTAATCCCCCCTCTTTCCATTTTTTGCTTTAATTTTTTCAATAAAATAGTTTCAAATTACTGTACAAGTGGTACAAGGTTTACTGTACCACTAACCATAATGCTCAACAATAAAAAGTAGAGAGTACACTGTTCCACAGGATATAGAAAGGCTAACAAAAGTAACCAAATCATAAGATGTAAGTTTTATTCTTATACTTTTTTAAAGATTTTATTCACTCATTTGAGAGGTAGAGTTACAGACAGCGAGAGGGAGAGACAGAGAGAAAGGTCTTCCGTCCACTGTATCACTCCCCAAATGGCCACAACAGCCAGAGCTGCGCCAATCTGAAGCCAGGAGCCAGGAGCCAGGAGCTTCCTCCGGTCTCCCACATGGGTGCAGGGCCCCAAGAACTTGAGCCATTTTCCACTGCTTTCTCAAGCCATAGCAGAGAGCTGGATTGGAAGAGGAGCAGCTGGGACCAGAACCGGTGCCCATATGGAATGCTGGCCCTGCAGGCAGAGAATTAACCTATGGTGCCACCGTATTGGCCCCCATTCTTATACTTTTTTATATTGTATATTAATTACCTTATATCAGAGAAAACACAAGAAATTTGTCTTTTTGGGACTAAGCATGATATCTTTTGGGGACTAAGCATTATGTCTTTTTTTCACCAAGCATGATGGTCTACAGTTGCATCCATTTTGTTGCAAAAGACAGGATTTCAATCTTTTTAATGGCTGAATAGCATTCCATAATGTATATATACTACATTTTCTTTCTGTAGTCATCAGTTGACAGATATTTGATTCCATATTTCAGGTATTGTAAACTGAGCTGCTATAAACATAGGGGTACAAATAACTCCTTCATATGCTGATTTAATTTCCTTTGGGTAAATTATCAGGAGTGGGATGACAGCTGGCACTCATATGTGGCTAATGCCTTTGCCATAAACTGTTTAACTACTTTGAGCATTGACCTGAATGTATACATGTATGTCCTATTGCTTTTAGTAATTTTATAAATTTTCATTTATTTGAAAGGGAAAGAAAGAGAGAGAGAGAGAGAGAGAGATTGAGAGAGAATCCCTATTCTCTCCAAATGCCTGCAACAGCTAGGGTTGGAACAAGCTAAACCCAGGAGCCTGGCCAGGAGCCCAAAACTCAATTTGAGTTTCCCATATGGGTGGCAGAGACGCAAGTACATATACTATTACATGCTATCTCCCTCAGTGCAATTAGCCAGAAGCTGGAATCATAAACACAGCCAGGATACAAATCCTTGCCTAACATTAATTTGCAGCTCTGGCTCCTGACTCCAGCTCCAGTCAAGGCAGCAATGGTGGCTCAAGTAATTGGGTTCTTACAACCAACATGGGAGAACTGCATTGTATTTCCAGTTGCCAGTTTTAGTTTCAGCTCAGCTCTGGCCACCGGGACATATAGGGGAGCATCTGTCTCATAAACAAATAATCATCTAAACAGACATTGTCACAAAACTTACCTGCCCTCTATCCTCCTAAGTATTTATTTAATATAAGTTACTTGTTTTTCCCATAAAGGTAGTTTCTCCTCCCCTTCCCTTGTTGAAATGGTATAAAAACCAAATTCTAACTACCCTATGAGTCACATTTTTCTGTGAACTTCTGTGTACATATTTTAATTGAAATATCTGCTATTTTAATGTCTTTAATCAGTTCACAGGTCCAGAAGCACTTAAATTAGAGGGTAGAAGAAAAGTGCTTCCTTCCCAATAGTTTCAATTCAACAAATATGGCCTCAATGCTAGTAGCATAGTTGTGGATGGCTTTGTTATCTCACAAGAGAGAAAGAGGCTGATATGCTAATGCCTATTAATGTGGCATTTACTGTAATGCATAAGGGAAATTTGGTTAAAGGGATATTTAGAGGTGTTGGAGAGAACTCCATAGGGCATACAACCCAGAGAGCAAAAAATCTATAGATAGTGATCTCTGAAAAAAACCCGAGCCTAAATCTCACATCTTTTGTTTCATTATGGTTTGTCTCTTTGGAGTTTATCTCCTGCCTAAGTACATATGATCTTCTTTTATTGTAGACTTTTAAAAAATGTATTTTTTGAGATGAAAGTACATTTAGATAGGTATTATTAGAATTATTAGGATATATGAAAGATTCATATGAATCTAATATTGAGATTTTTGAAAAAGATGTAGAGCTTCATAACTGTATTGGGAGTGACTTGATTCAAATGTGACTTTTCCAATGTTTTTGCTAGGTGTTTACATAGAATAAAAACATTAAAAGAAGCTCTTTGAATGTAATTCTTAAAATTCCCTCTTGAATTCCCATGTCAAATGACTTCCTCCTCATCAAAAGATGTTAATTTTTATGTTTATGTAAGAGCTAATGCTAGGTTTTGATAAGATTTAGAAATCTACAGTGACATGGAGTCAGTTCTCATAAACTTGCCAGAATGTATAGTACCCATCTTTCCCCTACTTTGTGTTCAGCAACCTAATTTGGTAGCTTGCAATGAGCCAGAATTGGACTATTTATGCTGAAAAAATTGGTAAGCACCACAATCAACCTTTTAAAAAACATGTTAAAGTTTATATTTTGTCCTAGGGAGATGATTTTAATCACTTATCAATGTATAATTACTTATAATTCAGTACTTACTGAACTAGTTTGCTTTTTAATCTTTCTTCAAGATGTTGCTAATTCGCTAATTCGGTCAGGAAGAAGAGATTCTATCTTCAACTTAAGTTTAAGAAATGCAAGGTAAGCAAAACCTCTGTTAATACCCCCAAAAGGGAAAGAGAATGACTTGTTTCTCTTATTTTATCTAAAATGGAAAATGTCAAATGATACCATATACAGAAATTCTCAGAATGTTAGCATACTACTTTGGGAAACAATATCAGATTAACCCTTGAAAAGTATTCTGTTGAATGAGGCTCAAAAGTGTGTATAAACTACTGCTTTGTTGTTGGCATGCGTCAGAAGGACAGCATCAAAAGGACTGTGAACTGTTTCAAGCTTCTGAACCAAGACTAGATTACTTTGTCACTGAGTTATTCTATATCTTTGGGAGGCAAGAACTACATATGAGTGGGATGGTAAGAGGGTCCTGAGAGTCTTAGCACAAGCTCTCATGATATATGGTAGCACAAGGCTGTGATTAAACACATGGTTGGTGGAGTGAGGGCATTTGGTATGCTCAAATCTCAGCTCTGGGAACTATGTCCTCCAACCCTGCCAAACATAGAAAAAGCATATAGAAAACAACTTGCTTCTTCAAGTATGGGAGAGATATCCCAAAGGATATTTTTCTGAATCGAATCTCTGGTAAATGCTTTTACTACTTTCAGAACTGTTTTCCAGAAAATTATATGTTTAGGGTTTTAATAAATGTTGCACAGGTAAAGGGTTTTAGAGATAAGTGCATTTTGGAAATATTAGATGAGAAAAGGCCAAATCACTTCCTGTACTGAAGAAAGTATTAGAGCTTTTAATGTGCTATTTCGGTTTTCAAGTAGTAAAGGCAGCAATTTAGTATGTACATTTTCTTAACTTAAGTGCAAAGCATGTCATAAGACCGATCTTCTATAGTACTACTTTGGGGAATTCTGAACTAGAAGAAAAGTTTGGAAAATTCAAACATGTATTCAGACTAATATGCTTTCTCAGAATTCTCCAAATCATGTTAACATAGTGAATGTAAACCAACCTCATGCCATTTGTTGGTACTTAATTAATTGAAAAAGACTAAAACTCACGCTAATACGTTGGCATTTCAGGGCATGATTTTTCAACAAATCACGTCAATACTATGAATTTAGCACTTTACTTATTTTAATCCTAAAAATAGTTACTAACCAAGTTTGGGTAATACCCTCTTCCAATGTTTCTGGATGAGTCCAATATATTCAACACAGTTTGGGCAGAAGATAGATATAATTCCCATGACAGGGGTCTAATTACTTCTTGTTCAGGGACATATAATGTCAGTATCCCTACTGAAGTCAAATTTTCACATGACTTGAAATAGAAGATTATAAAAATATTAATGATTCCACAGTTTATTCCCTACAGCAATACATGCAGGTCCTAATTAATCTTTCAAAACTATAGAATAAACTCCTACCTCTGGGTCAGGCTATTAAGTAAATTACTGCTTAAAAGCATCAATAGTATCCTAGGACCTCAAAAATTAATGTGGCACTTTCCTTTGAACCAGATGACTCCTTGTCAGCTAAAGGGTGTGGCTGAATAGATGCATGTCTCAGCAAACTTTTACATCTTCAGGGCATGAGTAAATGACTTTTTGTTTACCTCAATGAGTACTATTGTCTGAATGTATAAACTACCTTATCCCTTCTCAAGAAATACAAGAACTAAAGCTAAACATACAAATAAAATCAAACCTGAATTGCATCTACATAGTACACTTGGTTGAGAATGTTAATGTTTCCTTGTTTATTTTGTTTTCATAAGGTTGAAAATTATAGGGTATTTGATTGGTTTTGTCCTCAAAAAGTCATTTTTTGTACATGACTGAATTGTTGATCCATCTCTGTATGAGCCATCAGGTGGTAGACCATAGGACTAGTGCAGATCACTAAAGTTAAAAATGCTTTAGTTATCTGAAAGAGCACATCAATTGAGCACTACTGGGTATGCTCAAGTCAGGGTGGGTCCTAATTGCTTTGGCAAATATCCTGCTGGGAAATTGATCTTCAAAGATTCTTTAATGCTTTTTTTAAAAAAACCCATTTACTTCATTTTAAAACTTCAAAGTCTCCTTTTCTATTAATTATCACATATACTAAAAAACACAAAGAATAAAATGCTATGTTTTATTCATCTAAGCAGGGCATCTAAACACTAAGTTACAGCAAAGATGGGAACTCATTGAAGCAAAGGTCATTCTCTGTCAAACAAGACCATAAGAGGCTTTTCTTTTAGTAGTGAATTCATGAATATTTTATCTAAACATTTCCATGAACCTGCTGTAAAAGCTATGTTTCTTGGCATTTACTGGGGATGTCAAAATCAGTTACTGTCATATAAATCTTTTGCTAATATACTTATCTGACTTCATTTAAAATATGCTTATCATCCATATGATAGTTAACCTAAAATCTGCATCCCTAAATATTTAACATTATAGACACTTAGATGATGTAAAATCAAATTATGTATTTTAATTGGTAAATAAACATTATTTTATTCTGATACAAGTCTGAGAGGGAGTCTATAAGAAAATAACAATAAACAGTAAGAAGCTTAAGTCTCTATTGGAATGAGAGCAAAATCACTTCTCTATTAAAAGCCATCATTGTTTAAGTTAAATGCTAACCTGTCTCTTGGGACCTAAATGGTGAAGAGATCATACTTCAGTCTATAAACAAATAACCACAGCTCATAACCTACTGACTTTTCTTTATGTTAATTAGGCATGATTATTTGATTTTCAGAATACCTCTTCTATCTCTTAAGTATTCAGAAAATATTGTATTTGCATATGATACACACATCAGCAAAAACTCTAAACCTGCTAGTACACTCACTCGCTGAATATTCACATGACAATACCTATGAAGACAAAGCAATCAAGTGAAAGTTGGATATTTGTCTCCTTAACTTGACCTGATACCAGGGGATACTCTGGGAATACCAGGGGAGTATAAAGTAGGGTTTTAAAAAATCAAATCTTGAGTTTTCTTGATTTTAAATTTTGGCCCAGGAGCTTTACTCTCGGCAATTCACTTCTTCTCCCTACACTTCATTTTATCATCTATACACTAGGAACAAATAGTATCTCCAAAATAGAAGTAAGGAAAATTTAGAGAGAGCATCCATATAAAGTGACTAGTTCAGTGTTGCTTAGAATATGATAAGCATAAATAATAAATAAATAAGCTATTATTATGCTACCTAACCTTTTCAGAAACTTTAGGTAATAGATATATTGTGAGAAAATTTTCATTTTATGTAGGCAACTAAAATATTTGCATTACAGGAGGATTGGAAGTTTTAAAGATTCCCATGTCATGTTAAAGCTGACATAGTCTAAAATTAATGGCAAAGGTCACAAGGAAAATGCCACAATCTTGAAAGAGCAATTGACTAAAGTGAAAATAGAAAGTATCCATATGAAGGGGGGAAGTTGCCTACAATCATAAGATAATACTACTATACTGTAGGTTATAATCCTTGGAATTGTCATGTGACAAGTAGATGTTACTTTTATGACTGGCTATTTCAGATACAAATATAATTAAAATTTTTTCATCATTAAAAATTTAGATGGATATTTTCTATATAAATCAATTGAGATTATTTCTTTATAGTGGATTATTAGGTATACTGCACTTCTTAAATATTCTATAACTAGTGTTATTTGAGTTTTTAACAATATATAATTATTTATTTGCAAGGGGGTGGGAGGAGAGAGAGATCTTCCATTCATTTGTTCTCTCCCCAAATGCCTGCAACAGCTGGGGCTGGGTCAGTCCAAAGTCAGGAGCCATGTACTCAATCTGGGACTCTTAATAGGTGGCAAGGACCCAAATACTTGAGCCATTATTCGACTCCACCCAGGGTGAACATTAGCTGGAAGCTAAACCTGGGAGTGGAGTCCAGACTTGAAACCAAGTATGCCATATGGAACGTGGGGGTCCCAAGAAGTGTCTTAATTGCTGCATCAAATGCCCACTCCATTTGAGGTTTTAAATTTGATTCGCTTCAGAGATGAAATGTGCCTTGAAGCACTTTTCTTCCTTTAAGAGTAAATGGGTGTCCACTGTATAACTCATACTGCTTCCATTTTCTTTCTGTGAGAAATGCAACTTCTGTCATAACGTTGCTCCCCATGCCCAGGTTCTGATGTGCTAGAAGGCTCAAGAGAACCGTGAGTCTGTTTCAAGAAGGCTGTAAATCTTCTCGCCTTGCATCACAATTTTGTACATCAAAGGGTATGGGCATACACAAGTTTCTTAAAGTGGCTGGTGACTTCTGGAAATAAAGAAGTTTATATGGAGGGAATATCAGCCTGATTACTGTGGCTTTTTTCAAAAATTTTTTCCAAAGAGAAACCTGAAAGATATGTAAAAATTCTTATACAGAATATATATAGATACATATATGTGTGTTTATACACCAAACAAAATATGTTTTTGGATCATATCTAGGTAAATATGAACATAGATGTCTTATTCGGTAGGCAGATCAGATATCAAAGATCAAGATGATTATTTGAGGTCCATCTTCAAATAAAAAGCCCATGAGAGTTTCTCAGGCATGGGAAGCCAAGACACTCTGGAAAAAAAACAAAAGACCTAAATGAAAGATCTCTGTGAGTGAGATCCCAGTGGAAAGAACAGGCCATCAAAGAAGGAGGTACCTTTCTTTGAAGGGAGGAGAGAACTTCCACTTTGATTATAGCCTTGTTTAAATAAGATCTGAGTTGGTGAAATAAGAGGCTTCCATAGCCTTGGCAGCTCATGACAAGAGCCTCGGGTGATTGCTGACGTCATAAATAAGAGTGTCAATTATTAAATCAACAGCGGGAGTCACTGTGCACCTACTCCCCATGTAGGATATCTGTCCTTAATGTGTTATACTATGCAAATTAATGGTAAAAGTACGAATCAAACAGTACTCTATACTTTGTGTGTCTGTGTGGGTGCAGTCTGTTGAAATCTTCACTTTATACTAACTTGATCTTCTGTATATAAAGATAATTGAAAATGAATCGTGATGAAGAATGGGATGGGAGAGAAAGTCGGCGATGAGATGGTTGCAGGTGGGAGAGAGGTGATGGGGGGAAAAGCCGCTATAATCCAAAAGTTGTACTTTGGAAATTTATATTTATTAAATAAAAGTTGAAAAAAAAAGTTTCTACTCTCCTCTCCTCAATTTTCCTAAGGAAAACTTCTGTGCTGGAGTTATTCTTCAATCCTTCCATGAGCTTTTATTTCACCGCTTTAATCAATTTCCCATTTCTAAAAATGCTGTATGAGCTTTATCAACTTTCATGTCATGGGCTGGTGGTGTGGTGTAGCAGGTACAATTGCCACCTGTGGTGCCATATCCCATATGGGAGTCAGTTCATGTCCCAGCTACTCCACTTCTTTTTTTTTTTTAACTTTTATTTAATGAATATAAATTTCCAAAGTAGAGCTTATGGATTACAATGGCTTGCCCCCCCATAACTTCCCTCCCACCCGCAACCCTCCCCTCTCCCACTCCCCCTCCCCTTCCATTCACATCAAGATTGATTTTCAATTATCTTTCTATACAGAAGATCAATTTAGCATATATTAAGTAAAGATTTCAACCAGGTCTCTTCTAATGCAACTGGGAAGGCAGTGGAGGATGTCCCAAGACCTTGGCCCATTGCACCATGGGAGGCCCTGAAGAAGCTCCTGGCTCCTGCCTAAGAACTGGCCCAATCCCGGCCACTGTGGCCACTTGGGAGTGAACCAGCAAATAGAAAATTTCTGTCTCTGCCTTTTCTCCTCTATTCCCTCCCATCCTCCCCTCTATTCTCTTTCTCATCACTATGCCTTTCAAATGAATCTTTAAAAAATTTTTCTATGTCACACTGCTACTTTATTTTGTCATTTTTGTATGTTATTTTCTCTCATTTTAACTGTTATTATGCATCACATCCTGCTTTCTGATGTGTTTATTAGTTCATCTTACATTTTATGTCCCAATTGCTTTTTTTTTTTTTGACAGGCAAAATGGACAGTGAGAGAGACAAAGGTTTCCTTTTCCGATGGTACAGCCTCCAATGGCCGCTGCTGCTGGTGCGCTGTGGCTGGCGCACCGCAATGATCCAAAGCCAGGAGCCAGGTGCTTTTCCTGGTCTCCCATGCGGGTGCAGGGCCCAAGTACTTGGGCCATCCTCCACTGCACTCCTGGGCCACAGCAGAGAGCTGGACAGGAAAAGGAGCAACTGGGACAGAATCCATCAGCTGCTTTACTCCACTAATGGCCACAATGGCAGGAGATGGGCCTATCTGAACCCAGAAGTCAGGAGCTTCTTCCAAGTCTTGCAGGCAGGTGCAGTGGGAACACTTGGGCCACCTTCTACTGTTTTCTCTGGCCAAGGCAGAGAGCTGGATAGGAAGAGGAGCAGCCTGGACTCAGACTGGCGCTCATATGAGATGCCGACACCACAGATGGAGGCTTAACCTACTAAACCACAGTGCCAGCCTCCATAAGCATTTTCTTAATGTTTATTCTTAGTTTCTAAAAAAAAAAAATCAGAAGTATGAATTGCTTCATAATTATCTCTATTATATACTGCTTTCTAGTTCTGAAGTAGTTTTAATTGGTCACCTAATAGCTTTTGTGATTGCTATCAAATGGTTACCAATACACATTGCAAGAAAATCATATTGGTCCTACTTTTGTGCATGTGGATCTTGGTTTCATTGACTACCAAACCCAGAGCTCTACAACTTCAAGATGCTGGGAGATTTCTAACAGGTGTAGCTCCACTAAACATTCTCCTATTCCCGTGTGTGTCTGGCAGTAGGAAAATGCAGCATCTGCATTGTGAAACCATGAATTATTCCTTATGCACTTCTTGTCTCCTCCACCTCACCTGCAGCATAATTCACCACTTCTTCATGCTAGTCTCCTTTCTTCCCAGTGTTCTGGAGAGTGCAGGAAGTATGACGTGGGCAGGAGTGCTGCTGTCTCAAGAAAGTGGCACGTGCTGCATGGAAATGACCATCCACCATTCTTGTCTATGCCTGGCATTTCTGAATTAAAATAAGACAGTGGGAAAGGCAGAAAGCTCTCTTTTCTTTCTGAAAAATAAACTACTGATAAAATTATTCAACCTTTTATTTCTGCCTAAAATTTTCAGAGAAATCTTTCAGATTCTGGCAACCTACTAACTGTCGGCTCTGACTGTATTCTTATGTGCATTGTTTTTTAATTTTTATTTTTATATATGCTTTATAGGCATTTTAAAGGGAAACAAATATATAGTCAACCATTTCTACTAGCCAATGATCTTCCAATAAGAATCCTACTTATGTCATTTTCAATACTACCACATGCAGGTCATTTCAACTTGTTAAGGTGATTCTATGATTTAATTTTATTAAAAGTTCATTTTGGGAAATATTTTAGATTTACATTTACATTTACATTACTATCTGTCTCCATTGTTAGGGTGAATTATTAAAATGTAATGTTTGTTCTTTATTGAAATATTCCTTATATTTGATAAACTACTTATTTGAATTATACACTTGGATGAATTTTGATATATGTTTAAACCTGGGACGGTAGCACTGTAATCAAGAAACTGGATATTTTTATACTCTGCAAAATATTACTTATTCCATATTTTCCATGTATTCCTCCTTGACCGCTGTCCCCAGAAAACTACTGATAATGCTCTCTTTTACTACTAGCTAGAACATTTTAGAATTTTATATAAATGAACCATATAATATATACTCATTTTTTGTTTAGGACTTCCTTTAGCATAATAACTTGAGATTCATCCATGTTGGTGCATGTATTAGTCATTTTTTCCTTTTGGCAATTAAGCATTATTCTATTATTAATATTTCCAAGCATAAATTTCTTATCTATAGTAGGCGTTCAAATATTTAAAGCTGTTTTACTTATTAACATGATACTTAAAAGTTCTCAGGAAATTAAGAAAAGATATAATACCTAAGATGTCCACTGACCATTATTTTTTGTAAGCTTTGTACTTAATTCTCTATTTTGTACTTAGAAAAAAAGGGCTAATTTATACTGTAAATTGATTAGATAATGGATAAACAAAAGCAAAAATAAAGAAGAAAATATCAGTTTAGATACTGGGAATAAATTAAACCCACTGGGTTTTGCCACATAAATCCCTTCTTTCATCTTATCCTGACCCAAGAAATGATGGGAAGACTGTCTGGTAGTTACTATTTAGCAATACAGTTTAACACACCAATAATTGTGGAATTCATTGAATTCTTCTTCCTGGTATTTTCTCTGTGATGTGAATGAGGCTAACCTTACACTGGACAGGAGAGAGATGGGAGAGAGTTAACGTTTAAGATAATTTTTTTTTTCAAAAACACATACTTTTTATTATGTAAAGAGAAAAAGAAAGGCCAGTATAACCAGATGATCATTGTATATGGAAAGCATGATTTCTGTTTTCCAGACTTCCTGAGCTGGAAGGCTTTGTTTCTTGGGAATAAAAGAAAAACTTTTACTTTGTAGAGGAACAGGACAAATGGAGAATAAAAAAGGTGGTAAAGAGGCCCAGCGCCGTGGCTTACTTGGTTAATTCTCCACCTGCAGCCCTGGCATCCCATATGGCACCAGTTCTAGTCCTGGTTGCTCCTCTTCCAGTCCAGCTCTCTGCTGTGGCCCAGGAGTGCAGTGGAGGATGGCCCAAGTACTTGGGCCCTGCACCCGCATGGGAGACCAGGAGAAGCACCTGGCTCCTGGCTTCAGATCAGCGCGGTGCCGGCCATAATGGCCATTTGGAGATTGAACCAACGGAAGGAAGACCTCTCTCTCTCTCACTGTCTATAACTCTACCTGTCAAATAAAAAAAAAGAAGGTGGTAGAGTAAGAACCATTTTTACTTTTTTTCAAGGCAATGCACTCCATGCCTGCACACACCAAATTACAACAGACATCAATAAACATGTGCGATATGAAATCATCAGGGCTAATAGGTGTTGACTGAGACCATGGAAAGTCATGAATGCCAACTAGAAGATGTGAGCTTAGTTGGAAAACAAAGTAAATATTTAAATTTGGTAGTAAAATGAATGGAAAATAGTAGTAATATATAGGATTGATTGTGAACATGAAGAGAGAATGGCACAAAGACTATTTAGAAGACTGATGTTTAAGCAACTGGAGCCTGGGGAAGAAAGGGAACACGGAGCTCCAAAACAGGATAGGCCATGTGGTAACTGGTAAATAACAATTAAGAGATAAATGTGTGAGGATGCAAAGATGAAAAAGGCAAGGTGATAGAAGAGTGAAGGCTGCGAGTCTGGGTGACTGGAAGAATTAGGATGTCACTTATGGATTTGGGAAGCTGGGCTGGAATTTAATTTGGAAATACAAGTGGGGATATATATGAGACTTCGAGCTTTGCCTTAATTTATACATTAGTACTTTAAAATATATAATGAGCCTAGAATCTAGGTAGTATTGGAAGAAATAGGAGTTCAAATAGCTATTATTTTCCTGAGTGAAAGAAAATAAAAATTCGAGAACATATTTTGGTCTTGGAAAAGTTTTGCCTCTACTAAGAAACAAGAATCATAAATCTAACAGTGAGACATCATCTTTTTCTAAACTAAGAATTTTCTTTTGTATTAAGAATCATACATCCAACAAATGCTTCATATAAATTATTTTCAACAACTTTACACATTGAACAAAGAGCACAAATAATTTGTTTTAAAAACAACAGGCAAAGGAATTTTGGAAGGGAAGGGAAAATTTGTGTTGCACAAGGGTATACAATAAAAGAGTTCATGGGTTTTAAAATTTACTACAATACATGGAGTCTTAACAATGTAAAGCAAGATAGCAATAAAACATAAATTCAGAATCAAATGGGATTTTCCTTTAAAAATGGTCTCCCTTTCAAATCACATTATCATGTCAAAAGCAGTGTTTCTTAATATGGATAAGGATACTACTTCTTTATAGGCAGAATAACTACTGACTTTGTGACTGATGAATTCAAATAACAAGCCATCCTTGGATCAATTTCCTGACTTCAAAAGTAAATGACATGTGAAACAATATTCTAATTTTACCTTATCTTTTAAAATGACTTACTTTCCTTATTAAGAAAGAAATAGAAGTGATCTCATTTGCTGAGAACTTACAGTACCTGACTCATCAGAAAAGAGGAATGTCACCAGCTTATTCTCACAGACTGTTGTGATTGATATTTTATGACTAATCTGCCATCACAAGGCTGAACTTTGGAAATGTGAGATCATAGACATGGTGCATTATTTAAATTGCAAAAAGGCAGAAATGAAAAACTATACCTCATCCAAAATGTTTGTCCTTAATTTTATTACAGCCATTTCATATAAAAGCATATATTTTAGAGAGATTATGAATATACTTTTCATTCTAATATTACACTCATAAATAGGAATTACTAACAAAAGTGGAGAGGCAAATTTGTTTTATACTATTAATCACAAAAATGCTCTTAACAGAATTTCAAAAACAAGCTTTCTGTTTATGAAATTTAAAACAGTAACAGAAAAGCACAGTAGTGTAATGGAGATCCATATGTCATCACTGACTTAACAAATGAGAACATTGGCAGAATTTGTTTTGTATCTGATATTATGTAGTTAAAAACCCAACTTTATAGATAAAAGAGTACCTTTTATAACCTCATTAATTACATTATCTTATTTTTTACTCCAAAAGTAATAATCTACCTGGGGTTAGTATGGATATTTTATTATTTTTTATGTTTATTATAAGCACACATATATATATATATCAATTAAATGTAAAATATATGTTCTGCTTTATATGTATGATATAGTACATATTGTATCTTACATATTCTTGTGTTATTTGGAGTCTATTAAGCTTTATTTAAAATGAATTACATTATATATATTATATATTTGATTGCTACATTTTTCTATTGTTGAAATTTATCTGTTTATAAATATAAAGAGATGTGGGTCATTCATTTTAAATGCTGTATAATATTTCATTACATGGTCATACCAAAAATTATTCATGTTTTCCTTTCAAAATGCAGTCCATTTTCTAATTATTGCCATGAAGGTCAATAATGCACTGAATATTGCTGCCCAAATCTCTCTGGACGCATGTGAGAACGTATTAACAATATGTATTTGAAAGGAGAACTGCTGCGTTGCAGGAAGGGTGTACACATCATACCAACTTGTACTCCAAAGTGATTGCATGAATTGATAGGCTCCCCAACAATGTATAATAGTTTTTCCTTACATCTTTATCTATATGCTTAGCTTTAAGAAGTGAATTTAAAATTGATGTAAAGCTTGAACTTACTTTACCTTTCACATTAAACATATTGGCTATAATACTATGCTGGATTTTTTTTTAAGATTTATTTAGCTATTTGAAAGTCAGAGTTACACAGAGAGAAAGGAGAAGGAGAGGAAGAGAGAGAGACAGATGTCCTCCATCTGTTGGTTCACTCCCCAATTGGCTGCAATAGCCAGAGCTGCGCCAATCTGAAGCCAGGAGCCAGAAGCCTCTTCTAGGACTCCTACACGGGCACAGGAGCCCAAGGCCTTGGGACATCTTCTACTACTTTCTCAGGCCGTGGCAGAGAGCTGGAGTCACAGTGGGGCAGCTGGGTCTTGAACTGGCGCAGGCGACGGCTTTACCCACTATGCCACATCGCCGGGCCCTGTGCTGGATTTAGTATTCGTTGTGAAAAGGTGGAACCGAGGGATTTTTATATGAATGTATATCTTCTTTCATGAATTAAATATATTTAGTTACAGCAAAATTCAGCCATAGACAGGGCCAGCCTCTTCTCCAACTCTTCATGCATGATCTCCCAAATGAAAGGAATTTGAATTTTATGGTACCCAAGAGTGTAAACAAAGTAGAAGACTGATAGTGGTCTGCAGTCAGACATGCTTGTCCTACCAACCACATCATTTCATTAGCTTTGTGATCTTGTTCAACTTAGTTGAACTCTTTGAACTTCAGATTCTTCTGAAAAATGGTGATTGTAATTGTATACTTACTGTTTCAAATACATAAATCAGATAACATTCATAATCCACATAGCATAATGCTTTGTACCAACTAAATGCTAGAAAATATTCATTTGTCATCCTGGATAGAGTTGGGAAAGCTGTCATTTTGAAGCCAATAAAATGAAACAAAAACCTTTAACATGTACTAGCCACTATGTATTTTCTTCTTTCTAGATTTCATGCTATTTAATCTTTTATTGTAGTATTAACTGGCATGTAACAAATATTGTCTAACAAGTACTCTGAGCTTAACTTCTATATTCACTTTGACCTTATATTTTGTGTGAATTTTAAAGCAGAGTTCACTTGCTGGAAAGGGTGTGGATAGATGTGTTGGGCCTATATTTTCCCATATTACACTATGAAGTGTTTAAGGTTCGTGACTCTACTTCTTAATATTTGTATTCCTAAGGGTGGCATGTAGTCAGCATTCTCATATGCAAGATGAATTAATGAGTTAATGAAGCAGTAATTATCATTTCTTCTTGTGCTAATTTTCAGGGAAACTGAATTTTGAGATGGAAAGTGTGCCTGCCTACGTAAAGTCAAATCACCTTCACAAACAGAAACA
Organism: Oryctolagus cuniculus; assembly: GCF_051225735.1. Taxonomy (NCBI): domain Eukaryota; kingdom Metazoa; phylum Chordata; class Mammalia; order Lagomorpha; family Leporidae; genus Oryctolagus; species Oryctolagus cuniculus. Next base: position 51,782,966 of record NC_142870.1, on the reverse strand, counting down.
CTAATGTCTCTGCGCACCAGTTACCAAAAATAACTAATTTAAAGCCCCAAGCCCCAGTTTGGCTGATTTTTGTTACCATACCAGGCCTCATGGCTAAAAAGGGGGGTTTTAGGGTGGGGGAAGTGGGACTCAAAGAATCACCTTTTTGTGGAATTTGCTTTAATTACAAATCAACAAAAGCTGTTTCTTGTTTTACTCTTTTGTGCAGCATTGGGACTAAAATATTATATTTGGCCCCTACTTTCTAAAGCATCATTTTTATGGAAAGAGCAGTTTGAAAATTTTGATTTTTTTTTACCTGATAGATTGTTCTTATATAGTAGCATCCTGAGAATAAACATGACATACTCTCAAATTTGGTAAGTAACTACAGCTTGTAGGTCTAGATACTGTTTACAACTTATAAACTAAAGTAAAAAAACATTGATTATCTGTATATAGATGTTATATATAAACCAGAGAAATTATAGCACAGCCATGAAATGTTATACTGTATCAGTCAGTAAGACTCATGGATCACATTAAAAAAAGGAAAGAAATTTCAAAGAACAAAGGATGGAAGCTAGGAGACCCATATTAGATTTAAGGCAAGAGGCTGATACCAGCCACCCAGGACCGGTCAGTTATGCCTGCAGTCATGCTCATGTCAGTAACTGGACCCATCATTCATCCAGTTTCTGAATGCAGAACCCTGTCAGTTAACCATGACATTTCCATTTTTCCTTAATTCTTCATATTCAAACCATTGTCAGCAAGTCATGCCATGTGTAATCAAAATACACCTGACTATTCACTTCCTTTATCTTCAACTCCAACATACTAGATCAACACACCTCTATCTCTTGAGTCCACTGACTGGGGTTCTAACTGGTCTTTTCCTTTTAAATTTTAAATTGACTTCTCCTCACACAGCTTCCAGACCTGTCTGGTAATTCCATTAGAGTCATCTCTTATTTGAACACCTTCACTGTTTTGTTTTGTTTTGTTTTGTTTTTAAACTTAAAATGTAATCCAAATTACATACTACCTGCAATCTCTCTTAGGAAACTTATATTCCATCAATGTATCATGGCACTTTCCTCCATAATTTACTAAGTCCAGCTACAATTTTCCTCTGTAAAGATAAGAAAAAATTTTTTTCTAAGCTCAAGCCATGTTATTCATTCTGGAATGCTGTTCAGATGGCTATTTATTCTTAACATTCAATTATCAGCTTAAATATTAACCCTTTAAAGATTCTTTGACCTTTATATCCAAATAGCTTACCTGACCTATCATAAAAATCAACTTCCTTTATAATAGTAATCACAATGAGTAAATACTTGACTTTTCTCTTACTTGTTGACAGCATGTTTTTCATACCTGAGAATAGTGTAACCACTATGGCGAGCACCTGGGACTGTGTCTAATATATAATAAACACCTACTGCATACATATGTAAAGAATGAATGAACAAATGAATGCTTAGCTGTATGTCTCTCTAGACAGGTACAATTTTGAAAATATAATAATTTTCATTTTATTAGTTCATGAAATTTTATATTTCATTAATTTATTCATTTTGAAGACATATCACCATTGAAATAGGCTGAATTATTCCACAAATAAAATGTTGCAAGTAATCATCCAATTAATATATTTCATTAGCTTTGATTAATATATATTATTTATAAGATAAAAAATGAAATTAATTAGTTATGAGTGTGGTTTGAGGAAGTAAAAATACCACTTATCTTTGTGTAGGCATATGTATATTCAAATTCAGAAAATGTATACATAATGAAGTATTGACTTTTTTGCTATATTAATTATATATATACAAATTATATATATGTGTGTGTGTGTGTGTGTGTGTGTGTGTATATATATATATATATATAAAGAACTAAATGCTTCAAAATTACCCACACACAATATTTTGGTAGAATCAAAAATGATTTACTGTTTCCTATTATAATGTCAGTGCATACTAAGCTTTTTTTTGTTTTAGATTAATAAAGTACAATGAAGATCATAGAAATTGAAATGTTTCACATTCAGATTAACTGACAATAGTCTCAAAAAATAGGTAGTTTCTGGCACTTGATTCTTTATAATATAATTAGGGGACAGCTTGAGATATTCCAGATGGGTTCAATGTTTACCAACATATGGTTCTGTTGTCAAACAAAGAACATGTAAATTTTGAGCTTTTGAAGTTGGCACATAGAATCTGTGAAAGTATATGAATTATTTAAGGAGTGTGAAAGTAATGCTGTTACATAAGGAAGTAAGTTAGAAAACAAACACAATCAGGGCCTCGTGCATGCTACGTTGATTCTGATTTTGGCCTTCCATATTTTAAATACATTGATTTTTTATTTTTTTAGAAATCTTATGTGAACTGGAGACAAACTTTTCACTGGAATATTTTAATCGTTCTCTTTGTTTTACATAGATGTTCTAATTAGTTGCATTAATCTCAAGATTATCTTCAAAATCAATGCTCTCCAATCCCCCCAAAATGCCATCTAATAGTACATACTGCATGCCATCCCAGTTAGGTTACCAGTGGGAAGCAGATGGTAGATTTCAACTGGGATACTGTAGGAGGGGTTTACAAAGGCACTTCTTTTTTTTTTTTAACTTTTGTTTAATAAATATAAATTTCCAAGGTACAGCTTTTGGATTACAGTGGCTTCCCCCCACCATAACTTTCCTCTCACGTGCAACCCTCCCATCTCCAAAGGGGCTTCTTATAAAGGTGTAGGAAAAGTGTGGGGAACCACAGAGATAATCCATGTAGACACAGAAAAATGCAAAAACAAAAACCAAACAAAAACCCACATAAAATGAACACTTTTGGCTCTAATGGAAGGAAGCTAGCATGTAACCAGAAAATCAAAGGGAAGAGTCTTAGAGAGAAGCCTCCTAGGAAGGAGCTGACCTGATACCTAGGCACATGCAAGCCAGAAGATAGGAAGCCGGGAATAAATGCCAGGTCCACACTCTTCCCTCACCCTCCAATACGGCCCTTTAGTGGGGCTGACTGCGGAGGCCAATTTCTCCTTTGTTACTTTAAAAATATGTTCACCCTTTCTCTCTGTCTCTCCCTCTCTCTGAAACTCTACCTCTCAAATAAATAAATAAAATCTTTAAAAAGATAAAAAAATGTTCACACCCAAAAAGCAGGAAAAGTACTAATCATTCATACTTTAATGGTAATACTATATTACAATTCTCTTCTTTATGTAAACAATAGGTCATGAAGTTCATTTTTATACTCTTATGTAGCCTCAAAAAAAAAAAAAAAACCACGTATAGGTTAATAATATGGGGCTGGAGTAAGATACACTGAGTCCCATTCACAGAGTCCCAACTAAGCTGCCACTTAACTCTGGACAATCTCCTAATTTTTGTGCCACCATTTCTTCATCAGTAAGAGGGAGAGAGTAATAATATCTCCTCCTGGGGTGTTGTGAGCATTTGCTCAAACAATACATTTAAAGCACTAAAAGTAATTCCTGGAAAGTAGTAGTGTTTAATAAATGCCAGCTCTTATTTGCATCTCACAAGGACAGAAATGAAGTTCAAGGAATTCAAGAGATTTAAAGCTGTACAATTTTCAAACAAGAGCAAGAAGTGGCATATGACCCAAGTTTTTTTAACCTGGAATCCAGTGCTATAAATACTCTACAAAATTATATAACTGTAGTTTATAAGTTTGTTTTCTTTAGTTTTTCCAAATATATACTTTTTAGGTGCTTTGTTCACAATCCTATCATCTAACTGCTTATCTCCACTTTTCCTCTTTTGCATAGGATGGCTAAAAAAATGTAACAACATATTGTATTCCATGCTGATATGCTATTAACTCCAGTATAAGATTAGTTACTTTATTAAAAATAAACCTATTCAGGTACAGCAATTCCACAAATGTACATATAACCACAGGGCCATCTCCATTAAGTTTTTAAACAATTCAAACTACTCTTAAATTTACAAGAGGACACTAACATTTTAAATATTCAATAACTTGAAAATTTTAAACCACTGCCTACCACACTTCAGTGCACTGCCATCTGCACTATGAATACAGCCTGAAAACGGGAGGTACTGAATAAATATTTGCTAAATTAACTAATTAATAAAAGTTCTGTGCCTATTGCTTTTATTATATGAGAGAATAAACTGCTTGTAATATTTAAAGGTCAGCCAAAGAGGAATACCTAGATTTAGATGCAAAAGCAGAGAACCCCCCCCCCAAAAAAAATCACAGTGTGGGAATTCTGTAGTTAGAAAGGTTGGGTGGGGATTTAGTCTTTGCAGTTATGACACTGCTTTGGATATAGATATCCCACAGTGCCTAGGTTCCATATCTGACTCTATCCCCAGTGCTAGATTCTTGTTGATATGCAACCTGAGAGGAAGCAGATAATGGTTTAAGTGGGAGACCTGGACTGGGGTCCCAGCTGTCAGCTTTGATCTGACCCAGCCCCTGTGTTGGGGGCATCTAGGAAAGAACCAGTGGATAGGAGTTCTCTCTGTGTCTGTGCCTCATAAATAAATCAATAAATAATAAAAAAAAGCCTTAAATCAATGTGGCCTTTGAATATAATTCAGAATAACAACGTCACGCTGAATCTTTCCAGGCTGATTAAGATAGTCTATTTAACACAGAATATGTGTCTGTAACTATAGTGAGCGAGAAATTTTGGCAGTGAAGCAGTAAGTTTTGAATCCAGATTGTCACAACTAAAGGTTTTGCTCCATTGAATGAGTGACTAAACCTGCAAAAAGTGAGTTTTTAAAACATAGCTGTTGAGAAACAAATGATACAAAACAAAACCTCTCACCTAAGGATTATGGAAACAACACTTTGAATGGGAGGGGGAAGGACAAAGTCCTGTCGTAAATCCAGACATGAAATTAGTGGATGATTTGGCAACTCTTAAATTTTTTTATAAAATTGCCATACTGTTTTGCATAGCTACTCTGGGCTCTTGAAAACAGTAAAATGTGTAAAAATAAAAGATTATAAAGCCACAAATTTGTATGTCACTGTCAATTGAAGAATGCCATGCTAAAGGAGACTTGAGGTTAGTTATTAACTTACTTCATTATTTTATGAGTTAAGTAAACCAGATGGAAGTTGTGAGATGTTTATCTCCTGTATTCTCATTCCTGGACCAATGGCTGTCCTATAAACTCACACTTCAATTTGGTGCTTAAAATTTGCTATGATTTTAGAGCAAAAACAGAAGATTGCATTACCTGAAGAAATAATTTAATTTTGTTTTCATAGCATCTGAGATGTGTCTGGTATATCTACTGTGTGGGCAATATAGCATATTTATGGCTTTTGATATTTTCCATTAAAACATATTGCATCTGATGTTTAAGAACTGTTATTGTGTGTACAGAAATCTTACCTCTAAAGATGGACACCTGCAAATGACCTCTCATAGCAAATAAATTACACGCACACAAAAAGCAAAATCCACAAAACATAACCATAATGATTTATCCTTCAATCCCTTAAATAATTAAATTACCTCCAATACAAAGATAGGCTTTGTTCTTTTTTTCAGAAGCATTGTGGTAATCTTAATGAACTTCCACACATCCCTCTACTTCACTAACTAGAACCATACGCACATTCAGATTGGATAATCTGATTAAAATAAAAATGAAATTGACACCTTGAAGTAGTAGCTTGCACACTTCAATCGACTTTCCTTCAAGTTAATTAATGTGTGAATGTTTGTAGGTTCAATTAACCCACAGGGTTCTTATTGATATATTTTTCATAAAATAGCATGATGCAAGGTACATCTAAATGACACTAACACAATGTATTAAAGTTTCAAAATCAAAGAAAAAATTCAGGAAGGCTAAAAATGAAATTTTGTCTTAAGGGACTGGCGCTGTGGCGCAGTAGGTTAATCATCTGCCTGAAGTGCTGGCATCCCATATGGGCGCCAATTCTAGTCCCGGCTGCTCCTCTTCCAATTCAGCTCTCTGCTATGGCCTGAAAAAGCAGTAGAAGATAGCCCAAATGCTTGACCCCTGCACTCTCATGGGAGACCAGGAAGAAGCACTTGGCTCCTGGCTTCGGATCAGCATAGCTCTGGCCGTTGCGGCCATTTGGAGAGTGAACCAACGGAGGGAAGACCTTTCTCTCTGTCTCTCCCTCTCACTGTCTGTAATCTACTTATCAAATAAATAGATAAATAAAAGAAATTTTATCTTATTAGTATACAAACATTATATACAAATTATATTCTTAAATCACTATTTGGCCCAACAATATGTGACATAAGTAATAAATGTGAAAGAAAATTAGGTATTATAAAAACTTTAGCTTTCATTTTCTGAATTTTAATTCTAAGTAATGAATTGGAAAAGTTTAATTTTAAATAACAAAGACTTGAAATATAATGTATTGTGATTTTATATATTTATATAAACACAGCTGAAAGGGACTGTTTAAATACATGTGAGCATCCTGAATATATGGATATACTAACTGACAATACCGAATAAAAGATTATACCTCTATTTCTATTGCTAAAACTGGAAATACTTTTCTATTTCTATTGCAATAAATTACAATTACTTGCAAACTCAGTTACAAGTAATTCATAACCATTAATTTTGTGAAAATGAGAGGTGGATCTAAATGTCCATGTTTTTTGTTCTCATTGAACATTAAAATATTCCACTGTATCATATTTTCTAACTCACTGTAATTAAAACATGTATTGCATTTATTTTGTTTTAATAAAAAAGTGGAGAAACATAATTTCTTTACATTTCACAGAGACACAATGCAATTTCTCTACAACCTTATTTCTTGCTTTATCTGCAGTGTGTAGCACAGTTTAGTACATTTCTGATGTTAAGAAGTATTTTCAGAATGAATAAAAACATATTTTAGGTTAACTTCATATGTCCTTTAGGCACATTGCCTCATTCTTCTTATCCATAGTGTAATGACTTTTTTTTTTAAAAAAAAGATATCTGTTAGTGGGTATCCAAGCAACATTGCATGACTCATATTAAATTTCTGCTGCTATTCAGGGCAGCTGTTGCTGCACCTGGTATCCTGCACAATACTCAGGTTTACTCCTCAGTGTTAAATTGAATTGATCACTTGATCATTTTTGCAAACGACTCAAGCTGTTAACTTAAGATTACTTTAGGGATGCTATTAGAGCATAGCAGGTAAAAATAAAAAAAAAAAAAAACAAGGCCATTTACTTCATATAGTTTCTTACTGATAGTTATAGCAACTCTAGATGTCCGCATTAATGAGGCAAATGTCTAGTGTGTGCCACATAATAATACAGACATATGAAATTTTTTTACACAAAAAGAATAAGAATTCTATCAGATGGATAACAACAAAATAATCCTTATTGCTTATTGGATGAAAGACTAAGAAAGGTGCTTCAGAATCACAGTGTTGGGAAAACAGCTCAAAAGGGCACATGTTATTGATGTAGAGGAGCTGTGTAATGTTTCCTATGGAAACACTTTAGTGAGTTTCAATGAGGTAATAGGGCCAGCATAAATATGCACAGAAGCACTTTAGTGTGGACACCAGCTGAGCAGTTACAGCAAGGATATTGGGAGATAGTAAAAATGGACAAGCAAATTAAATGTTTTCATTTGCTTACTGAATTACTTTCCTCCTTATGCTATAAATTATACTATTGAGAGTATGTCCTATCTAACTAATTCCTATGATTTCATTTAGAGATACAAACACTATCTTTTAAAGAAATTTTATTTTCTCAAACTCTGTTAACAAAATGCAATTTAAGCTACATAATGCACAGCAAAATTCATGTAATCATGATCTGATTAGATTCACAATGTGAAAGAGACATATGGCCTCATCCTTTCTCTGAATCACACACAACATTTTAGAAAAAGAAAAAAAAATATTCCAATTATACACCTTTTTAATTTGAGTAATGTTGAAAAATATCAGACTAAGTTAATTGACAATATCTGGAGAAATCTTAAAATTAATGTACAAATTATGATTTATCAAATATATAAAGAAGATGTCAAAAATTTTACTCAGATACAGAGGATTCTAGGATGATGGTGAAATAGGAATCACCAGGATCCAATACTACCTTCTACACCACAGGTATACTGGCAGAAAATGCCTGATGTGACTAATTTGAAACTCTAGGGTCTACTGAAGGCTTGTAATTGGAGGAGAGGATTTGGATGATAAAATGCAGTTCAATTTCAGTCAACTTCATCTCAAAGTCTGCTAGGAACTATCATCTGCCCTTAGACATGTGGCAAGTAACTGTGCACTTGCTCCTGAAGCATCTTGCAGCTAGCTTACAGGAGCCAGGTTGGGCAAAAACAACTCTGCCCTGTAAATATGAGGCATCTGCTTTCTGATAACTGGTTGCTGATCAGGAGTACAGGAAAGAGCCCTCCCCTCTGGGAAAATGATGTCCAGGAGATTTAAAGGGCTGGTGTCCTATTTTTAGCTTCTTCATTTTTCTTTCTCTTCTCTTGGGAGACTGACATTAAGGAGTAATGCACCTAAAAAGCAACTGAATATACAGGAAAAACTACAAATTGACCAAAGAAAAGTTGTAGGCTCAAGAAGGACCTCAGACAACCTTAAGCTTATACCTTTGGGGCTGGCGCTGTGGTGTAATGGGTAAAGCTGCTCCCTGCTGTGCTGGCGTCCTCTATGGGCAGCAGTTCAAGTCCTGGCTGCTCCACTTCAGATACTGCTCTCAGCTATGGCCTGGGAAAGCACTAGAAGATGGCCCAAGTCCGTGGACCCCTGCACTGTGTGGGAGACCTGGAAGAAGCTTTTGGCTCCTGGCTTTGGATCAGCGCAGCTCTGGCCATTGTGATCATCTTGGGAGTGAACCAGCGGGTGTAAGATCTCTCTCTCTCCCTCTGCCTCTGCTTCTCTGTAATTCTGCCTTTCAAATAAATAAATAAATCTTTAAAAACAGCAACTACTAATTTTAAAAAAAGTTTATACCTCTGCCTGAGCTATAAACTTGGCACACAGAAAGCCAGCAACAAACACAAAAAGTGTAACATAACAACAAATGGTGGCTGGCATTTTGGAGCAATGTGTGAAGACACTGCCTGTGATGCTGGCATCCTATATAATCATTGGTTCAAGTCCAGGCTGCAGCAGTTCCAATCCAGCTCCCTGCTAATGAGCCTGGAAAAGCAGTAGAAGATGGCCTGAGTCCTTGAGCCCCTGCCACCTTCTTGGGAGACCCTTACGGGAGTTCTAGTCTTGTGGCTTCAGCCTGGCCCAGCTCTGGCTGTTGCATCCACTTGGGGAGTGAACCAATGGATGGAATATCTCTGTCTCCCCCTCCCTTTCTGTGTCACTCTGCCTTTTGAATAAAGAAAGAAAGAAATAGATCTTTAACAAAGAGAGAAGGAAAGTAGAGGGGCGTAAGTAAAATATGGAACACTATGAAGCCAACCAAACCTCCAAATTTTGATGAAACACATGAATACAAATATCTAAGAATCTCAACCTCCCAACCTACTCCAGATAAGATGAACTCAATGAAACCCACCCTGAAACATATTACAGTTAACCTTTTGGAGGACAAATGAGAATTTTGAAAGTAAAAAAAAGAGAAGTGATTTATTACATTCAAGACATCATAAGAGTATTAAATGTCTCCTTAAAAACTTTGTAGGCCATACGAAAGTGGGACAATATATTTATATCCTAAAAGAAAAAAACAAAACTGCCTTCTAAAAAATCCTTCATCTGGAAAAACTGTTCTTTAAAAATGAGGGGAAAATTAAAATATGCCTACAAATACAAACCTAATTCAATTCATTACTTACTATTAATTCTGCCCTGCATGAAAGGCACAAAGAAGTCTTTTCTGGCAGAATAAAATGAAAGGAAACTACTTAGTAACTCAAAGCTAAGTGAAGAAAAAAACTCAATAAAGGTAAATACATGTGCAATTGTAAAAGTCAGTATTATTTTACAATGGTTTGCAACTCAATTTGTTTGTTTTCTATATGATTTAAGAGACTAATATTCTATTAAAATTGTTACTCTAAAAGCTAGTAGTTTTGTAATTTTGGTTTGAAATTCTACATTTTGTTTTCTACATAATTTAAGAGATCAATACACACATGGTATAAAGATGCAATTTTGTGACATCAACAGCCAATGGATGACAAGAGAGCTGTAAATGTACAGAGATTTGTGTGTCATTGAAGTTAATCTGGCATATATTCAAATTAGAGTTCTATAACTTTAGCATATGAAATATAATCCTATGTAACCACAAGGAAAATAGCTGCAGAATATACATACAAGGAATTGAGGAATGAATTTAATCATTTTACTACAAAAAGCCAACTAAACAGAAAACATTTACACAGGGAATGAGGGGCAAAAAGTTTATAAGTTATATGGAAAACAAATTTTAAAATGACAGAAATTAGTTCCTCCTTAAAATAACTACTGTAAACTAGGTAAGAAAGAGAAATGAAGGATATTCAAATTGGAAAAGAGGGAGTAGTATCATTTCTATTGCAGATGATAGGATCTTATATGCACAAAACCCAAAAGTTCCCCCCCGCAACACACCCTGTTAGAAATAATGAGTTCAGCAAAATATCAGCACACTTTGTCAACAAAAAATCAGTTACATGTCTTCATACTAAAATTAATAATCTGAAAAGAAAGTTACAAAAATAACCGCTTATCTAATAGTATCAAAAGTTATTTAGGAATTAAATTTAACAGGGAAGTATAAGAAGTATGCAATGAAAACTATAAAACACTGCAGAAATAAATTTAAGATAATTGAAAATGAATCTTGATGTGAATGGAAGGGGAGAGGGAGTGGGAAAGGGGAGGGTTGTGGGTGGGAGGGACAGTATGGGGGGGAAGCCATTGTAATCCATAAGTCGTACTTTGGAAATTTATATTCATTAAATAAAAGTTAAAAAAAAATTTAAGAACTCAAAGATACTTGGAAATATATTTCATGTTCATGAATTAAAATATTTAATATTATTAAAATGTAAATACCTTACTACCTATAGTAGTACAGTACATATATTCAATGCAATCCCTATTAAAATTCCAACAACATTTTTTGGAGAAATAGAAAAAAAATCCTAAAATTCATATGGAATCTCATAGCATCCCCAAATTGCCAAAACAATCTTGAAAAGAACCAATTTTCAGGACTCATGTTTCCTGATTGAAGAACTTGCTACAAAGCTAAAAAAAAATCAAAACAATGTGATACAGAAATAAAGGCAAGCATATTAGCCAATGGAATATGACAGTTCAGAAATAAATCCTCCCAACACATAGTCAAATGGTTTTTGACAAAGGTGCCAAGACCACTCAGTGCAGAAAGGATTTTTTTTCAAAAAATGGTGCTGAGAAAACAGGATATATACGTGCAAAAAATGAAGCTGGACCTTTAACTAAGAACACAGTCAAAAATCAATATGAATTGCAGATCAAAAGTAAGACTTAAAAGTATAAAATTCTTAGAAGAAACTATAGGACAAAAGCTTCACAATGTTGGATTTGGCAACAATTTCATGGATGGGTTTCAAAGGCATAGGAAGCAAAATAAAAAATAAATTTGACTTTATGAAAATTTAAAAATTATATGTACGAAAAGACAACATACATACAATAAAAAGGCAACACAAAATGGGAGGAAGCATTTACAGTTAGATATCTGATATGGGATTGACATCTAGAACATACAAAACACTCCAGACATTCAACAATAAAGACAAATAAAAAAATGGACAAAGTACCTGGATTGCCATATGATCCAGAATTTCCACTTCTGGGTATATTGCTCCAAAAATTAAAAGAGGAATTTTAAAGAGAAATATCTATACCATGTGCATAGCAGCATTATTTTTAATGTGAAATCAACCCAGTAGTCCATCAACAAATGAATAAATAAAAAAAAAGGATGGTGCATATACATATAATAGAATGTCACACAACAGATACTAGGTTTAAATTTGTGTTCCTCCAAAATGTGTTAGAACCTAGTAACCAGTGTGATACTATTAAGGGTAGAGTCTTCTGAGAAATGAGGAAGTCGTGAGTGCTCCTTTCCCATTAATGGAATTCAAATGCCTTTTGCCCTTCCACCTCTTCTGCTATGTGAGGACATAGCATTTGCCATGTTTTGTCCCATCTCCCAAATGAGGACGCAGCAAGAATGTTCAAGCCCTCACCAGACATAGAATCTTCTGATGTGTTGAACTTGGACTTTCCAAATTCCCAAACTGTGAAAAATAAATTTCTAATATTTATATTTCTAATATTTATAAATTACCAAGTCAGTGATATTTTATTATCACAGCAGAAATGACCAAAATAATGGAAAAATAATGAATTCTGACACATTCTACATCCTGGATGGACTTTGAAGACATTATGATAGGTGAAAAAGGCAGTTAAAAAAAGACAAACATGGTATGATTTCACTTATATGAGCTTCTTATAGTTGTGAAAATCACAGATACAATAAGTAGACCAGGGGCTTCCAGAGGCTGTGGGCAGGAAGTAATGAAGAACTACTGATTAACAAGCATAGACTTCCTGTTTTATAAGTTCAAGAGTTATGGGAACCAATACTGGTAACAGTTACATAACATTGTGAATGTATTTAAAACCACTGAACTGTACAATTAAAGATAGTTAAGGTGGGGCAGATGCTTAGCTCTTACAGGTAAGCCTCTTACAGTTTGGAATTTTTTTCTCAATATTGCTAAAATTGAGAGAGAAGTCTAATATAAGACAATAAGTCAAAAAGAAGGGTTTATAAAACTAGTTTTAGTAGACTGAAAACAGCTGCTGTTTTCCCTCTTCTTTGTATTTTCTGTGCCTGCTAAGCATCTTCATTCTTTGATACTTTTGTTTTTATCCCATTGCTAACTTCTCACACATTACTCCATTTAAGCTATTGAAATTTGCTGGCAGAAAGTGGTTTGTAATATTCTCATTGTTTAATGCTTATAGCGTCAGAAGTGTGAATATTGCTTTCAGACATGATATTGTTTGTTCACTCTCTCGCTCATTAGGAGTGTATCGATTGTGTTAGCTTTTCCAAAGAACTAGCACTGGCTCGTGTTAATTTTCTGGATTGTATATCTGTTTTCTATTTCATTGATTTCTGCTCTTTTCTTTATTGTTCCTCCTTTTTTTTGTGCTACACTGGGTTTATTTTGATTTCCCTTTTTGGTTTCTTTAGGTTATGCCATTAATTCGGACATTTCTTTTAAACTATAAACAAAATTCCATATACCCTCTAAAAAGTATTTTAGTTATACCTCATAAATTTTGACTTTTTACATTTTAAATATTAATTTTTAAATACATGTTGAACACTCTTGATCTGAAATAATGGCATCAGAAGAGTTCAGGCTTCTGATTTTTCATATTTTGGAAAATAGGGAGAGATGTGTATAATAACCCCATCTTGGGAATGGGATACCCATATATAGAATAATTTTATAATATTGCTAGGGTATTTGCACAACTTGCTGCATAAGGTCATGTATGGAATTTTCCACTTCTCATCTCAGTCTTCAAAGGGTTTCAGATATGAAAACATTTCAGATTTCAGATTTTCATACTAGGGATACTCACCCTATGGTTTATAATTCATATTATACTGCATAATTTCTATACAAGTTTTTCTGAATAGCTAATTGATATATTTTCCATTTAATCATATTTCAGTAAGACAATAACTGCTGCATTATTTCAATCCACTTAAATGTACTTACATTTGTTTATGGCTCAACATATGCACTATTTTCTCTGGATGCTTCCATGATTTCCCCTCTATTTTTGTTGACTTAATTTGACTATGCTTTACCAAGGTTTTGTTTTCTTTGTATTTATTCTGCTTGAAATTTGTGAGTGACCTTAAAATTATAAATCATGTTTTTCACCAAATTTTGGAAACTTTTCACCTTATTTCCTCATTTATTTTCTGTCTCTTCTTCTTCTGAGACGTCAATATACTTCTGATATAATCCATGGGTGCTTTCTATTTCTCAGAATGAATAGTGTCTATTGACCCATGTTAAAATCTGATTCTTCTATAATTTCCAGTCTACTGTTAAGTCCATCAAGTCCATTCTGATAATTGTCTTAAGTCTAGAATATTGGTTTATGTCATTTCTTCTTGTCAATTTTGTTTTCATGACCCATGCTGTGTATAGTTCCAGTAATAATGCAGGCCATGTTTATTACAAATATTTCTTTTAAATGTGACTGTGTTTAATTGCAATCAAAAATTGATACAATAGTTTTAGCACCTAATTTTACATCTATAATCAATATTTGCTCCCACCTTTTGTCCCACACCCTTTAGAGCTCCAGCTCCAAAATACATTGAATAAAAAATGCTTCCTTCTTTTATTTACAGGATAACATGCTTTTCAGGGAAAAAAATTGTCAATTTTCAGGAAAAAAATATTTGTCAATTTGCATCATATGTGATTATTCTGTAATGGTTATGAGTTATTTATAATTTCAGAATAGCTACTTCAGTTACTTCAAATTGAAGATACACCTCTAGTTATGATTTTAAATTCATCAAGTAAGTTACCTGTATTTCCTATTGAAAACTATGAGTCATCTCAGGAGTGGAAGAAATGTTGTTGTATCAATCTTTTTATTAATAATTTAATAAGATTTTCCTTCACTGAGCAGCTTTCCAAAAAATTTAACATGATGAAACTTAAAGCTTCAAATTGTTATCCAAATTGAAAAGAATTGGAATACACTCTTCTGGAATTTCTAATAATTTTTCATAACAAGAGACAAAAAAAAGCTAACAAAACCAATAGAGGGGCCAGTGCTGTGGCATAGGGGGTAAAGCTGCTGCTGTCTGCAGTGCCAACAATCTTTATGGGTGCCAGTTCGAAACCCAGCTGCTCCACTTCTGATCCAGCTCTCTGCTACGGCCTGGGAAAGCAGTGAAAGATGGCCCAAGCCCTTGAGACCCTGCACCCATGTGGGAGACCTGGACAAAGCTCCTGGCTTCGGATCAGCTCAGCTCCGGTCTTGTGGCCAATTGAGGAGGGAGCCAGTGGATAGAAGGTGCCTCCCTCCCTCTCTCTCTCTCTCTCTGACTCTCCTTCTGTCTCTGCGTGACTCTGACTTTCAAATTGTGGGCGATCCCTTGAGGTTGCTGGCCTAGCTCATACAGTTAGCCTGACTGCTGCTAGGAGCCAGGACTCTCCAGGCACATTTCTCCCCACCCTCACCTTCTGCCAATCAGGTAAGCTGGAAAGCTGCCCTAGCTACTTGGTCTTCAAGCTGATTAGAAAGGCACATTGGCACCAGTATCTGTTCTGTTCTATAGTACTGATGTTGCCTTGAATTGGTTATGACTCTTCACCCTGCCCTTTAAAAGTATACGTGATTGTGAATAAAGATGGACATGTTCTGCATAACTTGTCTACAGAGTTTCTTGTGTGAAGAACATCGTCACCCTGCTCTCCTCAACAGTGCGGCTTTGTAGGACAAGCAACATCAAATAAATAAATAAATCATAAAAAAAACAACCAATAGAAACTTTTTAGTTAAAAACTATATGCACGTTTCTCAAGATTTAGGATACACGTAAAGTCAGTGTTTCGTAAGTACTAAATCATCTCTGAACTGAAAGTTGGCCACATCTATTTCTGAAATTTGAACTTGCTGTGTAAGAGCTATGTGGCATGCCAAATGAGTTATTCCAGTCCATTCCCCTGTATCAATCAACATTTTTTGATTGACAAATTGTACTAACTGTACTTTGGCATGAAGAGAGGATGGATGTCTGCCATTTTTTTGTTCACTACTAAAGAAGCTATAAACACATGCAGAGTGTTGGTCATCTTCAGAGCCCCAGGATGGCAGGTTTAATTGTATTAAAAGGGCAAAAGAATGGATGGTGAGGCTTAGCAGGAGATGTGCAAGGTCACTTACTAAGGGCTATCTAAGCCAGTTTGGAAACCTGACTTCTCACATTTCCATTTTATCTCATGTAATCTTTGCCTTCCTGTTGTTAATCTTGACTAATTAGAGCCTGTTAGCATGAAAAGAGAGATGAAACTTTTTTTTTTCTTTAGGGTTTCAAACACAGAAACAATGTAGAGGCAACGATCCGGGAGGCTGATTTGAAACAGGAAGCACATTTTCTAATAAAAGCTACCCCAAAATGGAATAGATGCCTGGGACGTTATTAAGTTCTACGTCATGGAAGTGTTCAGACTGAAGTTGTACCATCTGACAAGGTTGTTAATGTGATGGATTGGAGTGGATGTGTGCTGAGGTGTACTCTAAGGTGCACTGGTTGTATAAAAAAAAGACTGCTTTCATGAAACATTGAAATAAAGTTTTAAAAAGATTATTTGAAAGGCAAAGTGACAGAGAGAAAGAAAAGAGGGAGAGACATAGAGTAACACTTTTTTGTCCTCTCATTTATTGTACCGAAGACCAAAACAGCCAGGGCAGAGCCGAGCTGAAGCCACGAGCCAGAAACTCCGTCCAGGTCTCCCATATGGGTGACAGGGTCTCAAGCACTTGGGCCATCTTCCCCTGCTTTCCCAGGTCCATTATAATAGAAGAGCTGGATCAGAAGTTGAGCCGTGAGGACTCTAATCCACACACTTGGATACGAGATGCTGGTGTTCAAGCCGTGGCTTAGACAGCTGTGATGCAATGTCAGCCTCAAAATAGTTTTATTTTCTTTTTACCTTAGCATCGTAAAATACTCTTCTTGAGATGACCGTATTTGTAAAATAACATAAAAATGATGTCTAAGAAAATACCCAATACAACTAAGGCATTAGATAGATCTTCTAAATGATTCTGCATAAGGTTAATCTCTAATAATTGATAATCTGGTTAATTAAATTTTAAACAATTAAAACATTTACATATCCTCGTAACATGCTTGCCGTTCAGCAGTGTCTTCTAAGTCACAGCGAATTTTTTCTGGCTCCACCATTTTCAGCGTGGAGGTTTTCATGGTCACATTTTATGGGTGTCTCGGGACTTACCCCACCCTTTCTCAATGATATCCAATAAGCTTGTGTTTTCTGTCATGAAGTAAGAAATTCTGCAGAAGCCACACATGATAATTACTCCTGCATATTACTAATGAGAACTAGGTCATATGATTGCTCTAATACTAAACACTGGCTAGTGGACACGATGATCATGATTAATTTAGAAGACTGCTTCTCAGCTAAAAGTGCTAGTGCCCCTTAAGGCGTACTTAAATCCTTTGAGGTGCCAGCATTGTGATGCAGTGGGTTAAGCTGCTGCTTGCATCTCCAGCATCCCATACCAGAGCACTGGAGTTCTGGATGCTCTAATCCAGCTCCCTGCTAATGTGCCTAGGGAAGCATTGAATGACGGCTCAGTGCTTGTGCTCCTGCTGTCCAAGTGTAGACAATGATGGAACTACTGGAGTCTGGCTTCAGTCTGGTCCAGCCCTAGTTGTTGACAGTCATTTGGGGAATGAACTAATGAATGGAAGATCTCCCTGTCTCCCTGTCTCTCTGTCTCTTCCTCTCTACCTGTTTCTTTTTCTTTCAAATAAAATAAATGAATTATAAAAAAAAAAAAACTTTGAGAATGTTCTTTTAAAAATGTCACCTTGCCTAGGGCATAATGTTAAACTTACTTGTGGGAGCTACTATAATTAACATGATGCTACACTGAGGCAGTCCTGCTCAATGAAAGATTTGCTGTTGCAAAAGTCTCATGGAAATTTGGGCAAAAATGATTCAGTCTCTTGGTGCTGAGCCCACTGCTGCCTGAACAAAAGTGGTCTTATGATGGTAAGAAAAAAAAATGTTTTTGGTAGGCAAGCAATTGTGCATGCCATAATTTTGTGCTTTCTCTCCATGATTCCTTCCTTAATGAGGGCAATTCAAAATATTCCTTGAAATATAGAACTTAAAGATGTTTATTTTGATACAAAAATTTTGTGAAATTCTTATATAGTTATCTCATAATATGTATTTTCATGATTTTTGGAAGAATTTTAATATTTTTACCTAATTCTAAAAGCACAAAGGAAATGTATACATAGATGTTATATGTCATTTTGACTTCTTGATGTTTTGCACAATGCTTTGTTTTTCTGCCTGAATAAATACAGATTGATAATGGTGAGAATTACAGGTGTGAAGTGTTGTAGATTAGACTGAAGAGAAACATAAGTGTACCTGATGATTATAATTGTCGAAGAATTGCTCACATACTTGAAGTTAGCTGTACTCAATAGGCTGAAATTTGATTTTTCCCCTTCACATAATGTAATGTAATTGCTTTCATAACTAAAATTCTAGTTCAAGATAAGTTTAACGGCAATGTTCCTTATTTTTACTAAAAATCTTTAAGGGAGTAAAATGGGAAATATGTGAAAAAATGCTCAATATCATTGGCCAGCAAAGAAATTCAAATCAAACTATGGTGAAACATCACCTGATATTCATAATAGAACAGCTATTTTCAAAAAGAACACATGCGGTAAAGATACATAGAAAGAGGGAACTCTTGGGGCCAGCCTTGTAGCACAACCAGTTAAACTGCAGCCAAGCCACTGGCATCCCATATCAGAATGCCAATTCAAGTCCTGGTTGTTCAGCTTTGGATCCAGCTCCCTGCTAATGCATTTGGGAAAGAAGCCACTGATGGCCCAAGTGCTTGGGCCCCTGCTACCCTCTGTGGAGACATGGAAGGAGTTTCCGGCTCTGGCTTCAGTGTGGCTGAGCTCTGGCTATTGCAACAATTTGGCGAATGAATTAGCAGATGCAAGTGCTCTCTTTTTCTCTCTCTCTCTTCCTCTTTTTTTATCCCTCTCTCCAAATCACCGTGTCTTTCAAATAAATAAAATAAATCTTTAAAAAAATGGCACTCTTTCTATATTACTGGTAGGAATGCTTATTAGTAAAACCACTATGGAAAACAATATGGAGACTCCTTAAAAATCTAGAAATAGATCTTCCATATGATGTCACAAGTCACTACTGGGTATATAGCTAACATAAGTGAAATTGCTATGTGAAAGAAATACCTGTATTAGCATGTGTTTTGCAGCAATGCTCACAATAGCCATGCTATGAAATCAACCATAGAGGTCATGAACAGAGGAAGAGATACAGAAAAAAGTGGTATGCATACAAAGTGGAGTATTATCCTTCCATGAAATAGAATGAAATTCTGACATTTGCAAAACAGTGGATAGAACGGGAGCATATTATATTAAATGAATTAAGCCAGACACACAACGGTAAAGATGACAAGATTATGCTCATATGCGGAAGCTTTAAAAAAACCTGAGCCAGTGCCATGGCTCATTTGGCTAATCCTTCACCTGTGGCGCCAGCACCCCAGGTTCTAGACCCAGTTGGGGTGCCAGGTACTAGTCCCGGTTTTTCCTCTTCCAGGCCAGCTCTCTGCTGTGGCCCGGGAGTGCAGTGGAGGATGGCCCAAGTGCTTGGGCCCTGCACCAACATGGGAGATCGGGAGGAAGCAACAGGCTCCTGGCTTTGGATTGGGGCAGCGCACTGGCCTTAGCGGCCATTTGAGGGGTGAACCAATGGAAGGAAGACCTTTCTGTCTCTCTATAACTCTCTCTCTCTTTCTCTCTCTCTCTCTTAATGTCTAACTCTGCCTGTCAAAAATAAAAAAAATAAATAAAAATTTAAAAAAAGTCAACCTGAACATAAAATAGTGATGATCAAAAGCTGGGAATGGAAGGGTGGGGGTAAGGGGAGGTTGGATAATGGGTATCATAGCACTGTTAGAAGGAAGGAATATGTTCCTAGTGTAACACAGCACAGTGGGATGACTAGAGTTCACAATCGCCTATAATACGTATCATGAGGAAACAGAAGAAAGGCACTCCAAGGCTTTAATAAAATGTATAGGGCAGGTGGTTAGCCTAGGGACCAAGATTCTGAGTAAGATCCCCGTGCCCCATATTAAAGCCCCTTGGTCCAATTCATGGTTCTGGTTCCTGACCCTGGTAAGCTCAAGAAATTGAATCCAACCTGGATTGAATCCTGGCTCACATTCCCTGGATAGCCTAACGTAGACTATTCTGGACATCTGGGTATTGAACAGACAAGTGGGAGTCCTATCTTTCTATCTGTCTCTCAAATAAGTAAAAAATAATTTAAAGACACTGTAATGACAAAGACAGGGAAGTGTTAACACACTGATCACTACACATGATAAACATGTACTGAAATGCCACACTCTACAGTGTTTACTAAAAATTTAAAATATTTTTGAAAAATATGATCAAGATCACCAGCAATCAGGGAAATGTAAATAAAAACCATGATGAGATTTCACCCAACCCATTAGTATAGCTATAGCCAAAAATCAAAAACTAACAAATGCTTGCAAGGATATGGGGAAAAGGGTACCTTAATACACTGTTGGTGGGAATGTAAATTCATACAACCATTATGGAAGTTATTCTGGAGATTCCTCAGAAATCTGAAAATAGATTTGTCATATGACCCAGCTATTCTACTCCTGGGAATTTACCCAAACAAAATGAAATCAGCAAATGAAAGAGGTATCTGTGCCCTCATGTTTATAGGAGCTCAACTCACAAAAGATAAGATATGGAATCAACCCAAATGTCCATGAACTGATAACTGGATAAAGAAATTGTGGTACATGGGAAGTGAGATACACAGCAGACCCATAGAATGGCAGATGTCCTAAACAGCACTCTGGCCTCAGAATCAGCCCTTAAGGCATGTGGATCCAGCTGAAAAGCCCATGAGACTATTTCAGGCATGGAAAGCCAAGACACGCTAGGGAAAAAAAAAAAATAAATAAACCTAAATGAAAGATCTCCGCGAGTGAGATCCCAGTGGAAAGAACAGGTCATCAAAGAAGGAGGTACCTTTCTCTGAAGGGAGGAGAGAACTTCCACTTTGACCATGGCCTTGTCTAAATATGATCAGAGTCAGAACTCAGGGGACTTCCATAGCCTTGGCAGCTCATGACAAGAGCCTAGGGTGATTACTGAGGCCATAAACAAGAGTGTCAATTTCTTAAGTCAACAACAGGGGTCACTGTGCACTTACTCCTCATGTAGGATCTTTGTCCTTAGTGTGCTGTACATTGAGATTTAGTGCTATAACTAGTACTCAAACAGTATTTTTCACTTTATGTTTCTGTGTGGGAGCAAACTGTTGAAATCTTTACTTAATGTATGCTAAACTGATCTTCTGTACATAAAGAGAATTGAAAATGAATCTTGATGTGAATGGAAGGGGAGAGGGAGTGGATAAGGGGAGGGTTGCGGGTGGGAGGGACGTTATGGGGGGAAGCCATTGTAATCCATAAGCTGTACTTTGGAAATTTATATTCATTAAATAAAAGTTAAAAAAAAAAAAGAAATTGTGGTATACGTACACGATGGAATACTACTCAGCCACAAAAAAGAATATAATCCTGTCTTTTGCAACAAAATGGATGCAAATCAGGACCTTTATGCTTAGAGAAATAAGCCAGTCCTTAAAAGACAAATATCATATGTTTTCCTTAATCCGTGGTAACTAAAATACAGATTATAAAACAAATGTAATGCAGATGAGTGAAACTGACATTTTGGATTATTGTTCACAGCTCTTGTCTATACTCTTAAGGAGTGGTGCTTTTCTACTGACTGCTCATTAAATTCTTTAGTGGAAGGTTAAAATTATGAATATAAAGTAAATTGAAAGTATGCTATTGTAAAAATTAAAAGAAAAATACAAAAAGAAGAAGGAGTGAAAATGGGAGTGAGGTTGGGAAGGCAGGAGGGAGGGTAGGGTGGGAAGTATCATTGTGCTCTTAGAAATATATATGAGATGCATGAAATTTCTCTCTTTTTATAAATAAACAAGTTTAAAAAGACTAAAATGAAATTTTGATGTGAAATAAATTGATGGTGTATTTTAATCATGCTTGGAAACTTACAATCAGGCCTCCATTAAGGACACACACACCAGTGATGGTAAATGTCCTTCAATACTCAGATAAGTACTACATAAAAGTGAGAAAATATTTTTACAGGTAATATGAAAAGACCATTGACAGGAAAAAATCATAAAAATGTATCCAAATGGTTTAATTCAGTTTTTAAGATATTTTAATTTTTTGTGATAACTTTCCATTTGGTGAAATTGTATTACCATTGTAACTCAATCTGAAAAGGACTTCCAAAGTCATTTGATCACTCCCATAATGCTACTGATTCATCTATGAAGGGAAAGACATCTATGATTTACCATTTTGAGTCCTCTATTGTATATGTTCCTACACTGTCCTGCTCTGTGGCCAACTTTATGGTAAACTTAATGGATATGGCTTTGATCAATGCAAAAAGCCTTCACACTGTTAATGTAATTAGTATTTTTATCTAACTCTTTCAGTTTTCTGTATTTATGTAATTTTATGAATTGAATTTATGTAACTTTGTGTTCACCTAGCTTAGTTATGCACAATTAGTTGCTTAATAAATGCTTTTTGAATGTGAAAATGATAAATTACCTTTTCAAATATGATAATGATTTTCAAGAGATCTGAAAAAGTTACTACATAATCAGAAAATAACCCACTTCATTTTATATGTGAAATCAAGCTTGTTTTTAAATACTTGGAAAGAAAGTAAGATTAAATCTATAAAGATCTGATGTTTATTTTTGCCAATCTTTAATATGTATGCACATTTACTTGGTTTTAAACTTTTAAATTAGACAAGAAAAAAAATTTATAAAATCAAGTAATTAGGCCAGAAACAGTACATGGGTATCTTCATCAACTGAATTTGTGATACAGTAACAGAGACATCTTGCTTATGAGATTTACATTTTTTAAAGATTACTGTAGAATTTAGAAACATAATGTTTGGACTATGGAGTTCTATTCTTTATAAGGAATTGAGCAAGGCACTTAAAAAGTTATGGTAAGGATGGTTGTTCGGTGCAGTGGTTAGAATATCCCTTGGGATGCCAGCATCCCAAATCAGCATGTATGGCTTCAAGTCCAAAGGCTGCTTCTGATTCTGGCTTTCTGCTAAAGTGCACCCTGGAAGGCAGCAGATATTGGCTCAAGTACTTATGTCCCTGCCACCTATGTGGGAGACTCAGATTGAGTTCACGGCTTCTGGCTTTGGCCTGACCAGACCAGGATATAGAGGCATAAAACAGTCTGTTTCTGTTTCTCAAATAAAATGAAAATAAGCAAATAAAAAAAATTAAACTTACTGGAAAATAGGATTAAAAGAAAATTTTGATGTAAAAAATGTTATTTCATATTTCATGCATAGTTTTTTTCATAATGCATATTATCCATGAACTTTTTGAAGTCACCTTCTATTATATCACATTTTATATTATTTTCATCTTGTTTTACTCTTCAATGTTAGCACAGAAAGCTAGCATCATTTCATATGTTATTTCATATGTGAATACAAACAAATATAGTCAGTCAATTCTCAAATGTTTATCATGTAACAAACAGGGGTAAGCAATTTTGTTGCTAATGCAAAGTTTCAGAAAATCAGATAAGAGTGAATTAACTATTGATGTCTGTGACTTGATGTTTCTTTAATTAAAGATATCTTGTCCTCACATATAAAGCTCAAAAATATTTACTTTTAATTTAATCCTTAAATGTGAAAAATGAACTTTCCATGGAAATTCATTTTTGAAATGCTGACATATACAGAGTCTTTTCAATTGACAAAGTATTTCAGAAAGCATGCAAAATTTCAGCGAGGAAACGTATGCTCCATAGAAGCCTCTCAAAAGGGTTAACTAAAAACTGTACTTTCTACTATCGATTATCATTACTGATTTAACTATGAGACATCTTCCCTCTGAATATTTGTTCCTTGAATGATAAGATAGGGAAGACAGCCTCAAATTCATGTCCAGTGGGTTATCAGAGTCAGTTGTCAATGCTGCATTAGCAGGACCCATGTTGTGGCTCAGCAAGTTATGCCACCAACTGCAGCACTAGCATCCCATATGGGTGCCAGTTGGAGTCCGGGCTGCTTCACTTCCAATCCAGCTCCCTGCTAATGTGCCTGGGAGAGCAGAAGAGTATTTGGGCCCCTGCATCCAAGTGGGAGACCCAGAAGATGCTCTAGGCTCCCACCTATGGCCTTGCCCAGCCCCAGCTGTCATGGCCATTTGGGGAGTGAACCAGAGGATTCAATTCCTTTCTCTCTCTCTCTCTCTCTCTTTCCCATCCCCCTTTGTCTTTCTCTAATTCTGCCTTTCAAATAAAATAAATCTTTTTAAAAAATGCTGTATTAGCTTTTACAGAATTACTGTGTCAACATATTCTACCTCCCTCTAAAGTAACCATCCAAAAATATCTATTGAATAATTTGATTTATTAAATACATTCAGCAATTTTTCTACAATAATTTTGTGCTATGCACTGAAGATGTGATAATGAATAAAAGCAAAACAGTTATTACCCTAGTGGCATTTTAACTTTAATATTCATTTTATTTAAGAAAAATTAGCATCAGTTTATAACATGAATATGTCTTAACTTCAAAAAGTTTACTCTCTCTGAAAATAAATGACTGTAGAGAGGCCAAAGTGGATATAAGGAAATAAATCATGAAAATATTTTATAGGTTCAGGCAGGAATCAATTGCAAATTGAACTAGAATGAGCACAGCACAGAAGAGACAAGGAAATAATGTTTAGATGAGATAAAAACTACAGGAATTACAGGATTGTGTGATGGCTTCAATCTCCAAGAAGGGAAGTGGAGGTATTAAAGATGACTCCTACCTGTACAGCTGGATGGTATACTGCAGAGATAACCTGTTGTCCCTCTAATTACCACGCTTTCTCTTTCAGAAGTAACAAAAATGTGATAGACATTTGGTATTCCAGCTATAGGCTACATTTCCCAGCCTCCTTTGAAGCTATGTGTAGTTATGTGTCTAGGTGTTGGCCAAAGAAATGTGATTTGGTGTGTTTAAGTTGGATAATATTTGCAAAATAGAAGAGTAGGTCCTGTGGACTTCCCTTGTTCTTTTCCCTTACTAACTAGCAGAATGGGGATGCAATGGCTTTTGATTTCCTAGCAGAGTGTTTTAAAATATACCTTCTTGTATTTATATGCTTGAATGTCAGTAATTCTCTTGAAAGGGCCTTTATCTTTCTCAATCTAATATATAAGAACTGTATATCTCTGAATTTTTAATGCATAGACTTTGAAGAGAAGAACACAGGAACATAAATAAAATCACAATTGATTGATTGATGAACTGAATTATGCAAGATTAAAGACTAGGATAGGAGACTCCCTTTATTGCCTCATTTTACATACTCTTGGTTTTATGTACAAGGGAAATTTTTACTTCCAACTTTTCTCCCCACACTTGGTTTCCATCCTTTCTTTCCCTCATTCGTCTATCTAATTCCCATAGGTAAACAATCCAGAAATTACATTCTTGCTCAGGCTTTCAAAATTTACTCCAAATTTATAAAATCCCATCCTTCCTTGCTTCCCTCCCACCTCATCATTCCTTTCCTTCTCTTCTCCCCCTTTGCTTTTCTCTCTCCCTCTATCCTTCCTTCTCTTTCTCCATCTCTAGTTGTTACTCTCTCATTTCCACAGAACTCATTGTATTATTTCAAAATCCAGATTTTAAAAGGCCAATATGATATCACTAACCATTAAGTAATAGAAATTAAAATGACAAGGAGATACTGCTATACACCTACTGGAATGGTTTGCAGTAAGTATCTACTTATATCTACTGCTTAGAAGAATGCAAAGTGACAAAGTCACTCTAAAACAATTTGGTAGTTTATTTTTCACAGTTTTAGAGACTGGGCACCTGAGATAAAGGCATTAGGCTATCTGATGTTCAGTAAGAGCTCTCTTCCTGGATTGCAGATGGCTAAGCTGTATCCTCACAAAGTGGAGAGAAGAAGGCAGGGTAGAAAATTCTTCCTTGTGCCTCTCTTTATCAGGGCACTACTCCCACACATGAGAGCTCCTTATTTTTTAGTTATCTCCCAAAGGTTCCACCTCTAAATAACAGCATATGGGGAACAAGGCTTGAACATATAAATATGTGGGTGGGAAACACAATTTAGTCCACAGAATTTTACAACCTGGCTTCCCAAAATTCATGTGTTTTTCTTATGTAAAATGCCAACAATTCATTCCAGCAGCCCTACATTGAGTTTTAACTCAATCCAGCAGCAACTCTGAGGTCCAAAGTCTTACCTAAATATCACCTAAATCAGGTATGAGTAAGATTCAAAGTATAATTCACCTTGAGGCAAAATGTGCTCCCATTTGTGAACCTCTAAATAAAGACAAGTTATGTGCTTCCGAAATACAATGGTATTAGAAAGTCCCATTGCAAAGGGGAAAACAGCAGAGAAGAGAGAGGTAATGAGTTCCAAACAAGAACAAAACTTAGCACGTAAAATCCTATGAGCTCGTAAGTCTCAAAAATAATCTTACTTGGCTCAATGTCTGCCTTCTGGGCCTCTTAGATGGCAGGGTGCCATCCTTCCCCAGGTTGGTAGGGCAGCTCTCCGAGCACAGCTCTGCCTGTCATGGCTCTGCATGGCTGAGGGATTTAATGGGTTGCCCAACTCCATGGCTTCTGAAGGACACCGTCCTCTTAGATCTTGATGGTGGTCCTTCCCATTTTTTATGTTAGTCCCTTCCATCTGGCAATATTTCTTCTGGCATAATCACCTTTCTTTTTTCTTTTTCTTTTTCTTTTTTTTTTTTTTTTTTGACAGGCAGAGTGAACAGTGATAGAGAGAGAGTCAGAGAGAAAGGTCTTCCTTTGCCATTGGTTCACCCTCCAATGGCCGCTGCAGCGGGCACACTGTAGCTGGCGCACCACGCTGATCCCATGGCAGGAGCCCGGTACTTATCCTGGTCTCCCATGGGGTGCAGGGCCCAAGGACTTGGGGACATCCTCCACTGCACTCCCTGGCCACAGCAGAGAGCTGGCCTGGAAGAGGGGCAACAAGGACAGAATCCGGCGCCCCGACTGGGACTAGAACCCGGTGTGCCGGCGCTGCAAGGTGGAGGATTAGCCTAGTGAGCCGCGGCACTGGCCTATAATCACCTTTCTATACTTGGCTTCCTATGAGGTGTCTGATGAAGTCTGTGGTTCATACTTACACCAATGTTCCCAAAGGTCAGTCTGCCACTCCCCTTAGTCTTTTCTTCCAGACATAATTACTCATATTTTGGCAACATAGGCTAAGAATTTTCTAAATTTTAAACTTCCAGATTATTTTTCCCTATCTTCAATTTGCCTGTCTTCAAGTTGAAGATTTCACATTTTATCATATGCGTCAAGAGAAATCAAGACACTCCTTGAAAGTTTTGATTAGAAATCTCCTTAAATATTCAATGTAATCCCTCACAAATTCTGCCTTCCACAGGGCACTGAGAACACAAAAACAATTCAGCTGAGTGCTTTGGCTCTTTACAACAAGATTGCCTTTCCTCCAGTTCAGTAGTGTATTCCCTATTTCTGCCCAAGACCTCATCAGAATGGCCTTTACCGACTGTCTTTCAATCAATATTCTGCACATGATTAGGTATTCTCTAAGATAGATGCTTCTCCACAGCCTTCCTCTCTCTTCCTTAGCCCTCACCAGATTTTTTTTTTAAATCTCTTTCCAGCAATATTGGCTTTTTTTCTAAACATACCACAAAACTCTCTAAACTCTATGTTACCCAGTTCCAAATTAGCTTTCACATTTTTAATTATTTGCCACAGCAGCATCCCACATCTCAGAACCAAATTGTGTCTTAAACAATGTGGGATGCCGCAATAGTCTTGGAGGCTGGAAACCTGAGATCACTACACCCACTCATCTATTGTCTTTAGGGCCCTTTTGCAGGTTTCTGGATGGCTATCTCCTCATTGTAGTCTCACACAGGTGAGAGAGAGAGAGAGAGAGAGAGAGAGTGAGTCAACTCTTTTTTATATCTTCTGATAAGGGTTCTACCTCATGACCTAACTGCTGCCTAACAGCCCCATCTCCAAATACCATCACATTGAGGGTTAGGACTTCAGCATGTGAGTTTGGAGAACATTCAGCCCATAGCTAATCTCAAAGGCATTGTAATCAGAGATGAGAGGCTACAAATTATATGATTCCACTTGTATGACCTTCTAGAAAAGGCAAATCAGTAAAGGCAGAAATCAAATCATTGGTTTCCATGGCTACATTTAGGGGTATGCATTTGGTTGCAAAAAGCAGAAAGGCATTTATTTGGGTTGGTAACAGTGCTCTACATCTTCATTGTAGTAGCAGTCACACAAAAACCTAGTCAAAACTTTCCAAACCATAAAATTAAAAAGGGTGAATTTTATTGTATGTAAGATATATCTTTTTACTATGACACACTGTAGTCAAACTTTCAACAAATGTAAATAAAAGATTCTAAAATGTGCACAAGAAAAATGCAAGATTACTTTCAGATGATCTCTAATTAGACTCACAGCTGACTTCTCATCAGGAACCCTACAGGGCAGGAGAGAATGGTTAGGTATATTCCAAGTCTTAAGTGAAAAAAAAAATTGTCAACTCAGAATACTGTACCCTGTAAAACTCTCAATTATGAATGAAGGTGAAATAAAGACCTGCCATAAAAAACAGAAATTAAAAGAATTTGTCACCACTCATCCAGCCTTACAAAACAGAATGTGCTACGTACAGAAATACAGAAACATACTCATCATTATGAAAGAACGTGAAGGCAGAAAATCTCCCAGTAAAAATACAAAGGAAATCCAAAGCAAACAATAGGGATATTTATGAACAACATGGCAGGGACAAATCATTACTAATCAATAGTAACTTTTAATGTAAATACCCTAAATTCGCCAATTAAAAGTTACAGGCTAGGGGCTGGCACTGTGGTGCAATGGGTTAATGCCCTGGCATGAAGCACCAGCATCCCATATGGGCACTGGTTCAAGATCCAGCTACTCTACTTCTGATTCAGCTCTCTGCCATGGCTTGAGAAAGCAGTAGAAGACGGCCCAAGTCCTTGGGCTCCTGCACCTGCATGGGAGACCTGGAAGAAGCTCCTGGCTCCTGGCTTCAGATCGGCACAGCTCCAGCCATTGCGGCCATCTGGGGAGTGAACCAATGGATAGAAGACTTCTCTCTCTCTCTCTCTGCCTCTCCTCTCTCTGTGTAACTCTGACTTTCAAATAAATGAATAAATCTTAAAAAAAAAAAAAGATATAGGCTGGCTGAATGGATTAAAAAACAAGACCCATCTATTTGCTGCCTTCAAGAAACACATCTTACCAACCAAGATACACACAGACTGAAAATGAATGGATGGAAAAAGATATTCCATCCTAATCTTAAGCAAAAAAGAGCAGGTGTAGCCATCCATACATCAGACAAAATAGACTTTGAAGAAAGACAAAGAAGGGCACTAGGTAATGATTAAGAATCAATGCAACGGCCGGCGCCGCGGCTCACTAGGCTAATCCTCCACCTTGCGGCGCCGGCACACCGGGTTCTAGTCCCGGTCGGGGCGCCGGATTCTGTCCCGGTTGCCCCTCTTACTGGCCAGCTCTCTGCTGTGGCCAGGGAGTGCAGTGGAGGATGGCCCGAGTCCTTGGGCCCTGCACCCCATGGGAGACCAGGAAAAGCACCTGGCTCCTGGCTCCTGCCATCGGATCAGCGCGGTGCGCTGGCCGCAGTGCACCGGCCGCGGCGGCCATTGGAGGGTGAACCAACGGCAAAAGGAAGACCTTTCTCTCTGTCTCTCTCTCTCTCACTGTCCACTCTGCCTGTCAAAAAAAAAAAAAAAAAAAAGAATCAATGCAACAGGAAGATGTGATTATAATTAATTCCTGGCTGTGGTTCCTTATTCCAGCTTCCTGGCAATACAGACCTTGGGTGGCAGACAATGACGGCTCAAGTATTTGAGTCTGTATCCACCCACATGGGTCACTTGATTTGTGTTCCTGGCTCCTGGTTTCAGCCCAAACTAGTCCTGGCTTTTTGCAGGCATTTGATGATTGATGATTGAACCAGTGGATGGTGAGTTCTGTCTGTCCGTATATCTTTGTCTCTCAAATAAATTTTAAAAATAATGAAATAAAAGCATATAAACGCCAGCGCCACGACTCACTAGGCTAATCCTCCACCTTGCAGCACCGGCACACCGGGTTCTAGTCCCGGTCGGGGCGCCGGATTCTGTCCCGGTTGCCCCTCTTCCAGGCCAGCTCTCTGCTGTGGCCAGGGAGTGCAGTGGAGGATGGCCCGAGTCCTTGGGCCCTGCACCCCATGGGAGACCAGGAGAAGCACCTGGCTCCTGGCTTCGGATCAGCACGTTGTGCCGGCCGCAGCGCTCCAGCTGCGGCAGCCGTTGGAGGATGAACCAACGGCAAAGGAAGACCTTTCTCTCTGTCTCTCTCTCTCACTGTCCACTTGCCTGTCCAAAAAAAAAAAAAAAAAAAGAACATATAAAACACAAATGCTCTCAGTTCTGATTATGTGAACACAGGGCTATGTGTATTAGGCAGTAGATGGATGGAAAAATGTCTTATCTGTTCTTGACCTAATATTAATTTTAGGTACATTTTTCAAAGAACCAGTTACTTTTGTAGCCATTTCCTTTTTCCCTTATATTTCTATATCCTGGTAATCCTTTCTCCAGAAACTTTAGGATATCTTTGATGTATACAGTTCTAAAATGTGGCTTCTATGTATAGGATAGTTCAAAAATTGGTAGAAATGAAATTAAAAGATGAATTTACTTGGATGAAAAAAATTTTGAAACCCATGCATAGTTTTGTCAAAATATTCATTTGCATGAACTTTTTGATACCCTTTTCGTGCATTAATTTCAATTTTTTTGCATTAAAATAAACTTATCTTTCAATATCACTTTTCCCATCTGTCTACAGTTTTTGTCCTAAAATGCTTCATTCTTCACAATTATCTACAAAGTCTCCCATGCTCAAATGTAAATCACTATCAGTGATATTTTTCCTCAGTATGTATCTGAAAAAAATGACTTTATTGTACTAATATTAATTCAGAAGACATGAAACAGAGTAAGACACTTTGAGAAAAGGAATATATTTCAAACATTAATTTATAAACATCAAAACAAGTAAAAACTTTTGATTTATATTATCCAGTGTTACATATAACATTAAATTATGAAGCATTATATGCAATTTAATGTTAAATTTAGTATTTATTACTATCATTTATATGATAGCCACTGTGTCCCATGCTATTGATGTCCTCCACACAGGCATTTTCTTCTTCTTCCCTGATAATGAAGGAAGATTTCATTCAGTCTTTGGATGCTCAGGTTCTTAAAGGGAAGCTGGGTTTACTTTGGCTCTGGCAAGGAAAGAGGTATATAATTTTTTTTTTGCCAGTGAATGGCTTAATTAAGGAGAAGTTGCCTGGGATCCTTTAGGAATGATTTTTAAGATTTATTTATTTGAAAAGCAGAGTTACAGGGATAACAGAAGAGAGAGAGATGGGAGAGGGGAGAGGGGAGAAGGGAGAGAGGAGAGAGGAGAGGGGAGGGGGAGGGGGAGAGGGGAGAGGGGAGAGGGGAGAGGGAGAGGGAGAGGGAGAGGGAGAGGGAGAGGGAGAGGGAGAGGGGAGAGGGGAGAGGGAGAAAGAGTTATTAATCTTCCATTATCTGGTTCATCCACCAGATGGCCACAATGTCCAGAGCTGACAAGCAGAAGCCAGGAGCCAGGTCTTCCACTGGGCCATCCTCATGTGCTTTCTCAGGCCATTAGTAGGAAGCTGGATCAGAAGTGGAGCATCCAGGACATGAACCTGTGCATCATGGGCAGCAGTTTTACCTGCTATGCCAGAATACTGGCCCTAGGAAAGATTTTTCTTAAACTTTACAAGGGATATGAGTAAGGTGTTATGGGCTGAATTTCCCCCAACCTCATTCATACATTGAAGCCTTATCTCCTAACATGACTGCATTTGGAGGTAGAACCTATAAAGAGACAATAAAGGTTAAATGCGATCATAAGATTTGGTCCCTAGCCCAATAATCTGACATCTTTGTAAGAGGAAAGAACATTACTTTTGTTTCTGCTATAACAGAGGAAAGGCCATGTGAGAACACAACAAAATAGTGGCTGTGTACAATTCAAGAAGAGAGGCCTCACCAGAAACCGAATTTGCTGGCATCTTGTTCATGGTCTTTGAGGCCCCACAACTGTGGAACTTAAAGTTTGCTGTTTAAGCCAGGCAGGCTGTGGTATTTGTTATGGCTGCCTAAGAGACTCATACAGGGAAATACTTACTTTCCCCTTCCAGGATGTAGTCATAGCTATGTGAAAATGTGACAACTGAAGCTTCTGCAGTTATCTTCAATTTATGAACAAAAACAGTTTGAGAGCAAAAGGGAACAGACTGAGAATATTAGGGAGAAGAATTCAGGTCTTTGGTGATCTCACTGAACTCTCTCCTAAACCATACCTCTCTTGCCCCAACCATCCAGCTTGTCATTGCTTTGCTGGATTTTTTACCAGCTTACATTCCAACTGACAGAACCCCACAGATGGTGACAGTGATGACTCCAACTATGGGGGTAGGTGGGAGAACAAAGTCATGGGGACCTTCTCTGTTTACAAAGACCTTTGATCAGAGATGACCTGCATGACAAACTTTACTGTAGGAAATCTCTCAGTATTTATCATAAATCCTTCATGCTACATTGTTTGGAATAAGAATCCTACATTTTGTAGCACTTGTCCTTAATAGACTATAAATATCCATCTCATAAATATTGTATCTATTTTAAAATTTCACTTGAAAAAATATTTAGGTTATCACTGGTTCATACATAGCCCAAGTCCTGTGACAAGCCAGCTGGCTCTGGCCCGGCTTGTGATATTTCTTGGCATAAAGGAGTTTTGTTCTTAAACAGCCCAATGGGAGCTAAGCTGCCAGTGCTCCAGTCTGTTGTGTGACCTTCCATGGCATCAGTGAATGCCACTGTCGACCTCATAGTTCTTGTAACTATGATCAGGAGGTGAGCTGCTTCTGTGGGGGCTGGGTCATGAGCTGTGGGGTGCCTAAGAAGCTAACTGTGAGCTGCTGTGAGCCTCTCCAATTTTTGTTTTTCATTCTACTTTTATGAGACTAAGCTCATAGCAATACAGGTTTGATTTTGTCCTAAATCCTGTAAAAATCCTTAATAAATCCTTTAATCTTAACAAGTAGCCTCAGATAGTTACTGGTTTATACTGACTGTTTAGACAGACATGAAGTAATTTGCCTAAGGTCATTAAGGTTATAAGTGGAAGAGCCAGGATATGAACTCAAATTAACCTGATCCCAAAGCCCATGTTGTTAATATCTCAACCTATTGCCACTGCAAATCATATCACAATAGAGAGGATGCTCAGATACCATTTTCTTCTGTGACCTCAAACCACGGTTTTCTAAATGATATGATAAATTTGTACTTGGCAACTGACAACACTGCAATATTTGATATGTATGTTTGCAAGTCTTCTACAGTTTGCAGGCTGTGGTGATACTGGTGTCAGCTATAATGGGGTTGGCAACATCATAGATTCTGAGATTCAGAGAATGATTCATCTGAATTATTATGGAAGTCTTATGGCCTCAGTATAAGATCAGCGCTGAACATTTTTGAGTTCAAGCAAGGGCTCCAAGGGTACATAATGCAGAGAATAATGTAGTGACTGATCTTGGCAGATGCTCAGAGGGTAAGTTTTTCATTCTTGATTTTGTGTGTGTTTGGGGGAGGGAGGATTTACAACTATTATCTGAGACTTCCTCATACTTTCCCAGTAGTGGTCTCTCTACTGAGCTCCAAACTAATACATCCAAATGCAAATCTGATATCTTCAGATGGAGATCTGAGAGTTATATCAAATTTAGGACAGCTGAAATAAAAGTCATATCAATCACCTGGTGGTAAATGTAGAGCATTAGAGTTCACCTATTTCATTTTCTGTGATATCAATAAAATCTATTCAAATCCCTTGCATGACATGGGTCTCTATCCTTGTGTTTTACTAAAAAAATTATTTGAAAGGCAAAATCACAGAGAGAGAAGAATAGAGAGAGAAAGAGCCCTCTCATCCACTGGTTCACTCCCCAAATGTCCACAATGCTAGGGCTGAGCCAGACCAAAGCCAAGATGCTGAAACTCCATCCAGGTCTCCCACATAAGTAGCAGGGGCTGAAGCACTTGGGCCAGCTTTTGCTGCTTCCTCAGGTGCATTAGAAAGGAGGCAGATTGGAAGTGGAATAGCCAGGACTTGAACCAGTACTCATAAAGGATGCCAGTGTCACAGGTGGCAGTTTAACCCACTGTACTACAACACCAGCCACTTATAAAAATTTTTAAATATTGAGATATTTTGTCATTTTTAAGGTATAAGATATGAAGAGGATATTGTGTATTGAGAAATTTTGTTAAATGTCTGTTTTTTTCTTCTTTAATTCACCTCATAGCTCTGGTTGCATAATACAGTAATTGTTCCAATGAGTTGCAAACAGATAATCTGGGAAATAAAAAGTACCTAGATGTGAGTTCAACATATGGGTCTTGATTCTTGAATGTTTGACAATGAGGAATGTGGTTGTCTTTGTGGATTAATTTTTCTGCCTGTAAAATTATTTTAATCCATGTAGATCATATAGTAAAAGTTCTCTGAAACAGTGAGCTCTCTTAGACAAAGATGTGTGAAAATACAGTAGAATTATGGTTCTGGGATCTCTGATATCTAAAAATGAAAACAAAACTTTTGCAAGCATAGGAAAAATAGAAGAAATAACAAGTGGGAAAGCACTGGCCTCTCTGCCACCTGTTATAATCCAACAATTCATCCAGGCATATACAGGTTCTATGTCAAATGTAAGACTAAATTCCAAAATGGATAAGATTTGAGATATATTTCTGGATTAATTCTGTAAGTTTCCTTCATATAAATCAATGAATAAAACAAACTTGGATATATAGAAAGAACACTCCCACCTAATGACAGCAGAATACTGGTTATGTAAATATTCGGTTTTGACAGAACTGTTTTCCAAAAAATTTTATACGTTGAGCTCTAACTCCCAACAAGATAGTATCTGCAGACAGATGCTTTGTAAAATAATTGTTCAGATCAGGTCATGGAGGGTGGTATCCTCATGATGTAGATAGGAAGAGGACAAAGCGCTCTCTCTCTCTCTCTCTCTCTCAGTCTCTCCCTCCCACCTTCCCTCTCCCCACCTCCCTCCCTCCACCCTTCCCCATGCCCCTACTTGGCCCATGAGGACATAGAAAAAAGATGGCCAAATGCAAGCCAGAAAGAGATCCTTCACCAAGAATGGAATATGCCAACCCTTGGTACTAGACTTCCCAGCCTCTAGAATTGTGAGAAATAAATTCTTGCATTTAAGCCACTCAGACTGTGGCAACTTGTTATAGCAGTCTGAGTTAAGCAAAGTAGTAAACGGTACCTAGCTTCAGCCTGCCCCAGCCCTTCCTCAATTGTTTCTCTCCTCACATTCTACATCTACATTTTTGGAGAAGTTGTGCAGCATCCAGAACACTGCTGCTTAAAGAATTTTTTTAAAGATTTATTTATTTTACTTGAAAGTCACAGTTATACAAAGAGAGAGGAGAGGCAGAGAGAGAGAGAGAGAGAGAGAGAGAGAGAGAGAGAGAGGTCTTCCATCCACTGGTTCACTCCCCAATTAACCACAATGGTGTGAGCTGTGCCAATCTGAAGCCAGGAGACAGGAGCTTCTTCCGGGTCTCCCATGTGGGTGCAGGGGCTCAAGGACTTGAGCCATCTTCTACCCCTTTCCCAGACCATAGCAGGGAGCTGGATTGGAAGTGGAACAGCCAGGTCTCAAACCGGTGCTCATATGGGATGCTGGCATTGCAGGCGGAGGCTTTACCCACTACACCACAGCACCAGCCTCAAGAATTTTTTTTTTTCTAAATGTCCTAGTTTATCAATCTTAAGCTCTACCTTCCAGAAAGTCCTGGGACATGCATATAATTAGTCAAATTCTCTGTAACTTTGTAACAAGGATTTGATTTCCCCCAGTTTCCAGTAAGATATTACTCATTACCATCTAGATCTCACAAGAGGAGTCTTCACTGTCACAAAATCTTTAAGAAGAATGAAGCTTTCTTCACCGCTTTTCTCTTGTTCTGAGCCCTCACTAGATTCACCCTTAATTCCCATTCATGGCAGCACATGCTTTGTGCAGCATTCACTTTAAAACTTTTCCAGTCTCCAGTAATAAGCAGTTCCAAAGCCACTTCTATATTTTTAGGCATTTGTTACAGCAACACCCCACTCCTTAGGTACCAATTTTTACTTAGTCCATTTGTGCTGTTACAGAAAATATCTGACACTGAGTAACTTACAAAGACAAAAGTTTATTTTCTCACAGATCTGGAGGCTGAGAAGTCCAGCAACACCACACTGTCATCTTCTCGTAGCAGAAGGCGAAAGAAAAACTACGCATAAATGCTTTGTCCTAACAAAGCAAGGTAAAGAAATCTAAAAGCTGAATGAAGCATCTTTTATAAGGGGCTTATTTCCAATAACAAAGGAGGAGCCCTCAGAACTTTATCACTTCTTAAAGCCTCACACCTTAATTCCATTACATTAGTAATACCTGAAGTTGGGAGGGAACACATGCAAACCACAGCAGAAGAAACATGGATAGTACAGTACTGGTCATTCTGCTGGAGTCTCAGATGGAAATAAGCAGTATCTCTCTAGTAATTGAAGAGAAGGTGATCCTTGTTATAAAATGGCAAAGAACCTGGCGTTACTGTGTTCATTTTCTAGTGCTATGGAAGGTAAACCATGTGAAGGATGAAATCGGATATTTAATTGAGGAAACTTTCAATTAAAGTGTTAAAGGTATTTCTTGGTTCCTCTTGACTACTTATATAATGGAACATAGAATTATTAAGGAAAAAGTTACCAGAATTTGCAAATGTGGAAAATTCATATCCTATTCATATTACAAAACAAAAGCAGAGATAGGAAAAATTTGTTCTGAAGAGAACAAGAGGGGTGTGACTGAGATTCAGTTCACAGAGAGATTATGGATATTTCTTGTGAATTCAATCAGCCATTTCAGTGAAAAACAGAGATGACATCATATCAGCAAGAAAAATGGGAGTTTGATCTAAAAAGAAATAGGGAACGTAGGATTGAATGAATGAATGCTGTCAGACTTCTTGGATTTTAGAAGATGAACAACGTAGTTATTTGACAGTAAATCACTGTGTACTATCCTTAAAGAAAAAGGAAAAAGGACTCTAAGGACAATTCTTGGATCATCAAGGTTGCCACTTTCAAAATAGGCCAAAAGTGCATTGGCCCAAGGGGGTAATCTGCAATCCTTTAGTATTAGTGGGTGGGACTACCACCTCAGCAGAGACCCATGGTGTGGGTGTGATTCCACTGAGCCAAACTGTTGAGGTTGAACCATGGGGACTGTGTTGCTATCCCAGTAGGTTGGGAGAACAGAGCATTAAACTAAAGGGAATTAATCTGCAGCCTTAAGAGCTAATGGGATTTTCTATGCTAGCTTTAGGACTTCTTCAGCACCTGCCACTCCTTCCTATTGTCCCATTCCTCTGTTGGTATGGTAATATCTACCTAATGCTTCTCCAACCATTGTATTTTGGAAGCACATAACTACTTTTCTTTCCCAGGTTCACAGCTGGAAAATAATTTTGCCTCAAGATGAATTGTACCGTGCATCTCACTATAGGAGTTTTAAATGGTATTTAGATAGAGTTTACTTTAGAGTTCATGCTGAAATGATAAAACTTTTGGGGTATTGGAATTGCATGTTTGTATTTTGCATGTGATAAGGACATAACTGTTGAGGGACCAGAGGTGGCATGCTATGGGCTTTGCTGTGTCTCTACAAAAACTCAAATACTGATGGTATTTGGAAGAATGGATCTTTACAAGATAATTAGGTTTTGATGAGATTATTCCCACGGAGTCTACATGATGTGATTAGTATCTTTGTAAGAAGAGAGAACACAAAGAGCTTTCTCTCTCTTCCTCTTTCCTCTTTCCATAAGATTACAGGTAGCCATCTGTAATCCATGATCCTGACCCTTATCAAAAATCAAACCTGGGGCAAAAACCGTGGAGTAGTAGTTAAGCCTTGACCTGCAGCACCAGCATACCAAATGGGTACTGGTTCAAGTCCCTTCAAGTCCCGGCTGTTCCATTTCCCATCCAGCTCCCTGCTAATGCATCTGGGATAGCAGTGGAAGATGGCCCAAATGTTTGGGTTCCTTCATCCACGTAGGAGACCCAGATGAAACTCTTGGCTACTGGTTTAGGCCTGGTCCAGGACCAGCCACTGTGGCTATTTAGGGAATGAACCAGTGAATGGAAGACCTCTCTCTGTATCTCTCTTTCTTTCTCTGTAACTCTTCGTTCAAATAAATAAAATAAATCTTAAAAAAAAAAAAAAAACTGCCAGTCAATCTTAGATTTCTCAGCCTCCAGAACTGTGACTAATAAATGTTTGTTATTTAAGCCAACTAATCTAATACAAACCTTTTGATAATTCATGAAAACAAATTCTATTATTGGCCATAAAACAAACCTCAATTTAAAATAATTAAAATCACACAGAATACATTTTTAAATCACAATGGAATCGACAATCAACAAGAAAAAGACAACAGAAGACAGAAAAATAGAGAAAATTAAACACAAATCAGGTATTTGAAAAATATCAATAAAGTTGTGAACTTATAAAAAACCACTTATTTAAAGGTAGAATGAGAGAGAGTGAACTTCCATCTGCTGGTTCATTTCCCGGATGACCACAATAGGCAGGGCTGGGCCAGGTTGAGCCAGAACCCTGGAAATACATCTGGGCCTCCCACATGGGTCACAGAGGCCTAAGGACTTGGGCCATCTTCTACTGCTTTCCTAGGTGCATTAGCAGGGAGCTGAATTGGAAATGGGGCAGCAGGGACTTAATCAACATTCCAATATGGGATGCCAGCATTATAAGCAGACGCTCATCCTACTGTGTCACAATGCCAGCCCCTAAAGCTATAAATTTGAAAATTTAGGGGCTGGCCTAAATAAGTATACACTGTTCATGGATCGGAAGACTCAACATGGTGATGTCAATTATCCCCCACTAGATCCTTATTCCCAGAAAAATTCCCAGAAAAATCTCAGGAAAGTTGTTTGTAGACAGACAAAATTATTATAAAATATATACAGAGAGATGGGTGTGTGACACAGTCATTTAAGTCACCACTTGGGATGCCTGCATCACATGTTGGAGTGCTTGATTCAGATCCAGTGATGGTATCAAAACTGACAAGGATAAGGTAAACTAGATCACTCATATTTTGCTTGTGGAAAGGTAAAACAGTACAGGTACTCTGGAACTCAGTTTGACAGATTTGTATATACCAATTACCATAGTGCCCAGCAATTCCCCTCTGAGTATTTATCCCAGATAATAATTAAAAAAAAAAACTGTAGAAAAACCCTTACATAAATGTAAGTCTTTGTGGGGCCCACAAACCACAGAGTACCACACAGCAAACAAAAGGGGTATACAACTGACACAATTTGGAGGGGCCTCCAGGGAATAATGCTGAGTGAATTAAGTAAATCCCAAAAGATCATATACTGCATGATTCCATTTACATATTATTTTTAAAATTATAAAATTTTAGAAACGTAAGATATTAATGTTTTCCAGGAGCAAGATACTGGAGAGAGGTGACTGTGGTTATAAAAGGGCAACAAAGGTATCCTTATGGTGTTGTAATTGCTCACTATCATTATACACAAATGTAGATAAGTAATAAAAAATTTATAGAAAACACACACACACATGAGGACAAGTAAAGTGCAAAAACTGAATAAAACTGGTAAAATATGTCAACATCAACATTACAGTTGTGATATTATATTATAGATTTTCAAAATGCTTCCTGTGAGTGAAAAACTGGATGATACATGATAGGGTACTTCGGAATGGTTTTGGAAAAGCAAATTAAAATATAAGTTGAAATCCATGCATAGGTTTTACATAATATGCAATTCTCATGGACATTTTGAAGATGTCTCTCATGTAGGAATTTGAAAAGTATTTTGTGACAAAATACAGTTATCTGTTGACTCCATTTTCCATGAACTTTTGCAAGTAACCTTGTATACGAGTTCTCTATGCATTACTTCCCACAACTGCATGCAAATTTATAATCATTTCTATAAATATATTAATTTAAGAGATAACTCTACTATTTTTGCTCTTAAAAATGTTAGCATGTAGTGAGTTCACTGTTAAATGGATTAATAAGTATTTAAAAAATAAACTTGGAAATCCTCTTATTCATTTTCTTCTTTTTCTATTTGTACTAAGGTATATGGCATGTAAACTCTAAAGCAATTCATACCTGTTTTAATTTTTACTTCATGTTCGGAAATCAAAATGAAAATATCTTTTACTAAAAAAGAATGCTTACTTATGTGGATATATGCAAATATAAATCAAAGAAGAAATTTCTGGCTGATTTTTTTTTTTGTAAAAGTATAGAAGAGTTTCATTCAAAAACACTTAATACTTCAAAAAGTTTGTGGAATGTGGAATTAAAGGATAAGTTTGTTTTCATACAAAAATTTTGAAATCAATGCACATGAGGGATATTGAAAAAGTTCATAAAAGCACATGGTATAAAAAACTTATGCAGGTATTTCAAATATTTTCACCAAAATAAACCTTTAACACTGTTTTCCACAAAATTTTTGAAGTATCCTAATAAATAAGCATGCATTTAGAACATAAACAAAATAGAGGATGTTTTGGTGTATTGTAATATAGTTTTATATTTTCTAATGTAATTTATTGCTTACTACTTTGGCAGCGAATGTTCCTGGTTCAGCCAAAATACAGCTGAATTTAAAAGCTACAAGAGATTTTCTACACTCAAGCTTCTTCATAAAACAAAAGCTGATAGCTTCTTTGACGAGAGAGCTGCTGGTAGTGTTTGGAAGATTGAACTCTACACTTAGCATGGAGAAGCATCTCTGTAACAGAGAAGTTATTGTGGTATAAGCTCTTCTTAGAATTCAGTTTTGTGCGCAGCATTATACTGAAGAGCATCAGTGGACTGGATAGGTAGTTGTGATGCAAATTAAGACATTCCTCACATTTCATTTCAGAGGATCTGCAATGAGGCAAATCATATTTCTTAGAAATTTCATCAAATTTCTGATGCTATCTTCTACTATCCCAGCAGTTCAACATTTTGTTTTAAATTATTTTGTCCCTTGCTGTGGGAAGGGTTTTTACTGTTTCATGATGTGTGATTACAATTTCTATCACGACTGTTTGCTTGACTGAAGACTAAAAAACTGAAACTTCAGTAAAGAGCACACATTTCTGCCTCAAGTTATAAAAGTTTAAGCTCCTTAAGTTCTAAGTGGTTCCTAAGGGAGTACTCTTGATTCAATTTTCCTCAAGAATGGGCCCTGGGCACTTAAATCTCTGTGGATGGGGTAATTTCTACAACCCGGTCAAATTATTTTTCTGGGTAAGTCTTTGTTTGCCTTGTTTGTTCACTACTCAGCTGGACCATTTATTCAGAATAAGAATAGATGACATATTGTTTAATATGATAAGCTGAAAAAAAGGAAAAAAAAGAACTGATATATAGTTTCAAAGCCAGAGGATTCTAATAATGTATGCATTCTGCAAGTTTACTTTCTCTATTTGTACATTGAACAAATTAAATTATTGGACACTGGTATTATAACCGAAGAAAATTATATATGAATATTTATGGATTCATATGCTTATGAATTATTTTTTCAATTTTTTGCCATTTGTAATTCTCAAAGAATGATGCATTTTCTGGATAAAGTGACTTGGGTAGAATAAATATAATAGTGTTTCACTCTAAGATCAGCAACTATCTTTCTCATACAAGTATACTGTGCATACATATGTATGACAATTTACAAATGTTTCTATGAAATAACTTGAATTTTTCATATTTCAGTTAATCCTACTTAAATTATTTGGTGCCAGTGGAAAATATCTTGCAACTTAAATAACAAAGTTTTTAATAAATGGAATTGAGTAAAGCTATACTCTAGTACCTTAAATGCTAGGCATCTAACCTCATTTTTTTTTTTAAGATTTTTATTTATTTGAGAGGTAGAGTTACAGACAGTGAG
Organism: Oryctolagus cuniculus; assembly: GCF_051225735.1. Taxonomy (NCBI): domain Eukaryota; kingdom Metazoa; phylum Chordata; class Mammalia; order Lagomorpha; family Leporidae; genus Oryctolagus; species Oryctolagus cuniculus. Next base: position 51,740,645 of record NC_142870.1, on the reverse strand, counting down.
AGAGAGAGAGAGAGAGAAAGATCTTCCACTAGTTCACTCCCCAAATGGCCGCTCGGCTGAAGCTGTGCCAATAGAAGCCAGGAGCCAGGTGATTCTTCCTAGTCTCCCATGTGGGTGCAGGGGCCCAAGGACTTGGGCCATCTTCTACTGCTTTCCCAAGCCATAGCAGAAAGCTGGATGCAAAGAGGAGCAGCTGGGACTAGAACCGGCACCCATATGGGATGCCAGTGCCGCAGGCGGAGGATTAACCTACTGTGCCACAGTTCCTGGCCCTAACCTCATTGTTAATAATACTGATTAGGATGACTGCATCCTGCAACACTGGAGCTGCTGGGTTTGACTCCTAGATCTTGTGCCAGATTCCAGCTTCTTTTTAATGTTATTAAGAGATTCAGGGTGGCAGTGGTGACAGCTCAACTGCCTTGCTTCCTGCTACTCACAAAAGAAATATGGATTGAATTCCTTACTCCCAGCTTTGGCTCAAGGCCAGCCACACTTGTTTTGGGCATTTGGGGAGTGAGGCAGCAGATGCGAGGTGTATCCCTTTCTCTCTTTCTCCTCTTAAAATAAATAAATTTCAGTTAAATGTGATAAGATATACTTTTTAGATTAGCAGAGATAAAATGGTTTGTAGGGTAAACAGGTATTGAGAAGATGGCCATAGGAATCTGAATTTGGAATCATCCTCACATCATAATAACAGAAAATAGCCTTTCACAGAATAAGTCAAGGTTACAAAAATTTATCAGAAGCCAAAGGAAACAAGGTTGAAATGTGTAGAATTCCCACCACCACTACCACAGAACACTCTGAGTATTCCCTATCAGGTACCATTTTGTGTACATTACATGGATGTTATAGGCTTAACTATATCCCACCAAAATTCACATATTCAAGCCCCAGACCCTAGCACTTCATGCTGTGATATGTATGTATACATATGATTGTATTTGGAGACATGACATTTAAAGAAGTGATTGAATTAAAGCAAAGCCATTGACATAAGTCCTAATCCAATCTGGCTGGTGCCCTTACAGGAGGAAATGTCTACACATAGAGAGATACCAGGGATGCACACGCACAGAAAAACAATCACATTAGGACATAGTGAAAAGGTGGTCTTTTGCAAGCCAAGGAAATGCCTTAGAGCAAACTAACCCTCTCAATGCCTTGATTTTGGATTCCTGCCTCCAGAACTGTGAGGAATGAATCTCTGTGTATTAAACCACTCAATCTATTGTGTTTGGTTATGGCAGCCCTAGCAAACTTATAGAATGGAATAACTTACGTATTCCTAAATTAATCCATTTCATAGGTGAAGAAACTGAGGCATGAAGGACTTGCTGGAAATCATACTAGAGTGAGTACAACAGTTTGAAACTGAACCCAGCCAATGTGCTTCTGACTAATGTGATTAACCATGATTAATATTGAGAATGTGGACGCTCAGGTTAGAAATTAACTGAAATGTTAAGACTCTCACACTCATATTTAATTTATCTATAAAACCCTACTAAATATGTATGGGCAAATGACATTTACACATCAGTACAAATTCATCATACTGTATTTCTCAAAAAACTTAGAATCTGGTGGCAGAAGGAAAAGATACGTGTAAAGAAACAAGTTAGAGGAGAGAAAGATGTCCCTAGTCGGTGAACAGTGACCTTGGAAGTTCAGAGGAAAGGGGACCCCTTGCTCTGGTAGATTCAGGAAAGTGTTGAAATTGGAGGTGGCATATGAGTTGTACCTCAAAATATCTGTAAAGCCCGCATCTCTGAAGATGGGAAAAATGGCATTTTATGTGAGCACAGATGGAGGAAGCAGTAAAATGGAAAGAAAAGGGTCTGGGAGGGGATGGAGCAGAAAATAAGGTTTGGAGGTTTGCAGTGGAACCACACTCGAATTCTTAGAAACTCCTGAAGTTTTCTGCTTGCTATGGAGGGTCACTCAAGCAGAAGAACTTGCCTTTTACTTATTTATTTTTAATCTAAAGAGAAAGGCTGCTTCAGCTCACAAAGTAAATGAGAAGTGACTTCAGATTTACATTTCCATCAGTATCTTATTGAACCCGATTACTTTAAGAAGTAATTTTCAGTTGCTACGCTATTTCTCAATTCTATTTCAGCATTTTATAATTCCACTAAAATATTACTATTTGTAATTTCTCTTGTGCTTTCAAATTGTGTTTCATTCTCCCTGTGGTACTATTAAGGGTAAGATTTTATTTTCTTTCCAGTTTTATTCAGCTTAAAGTCAATAGAGACCACTTACGTTTTGCAATTTTATCAGATCTCCTAAACTGTCTTTTTCTATGGTGGTTTGAATATAGAATTAAATACATGCTTTGGAGGACAGATTTCTCAAGTTTCATTTTCTGTAGCGTATAAAAGAATTTAAAAATTTTAAAATTTATTTTCATTTTATTTGAACGACAGAGAGATAGAGCTTTAATCCACTGGTTCACTATTCAAATGCCCACAACGATGAATGGTGAGCCATGTTGAAGCCAGGGGCATGGAACTCAATCCAGTTCCCTCATATGAGTGGCAGAGACCCAAGTACTTGGCTCATCACCTGCTGCCTCCCAGGGTACACATTAGTAGGAAGCTGGAATCAAAAGTGGAGCAGGGACTTGAACCAGGGACTATGATATGGGATGCAAGTGCTCCAAGCCATGGCTTCACCATCGTGCCAAACACCTGTCCCCAAATCATTTTAAATATTTCACAAGTGTCATGAGCACAGTGCTTTTCTTTTTAATGTCCCATAACAGACACAGATCTGATTACTGAGTTATATAAACACAAGCATTTGGCATGCTAAACCAATGAGTTTTTCCTTCCCCCATTATTTTTCCATCCTTCATTCTCAAGTCCAAGTATGTATACTTTATTGCAAACTGAGCTAACATCAGTTTGTCAGTAACTTTTTCCTAATATATTTATTTAGATTTTTCTCTCATATGCTTATACCTTTTGCCTACCTTCTATTTTCCTTCTTTGGATAGAACATAATTATTCTCAGCAAAAATGACCAACCTCACTAAAATATTTCCTTAAAATTTTAAGGTCAAATTACATTCAGAATTTATGCAGAGTTTCCTTTTTAAATCTCATTCATTATTTGAATGCTTTTTATGAGACATATCTGTCAGAGACATTCTCAGTAGCATACTCAAATACATAGAGAATCTACAATGGCACGTGCAGTAGGGTATTTTGTTCAAATTTATATATGCACTTCTTGAAAGCTCTTTTTTTAAGCTACAAGGGAAGATGATACCCTGAGGGGTCTAATTTTCTTTGTCATCCACCTGAATAACTTCAATTAACATTAATACACATGCTAGTATAAGACTATCTGCTATGAATATGTAACAGCAAGAAGTAAGTGCTGGGACTGAATGAAAAATCTGATTAAATAATACACTGAGCAATGTCATTATGTAGGCCAGCTCTCATTAGGAGGATTGTTCCTCACTGAACCAAATACCATAATTAAAACATTAGAAATTTTCAAAAAAAATCTTAGTTTTTCCATTCAATTAAAGAAAAAAGCCACTAAAAATGTAATTGCATTTTAGTAGAGTCACTTGGTTTTAAATCATTGCAAACATTAAGAATTTAAGAATCATATGGAATAAATCTCCCAATGTATTTTAAAGCTTACTATTACTTCCTATAACATTTTTCCAGCCAATAGAAAAATGCTTCATTAATAAGTGAGATACAAATCATATGGCAATGCTTTCCTTTCATTTACCATAGTTATTGCTGCTTTTATAGCAAGTACTTGAGAACATGGATTTGAGAACACTGCTGTGGAGAGCAACGTCATTTTGGAATAGTGGGTAACTTCTAAAGGTCACCTTGTGCATGATGCCATTTTCATTATCAGTACTTTTCTCTGCAAATCTGCTAACAGATGGTGAGATACTTGAAGCTTCTGGGTTTTCCTATCATTAACAGGAAATGTCAGCATAAGAATGATTAAGTGGAATTTACTGCCTTTTGTTATATTTTTACTTTTGTTGTGATACTAAATTTAAAATATTTCTATAATTCTGTGGCTTAAGAAACACATAAGGAAGCAGGAGTTTAGCAACTAAGATGCCTATGTTTCTTTTCGGAATATTTAGGCTTGATTCCTGGCTCTGGTTCCTGACCAGCTTCCTGTCCATGCAGACTCTGGGAAGTAGCATTGATGACTAAAATACTTCAGCTACTGTTACCCACATGGGAGACCTGGATTGCATTCCTGGCTCTTAACTCCGGCCTGGCCTACCACCTCACTAGCTGCTGCGGACAGTTAGGGAGTGAACCAGAATTTGGGAGCTCTCTCTGTGTCTTTCTTTACTGATGCCTCATGTGGGATCTCTGTCCTTAGTGTGTTGTCCAATGTGAATTAATGCTATAACTAGTACTGAAACAGTATTTTACACTTTATGTTCCGTGTAGGTGCAAACTGATGAAATCTTTACTTAATATCTACTAAATCGATCTTCTGTATATAAAGCTAATTGAAAACGAATCTTGATGTGAATGGAATGGGAGAGGGAGCGGGAGATGGGAGGGGTGCGGGTGGGAGGGAAGTTATGGGGTGGGAAAGCCATTGTAATCCATAAACTGTACTTTGGAAAATTATATTTACTAAATAAAAGTTAAAAAAAGAAAAAAAGAAAAAAGAAAAGTTAAAAATATTCAAGCAAAAGATACTTTGTATAGGTATTTTAAAATTTAAAAATTTTTAGTTAGCTAGTGGTATTTTAATGAATTGTTTTATATAGTATCTAAGCTTGAACTTGCTTTCCTTAGAAAGATAAACACTAGTGTAAGATCGATTCTTTCTCATTAACCAAAGAATTAGGAAGTTAAATTTTCGTGGCAAGGACCTGAAAACTGAACCAGCTCCATCAACCTGTGGCCTGTGTAGTGGCATAGGCATCTCATACTTAGAAGTGCCTTATGCATTTTATATTTGTAGGGTTTTTTTAATTATAATTTTTTGAGCAAAGAGCCCACATTTTCATTTTGCATAGAACTCTGCACATTATGTAATGTATCTTAAATAGAAATATAATTTTTACATGCTGTTTGCTGGTTTATAACTAGTCTGCAATACCACAAATAATTTGTTGGCTCTCCAATTTTTATACTAATAAAAGTTATCTATTTACACATAAATTATTCACTGTTGAATTGAAGTCTGCAGTTTATTTTTTAACACATTGCAAACATCACATTGGAAAAGCTAATGAAACAAAAGAGGGACATATATTTTCAGGTGATATTTTAGATATGGCCCTGTTCAGAGGTCTTTTAAACACTGTCTCCCATTGTAGTGGAGAGAAGGGAAAAGACAACAAAAAGACACTAGTTCACAAATTGGACAAGGCAAAACATTTAGATGATAAACTTCCATAAATTACTGACTTCTATGATATTCTGGGTAAACTGTTTTTGGAAGTATAGTAGTGATTCAATCAGCTCCCCAACTAACAAGAGCTGGACAGAGTTAACTATGTTGCTCATCTATCGGGAAATCCACAATTATAAGTATTCATGGGTTTTTTTAAAGCCCTGTTAAAAATTATTGACATCTAAAACTCAAAGTGACAAATCAATTCACTTCTTGGGGAAGAAAAAAGCAGCAGTCTGGAAACCTCTGGAAAAATAAGTATGATAACTCAATTCTGAATCATTTCAACACTGATGAATCCAGCTTACTGCCTCTAATAGATAAGTAGTAAACCATTTCTAAGATTGCTCTTCCCAAACAATAAAAGCACACCCTTAAACCTGACATTTCCACAGTGATGAATCTTAGATGAAATCATACGAAATGTCAAAATAAAGACAGAAAAAAATCAATAGTTGTGCAGATGAAGCTATGTAAGGTCAATAGTTTCATAATGTTTGTGACAGGCCACCTATGTTTTTTTGTGTGACAATATTTTTAATGTTCAATAACTCCAAAGTACTGAAAATTAATTTTTGAGATGGAATTACCTTTTGACAAGGATTTAATTAAATTCATACTTTTTCCCCCACCTGAGAACATAGAATAATGTAGCAAATAACCTGCCTCTTCAAGGTCAGAAATATGTTAGGATTTTAGGCCCAGAAAAGCAAACCATCACTTCGGTACAAACAAGTGTCATTTCTCTCATTCCCAGTTCTTTGCTATGCCCCAGTAGAATCACAGACTGTTCTGGGTCCTCTTCCAAACCTCCCACACCAGTTGTCCTTGGGGACCTAACTAGTTGAAAATAAATACATGATTTTGTAAGGAGAACTTTTCCCTCTCTATGGAAAGAGGAAGAGAAGTTATTCCAGTTTTCTCCCTCTCCTAAAGGAAAGATATAAACCTTCACTGCATACAGAATACATTTTCCAGAAGACTAGTATGTTAATATATTTGAGACTCTACATTGCATTTCTTAATTAATTTCCTTCTATTTGGTAAATACAGATTTTTTTACCACTGAAAAATAAATAAAAAAATACAAGTATAACATTTTTATTATATAAAAGGCATCTGTTTATAGAATAGCGGGATGTCATGGAAAATAGAAATCTATAAAAATATACCAGTCTGAGTCTGAATAATTAGTTTAATAAAAAATTTAATTTTTAGGGGCCGGCACTGTGGCGTAGTGGGTTAAGTCGCCACCTACAGAGCCAGAATCCCATATGAGTGCAGGTTCAAGACCCGGCTGCTCCACTTCCTGTCCGGCTCTCTGCTATGGCCTGGGAAAGGAGTAGAAGATGCCCCCAGTCCTTGGGCCCCTGCTCCCAGCTGGGAGACTGGGAAGAAGAAGCTCCTGGCTCCTGGCTTTGGATAGGCACAGCTCGCACCGTTGTGGCTAATTGGGGAGTGAACCAGCAGAAGGAAGATCTCTCTCTCTCTTTCTCTCTCCCCCTCTCCTCTCTGTGTGTAACTCTGACTTTCAAATAAAAAATAAATAAATCTTAAAAAATTAATGTTTAGATTATTTCTGTATTCTCTGGCTGAAATAAGATAAAGGTTTATTTCCTAAGAGTGTGGCAGGATTACTAATTGATGGTGACACTGAAGCAAAAATGTTGATGATGCAGAAAAAGAACCAGAAAAGGAAAGGTGTGCAGAGAAAGGAATAAGCAGGTCTTTCATTCTTGGGTTCAGAGAGTTTTTAAAATGAGGTTTTGTGACAATAGTGTCTTATTGTCATCAGACTTCTCAAATAATGAATTGCTTATTTGAGATTCTAAACTATCCCTAAAAATATCAAATAACTAGTGGAATGACTCTTCATATTTGCTGTAGAAAGATTTCAATTATCTTGTTACTTATATTCAATACTATATTTCATCAAAGTTTGTCTTTAGGCTGGATCACAATATAAGTAGTTAAGTAGTATTAACAAAACGTGTAGCCTCTATATACAACATAGAAATTTTTCTTTTTTTTTTTTAAAGAATGAAGTTTTTCTTTTTCATTTCACATTTGAAAGGAGGGAAAATACAATGGAAATTCTGAAAAGGCCAGAATATTGAAGTGATTAAACAAAAATTAGAAATTTTTAATTTTTATAATAATTTTTTCTTTAAATTTAAAATTGCCTTTAAGTGACATTTTATTGTGAAGAAAGATTTCAGAGCTGTTCATATTTCTCACACAGGATACAATTGGATGAGTGAGTTTAAACTGAAAACAAATCTTGTATGAACTAGACGTGAGTGTTTATAATTATAAAAATATAATTGTTGTAAAGCAATAGAAGAATATTAATCATGGATCATTTAACTTCGCCAGGTTTGAAGTCACATAACTTAAATTACTTCCCTTTCCAATGTTGTTATTCTACAAGAATAAAGTCAATTATTGGAAAACTGTTCTTTTTTTACATAAATAACTTACATAACAAATAGAACCACATATATTGCTCACTTGAATGAAACCATTCAAGTTATTAAAATGATACTATGTCAAATGATTATCGTTATTAAGTTTTGTTGGATAATCTTAGTCTTGTGCAGTTGGTTAGGCTGATGCTTGGAGCACTAGCATCCATGATGGACTGCCTATTGATGTCCTTCTGATCCAGCTCAAGCTAATGTTCCTGGGAAAGCAGCAGAAGATGGGCCAATTACTTGGGCCCCTGACATCCATGTGGGAGACCTGGGAGGAGTTCTGGGCTTCTGGCTTCTGCCTGGCCCAGACCCAGACATTCCAACCATTTGGGAAGTGAACTGGTGGATGGAAAAATCTCTCTCTCTTTCTCCCTCTCCTTTTTGCTGTCCCTCTCCTTCTGTGTGTGTGTGTGTGTGTGTGACTCTGCCTTTCAAATAATTAAAGTCACCTGTTGATGGTAGTATTTATATAATCTTATGAACAGTTCATGTTTCCACTCATTGATCCAATTTAGAAGTAAATTCGAGTTATGGAAAACATGAGAATTCTAGACTTGCTTTCAATATTGTTTCAACTTGCAACACAGTATGATATTATCATGGAAAGACTGAAAAATTTCTATTTTACTGACAAAAGAGTGGTTTTGTGGACATGCTTTTGAGATCTAAATGTCAGAAGCTTGGTTCCCAGTGTGGTGGTCCCGGGCAGTGGTGGAACCTTTAAGATGTGAGTCTTAGTGGGTGGTAACTAGGCATTGTGGGCACCACCCTTGGAAGAGATTCATGGAGTTCTGCTTTGTTCAACTTTGGTTGCTCTTTCTCTGGCTTTCTGTCTCACCACGCAATCACTTCTGCACAAGTTCCTGCCACGGTGATGCCATCTGCAACACAACCTCAACAGACGCCCTCAGATGTACCACCCAATCTTGGACTTGTATCCTCCAAAACTGTATACTAGGATTCTCTTTTATTTATAAACACTCAGCCTCAGAAGTTGATCAGAAAACTGATCAAAACAAAGACCTTAACAGAGTTTCAGTTACCTGAGGAGAAGCCAGAATATAGACAGTGAGTAGTGAAACTGATTAAAATCTATTTGCTCCATCATCCCCAGTGTGAAAAGAAATAGTCTGCAACAGAGGTCGAGTTTTAATTCGAACTGAGTTGTTAAGAGACTATTTTACTTTTGAGTAAATTAAGATTAATATCTCCTTTAATGTGTAGTTGGATCTCTGGCTCTATTTTGCTAACTAATTTATAAGTTAGTTCTCAGGTCCATGTCTAAATTTCATCATCATTAAAATAGAGTGATGGCACCTCTGGTTAGTTTGTTAGGACCTGTCCCGTTCCCTGCCTTCTTATATTTGTACTTTTTGTACTTTTTTTGAGCTTTAAAACTTCTCTGAACTTTCATATTATAATGTCCCATGATGACATTATTTTACATTGACTGGAGTCTGTGATTTCTTTGTAGATTTATGTATTCCCCCATCAGATCTCAAGTCCTCATGATTCTAAACTCTCAATCATTTATCCTCTCAGTACTGAGACCTAGCACTCTGGCTCTGGGTTCCTTTGTAAGAAAGAGGAAGTAATTTTCAGAACAATTTTGAACAAGTGTTGAATTTAAATCTCGCTGGCAAGCCAAAGGATCACTTTCCACTTAAACTCTGATTATAATGAACAATTCATCTCCAGCTTCTACAAATGTACTTGGGATTCCATGTTGCCCTGTATCCTGTCAGTCTTCTCTTGCTCATGCAATGGGAACACCCAGCACCTTGCAAGCTCCAGGAATCATCTCAGAGCCAGCAGTTCCTGCCTAATTATCTCATCTCCCACAACTACCACCTGCTTCTATTTGTCCTAAAGGAGTATTTGGATGAATGTCAAACACCATGCAGTAGGAATAGTTAGGATTATTATAGAATTTATTTTGCTGGGGGCATAAATTATTTAAAAAAACCTTCCATGCATAATGATCACTATAAAAAGGAACGCAAAGATAGGAGTTTGTAAAATAATCTACTATTAGATGAATATGAGGGATATACCAAAGAAAATTATACAGCAAAACAACATAAAATTATAAGTTAACTTGCAGAAATTTTATTATTCTATTATCATGATTTCAACTCAATATTAGCCATGTAATTAAATCAAGCCCATTTTTTGTAGTTTGTTTAAACATCTATGTGATTGAGTTACACATGAGGGCAAAAGAGAATTGGTTACAGTTCTGTAGTGTTTCTTGTAATTGAATTTTTGGAATTGGGTGGGTGGAGAGTGCTGTACAACTAGTCATCTCCTGGAGTGCTGAACAGTGACACCAGACATTTGCTGGTGTTTCTTTTGGGAAGAGAAACTCTTCTGACAGAAAACTGCAACAGGAGCATGAGTGCTGCACTGGCCTTTCCTGATCAGTGTTTGGTTTTGTTTGTTTGTTTGTTTTTTTGTCTTTCTGAGTTAGCAATCCTAAGACTACTCAACTTTACAACACATATACTCATTGTTTTCTTTGTTGTTATAACTTGGAATTGTACTGAATTAATTGGTAGAAGATTAATCAGTAAAAGAGTTAGTATATTTAGGGAAACATAGTCTTTTGAGAATATATCTAATGTATCCCTTTCATTTTATGGATGAAACAATTGAGAAGAAAAAAATCTATCCCAATTTTGCAGACCACACAGTTAAATAACAACATCTGGGCTATTTCTGTCTTTTGGAATCCAGTAAGAATCTGTCTAAATCCAGCATTTTAAATTTAAAGCCTGGGGCCAATGCTGTGGCAGAGTAGGTGAATCCTCTACCTGCAGTGCCGGCATCCCATATGGGCGCTGGTTCTAGTCCTGGCTGCCCCTCTTCCAATCCAGCTCTCTGCTATGGCCTGGGAAAGCAGTAGAGGATGGCCCAAGTGCTTGGGCCCCTGCACCTGCATGGGAGACCAGGAAGAAGCGCCTGGCTCCAGGAAGAAGCACCTGCTCCTTGATTCGGATCAGCACAGCTCCAACCGTTGTGGCTATTTGGGGAGTAAACCATCGGAAGGAAGACCTTTCTCTCTGTCTCTCCCTCTCACTCTCTGTAACTCCACCTCTCAAATAAATAAACAAAAAATCTTAAAAAAAATAATTAAAGCCCTACTGAAAAGTCCCAACACATTTGTGAAATTCCTTTTTCTTTCTCCATTTCTCAATAAAATATTACTTGGGAAAGAGAGTAGAAATAAGGTTGACTGCACAGCAGAGCTGGTATTTTACCTGAGAAATGTAAATACTTATAATGCATGTAAAGAAATGTGAATTTAAAATCAATGACATAACTTCACTAAGCTAGTCCAATATATAACACAGAATATGCAGATACTTGAAACTGAATGATAAAATATATTTTATACTACACAAGTATGGATTATTATAACACTACCCTCTTAAAGGGTCATCAGAATAAATAACACTACACTTTAGAAAATGCAGCAATCCTTGAAAAGATACCTTACTTGCTAGGGCTTTCCTTGTAGGTGAAACACTATTTTTTAAAATTTCCTCTTGAATGACGCTCCTGAGGTTGAGGGGCATAATGCATCAACAACATCTATGACAACATCTAATCAGAGGCTTCTTTTATTTTAAGAGTTTCCTTTTAATATTACAAGTAAAAATTGTCAGCTTCTAGTATTACTCTTTTACATAAAAATTCAGCAAACCTATAATTATTTGGCCCAATTATTGTATAATTTTTGAACTGTCTGTTTTGGTTTGCATGAAACAGCTAGCTAGAAAGACAGCTTAATATTTTCCCATTCTGGAGGGAAATTTATCCCACAGAACTTAGTCAATCTTATAATATTATACAATTTTAAATCATTTAGAGAATATGATTCAATAATGAAAGAATTATAAATTATTTTTGAGAATCATTAATTACATAGAATCCATTAGCTGTATATTTGAACAAAGAAATTCCCATAAGCATTTTTAATGCAGAGTGAATTTTAGTAATTTTGGTTGTAATGAACTGCAACCTTAGTAATGCTTACTGGAATACTATTATGATTGCAGTTTCTTTCAAAATTTTATTCAGAGTTAGAGAAATATGAAAATGATGGAGAAAAGAACATCTGAGGTGTAATGGAAGGACCTGAGTTAAATACTGCCTTTGACACTTTCCAGTCTTCTAAACTATGGAATGGTACTAACAAACATTTCATAGAGTTGGTGTCACTAAGTTTTAGAAAATAAGTTTGTGTGGGGTTGGCGCTGTGGTGCAGCGGGGTTAACGCCCTGGTCTGAAGCGCCAGAATCTCTTATGGGCACCGGTTCAAGACCCAGCTGCTCCACTTCCTATCCAGTTCTATGCTATGGCCTGGGAGGGCAGTAGAAGATTGCCCAAAGCCTTAGGTCCCTGCACTTGTGTGGGAGACCTGGAAGAGGCTCCTGGCTCCTGGCTTTGAATTGGCGCAGCTCCAGCTGTTGCAGCCAGTTGGGGAGTGAACTATCAGATGGAAGACTTCTCTCTCTGTCTTTCTGCCTCTCCTCTCTCTGTGTAACTCTGACTTTCAAATAAAAATAAATAAATCTTTAAAAAAAGGAGAGAAAAAGTTTGTGGATATCAAAAGGAACGTTATCATACACAAGCTATATTAAGTTGGAAGCATCCAATGCATACCATGCAGTATATAGGAATATTATGAAGAAAATATTAAATGTATAAAGAGGGAGATGTCTGCAATTATGTGTGAATAAGGTTTTTTTCACACTCCTTTATTTCAATCTGCATGTTGAAAATTCTGAAAACAAATCCCACAAATCAGGAAGGTAGAATGATAAAGCAAAGTACTACATTCAAGTAGAAACCAGGAATGGGGGATTACTGATATTAAAAGAGAGAAATTGAATGATAGAGTGGATGATGGTATGGGAATGAAGAATGAATATTCTCATAAAGTATGAAATATTGCCAAAAATGTACTTTTAGCTGTAAAAATCATGGCTTTTGAAAGCATATTATATCCACTTGAAATCAGATGTTGAAAGTAATAAAAGGCCGGCGCCACGGCTCACTAGGCTAATCCTCCGCCTAGCGGCGCCGGCACACCGGGTTCTAGTCCCGGTCAGCGCGCCGGCCGCGGCGGCCATTGGAGGGTGAACCAACTGCAAAGGAAGACCTTTCTCTCTGTCTCTCTCTCTCACTGTCCACTCTGCCTGTCAAAAAAAAAAAAAAAAAAAAAAAGAAAGTAATAAAAGTCTACCACACTCACTGTAACAATGAAAAAAACACAAGTTTAGCAAAGACATTGTATTTTTCATATCATAGAGGTTCTGCAGGACACAATGAAGTTCAGAGTATACTACATTCCATAAGGAGACAAGCCTTTCAAAGTGAGCAGTAAGCAGTAAAGCAAGCCTATCTCAAAAAAAAGAACTTTAGACAATGTGAAAAATAAGCAACTTTTCAACAGAAACATATGAGCTTACATGTCAGACTGGAATTTAGGAGAGCCTTATAAACTAGGCTAGACTGCCTTGTTTATCAGTTTCTCCAGTTGGAACTCTTGTGCTGAGTCAATGCAATGTAACATGCCAGGAACAGAACTGAAAAATCATGAACTTTCCTACTTTTAGATTGCTTAGATGCAAAAAATCTGTGTGGGAATGCTACACCCCACTTTAAATCTTATGACCTATCCAGTGTAATATTTGAAAGATCATGGGGCAAAGTGTTTGGCCCAGCAGTTAAGATGCTAGTTGGGATGTGTGTGTCTCATACTGGAGTGCCTGAGTTCAATCCTGGCTCTGCCAAATTCCAGCTTCCTGGAAGGCTGCCCAGGAAGGCAGCAGGCTTTGCTCAAGTAGCTAAGTCCCTGCCACGCACTCGGAAGATCAGCATGCAGTTCTTGGGCACCTGGCTTCAGCCTAACATAGCCCCAGTTGCTGCAGGCCTTTGGGGGAGTGAACTAACAGATGGAGAATCTCTCTGTATCTTTGTTTCTACCTCTCTGCCTTTCAAATCATAAATAAAATTATAAAGATAAATATGTTAATCCCTTACATTGTGTTAAACGTTCAAAGGGAACAGTAGAGTACAGTAAGTTTAAAACACAATGTTTTGAATTTAATTAAAAGTGACAGGATACCTGAAACAGTATGTGATCTGATTATGTGACCCATAATCAAGAGAAAAATAAAATCAAAGCAACTTAGAAATGGCTGCAAATGTGCACATTTTCAGATAAATATACAGAAATAGTAATTGTAAAGATGTTACAAAATTTGAAATAAAACATAATATTTAAATGTAAAAACTATGTGCGTGTTTGTGTGTGTAGGAGAGAGTGAGAGAGTGATATGTTAATTGGAAATTAAATAGGGCTAAAATATAAGGTATGAAGTGAAGAGTTATTGGATCTGAGAGTACATAAAATACAGGAAAAGAAAGAATGATAACATTCAGACAGAGCATTTGAGATCTGTGGAACAATATCAAGTACTCCAGCACATGTAATTGAAGCCCAGGAAGAGGAAGGAGTGAAAAATGGGTGGAAGAAATATGGCAGAAAATATGATAGCCAATAACTTTTTAAAATTCATGAAGATTTTAATCCACAGATTTAAGAATGTCATAATCTCTAAGCATGATAAATACCAAGAAATTCCAGTTTGCTGGCTGACTTCACATCAGAAAACACTGAAGGCAGAAATTAATACAATGGTATCTTTAAAGTGGAAAGTAAAATTCTCAACATAGAATTATATAACCAGGAAAATTATTTTTTTTTCAAAGGAGGAGGAAACAAAACATTTTTAAATAATGCTGACATTTCCAAGTTTCAGAATAAAGAGAAGCATAATAACTATTTTTCTACATTTTGGAAGTTCAATACCCAGTCTTGCAAAGGAATTCAACTTCTCCAAAGCTGGAAGGAGACTAGCTCCTTGACACCTAACATTTTCTTTTGTTCCATGTTTCTCATCAGTTTGATCAATATGTCACTAGCAGTAAAAAGACAGTTAGATACAGCATGTTTGTGTATCAGAAAGGGGACACTTCACACACACAAAATATCAGGGTTAGCTGTACATGAAACAGAGTTTTATTGTTGGTCATTGGATTGAATCCATGAATTTTAGAGAGAGATTGAGTGCTTACTTATTTCAAAGAGAAAGAAATAGTTAATAAAGGTTTATGGAATGATTTCTATCTTTTAAAGATTCCATGGATACTTTGGAGACAATAAACTAAGTTATAACCTGGTTTGGTGAGGATACATCAATAATTTATCTTTTGAGTTTTAGCATTTGTTGAGAATTTATTATGTATAAGCTAGGAGGGATGTCAATGCTTTTTCCTTTCCTTGGAGATACTAACTTTAAATTTACCAGCAACAAACACAGCCGTGTGATCAGACTGTTTTGTACCTATAATTTTAGATTTTCCATGTTTTATTTAATTTTTGCTTGGAACATTGAGAACACTGTATTTTTTAAAGATTTTTACTGACAGATAATCATTGTACATCATTATGGGGTTCATTTATACATTGCATATTGATCAACTCAAGATGCGTAGGCTATCCATCATCTCAAACATTCGTTATTTCTTTGTGATGAGAACATGCAAAATTCTCTGCTCTGGACATTTTGTATTATGCAATATAATTAACTATATTCCCCTTCTGTGTGAGAGGATACCAGAACTTATTCCTGCTGTCCGGCAGGACTTCGTACCCCTTACACAACCTTTTCTCATCCTCCTCTCTCCCTGCTCCACCTTCTGAAGATTACTTACAATTATATTTTATTTGCTGTCAATTTTTAGAGCAATGATGATTATTAAATTGCAATGCTGTTCTCATATTCCCACATGAAGAAAGCAACCATGCTCACTCTGAGCTTACAGGTTACCCAAGATTAAGGTATATTTCATGAAGCTTGTTTTCATCTCAGCCTCTTCCTCATGTTTTTAAATGTTTCTTGGTGGTCAATGGTCCATTGTGGCTCAAATTTTCCATAATAATAGATCTTTCCTTTCCAAGTTGATGTGTATCTATTAAGGGCTTTAATAATACTAATTTTCCTACTAGCTACCCACTGTGAGTATAGTGTTCTTGTTTTTTTTTTTTTTTTTTTTTTTTGAATAGACTTATTAGAGTTGAATTTTCTGACATTGGCAACATAACTACTGCCAGCCAACATAATATGGTGGAAGTAGGGTCTATATATAGCACAAAAGAGCTACTGAGGTCTTTTGAACAGAAAAGTTACATACTAACCCTGTTTGTTTTCTGAAGATTTCATAATCAATCTTAGAATAAATTATCATTTTCAAAAATGTATTGTGAGGCTGGCACTTTGGCTTAGTGAGTAAAGCCACCACCTGAAGTGCTGGCATCCCATATGGGCACTGGTTTGAGTCTGGTTGCTCCACTTCCGATACAGCTCTCTGCTATGGCCTGGGAAAGCAGTGGAAGATGGCTCAAGTCCTTTGGGTCCCTGCACCCACATGGGAGACCTGGAAGAAGCTCCTGGCTCCTGGCTCCTGGCTTTGGATCAGCACAGCTCTGGCCGTTGTGGCCAACTGGGGAGTAAACCAGCTGATGGAAGACCTGTCTCTCTCCGCCTCTCCTTCTCTCTCTTTGTAACTCTTTCAGATAAATAAAAAAAAAATCCTTTTTTAAAAAAAGTATATTGTGGGCGCCGGATTCTGTTCTGGTTGCCCCTCTTCCAGGCCAGCTCTCTGCTATGGCCCGGGAGTGCAGTGGAGGATGGCCCGAGTCCTTGGGCCCTGCACCCGCATGGGAGACCAGGAGAAACACCTGGCTCCTGGCTTCAGATCAGCACGATGCGCCGGCCGCAGCGCACTGGCCGTGCTGGCCATTGGAGGGTGAACCAACTGCAAAGGAAGACCTTTCTCTCTGTCTCTCTCTATCTCTCACTGTCCACTCTGCCTGTGTATATATAAAAAAGTATAAATATAAAAATATACTTATAAATGTATATAAAAAAGTATATCATGAAGGAATTATTTGATAGTTTAGTATCTTGTGGTTACTACAACAGAGAAATCAGAGAATTATTGTTTTTAAGTTCCTAGAAGCATTGCTGTTTGTTCACCATAATTTTTTTACATATTCTCCCCAGAGTCTCATTCTATCAAAATGTTTTTGCTGATTTCTGTGTATAGGTAACTAAGATATATTATTTTTAGTATAAGTAATGTTTTTTCTAATTTTAACCAGCAATTTTTTTTTTTTTTTTTTTTTTTTTTTTTGCCAGGCAGTGTGGACAGTGAGAGAGAGAGACAGACAGAGAGAAAGGTCTTCCTTTTCCATTGGTTCACCCTCCAATGGCCAGCGTGACCAGCGCGCTGCGGCTGGTGCAACGCGCTGATCCGAAGCCAGGAGCCAGGTGTTTCTCCTGGTCTCCCATGTGGGTGCAGGGCCCATGCACTTGGGCCATCCTCTACTGCACTCCTGGGCCACAGCAGAGAGCTGGCCTGGAAGAGGGACAACCGGGAAAGAATCAGGCACCCAAACTGGGACTAGAACCCGGTGTGCCGGCGCCACAGGCGGAGGATTAGCCTATTGAGCTGTGGTGCTGGCCACCAGCAATTTTTATATTAGAATTCTTTGTTCCTTAATTAGATAAAATCCTTATTATGGAATACACAAAATAAAATACTGGTCACTTTTAAAATCACACATTAGTGACTGTGTTGCCTTTGTTATTGTGCAGTTTTGTTTTTAATTTTCTCAGGAAAAGAAAAGCAGAATGTTAAAAGGATAAATGAAAGAGACACTTTTTCATACTGATTTAAACTCATATATGTTTTAGTTTGGAAGAGAACAAACTATTGTTTTTTTCAGTTCAGTTTAGAATTAAAATCATTCATTCAATGCATATGATAAGCCATACTCTGAGCTAGGTTATAGTGTTCAGATAATAACAATTGGTAGTTATAAATAATTGGTACTGTAATAAGTGAATGGGCCATTAAACTAGTAATTATAAAATGGGAAATAAGTTACATAGCAAAAAAATTTTTTTATACTAGATTGGAGAACAGACAGCGAGTATTCATTTCTTTTGTGTATGTGGATCACTGAAGTTAAGAAGAGGAAGAGAGGTAGAAGTGGGAGTGGGAGGACAGGTACAGTGGGGAGAAGTACTATGTTCCTAAAGTTGTATTTAAGAAATGCATGCAAATAAATAGAAGAGAACCCCCCAAAAAATGCTTTATAACTCTAAAAAATTTATACCAGTGAAGAAGTCTAACTTGAGTTGGATTTTCAAAAATAAATGGGTTAAGACAGTGATAAGATGGTGGAAAGGATTCTGTGCAAAGGGAACAGAAATGTGAAATAGCAACAACATAGTATTCAAGGTAACTATAAATTTATGAGTCTTACTAGTTAGTAAGAACAAGCAGTGAATGAACAGAAGCATTTAACGGGAGTAGTAGATGGGTAAGATCTGAGAGAAATGGGTTACTATGCCAAGTATTCCAACTTTATGGATTTCTATTGAGATACTTTAAATAGTTTTGATTCCACATACACTGTTTTAGGTGAGATAAGTTGGAGGGGTAGGAATGGAAAATGGGTTGTAGTTTATTATAACCATATGGAAGAAAAATGATGATGTCTTAAAATAAGAATATGAGTAGCATTAGAAAGGGAAAAGGCAGAGGCAAGTATAAGAATGTGCTGCAATATTTTCTCCTGATAAACACAGGGGATACATTTTGAAATGACAAAAAAAATTCCTTGAAGATATTCAGATTTACCTTTAGTGACAAAGTATCATATATCTGATTCTAAAAGCATATGTCACCTTGAAAGAAAAAAAAAATCAAGAAAATATTTAAAAAAAAGAACAACTAGAATTTCCTAGCATCTCCAAATAAAAACTAAAATATGCATCAGTCTGTCAGAGCTCATTTAATAGCTGATATGTACTGGTAACTTTATATATTATACTCTGATGGGAATCTGACATGCACAGTACCAGCAATTTTTTAAAAAGTCCAATAACACATTTTCATCATCATTGTCTTCATTTATAATTAATCCCTATAATGGTCCTCTCAGGCACATTCAGTTTACAGATACACAAAGGCTTCTATAGGACACTTACGGTTGATGAAGTTAGAATCTGAATACAGGGCAACTGGCTCCAACTCTATTTTATGGATTTCATGAGCTGAGACCCCATGAAGACTGTGGGGCACAATGTGTCTTCATCGTTAGAAGACTAGTTGGGCCAAGGAAAATAACAACCAAACTGATAGTGAAAAGGTGTGCTGAACCCATGACTCCAAAAATACTTGGATATAAGCAGATGTTTCTAAGACATAATGCACACATGGAAACACGCTTGGAAAGAGATAATTAGGATGACCTCTGCATCTAAAAAGGATTCCTAAAAATACTCACATTTCAGTTTGATATGATAGATCAGGCAACTGATCAATGAAATGAAATCAAATCACAATGTAATAGCAATATCGATCTCAAATCTTGAGGATAGGCTTTTCTAAGAGAATTAGAATGTGAAAAATGTTAAGTTCCATGAGTCATTTGTGAAAATAACTGAACTTCAATGAAGATTGTTTATGTAATTCGTAGCCAAACTTTGGGGCTGCGAGTTCAGATCAAAGAGCAGTTCCTAGACAGCGTGACACAGTGTGCCTAGTGTGCTGTAATGCAAGCATTCAGTTCCAAGCAGCTAATACTTCACGTTATTTTTAGAAGTTCTTCAAAACTTTAAGAAATGAGAGCATTCTGTGAAAAACTTCCCCCTTCAGAAGAATTTTGGGCTGGGTTCCCTAAAAGCAGTCACCTTGACAAGGACTCCCTGCCTGTGCTTTACTGGAGGGGATCCTGACAGGCACTGAGTAAGGCTGCAGAAAAGCGACGAGAGGAAGAGAAAGAAACCAGCACACTACACTGCCAAGGTTAACTGGTCACGATCCTACTGGGGGCCTCAGAGGGGCAGAATGAATTTTAGTTAGCCCCTCTTCAGGGAAGAAGCTAGGGATGTCTAACTTCCTTTTGTGCTTGTGGAGATCTGCTCCTCGAGTGCTGATGCATGATACCTATATTAAGGGCAGGCCTGTAGATAAACCCATAAGGTGAGCATTTTGGCCATTACGTTAAGCCACTGCTTGGGATACCCACATCCCACACTGGAGTGCTAGCTCACGTCCAGGCTACTCTGATTCCCATCTAGCTTCCTGCTAGCATGCCTGAGAAGGCAGTCAATAATGGCCCAAGTACTTGGATCTCTGCCTGGCCCAGTCCTAGCTATTGTAGGCATTTGAGAAGCAAACTAGAATATGGAAAATCTCTCCCTCTATCTCCTTCTCCCTTTGTCACTACGCCTTTTGCATAAATAAATAAATATATAAGTATGTCTTAAAAAATTCTCAGGTGGAGAATTCTCAGGAATATCAACAGACATAAAGGACACTTCAAAAATGAGATATGGATAGAGCTGGACAATATTTGGTTACATAGTTTACCATCTTCAGACGAATAATATTCTTATATTAGGTGAATGTGTTTGAGTGTCTTTCCATATGCATCCTTCCTACACACAATACAAATACACACAAATGCAAGAAATATAATAGTCTGTACACAGATAGTAGCAGTCTAAATTAAACCAAACCTCCCAACAGTGCCTTCAATCAGAGAGAAGATACTATGGGGACCAAGTCTCCTCGGCACATTCCCTAAGCTTACTCACCAAATTGAAGGAGTGGTACAGCTGGCCTTACAAGATTCTAATCACTTAACTCAGGAAGTCATTTGCTTCTCCAGTCGATAAAATCTTGTTTGTCAGTATTGTCTGGATGGTTTTTGTTGCAGGAATGGGAAGGTCTGGCCTTTAGCTGTATAAGGAGAGCAAAATCATTTGGTGTGGCCCTGCCAAGGCAATCACAGGTGGGAATCCAGTAACTCTATAGCAGGTTAATATTTAAGTTGATAATTTGTAGGAATGAATGTTATAAATATCCAAATGGCCCTGGGCAGAAAAAAGGATCCCAGTGCTGGCATGGGAATTCTGCATCCAGTTGGGGAAATTCAAGGTGTTGGGCAAAAAGTAACTACCACCTGCATCCAGGATGACTGATGCCTAGTTGGCCATTAAACCAGCCAGGAACTTAGACACAAGTGGTAGGTAAACCTAGCAAAACAACCACTGTGACTCCAACCAGGCCCTTACTGCCCGATGGGAGGCCAACACGGCTCTGTCCCTATCCTTGTCACCCCTGCTAACAGGCTGTTTAAAAACACCCAAACACTCTCATTCAGCAGATCTGCTACCTTCTCATCTGTCAACAGATTAACCTCTCTTCTTTAACCTCAAATCTTGTCCTAATTATTTTGACTTGGCACCAGGAACAGGGTCTTGAATTTTCAACAACAGAAATACTTTTCCATAACTTACTTTTTCATGTAATAATACATTCATTAGATGTGTTCGAGTTTGGTTGAGCAAGAATAATTCTACTTCAACACTTTTTCTTTATTGTTAGTATTTCTGAAGTTACAAATTGTTGTAGTTGAAGACTCATTCAGTTTAAACTGACAGGTGAGGGCCTATACAGTTAGACAAGTAGTCATAATACTTCATCTCTATTTCTCCTACTAACACTGGAAGAGTAACCTGAAAACAATGAATTCATTCCTTTTTTTTTTAATTTTTTGACAGGCAGAGTGCACAGTGAGATAGAGCGAGCGACAGAGAGAAAGGTCTTCGTTTTCCATTGGTTCACCCTCCAATGGCTGCCACGGCCGGCGCGCTGCGGCCAGCACATCACGCTGATCTGAAGCCAGGAGCCAGGTGCTTCTCCTGGTCTCTCATGCGGGTGCAGCACTTGGGCCATTCTCCACTGCCTTCCCGGGCCACAGCAGAGAGCTGCCTGGAAGAGGGGCAACCTGGACAGAATCTTGTGCCCTGACTGGGACTAGAACCCGGGGTCCCGGTGACGCAGGTAGAGGATTAGCCTAGTGAGCCGCGGCACCGGCAATTCATTCCTTTTATACTTCATTATTAGTAATCATGTGGGATGCACCTTTGAGCAATTATTTATTTAAAGGTAAGCTGTCCTAATAGGTATTACTGTTGAAAAACATTAACATTTTATAATTTTCAATAAATATGCCAAATGTCCTAACAGTTAACTCCAATTATTATTTTATTTTTTAAAGATGTCCTTATTTGAAAAGTAGATTGATGAAGACAGGAGAGAGACAGAGACAGAGAGAGAGAGAGAGAGAGAGAGAGAGAGAGAGAGAAAGATCATCCATACACAATATCAAAGGTAGGGCTGGGCCAAGCTGAAACCAGGAGCCAGGAACTTCATCTGAGACACCCACAAGAGTGCCAGGGACCCAAGTACCTGGGCCATTATCAATTCACCACCTTTTCAGGCACATTAGCAGGAAGCTTTTTTTTTAAACTTTTATTTAATGAATATAAATTTCCAAAGTAAAGCTTATGGATTACAATGGCTCCCCCCCATAACTTCCCTCCCACCCCCAACCCCCCCTTCCTTGCTCCTTCTCAACTTCCAATCACATCGAGATTCATTTTCATTTCTCTTAGATACAGAAGATCAGTTTAGCATACATTAAGTAAAGATTTCAACAGTTTGCTCCCACACAGAAACATAAAGTGAAAAATACTATTTGAGTACTAGTTATAGCATTAAATCACAATGTACAGCACATTAAGGGCGGAGATCCTACATGAGGAGTAAGTGCACAGTGACTCCTGTTGTTGACTTAACAAATTGACACTCTTGTTTATGGCATCAGTAATATCCCTAGGCTCCAGTCATGAGCTGCCACGGCTATGGAAGCCCCCTGAGATCACCGACTCTTTATCATATTTAGACGAGGTCATAGTCAAAGTGGAAGTTCTCTCCTCCCTTCAGAGAAAGGTAACTCCTTCTTTGATGACCAGTTCCTTCCACTGGGATCTCACTCGCAGAGATCTTTCATTTAGGTCATTTTTTTTTTTTTTTTTTTGTCAGAGTGTCTTGGCTTTTCATGCCTGAAATACTCTCATGGGCTTTTCAGTGGGATCTGAATGCCCTAAGGGCTGATTCTGAGGCCAGAGTGCTGTTTAGGACATCTGCCATTCTATGAGTCTGCTATGTATCTTGCTTCCCATGTTGGATCGTTCCCTCCCTTTTTTGTTCTATTGGTTAGTATTTTCAGACACTAATCATGTTTCTGTGATCCCTTTGATTCTTAGTCCTATCATTATGATCAATGGTGAACTGAAACTCATCACTTGGACTAGTGAGATGGAATTGGTACATGCCTGCTTGATTGGACTGAATTGGAATCCCCTGGTATGTTTCTAACTCTGCCGTTTGGGGCAAGTCAGGTTGAGCATGTCCCAAATTATACATCTCTTCCCTCTCTTATTCCCACTCTTATATTTAACAGGGATCACTTTTCAGTTAAGTTTCAACACTTAAGAATAACTGTGTATTAATTACAGAATTAAACCAATAGTATTTAGTAGAACAGACCAAAAAAAAAAATACTAAGAGGGATAACGTATTAAATTGTGCATCAACTGTCAGGGCAAGGGCTGATCAAGTCACTGTTTCTCATAGTGTCCATTTCACTTTAACAGGTTTCCTTTTTGGTACTCAGTTGTCGCCGATCAGGGAGAACATTTGATATTTGTTCCTTTGGAACTGGCTTATTTCACTCAGCATAATGTTTTCCAGGTTCTTCCATTTTGTTGCAAATGACCAGATTTAATTGTTTTTGACTGCTGTATAGTATTCTATAGAGTACATATCCCATAATTTCTTTGTCCAGTATACTGTTGATGGGCATTTGCGTTGGTTCCAGGTCTTAGCTATTGTGAACTGAGCTGCAATAAACATCAAGGTGCAGACCATTTGTTTCCCAATTTAAATTCCTTTGGGTAAATTCCAAGGAGTGGGATGGCTGGGTTGTATGGCAGAGTTATATTCAGGTTTCTGAGGAATCTCCAGACTAACTTCCATAATGGCTTGACCAGTTTGCATTCTCACCAACAGTGGGTTAGTGTCCCTTTTTCCCCACATCCTCCCCCAGCATCTGTTGTTGGTAGATTTCTGAATGTGAGCCATTCTCACCGGGGTGAAGTGAAACCTCATTGTGGTTTTTATTTGCATTTCCCTGATTGTTAGTGATCTTGAACATTTTTTCATGTGTCTGTTGGCCATTTGGATTTCTTCTTTTGAAAAATGTTTATTGAGGTCCTTGGCCCATCTCTTAAGTGGGTTGTTTGTTTTGTTGTTGTGGAGTTTCTTGATCTCTTTGTAGACTCTGGTTATTAATCCTTTATCTGTAGCATAGTTTGCAAATATTTTTTTCCCATTCTCTCAGTTGCCTCTTCACTCTCCTGACTGTCTCTTTTGCAGTACAGAAACTTCCAATTTGATGCAATCCCAATAGTTAATTTTGGCTTTGACTGCCTGCACCTCCAAGGTCTTTTCCAGGAAGTCTTTGCCTGTCCCAATATCTTGCAGGGTTTCTCCAAAGTTCTCTAATAATTTGATGGTGTCGGGTCATAGATTTAGGTCTTTAATCCATGTTGAGTGGATTTTTGTGTAAGGTGAAAGGTAGGGGTCTTGCCTCATGCTTCTGCACATGAAAATCCAGTAAAACATTACAAAAAAATCAGCCAAATGAGGAGCTGGTTTTTTGAAAAAATGAATAAAATTGACACACCATTGGTCAACTAACTAAAAAAAGAAAAGACTCAAATCAATAAAATAAGAGATGAAAAAGTGAATGTAACAACAGACACCAAAGAAATAAAATGAATCATCAGAAATTACTACAAGGACTTGTATGCCAGCAAACAGGGAAACCTATCAGAAATAGATAGATTCCTGGACACATGCAATCTACCTAAATTGAACCAGGAATACATCGAAAACCTAAATAGACCCATAACCGAGAAAGAAATTGAAACAGTAATAAAGGCCCTCCCAACAAAGAAAAGCCCAGAACCGGATGGATTCACTGCTGAATTCTACCAGACATTTAAAGAAGAACTAACTCCAATTCTTCTCAAACTATTCAGAACAACTGAAAAAGAGGGAATCCTCCCAAATTCTTTCTATGAAGCCAGCATCACCTTAATCCCTAAGCCAGAGAAATATGCAGCATTGAAAGAAAAGTATAGACCAACATCCCTGATGAACATAGACGTAAAAATCCTCAATAAAATTCTCGCCAATAGAATGCAACAACACATCAGAAATATCATCCACCCAGACCAGGTAGGATTTATCCCTGTTATGCAGGGACGGTTCAATGTTCGCAAATCAATCAATGTGATACACCACATTAACAGGCTGCAGAAGAAAAAACATATGATTATCTCAATAGACGCCGAGAAAGCATTTGATAAAATTGAACACCCTTTCGTGATGAAAACTCTAAGCAAACTGGGTACAGAAGGAACATTCCTCAATATAATCAAAGCAATTTATGAAAAACCCACAGCCAGCATCCTATTGAATGGGGAAAAGTTGGAAGCATTTCCACTGAGATCTGGTACCAGACAGGGATGCCCACTTCACCACTGCTATTCAGCTAGTTCTGAAAGTTTTAGCCAGAGCCATCAGGCAAGAAAAAGAAATTAAAGGGATACAAATTGGGAAGGAAGTAGTCAAATTATCCCTCTTTGCAGATGATATGATTCTTTATTTAGGGGATCCAAAGAACTCTACTAAGAGACTATTGGAACTCATAGAAGAGTTTGGTAAAGTAGCAGGATATAAAATCAATGCACAAAAATCAACAGCCTTTGGATACACAGGCAATGCCACGGCTGAGAAAGAACTGCTAAGATCAATCCCATTCACAAAGGCCACAAAATCAATCAAATACCTTGGAATAAAGTTAATCAAGGACGTTAAGGATCTCTACGATGAGAATTACAAAACCTTAAAGAAAGAAATAGAAGAGGATACCAAGAAATGGAAAAATCTTCCATGCTCATGGATTGGAAGAATCAACATCATCAAAATGTCCATTCTCACAAAAGCAATTTATAGATTCAATGTGATACCAATCAAGATACCGAAGACCTTCTTCACAGATCTAGAAAAAAATGATGCTGAATTTCATATGGAGACACAGGAGACCTCGAATTGCTAAAGCCATTCTGTACAACAAAAACAAAGCCGGAGGCATCACAATACCAGATTTCAGGACATACTACAGGGCAGTGGTAATCAAAACAGCATGGTACTGGTACAGAAACAGATGGATAGACCACTGGGACAGAATACAAACACCAGAAATCAACCCAAACATCTACAGCCAATTCATATTTGATCAAGGATCTAAAACCATTTCCTGGAGCAAGGACAGTCTATTCAATAACTGGTGCTGGGAAAGCAGGAAGCTTGATTAGAAGTGGAGAAGCTGGGATTCTGGACTCAAACTGGCTCTCCTATATTGCATGTGTGAGTCCTAAATGTTAGCTGAACTTACCGTGTCCCAGTGCTGACCAATAAATATTATTTTCATTAGGCATGTATCATGGTGGATATTTGGCTTATTGTCAACATTAGACAAGTATATTTTATAGACACAAAGATATATGTATATAGGTATAAAACATCTATATTTTCTAATTTGTGAGATGTTAGTTATAATCTGGTCATTTTAGTTGGTATGTCTGTTCATGTAACTATATGTCTTTCTTCTTTCATTTTATATTACATTTCTCTTTAATAACCTGTCAGTATATATTTTTATCTTGAAAACTGTTATTTAGAAATTTTCTTAACAATTTGATCTCTTTTAAAATTTTTTATTTTTAAAAAATATATACTTTTTAAAAAAGATTTAGTTTATTTATTTGAAAGACAGACTTATAGAACGAATTAGAGCCAGAGAGAGAGATCGTCCATCCACTGGTTTACTCCTCAAATAACTACAATGGCCAGAGCTGAGCTGATCTGAAGCCAGGAGCCAGGAGCTCCTTCCCGGTTTCCCAAGCAGTGAAGGACTTGGGCCATTTTCAACTGCTTTCCCAGGCCAGAGCAGAGAGCTGGATTGGAAACGGAGCATGCAGGACTCGGACCAACACCTATATGTGATCCTGGCCCTGCAGGCTGGAGCTTTAACCCACTGCACCACAGCAAGAGAGAGAGCTCCCATCTGCTGGTTCAATCCCTAAATTATTGCAATGCCCAATACTGGGAGCCAGGACAAGACAGGTTACCTGCATGGATGGCAAGAGCCCAATTTCTTGAGCTATCACTGCTGCACCCCAGTTTCTGTATTAGAAGGAAGCTTCAATCAGGAACTAGAACCAGGAACTGAACCAGGTGCTCATATGTGGAACAAAAAGCAGCAGGTAGAAGGAGCCAAATCAGGACTGGAAAGTAGATGCATAATGTTTTCCCCCTCAAAAATTCACAAATTGGTTTTCTTTGATGAGAGAAATGAGCAGGAGTATTATCATGACAGAGAAAGGCTCTCTGGGGAAGCTTTCCCAGATGTTTTTCTGCTATAGGTTTTGCTAACTTTCTTTAAACATCCTTAATAATCATATAATTCTTTGGCCCTCCAAAAAGCCAACAAACAAAATTCCTCAACCACACCAAACAAACCAACCAACCAACCAACAATCAATGCCTTGAGTTTTGCTTTTGGCCAATAGTATTTCTGCTCTAACTGGACCGTTTTCACTTCTTGGTAGCCATGGCTCTGACTATAATTTTTTTCATGACTGCACACAAAGCTGTGTTTCATCTCCTGCTATAATTTTTTGAACAAATGCTTCAGGATCTTGATAACTCTTGTTTAAAATTTCTACTGAAAACTGCTTTTGTCTGCAGCTCATCCGGGTCTTGTAAATCTTCAGGCGGGAATTTTGCTCCATTTTAATTTTTCAGCCTGTTTTAAATTGAATCAGTTGAGATATCAATGGCATTGGCTATTGTTTACACTGTTAATCACTGGTCCTCTTCAATGAGGACATGAACAAGATTAACTTTTCCTTCACAAACATGTGAATGGTCAGTTGCTGCACATTTAGTCTTCAACATTGCCCTGTTCCTCATTAAAACCACTTATCCATTGTAAACTTAGGATTTCTTGGAGCAGTTTCTCTACAAACATTTGCAAAGTATCAGGAATTTCACTATTCTTCCACCCAAGCACCACCATGAAATTCGATGTTTGTTATTGCTCCAATTTCAACAGAGTTGATATTGCTCTGATAGGAATTTTTTTCAAATTGATTTCTTAGTGTCTCAAACTGCAGCCTATTCAGACATGTTGTAACAGTTATTTTGAGAGTATTTTGATTCAAAAAATTTTGAAATCCTTGCACAGTTATTTCATAGGACACACATTCCATTAACTTTTTGAAGACCCCCAAGATATCTTACTATCTGAGATGGTGAGTTTTCCTTATTTCTTCCCATTTCAAAATTATTTTAAACTTTTTCTGCCTTTTTATTGTATTTGGGAGATATCACAATTAATTCTCAATATTTAAAATAATATGATTGAGTTAAAATCTGATTAAACAGTATTTATAATATTTAGGTTTCCAACATCAAAATCCTTAATCATCTTTTTATAAATGTTTTATGATAAAATAATTGTATATCTTTATAATTGTCTAACATCTTTTTATATTTTTTAAAAGACTTATTTATTTACTTGAAAGGCAAAGAGTTACAGAGAGGCAGAGGCAGAGGCAGAGGCAGAGGCAGAGGCAGAGAGAGAGATCTTCCATCCGCTGGCTAACTCCCCAGATGGCTGCAGTGGCCAGAACTGTGTAGATCTGAAGCCAGAAGCCAGGAGCTTCCTCTGGGTCTCGCACACAGGTGCAGGGACCTATGGACATGGGCCATCTTCTACTGCTTTCCCAGGCCACAGCAGAGAGCTGGATTGAAAGTGGAGCAGCAGGGACTCAAACCAGCGCCCATATGGGATGGCTTTACCCACTATCCCACAGCGCCGGACCCCTAACATCCTTTAACATTTTTAAAGAAATGTTCTACAGATAATCTTATTATCAGTGTTCTCCCTCGTTCTCTCCCTCCCACTACTCCCCTCCCTCAGTTGCACTACTTGAGTAAAGATTCTATTAAACATTAATTTATAAAGGAGTCATTATTTTATTATATAAAAATTCTAACATTTTTGTTTTATGTTATTGCTTCCTGAAAACACTGACTATAGTTTTGGTTATATAGCAAATACAAAGCTATATTGGGTGAATGCTCATTTTTTCTGAGTCCATAAAATGGTTTTTACCAAAATAAGAAAATTTCCATTGCGTATAGAACTTTCTAAAATAATATCAGGAAACATCATCTTTAACTGAAAAGAACACACTCTGAAAAAGATAAAATGCAGTAAGAATTGCTGACTCAATCTTTCCTTCCTCAGGCAAGGATCAAACTATCTACCAACCAGAAACATTATGGAAGTAAGCCGTGTGATTTTATTTCTAACACTTTATTTGTAAAATGTTGGTATCCATAATTAATGTCATAAGCCACCAAATATAATGCTTTCCTATGCAAAGACAATGTTCATAATTTAAAGGAAGTTGTCATTTTTTACAGAGACTAAAAAAATTGCCTATGGTTGAAAATATCATTTCTTAAGAAATTTTATATGTAAAAAATCAGTGCTTAGAAAAATCTCTGGAAATATTGATATACTGTGCTATAGGAACAAATGTTATTCTTTTTATAATATTTTATTATAAGAGCTGTTCATTTTTCCTACTTTTAGGCTGATGTCATAGAATGAAATAAATATAAAAATATAGTCAAAACATCTTTGCAAAGAGCATCATTAAATTTTAAAGATCATTGACAAAAATAGCCCCAACATATTTATAGCCTTGTTATGAAATACTGTACAGAGGGGCCGGCACTGTGGCATAGTGGATAAAGCCACTGCACAGGTTCAAGTACTGAATGCTCCACTTCCGATCTGCTCTCTGCTGTGGCCTGGGAAGCAGCAGAAGGTGTTCCAAGTCCTTGGGCCTCTGCACACACGTGGGAGACCCACAGCTCCTGGCTCCTGGCTTCAGATCGGCATAGCTCCAAACCTTGCCTCATGAAATACAACCTTCACATGGCAGAAACATGTGAATTCAAAAATCACATCAATTTTCAACATAAAAGTGAAAGCAAGAAAATCTGACAATTCCTTTTTTTAATACGCATTAATTGGCAAAAAGAAGTAAAAGCCGTGAAATAGGAATGTATCTATGTAAGTTACTACTCATCCATTTCTACCACTAGCATTTATTTTAACTCCTATGCCCTTTCTCTACTAGATTATGTGCTTCAAACATGATTACAAGAAGTTACTAGTTGCCAAATGTCTGAGTAAATGACTGATTATTATAGGAAAGATATCAGATTCATGGTATAAAATGAGCATTAATCAAAATGTTCTATGATTATTTTTGCCAGTGTTTTAAAGAATGTACTCTCATTTAAGAAAAGGGTAATTAAATAAAAGCTTTCATTTACTTAATAAATATTTGTTGGGCATGTCACAATTTGCAGAGAGGAATAAGTAAGCAAACTGTCAAATTAATAAACAGAGAAGAGTGTCAGATCAGGGGTTGACATTGTGCCACAGCAGGTAGAGTCACCACCAGAGATGCTGGCATCCTTCGTGGGTGTGGGTTCTTGTCCCTGCTAATGCATATGGGAAAACAGTGGAAGATGGGCCAAGTACTTGGGCCCCTAAACCCACAAGGGAGACCTAGATGAAGTTCCTAGCTGCTGGCTTCAGCCAGGCCCAGCTCTGGTCATTGTAGACATCTGGGGAGCATCCTGGCAGATGGAAGATATTCTCTCTCGCTCTCGCTCTCTCTCGCTCTCTCCTGCCGTCCCTCCCTTCCTCCCTCCCTCTGCCTCTCTCTGTTGTTCAAATAAATAATAAACCTTTAAAAAAGAGTAACAAATCAAAATGGTCTAGAGCACATTATTTGGAGCTAGAGTGCCTGGTTTTGAAACCTGGTTCTAACACTTACAAGCTGTTTGGCCATGATGGAAAAGCTCTTCTTTCTCTAGTTTTGATCCCTTATTTACAATATGTGAAAAATGATATGTAGATCACAGTATTGCTATGTGAAATAAGTGAGTCTATATTTGGAAAGCAGTTTAAAATTGTCACATAATGATGACAATCTGTTAAATAAATTGATGGATATTAAATAAGCGAGTAATAATTAAATCTTGTTAGTATGCTGAATTCATGGTGAGTTTTCAACTGAATTCTGGACAACAAGTAAGCATTTGAGAAGCAGCAGGGAAGAACAGTTTGGGTTGCAGAATAAATAGAGAAAATATAAAATAAGTTAAACTGTGCTTCCTAGCTACCATTTGTCATTCTCTTTTAAGAAAAATATCTTGCCAAGATCTGATAATCTCCAAGTAATGGGAGAAGATACACAACTGATTATTTCCAGGACTGGTGGCTGTTTCTAAAATTAGTATTTGCACCAACAGAATCTTGCACTAGAATCTCAAAAGCTGGACTGGAGTGTTTCCCTCCCAGACATTGATTAGGATGGCTGGGAGGCCACATGCCATGACAGCCCATCATTTCAGGGTCTCACAGGATGGCAGCATACATACTGAGAATCTCATGCGGCAAATCTTAAAGCCCAGGGTGAA
The DNA here is from genome assembly GCF_051225735.1 of Oryctolagus cuniculus. Lineage (NCBI taxonomy): Eukaryota > Metazoa > Chordata > Mammalia > Lagomorpha > Leporidae > Oryctolagus > Oryctolagus cuniculus. The sequence goes on along the minus strand of NC_142870.1, from coordinate 51,709,041 downwards.
TTTGCAGAGATGGCACTAGCAGTGTTGTTTTGTTTTTAATTTTCTTTTGTCATGCCTCCAAAGTACAGGTGATGCTTCAAGCCTGCTGGCAGGTAGCTCTGAATTCTAAACCAGTTACAAGTACACTGACTTCCCCTCTCTGGGCCTTGACCCTTCGGTAGACCAGGCTAATGCAAATTCACTCCAGAGTGCATCTCACTGAACAATTCTGACTCTAGGATGAGACTGGAAGTCTTGCTGGTATTAAAAACTGTGAAATGGGGTATCAGAAGTTCTAGCCACATGTCCATCATTTATTTCACATTTTACCATAAACTTAATCATGATTTACCAAGGTAGATCCACTGCCCACTACATGCATATGAGAGAGTGTGCTCATGTTTTGTGGTGGGAAAGTGAAATATAGTTCATTATCTGTATAGTAGGTGCTCTTTGTTGAATAATGGGTATGGGGTGTGAGGACTGTCTTAAATGAAAGTCAACCCATAGTGGAAGACAAAGATAATGTTCTTTATGCAGGACACCCATAGAACGTTTTATCTCCATTCAAGTTACAAATATGTTGGAATTCACAGTGGACTTTAATTTAGGCAGACAAAATGAAGCTTCAATTTCCACAGTAAATGTCTTTATATTGGTGTTAAACCAACCCAGTATCTGAGGAACAGTTTTTCATTTATTTTAGATTTTTATAAGATAAGGCCATTATGGTAAAGAGAATAAAGGAATATATCAAATATGGAATTTATAACTAATCTTCTCAAACATTATGAGTGTTTATTAATACTTAATTTGGGGTTTCATCTGGTTTGAAATAGTCCCTAGAAAATGTTGCATTCATTAAGATAGAATCCTAATTTTTTTCTATTATACTGTAACAATGAAACAGGTGGCTAAAAAATTAAACAGGGGTATGTAATCTATTCCCTATAGACCATGTGTTCCTCATGAATTATGTCGAATAAATGCTTTATTTTCTATTCTACTCACAACCTAAGAAAAGTTAAATGATAATTTCTATTCTTGATTTCAAGGAACATATATGTGATTCAGTAATTTATTATGAAGAAAACAAAATTCCTGAAATAAAATTCCATTTTAACTAGAAATACACACACACACACACACAGAGAGACTATAGAAAAACATAATCAAATCAGTCAAATATACTTTACATTCTTTATCATCTCTGACCTCCCTCCCCTTAATGGGTCTAATGCTGAGGGAATCTGGTGCTCTTAAAAAATCCTTTTTAATAAAAATAAACAATAAGAAAATATATACATTTACTCTTCCCAAACAGCTGATGCAGGCCTCTTAGGAAGTTTGTAATTGAAAAAAACCTTTACAACTGAAAGGCAAACAAAACTCCAACACACAGTATGTTTTGTGTTCATTCATGGCAAAGCAATGCTTTCCAATTAGGCTCCAACCTAAACTGGCCTTTTTATTCTTACCTGAGTGGTTTTTTTAACTTTATTTATATAAGATGAAAAATTCTGCATAGCAGCTTTAAGAGAATAATAATAATACTTCCCACCTTCTACTTCCTCCCACTCATGATAGCACCCTCTCCCCTCACTTCTTTGGTTTTTTTTTTTTCATATTTTACAATGATATACCTTCAGTTTATTTTGTAACCACAAACTTAGCCCTCCATTAAAAGAAATTCAACAAGTAGGAAGTAGAAAAACACCGTTGTTCCTCAGGCTATAGACAAGGGCTACAAACAATAACCAAATTTCAAAATACCAATTTCACTCGTATACATTACTTTTTTTTGTTCTCTGTATTTTAGTTACCACAAACCAGGGCCAACATATGATATTTTTCTTTTTGAGACTGGCTCTTTTCACTGAGCATATGGTTTCCAGTTACATCTATTTTGCAACAAAAAACAGGATTTCATCCCTTTTAATGGCTAAGTAGTATTCCATATTGTACCACATATTCTTTATCCAGTCAGCAGTTGAGGAGCATATGGGTTGATTTCATATCATAGCTATTATGAATTGAGTTGCAATAAACAAGGGGGCTGAAAGGACTCTTTCATATGCTGATTTCATTCCCCTTGGGTAAATTCCCAGGAGTGGTCGGTCTAGTGTCAGATTTCTGAGTAATCTTCATGTTGTCTTCCATAACGGTTGTATTAGTTTATGTTCCAACCAACAGTGTATGAAGTCACATTTCCCCCTGACATTTTCATCAGCATTTACTTATTTTTTTAATTTTGGATGATAGCTATTCTAACCAGGGTGAGGTGAAAACCTCATTGTTGTTTTTATTTGCATTTTATTTCTAGTTATCTTGAGCAGTTTTTCATGTGTCTGTTGGCCATCTGAATTTCATCTTTCGAAAAATGTCTGTTCATGTCATTTGACCATTGCTTAACTGAATTATTTGTTTTATTGTTCCTGAGTTTCTTGAGCTCTTTATCAATCCTGGATATTCATCTTTTGTTAGTTTCATAGTTTGAAAATATTTTCTCCCTTTCTGTGGGTTGTCTCTGCATTTTTTGAGTGTTTCCTTTGCAGTGCAGAAGCTTCTTGATATAATCCCTTTGGCAATTTTTGTTTTGATTGTCTCTGCTTATGTCAATGTCTTAGAGAGTTTCCCTGGTGTTTTCCTCTAGCAATTTGATGGTATCAAGTTGTAGATTTTAGTCCTTGATCCATTTTGAATTGATTTTTGCATAAGGTGTAAGGTAGGGGTCTTGTTCCATTATTCTGCAGGGGAAGATTAATTTTCCCAGCACCATTTGTTGAAAACACTGTCCTTTCTTAAGAGACTGATTTTAGCTCCTTTGTCAAAGGTTAGTTGATTGTACATGCATGGATTAATTTCTGGGGTTTCTATTCCGTTCCATTGGTCTACATGTCTATTTTTGTGACAGTTCTGCATTGTTTTGATTATAACTTCTCTAGAGTATCTCTTGAAATCTGGTATTATGATGCTTCTGGCTTAGCTTTCATTGTTTATTGTTTTAGCTATTTGGGGTCTCTTCTGTTTCTATATGAATTTTAGCATTGCTTTTCTACATCTGGGAAAAATGTCCTTTGTGTTTTGATTGGGACTATTAAATCCGTAAATTGCTTTGTGTAGTATAGAGACACAAATAAGAATTCTTCCAATACATGATCATGGAAAGTTTTTCCATTTTTGTGTGTGTATCTTCTATTTCTTTCTTCAGTGTTTTATAATTATCATTGTATGAATCACTCACATGCTTGGTTAAATTTAGTCCAAAGTATTTAATTTTTTGTAGCTTTTGTGATTGTTACTGAAATTACAGGTTCTTTTTCAGCCTTGGCATTGTCTTAGTTTTTAAATGGAAAGCTTACCTAAATGATTAATAGATTTGTTTGAATAGAAAAACTAAGGGGTCAAAAACACAACACACACACACAACACACACACACTTCCATCATAACCAGCAGTGGAAAACTGTCTATCATAGGGATTTAAAGGCAAACTGAAGTTTGGGTGAATATATACCAAGTTCCTGTTTTATAATACTAAAGTCAGAATTAGTAGAATATTTGTTCCTAGAAACATCCTATTTTGTAAGCATTAAGAAAATTGTTATAAGATCAATTGACTATGTTGAAGGGTGTGTATTAAGTAAATCAATATAATAACTAGGTAGAAGATGCAATGATTTCCCAAAGGTGAATAATAAAGTTAGAAATTAAATTTAAAATTCCTAATGAGATTCTATTTGTATTATGAGTAGATGCAAGATTATTTTCTTTCCAGACATCGAGAAAATATTTCACTTGTTAAACTCACATTTATAGAGCTTTGGTAGGAACTGGATTGATTAAGAGCAAATCAATCCAAAAATATTTCAATACACATGTGTGGATTATCATGAATAATAATCAAATCTATCATTATACAATAAATGATAACTAAATAATTTATATTTTTTCTTCATTAACAGAAATTTGCTTTTTATATACTTGGTAATTAAAATTAAATCATGCATTCCTAGCACATTATAGGCAATTTAGATGAATGTCAAGGTTAAGAAAACTATTTAAAGAAAGACCCAAGAGTACAGTTCATTTTAAAAAGGAACTGCCAAATGAGGTTGTAGCCTTCACACCATAATTAATTATTTACAAAAATTCTCTCTAGTTCCTAGAATCTGGCATCTAAGAGTGAAACAAAATGCTGTGATTCTTTTACCATAGTGATATTTGTTATCTAACACTTGCAGGTACTTGGGAAAAATGCAATCATAGCCACACTAGGATTGATTTATAGAAGTCTTAACCCTGTTATTCCTTATAGAAATTAGTCATAAAACTTGGCCAAACCCATATTTAGGTCTGTCATTCTCATAATTGAGACTATGACAGGAGTGAAAATAAAATGCTTTGCTAAAACACTAAACTATTGGATAATGCAAATCTGATGTTTGATATAAAATCTGTCAAGAGATTTGGAAAAGGAGTAAAATCAGATTATAATTGTCTTTGAAATTTCTCTAAAATAACTACTGAAGTCATGCATTAAGTTGTGAAAAAGGATGCAAGAATTTTGAAATATAAATACTTTGATATACTGTTTTCATGGCTAGGTACACAAACATACCCTAAAAATCCTGTATACCTAGTAAGTTTTACAATTATTGAATTATATTTATGCTTTCGTGTTTAAATAAATAATACTGGACAAAATAGGAGTATTGAACTATCATTAATGGCTTTTAATATATCATTTAAGATGAATGTTATCTGCATTCTAGATTTCAACCATATGTCTAGATCAATGACTGCCAAGCAATGGCTAACTGATTGGCAATGTCCTATATATTAGACATATTTTTGACACATGTGTAGTCAAAACTTTGACAAAACTTCTAATACCATTTAAATACTAACCACATTACCCAGAAAAGTGTTAAAATAAAAGATGGCAATTACACAGTTAATATATACCTATCCATCTAGAATGATAGTGTTCTGTGTTTAATAATTTACTATTCCCCATCAATATAAATATATCTTCAAATTTTTGCCCAGGTATCCAGTTTATTAAGTTCATATATTTATATTCATTGAGGAAGGAACCAAATGACCCTGAGTATATTTTTTTTCTCCCAAGCTAATAGCAACTTAATGAACTACTATTTTCATGTGTTATTTCATATTTCTGCTGAGTTAGCACTTCAGAAACAAGTGTCCCCGTAGTGTACAGAGTCAGCAGTGTCACATTTGGAGATGCTGTTTTTGGAAAATTCAATTCAGTAGAGGAGTAGAAATAATGTCCAGAGCATGCAATTAAAATCTACAAAAAAAGAAATGGAAGAAGGAATGTAAAATAGTAATTATGGGTACAGAGTAGGGGGAAGTAAATTTAAATGGAGAAATAAGACATTCCTGGAAGAATAAAGATTAGAACAGAAATGACAGATTACTATCCTTAAACTAAAAAGCCAATTACTCCTTGCAAAAAAGAAAAACAATCAGTATTACAATGTAACATGTAGACTTTTTAAAATACATAAGCAAAAGGGAACAAATTTTAAAAACTAGAAAAAATAAAGATTAAATGTATACTTTGGAAGGAAGTATTGACTACTTTATGCAACGTAAGTATACAATGGCATGAAATAAACAGGTTTATTTAAAAATTGGGGCTGGTGCTGTGATACAATGGGTTAAAGCCTCTGCCTGCAGCACTGGCATCCCATATGGGAGCCAGTTTGAATTCTGGCTGCTCCACTTCTGATCCAGGTCAGTGATAACACAGCTGGAAAAGCAGTGGAGGATGGCCGAAATGCATGGGTCCCTGTACCCTTGTGGGAGACCTAGATGATGCTCCTGGCTCCTGGCTTTGGCCTGGCCCAGCCATGGTCCTTGCAGCCATTTGGGGAGTGAACCAGTGAATGTAAGACCTCTCTCTCTCTGTCTCTACCTCTCTCTATAACTGCCTCTCAAATAAATAAAATAAATCTTTAAAAATAAAATAAATAAAAATTGTAGGGATATACATTTTGACATAGCATATATGCATTTGAACATGTATTAGCTATTAAATATTACACATTGAGATGAGCAATGAGTAACAAAACTGTATAACCAGAATTCCTTAAAAATTTGTACTTTCAAGATTAGAGGATTAGGATTATAAAATTATGGGATTCGTTACACTTTCAGGTAAAGATTATAGTTTAGATTATAATATTAAGTCAGAAACAACCAAATTTGCATTGTTGTTTTGGTGCTAGTTGACTGAATTGAAACCTGATTTTTTTTGTTATTTAAAATTTACATAGTCTTTATCACTTAAAATTATTATAAATAATATACCCAAATGTCATTATGTAATAGTATTTTAATATATAGATATTAGAATGTTTGACCAAATTTAACATAAAATCATCATTTCTTATACTGTTTTAGAAACTGCATTCTACCATTTTCTTTGCCTATATAATAATAAACTAAAGTAACATTAAGATTGGTATAATCACATTATTCAATGAAAAGTTGTCATAATTAATGGAGAGTTATTGTTACTTATTTTAGTGCACACAACATAATATTCTGGATTTCAAACATCCAGTTATAAAAATAGGACTAAAATATTTTCAAAATTCATTTTAACTTGTCACTTTTTTTGTAATACAAATTCACCTACTAGTATGCTTTTTAAAGCCAGGAGCCAGGAGCCAGGAGCCAGGAGCCAGGAGCCAGGAGCTTCCTCCTGGTCTCCCATGAGGGTGCAGGGCCCAAGGACCTGGGCCATCCTCCACTGTCTTCCTGGGCCACAGCAGAGAGAGCTGGACTGGAAGAGGAGCAACTGGGACAAAACCAGCGCCCCAACTGGGACTGGAACCCGGGGTGCTGGTGCCGCAGGTGGAGGATTAGCCTAGTGAGCCACGATGCTGGCCATTTCTTGTGTTTTCAAATGAATTTTTTTATCCTTATTTACTCCATCTTTATGTATATTTTATTTGTTTTGAGCTTTCTGAACTTAATGCTCTCAATTTTTATTTGAAGCCTTTAGACCATGCAGCTAAGTCATGCATTTCTGTTTGAGATAATAGATAAGTGACATTGATTTCTCGGGGTTTTTGGACCTGAGGGCATATGATGACCATTTTCCCCAATTGGAGATGATGTATTTGTTAAGGAGTTTTCTATTTTATTAATTTTATAGCTGTGAATTTTTTAAATTAATGGACAAATAGAGAATATTCTTTGAGAACGCATCGATATCTTGTTTCTCATCAAAGCACTCCTGTTCCCTAGGTTTAGTATTCACTAATAATGCTTCTTTTAATGTACTCACACTTCTGCTAGGATGATTGCAAAGTAGTGACATTGTAAGTCCTTCATTTCTTCTGTTTTTATTAGAAGATATCTTACGGTACAGAATAATTTGTAATTCCTTTTTAAACTTATTTTCTTAATTATTTACTTTTTTCTGTCAGTAAAGATTCATGCAGCAGCTTGTAATTTATTACTGTTCTCTTTTTTTTGTACAAATTGACCCAGAATTGGTCCCAGAATAGACAGTGCAGCATGTTCCTTATTTTAGTCTTTGTTCTTTCTAATTTAGTTATTAGATTGACTGCAGGACAATTCTAGGGAGGTACCATTGGTATAGTAGCCAACACCTTTCAAAAGAAAAATTGAGTCAGAGTCACAGTTAACAAAGTCTTCTTTTCCTTATCTGTTTGTGGAAGTGTTTCTCTATAGTAACAGTTCCTATGTGGAAGCTCCAGCTCCCAGTAAGACTTCCAATTTCCCTTTCTCCTTCAGGCTGCAGATGGCAATGACTGCGAGCCACGTTAGTGCCTGGGTACTTCACCTAGAGTTGGCGCAGTGAAGCAGTGTTGGTTCTGTTAACCCTGCCTACACTCGGGTAAACAGTGCCCTCATTAAATTACTTTTAGTTAATCTCCTTTGGGTGTACTATCTGGTTATTGCCAGAATTCTGGCTGATTAAAATATCCTTGTGCCTCAATTTTTTCACCTATGAAATGAGGATAACAACTGTTATTAAAAATTCTCATACCTTAATTTGTTCACCTATGAAAAGAGGTTAAAGACTGTGTTTATACCCGGGCATGTTGTAAAGATTGCATGAGTTAATAATACTCCGAGAAGGTACCTTGTCTACTGAAAGCACTGAATAATCTAACTCAGAGAAATAATATTAATAATGTAATTAATATTATAATTTTGATGATTTCACTTGCTTTATAATTTTAACACATTCAGCGTTCTTTTATCTGTGTAATTTTTTCCAGGTCAAAATTAAGAAACAGGGAGATTCACAGGGTAACACACATACTTGATTAGGAAATTAAAAAGTTGCAGCATGACGACTTTCCAAATTTATTCACAGAAGGAGAAATGAAAATATAAATAATATAAAATGAATGCAAAAAATTAAAAATTCAAATGGGATCCAGGCTTCTCTTTGGCATATGTTCTTCCTTTTCCCATCAAGAAGCTGTAAGTTAATTATATTTAAATGGATAATTCTAATAAACCAATGACCTCAAATCACACACATTTACAACTCTTTCTCTCTTACATATTGCAATTTAGAACACATCTTTATAAAACTGTAAGTAAAATCCTTTTTTGTAAATGACCCCTACCTGGTGTCATCTGATAATAGCTAACCTCTCTCTCCCTTTACAAACAACTCTGATGAAGAGGATTACTTAATTTTAAGATAGCATAAAAATTGCCACATGTCTGAATTATTTTGATTATGTCTGAATTATATCAATAAAAACTTATGATAAAAAATAAAACTCCAATATTCAGAGGATTAACTGCCAAATATTAACTCCATCAATTATATGGTATATTTCATTGAAAGAAATTATGAATGACTAATTGACCAAAAATCCTCTATATGCATGAAACAGTCATTTATACATTCAATTATTGCGTATAGCCATTGTCTATATTCCCACTAAACTAGGGTCTTTTTGCTTTTACTTGCTAAACTTCTTATTCTGTGAAATTTTTTTTTACTATAATGAAAATCTAAAGTATGTTATCTCAAAAACTAAAATAAAAAAGAGTGGATGGAAGGAAAGTAGGAAGAGGGGAATATGAATATGTTCTTAGATTAGTATGTACACATCATGTTTAATCTTTAAAATTAATTACAATTAAAATGAAATGAAAAAAGAAGAAAAATGAACAATGAAAAAAACATGGGAAAAAGTTTTGAATGTTCTGTAAGTCTGGGCCTGAAGAAACAAACAAACAAACAAAAAAGACGGAAAAGAAAGAAAAATGAAAGGTATTCCAGATGTCAGAGTAAAGGTTCTGACACAAGTATCTGGAATCTTACAATGTATATTATGCTTATTGAGTTTCAAGCTTTGTTTTCTTGCATAGGCTATATATACCTTTAAGATTTGCTAGGTTTGCTAAGCACCAACAATATTATTTGAGCACATACAATGCGTCAGGGATTGTTGTAAGAATTTTATTCATGTGACTGCATTTAATATGCACAACAATCCTTCTAAGACGATACTATTTCCAAATATCCTTATTTCACAGATAAGGTAATCTAGCAGTAAAGTGACCTTTCCAATATATACATCAACCTTCTACAATTTCATTTTTAGATTATTTCAAAGTGTTTGGAACATCTAAATCATGGATAATTATTCCTCCTCTTTAACCGTATTAACTACACCAGTGAATTAGATATTGTTTGATCTAATAGCTGTTGGCTTTTTCTTATAACAAAAATTGAGGGGTGATAATGTTGCTCAAGTCTTCAGTAAAAGTTATTTACTCCTTCTATCTTCTTCCATCCTTGATTTCACCTTGATCAGAACCAGTTTTCATCATTTCTCTGCTTGGCTTCCTGCCTATTATGTATTGTGTCACTAGATTTGGACTTTGTTGTCAAGTGTTCTTTCATTTTGCTTAAGTCTTTCCTGATTTTAATTAGCACTCTCCTTGCCCTGACCTGGTTTGCTTTACACGCTCTCCATTTTCTTCAGTTGAGCAGTCTGACAACACTCAAAAGATGCTTATGATTATTCCTTTTGTTTAACAGACCCACAAGTTAGTCACACTAGTTAAATAGTATTTTCTTCTTATAAAATAGTACTGTCTTGGGGGAAGGGGTCTAAGAAAGTGAGGTTTTATTTTTTTTGTTATTTTACACTAATTTCCACAGTAAGAAATTTGTTCATAAATCATAAACAATATCAATGCATTAAATGACATTTATTTCTTTTTAAAAACAAATATCATTAGAATATATTGGGGATAACAGTGAAAACAAGAATGTATTCTGGTCCTTTTCTTATTCAGTAATCTCTCTTGTTATGAACTGTCGTGCTAGAATTATCTTACTGCTTGAAAACTGTCTACTGAGAAATTACGTACACTTGTTGGGGAAAGTTGTCTGACACATGCAGTCTTTCATTCTCTATGGGTTATGAAAAAAAAAAAGTGCCTTGTGCCTGGGACACTTCTTTATCAAGGTCTAGAGGGACTTCACAGCCTATGCCTGGTTATGGCCTTAGCAGGAATGTCTTCCCTGTTTTACACTAATGTGCACTCCTGTGTTCTGCTAAGCAGGTGCACATATGGTCCTCAGCTACATTCCCATCAGACTTCACTGAAATAAAGTCAGAATTGGGGTCCTTCTGCAGCAACCTAGGAAGCTGCCACACATATGTAGGCCCCCTGCACTGCATCAGCCACCAGGAGGACTGCTGGCCATGAGGGCCATGAGCCCATTACTGGATCTGATCTTGCTCTGTTTTTCACCTATGTGAGTAAAGTGCTACTCTACCCAGTCTTAGACTGAGCTGTGTTTTTCTTAGTGACACTGATATTAAACTATAGTAGACCAGAATTGCATGGGCTTCTACTCCTTGGTGTTGGTGTAATGAACATCTTTCTCTCTCCATGTAATGGAATCATTCTCTGGAACTGACAATCCATGCACCATGTTTTTGTTTAACAGTTTGGTGCAGTGAGCAGAATCATCAATGGAACACACCATGACATGCTGGAAATGCAAAGAATTGTAAATCCAATTTCCCCAGAGTGGTACTGTCTCCCTGATGGAGCCCTTCTCTGGTCTCATGGAGTAAATTAGGACATAATTTTCCTGCCATTGGCAATTAGCTGGCACAATGTGAGAGGACCAAGATATAAGGGACTTGGCATCTTGGAGGTTGAAGATGATGCTGGAAGAAAGTAAGAAAGCCCCTATGCAGAGAGTTTTTCCAGGCCTGGTGACTTGCCGGCCTCAAATAAGACCCACTTTAGGCAATGCTGAACCACTAATGGCATTGCTGGGAAAAAAAAAAAAAAAAAAAACTTTTAAAATGTGGTCTTTCTCTGATGGATAAATTAAAAAGTTAAAAGGCAGAAATGGACAAAAACTAGGTGAGTCTCATGCTGCCTGAATGGTACCTGTTTGATGAGAATCATTTGTAGAAACAGATTCCTGGGGTACAATGATGCAGTCTGTGGGAATCGAACCACTGATTTCTCACTGCTACACATTTTTTCGCTGCACCAAACAAGACAACCAGCAGGATCAAGCCAAAGACAAACTGATGCCAGTATTGATCTGAGTGGCTGGAATAAAGGACAACAAAGGACTTTCCTAGAGTAAATCCCCCTGTAAAGCTATATGGAGGCCCCAGGCTCTCTGAATTAAAGATGTAGATACTTGGCTTTATGCCTCTGTCTCTAGACAGGTCAGAGATGAAATTAACCTGCCCCTAAACAGTGTTAAAAACCTTCATTCCAGGGGCGGGTGGGGGGAGGTTCAGTGGATGACCTCCTTGTGTTTCCCACTCTGCCCTGGTATGACTGTGGGTATGCAGTGGAAAAGTTCTAATGCAACAACCCTTGATGGAGAGGCCATGGGGGGAAAATGAAAATGATAACAATAGTCTCTGCCTCAGCAAGAAGAGGACATGACAGGTGAACACCCCAATACAGGAAACTATAGTCAAGGCATAAATGGGGGAACCGACTGAAGGAGAAAGAACCCACTTTACTCAAAATACAATGTGTCTTGGTTGTTCAAACAAGTATAAATAAAACTGAGATAGATCACATTCCATGTTCTGGTCACACATGCAGGACAGAGGACCCCCTAGAATAGAGGTCAAGGCTTTGATCTGTGTAATTAAGAAACAAGAGGAAAAACAGAGTCCTGCATTACTGTCCATAGCTTAAAGCAAGGAAAATGACGAGTGACAAAAAATATGCTGCTACCTTGGCTCAGATAATGAAGATGATGGGTCTGGAAAATCAGATAATGAGGGGAAACCTCCTAACTTTTATTTCTAACTCACTTCCCTTTAAGAAAAATGATAGGGATGAGACTAAGGTCTCCAGATCTCTGGACAGGTCCAGCAGCCCTGTTATTCAGTGCCAGTAGAAGGGGGAAAGAAAGAGTACAGATATTTATGGGATTGGTAGACATGGACACCCAAGAGAGTCTCATTCTAGCAACTCGTACAGGTTTTGGGTGGTATGGGGGAGAACTCAGTTACCCAGGACAGCTAGATAACTGTGTGCTTATGGATGGATCTTCAGGGTCATCTAAGTGCCAGTGACTCATTGCTACCACTTGAGTGTATATAGACACAGACATCTTGATGACATTCAGTACCAGTACTAAACACCATTGCTGCCTCAAGAGATTATGCATTGCAACAAAGACAGATTCAAGCTATTGTGGTGGGATGGGTGCCTTCCCTATTGCCTCCAGAATTGCCCATACTCAGCACCCTGTCAAACGGACTGTCCAGGAGAACACCAAATCACTGGTGATGAACAGAACACTGTTCTTCCAATTCAGAATTTGGTGAAATCAGCAGTGCCTCCTACTACTTTGTCACAGTTCAATAGCCTGGTTTGGCTGGTTAAATTGTCTACGAGGGCATTGCAGCTAGTAAATGCCTGTGTCAAGTTGAATGTCCTTGATGCTGGGAATGCCAGATATAATCACCATCACTTAGCCCATGACAGCCCATACCAGAGAGTATTTTTCCTCAATCCTCTTTTGGGATGAGGGTTAGGACCAAAACGTATTCACACGAAATTAGGACCAAAATGTATTCACATGCACGTTCATTGTGCTTTTTCAGGAATACATAAATTCCTCTGTAATATGCCATGAGTGGATAGGGCTTTACCTTCATCAAGCCCAAGTTCCCCCAGAAGTTTTAGTCACCTGTTACATCAATGATATCCTTGTAGTGGAGCATAATAGAAAGCAAGTGGCTATAGCACTGCACTTAGCCACGGATATAATGACTAATACCACTGGATTATGAATCAGATAAAGTTTAGGGCCAAGCATTGGCAGATACTACACCTAGGGAACACTCAGGTAGGAACTTAAAAAAAAAAAATCCCAAATACAGTTAAACAAAAAACCCTTACCCTAGAAATACCTGCTAATAAAATAATCTCAGTAACTAAAGGGCTTCTTTGGTTACTGGAGACAGCTCTATCTTGGTATTTTCTTGGTGTGTTTCATCATGAGACCTCCACAGTCACCCATTTTAAACAGGGCCCTTTAAGGAAAACAGGCATAAATGTCATTCAATCAGCTGTGGCCAGGCCTGTATAGTGATGCAGTGGGTTAATCTGCAATCTCCAAGTCTGGATCCCATCTGGCTCAGATCCCTGCTGATACACTTCTGACCCAGCTCCCTGCTACTGTGCCTGGGAAAGCAGTGGGAAATGCTGAAGGACTTGGACACCTGCATCTATGTGGGAGACCCAGATGAAATTCCAGGCTCCTAGCTTCATCCTAGCCAAGCCCTGGATGTTGTGACCATTTGGGGAATGAGCCAATAAATGAAATAATTCTCTCTGTCTCTGCCTCTATCACACTCCCTTGGAATAAATAAATCACATCTTTTTTTTTTAACTTTTATTTAATGAATATAAATTTCCAAAGTACAGCTTATGGATTACAATGGCTTCCCCCCCATACCGTCCCTCCCACCCACAACCCTCCCCTTTCCCACTCCCTCTCCCCTTCCATTCACATCAAGATTCATTTTCGATTATCTTAATATACAGAAGATCAGCTTAGTATACATTAAGTAAGGATTCAACAGTTTGCTCCCACACAGAAACATAAAGTGAAAAATAATAGATGATTTTTTTTAAATGATGATGAAATCAGATCAGACCTATTGTCATGTTTAATCCCAGTGAGAGTCAAGTTGGGAATTGATAATTTCTTTTTTTTTTTTTTTTTTTTTTACAGAGGATCAGTTTAGTATGCATTAAGTAAAGATTTCAACAGTTTGCACGCCCATGGAAACACAAAGTGAAATATATTGTTTGAGTACTCGTTATAGCATTAAATCTCAATGCACAGCACATTAAGGACAGAGATCCTACATGAGGAGTAAGTGCACAGTGACTCCTGTTGTTGACTTTACCAATTGACACTCCTGTCTATGGCATCAGTAATCTCCCTATGCTCCAGTCATGAGTTTCCAAGGCTATGGAAGCCCTCTGAGTTCTCCGACTCTTATCTTGTTTAGACAAGGTCATAGTCAAAGTGGAAGTTCTCTCCTCCCTTCAGAGAAAGGTACCTCCTTCTTTGAAGACCTGTTCTTTCCACTGGGATCTCACTCACAGAGATCTTTTGCCAGAGTGTCTTGGCTTTCCATGCCTGAAATACTCTCATGGGCTTTTCAGCCAGATCCGAATGCCTTTAGGGCTGATTCTGAGGCCAGAGTGCTATTTAGGACATCTGCCATTCTATGAGTCTGCTGAGTATCTCACTTCCCATGTTGGATCACTCTCCCCTTTATTTATTCTATCGGTTAGTGTTAGCAGGTTCTAGACTTGTTTATGTGCTCCCTTTGACTCTTAGTCCTTTCGTATGATCAATTGTGAACTGAAATTGATCACTTGGACTAGTGAGATGGCATTGGTACATGCCACCTTGATGGGATTGAATTGGAATCCCCTGGTATGTTTTTAACTCTACCATTTGGGGCAAGTCAGCTTGAGCAAGTCCCAAATTATACATCTCTTCCCTCTCTTATTCCCACTCTTATGTTTAACAGGGATCACATTTCAGTTAATTTTCAACACTTAAGAATAACTGTGTATTAATTACAAAATTAAACCAGTCATATTAAGTAGAACAGACAAAAAAACTACTAAGAGGGATAATGTATTAAGTTGTTCATTAACAGTCAGGGCTATGCTGATCAAGTCACCGTTTCTCATAGTGTCCATTTCACTTCAACAGGTTTCCTTTTTGGTGTTCAGTCAGTTGTCACCGATCAGGGAGAACATATGGTATTTGTCCCTTTGGGACTGGCTTATTTCACTCAGCATGATGTGTTCCAGATTCCTCCATTTTGTTGCAAATGACTGGATTTCATTGTTTCTTACTGCGGTATAGTATTCTAAAGAGTACATATCCCATAATTTCTTTATCCAGTCTACCGTTGATGGGCATTTAGGTTGGTTCCAGGTCTTAGCTATTGTGAATTGAGCTGCAATAAACATTAATGTGCAGACCGCTTGTTTGTTTGCCAATTTAAATTCCTTTGGGTAAATTCCAAGGAGTGGGATGGCTGGGTTGTATGGCAGAGTTATATTCAGGTTTCTGAGGAATCTCCAGACTGACTTCCATAGTGGCTTGACCAGTTTGCATTCCCACCAACAGTGGGTTAGTGTACCTTTTTCCCCACATCCTCGCCAGCATCTGTTGTTGGTAGATTTCTGAATGTGAGCCATTCTCACCGGGGTGTGGTGAAACCTCATTGTGGTTTTGATTTGCATTTTCCTGATTGCTAGTGACCTTGAACATTTTTTCATGTGCCTGTTGGCCATTTGGATTTCCTCTTTTGAAAAATGTGATTCCAGCTTTATGACCTTTGATGATTCCTGAGTGCTCATTGCATTGTAACTGCAACTCCTTAGTGTGCCCAGAGAAGCTATTGATATTTGTTTTGTTTAGCTTATTATTGTTGTAATGAGGAGAGTAATGACTTTCAAGTCTTTTCATTTCGGAAATGATACTTGAAAGAACTTCCACTTTGACTATGACATTGTCTAAATAAGATCGGCGTTGGAGCCTCGGGTGATTACTGACGCCATAAATAAGAGTGTCAATTGTTATATCAACAACAGGAGTCACTGTGCATCTACTCTCCATGTAGGATCTCTGTCCTTAATGTGTTCTACTATGTGAATTAGCGGTTTAACTAATACTCAAACAGTACTTTACACTTTGTGTTTCTGTGTGGGTGCAAACTGTTGAAAACCTTACTTAGTATATACTAAATTGATCTTCTGTATATAAAGATAATTAAAAATGAATTTTGATGTGAATGGGATGGGAGAGGGAGAGGGAGATGGGATGGTTGTGGGTGGGAGGGAGGTTATGGGGAGAAAAAGCTGCTATAATCCAAAAGCTGTACTTTGGAAATTTATATTTATTAAATAAAAGTTAAAAAAATAAAAAAAAGAAACAAAAATACAAAGAGTGGGAATAAGAGAGGGAAGAGATGTGCAATTCGGGACATGCTCAAGCTGACTTACCTCAAACGGCAGAGTTAGAAACATACCAGGGGATTCCAATTCAATCCCATCAAGGTGGCATGTACCAATGCCATCTCACTAGTCCCAGTGATCAATTTCTGTTCACAATTGATCATAATGATAGGACTAAGAACCAAAGGGATCACATAAACAAGAATAGTGTCTGCAAATACTAGCTGATAGAATCAAAAAGGGAGAGAACGATCCTACATGGGAAGTGAGATACACAACAGACTCATAGAATGGCAGATGCCCTAAACAGCACTCTGGCCTCAGAATCAGCCCTTAAGGCATGCAGATCCGGCTGAAAAGCCCATGAGAGTATTTCAGGCATGGAAAGCCAAGACACTCTGGCAAAAAAAAAATAACCTAAATGAAAGATCTCTGCGAGTGAGATCCCAGTGGAAAGAACAGGTCATCAAAGAAGGAGGTACCTTTCTCTGAAGGGAGGAGAGAACTTCCACTTTGACCATGGCTTTGTCTAAATATGATCAGAGTCGGTGAACTCAGGGGGCTCCCATAGCCGTGGCAGCTCATGACAAGAGCCTAGGGTGATTACTGAGGCCATAAACAAGAGTGTCAATTTGTTAAGTCAACAACAGGAGTCACTGTGCACTTACTCCTCATGTAGGATCTCTGTCCTTAGGGTGCTGTACATTGAGATTTAATGCTATAACTAGTACTCAAACAGTATTTTTCACTTTATGTTTCTGTGTGGGAGCAAACTGTTGAAATCTTTGCTTAATGTATGCTAAACTGATCTTCTGTATATAAAGAGAATCGAAAATGAATCTTGATGTGAATGGAAGGGGAGAGGGAGTGGGAAAGGGGAGGGTTGCGGGTGGGAGGGACGTTATGGGGGGGAAGCCATTGTAATCCATAAGCTGTACTTTGGAAATTTATATTCATTAAATAAAAGTTTAAAAAAAAAAGAAAAATGTCTATTGAGGTCCTTGGCCCATCTCTTAAGTGGGTTGTTGGTTTTGTTTTTGTGGAGTTTCTTGATCTCTTTGTAGATTCTGGTTATTAACCCTTTATCTGTTGCATAGTTTGCAAATATTTTTTCCCATTCTGTCGGTTGTCTCTTCACTCTCCTGACTGTTTCTTTTGCAGTACAAAAACTTCTCAATTTGAGGCAATCCCAATAGTTGATTTTGGCTTTGACTGCCTGTACCTCCCGGGTCTTTTCCAGAAATTCTTTGCCTGTGCCAATATCTTGAAGGGTTTCTCCAATGTTCTCTAGTAACTTGATGGTGTCAGGTCGTAGATTTAGGTCTTTAATCCATGTTGAGTGGATTTTTGTGTAAGGTGTAAGGTAGGGGTCTTGCTTCATGATTCTGCACGTGGAAATCCAATTTTCCCAGCACCATTTATTGAATAGACTGTCCTTGCTCCAGGAATTAGTTTTAGATCCTTGATCAAATATAAGTTGGCTGTAGATGTTTGGGTTGATTTCTGGTGTTTCAATTCTGTTCCATTGGTCTATCCATCTGTTTCTGTACCAGTACCATGCTGTTTTGATTACAACTGCCCTGTAGTATGTCCTGAAATCTGGTATTGTGATGCCTCCGGCTTTGTTTTTGTTGTACAAGATTGCTTTAGCTATTCGAGGTCTCTTGTGCCTCTATATGAATTTCAGCACCATTTTTTCCAGATCTGAGAAGAAGGTCTTCGTTAACAAATGAAACAAGAAACAGTCCTGGTTTATGCAATGACTATGCAACTTTTGGAATTTGCTAGCTCAATGTAAGTGTAGTTGTCCACTTCATGCATTCTGATTACAGCCTTTAACAATAGGAAATCAACACTGAGTTGTGCAATCCTCTTGGATTTTGGACATATAAGTTGCCTGAGGCATCCACTAGATAGAACCATTTCAAATAGCAATATATTATTTAGTTTTGGACATTGTTGACAGCTTAGCATTTTATGTCTGGAGTGTCACATGTGATGCTCTACCTGAACTGTCCATTCTCACTCAGGTGCTTATGAATCCTGTCAATATAGTTGGATGGATGCCACACAGTTTAATCATCAAATGCTCAAATTCCAAGATGGGGCCCAACCACGACAGCAAGGACCAACAGAATCCATGAACTAATAGCCAATCTACCTGAAGAGATTGAGCAAAATGTAGGGGATACTTTGCGCCTCTTCCAGCTATCTGGGGCCTAAGCTTTAAAAACGTTTCTACTGATGGTATGATGTGACTTATTGATTACTCCATGAAACTCAAGACAGATGTTATCGACTGAGTCACAAAACCATCTGGCCAGCCGTTGGCTATCTTTTAACTGTGACTGGAGATAAACATTCTTATTATTAATGAGTCAAACTACATGCTGTGGTAATTGCCAGGTAGTCCACTTCAAACACCACACTGTGTTACAATTCACTGGCAACAAACTCATGGGCTATTGCCAAAGCTCTAACCATATAATCAAGAACATGGCAACTGAATGACAGGACTATTAAGGCAAGTCCCTGAGTGGAAACAAGGACTATGGCAGCAGATTGCTTCGTAAGAGAGAAAATATGTGTTATTCATGTAGATGCTCATGACAAAGGACCTTTTAAAATCAAATAAATGGAACTCTTATACCAATCAAACTTGTATCCATTGGGTAATAACAATTGCTCAGTGGATACATAAATAAACTGGCCACAGAAATATACCTCACATTCAAGAATGTACCAAAAACATCTTCAAAGATGATTCAAGATTATGTCAAAACTAAAGGCATAGAAGACTCTCATGATTCTTGTAAACACATACAAATCATCCAGAGATGAGAACTAGGACACATTAACCAAGGACTGGGACTCATTTACATCTGGCAGATTGATAATATTGGACCCCTGGTCCCAAGCCAACAGTATGTGGTATTACCATTCCAGTCTGATGTGTGAATCCTGGCATCACCATGGTTACCCTTGAAAGATAGAATTTTAGACAGTTGATGAGACTTTACTCAGACCAAGGAATATCTTTTATGGTCCAAGAAACACAATGAATATATGCTCATGAAATGCAATGGAATTTCCATGCTTACTATCTCCCAAAGGCCAATGGAACTACTGAATAATTAAACAACTGACTCAAAGATTAACTGAAGAAAGGACATAAAAAACAGCCTGCCCTGGGGTGGTATCCTCGATTTCATTAGGTTAGTGTCAACACTAAACCTGCACTCCAGTGTAAGGATAATGTGGGCACTGCAATGCATGTTGGGAAACACTAATTTGGAGGAGGTGTGGAAATATACTAGACAGCTGATTAGGCTGCATCTGAACGATCCCAAACTCAATATACCCAACAATTTTTTTACATGTTTGTCTTTAGAGAAAATATCTTGGGAAAGGTTTGTTGTTGTAGGCATCACATTATCCTCCAAAAGGCCCTATGATTCTAATCTGGAGGTGATTCTTCCTCCAGCACCTAACTTCTATGAGATTCTACGGGAATGAGGGATATGACAAAGGAATATCAAAGTACTATGGTCCCTTTAGTGAGGGGACATATGATCCCCCTATTTGGATAGGCAATGTTATTGGTATGTTGCGTTTATACAGGATGTGACCTCCCTTCCTAGACCGAATGATTAGGTTCGAAAGGTCTGGGTTAAGGAATAAGGCAATGTATGCCTACTAAGAGGGTAGTCTCAGAACTGAAACAGTAAGCCTGACTTGCAATACCCAGACAATAAACATCCCAAGTAATGGTGTAAAATACTGAATAATCTTCCTTTTCATCTTAACAATCTAATCTTGTGACTAGCCACCCAAATGCAATGAGGAAAGTATACCTTCCCTTTCATTTTAAATTCTAATTATCAAGAGCTAACTGATAATCTTGGGAGTGATCACCATGTTTGTTCAACAGATGCTGGTCTATGAATTCCAGGGAAGACCCTTAGATAAGGAAAAAACAGCCAAGCTTCATATCAAAGAAGCCTCTGCTTAAGTGGCCTCAAGATGACCACCAAAAATGACCCTAGAAATAGCTCTGAAAACATTGCCAAACTTGCCTTTAACTTTTAAAATTTCTTCTGCTAACTTGCAAATTGAGGTAGCACTTTTGTGACTTCAGATATCTGATCTTTCCTCAAGAATCTGACATCTTATATAAACCTGTTCTCTTGTATCAAGTCTCATTCGTGGAGAATTGGATGTCTAGTGCCTGGACCTAATTGTAACTGATATCAATAGGACAAGAACACCCACAATCATAGGCCTCATGAGGAGTATGCTGATGGTGGGGAAAGTAGTATTTTTCCTTCTTGTTCCTTCAGAATATGTAGCAGTGCCTGAATAAACAACATATTAGTGAAGTTCAGCACAGTAATGCTGATCAGAGGAGATCTGAATTGCTGGATCTGCGAACTCTGTACTTAGATAACTAACCGCCCCTCCCTGCCCTTGCTCCCAGTTAATAATAGTCCATGCTTGGCCTACTGCAATGTAACAGAGCTCTCAAGAATGATGCTTATCTCAAACACAGATATAAAATCAGAGACAGATTTTTGGAGGGTGAACCAACGGCAAAAGGAAGACCTTTCTCTCTGTCTCTCTCTCTCTCACTGTACACTCTGCCTGTCAAAAAAAAAAATGCCAGTGCTACATGGCAGTCTACACATAGTAAAACTTTACATCTAACCCATGGTTAAACCATACTATGGTTAATCATGATTAAGTAAGATTTGTAGATTTGGACCAGAGTTTCTTACAATGACTACTTTGAACCATAAGGATACAAGTTTCTCTGTAGAGCAGTACTGGGCTACAGCATGTCTGTCACCCTCGGATGGAGGAAATTTGGAGTCACTAGGTGTTTGTGCAAACAGCACTATTAAAAAAAATGGAATAGCTCCATGCATCTGACACATAACAGGGTTGCCTGAGATATCTTGTCAGAAAAAAGACAGTTGGTTCCCACTGCTGAGTCCTCAGAGCTAAAATAGCTATACCTGCCCTATAAAAGCATGGTGTGCAACTTGTCCTCAACTGCCAGAGGTATTCAAGACCAGGAAGTCACCAAAAGGTACTGATGGATAACTGAAGAGCCTTTGGTTATCTGCTAGCAGAACAGATTATTTGTGTTACTGCAACATTTCTTGCTGTATATGAGGGCACTTCAAAAGTTTATGGAATAAAAGTAATTAAAATTTATTTTGGGGCAAAATAATCTTTACATATATACTCTTGGCAAACTTTTTGATTCATTCATATTCTCTCTCTCTCTCTCTCTCTCTCCACATACTTTTTTAATTTCAGGGAAGGTAGAAACCAGGCTAGAGAAGATCTACTCTCAGGTGGAATCATTATCAGCTATATGCCCACAGTTCCCCTAGACTCATTTTTGAACTTTTCTTAATGAAGGCACTTGGGATTCCTGGATGAGGACTATCCTCTAGGGAGGATGAATTATCTTCAACAGTGACAAAAAGACAGAAAGGCTCAATTAGTTTTTCTTTCATTATCTGACTTTTAATTACTAGCTAGGCTATGGCTATGGCTGGAAACAAAGATTGAGTGGTGATCAAGATGTGGGTTAGGGGACTGGCATCGTGGCATAGCCAGTAAAGCCACTGCCTCCCATGGCATCCCGTATGTGTCTTCGCTGCACCACTTTCAACCCAGTTCCCTGCTAATGGCCTGGAAAAAGCAGCAGAGGATAGCCCAAGTACTTGGGCCTCTGCCACCATTGTGGAAGATCTGAAAGAAGCTCCTGGCTTCAGCCTGACTCAGACCTGGCCATTGTGGTCATCTGGGGAGTGAACCAGAGGATGGAAGATTTTTCTGTTTCTCTCTCTCTCTCTCTCTCTAACTCTTTCAAATAAATAAATGCTTAAAAAAAAAAAAAAGATGTGAGTGAGGAGTAGTTTTAGGCCTAACTGCAACATGAGTTAGCGGCTGTTAATAATGCCTAGGTCATACCACATCCTTGACCCCAAGAAGCTAAGGAATCTATTTCCCATTTCCCAACTGCTTTACTCACATTTTCAAAGAAAAGAAAACATTAAATCCATGCATATACATACTTGGCAATCTAAAATGGAATAGTTCCACATTTTCTCCATT
Source organism: Oryctolagus cuniculus (assembly GCF_051225735.1). Taxonomy (NCBI): domain Eukaryota; kingdom Metazoa; phylum Chordata; class Mammalia; order Lagomorpha; family Leporidae; genus Oryctolagus; species Oryctolagus cuniculus. The sequence continues at coordinate 51,686,392 of NC_142870.1, read as the reverse complement.
AGGAGTTCCTGGCAATTGGGTTTTGGGGTACTTAAGATGGCAAGGCCTCTAGTGGGTGTCAATTTCTTATTCTTTGCCTTTCTTTCTCCCACTGTCCATCTTCAGTCTGCATTTTCAGAGAGTGGCTAGTTGTCCTCACTGCCAAGAGGCAGGTACATGTGAACACTCTGGAAACCATGAGGAGGTTGCTTTTATATGAGTAAGAATGGAGATCTCCCTCCATCACACCTCATGGACTTAATGAGTCCCAGAAGCCTCCATTTGCAGATTAATACTTGAGATGCTTCGACAGCGGACACTTTATTAGTTCCTAGGACTGACTGGTGGCTGTGTCCCATCTTTTTCTGGTTATCTTATGAAGATTTTTCATCCACCTGTCTAGATTTGATTTGGCTCAAGTGAACCAGTATCTGCAGAAAAATAACTCAATTTTTATAGTATTTCTAGCCCTGGGGGAATCCCTTTACTAATCTATAATGTCACTATTCAATTTAAAATTTAAAATATGTTTTCTGGAATCTTTGCAAAAGTGAAAGAACTGTCTATAAAACACAAGTTATCAATTTAAGAATCACTTTTTGTCTTGGATACATCTTTATGTTTAATAATGCAGCATGAAGTTATTGGCCCTAAATTCAAAGTAGCATCATTCTTTTATACAGATAGGCTTGTAAGAAATGAGATACACAGCAGACCCATAGAATGGCAGATGTCCTAAACAGCACTCTGGCCTCAGAATCAGCCCTTAAGGCATGCAGATCTGGCTGAAAAGCCTATGAGAGTATTTCAGGCATGGAAAGCCAAGACACTCTGGCAAAAAAAAAAAAAAAAAAAAAAAAAAAAAAAAAAAAAAACAACCAACACCTAAATGAAAGATCTCCATGAGTGAGATCCCAGTGGAAAGAACGGGTCATCAAAGAAGGAGGTACCTTTCTCTGAAGGGAGGAGAGAACTTCCACTTTGACCATGGCCTTGTCTAAATATGATCAGAGTCAGTGAACTCAGGGGGCTTCCATAGCCTTGGCAGCTCATGACAAGAGCCTAGGGTGATTACTGAGGCCATAAACAAGAGTGTCAATTTGTTAAGTCAACAACAGGAGTCACTGTGCACTTACTCCTCATGTAGGATCTCTGTCCTTAATGTGCTGTACATTGAGATTTAATGCTATAACTAGTACTCAAACAGTATTTTTCACTTTATGTTTCTGTGTGGGAGCAAACTGTTGAAATCTTTGCTTAATGTATGCTAAACTGATCTTCTGTATATAAAGAGAATCGAAAATGAATCTTGATGTGAATGGAAGGGGAGAGGGAGTGGGAAAGGGGAGGGTTGTGGGTGGGAGGGACGGTATTGGGGGGAAGCCATTGCAATCCATAAGCTGTACTTTGGAAATTTATAGTCATTAAATAAAAGTTTAAAAAAATCTTAATAAAGAAAACTAGTAATTTAAACACTTATTTTTTTATTTTTTTAAAGAAAAGTCAAAATAGGAGAAAATGAAGTGATGTTTAAGGAGCATACTTTAAGGAGTGGCTATTGAGTCAATATGTAGAAATAACATCAACAGATGACTGGAGAAAGAAATTTTACACACATGTATATATTCATTTGTAAATATCTGTATTCATATTCTATAAGAAATACAACGAATGAATACAAAGGCCAATTTCTGGATGAATAGGAAGGTCATTATCTGAAGTAACCTATGGCAGACACTGAAAGAAAACCACTACACAATCTCATTCATATGTGTAATTAAAAAATAGGCCAAATTAATAAAATAAAGAGAACAATGGTTATGGTGAATATGGAGAGAAATAGCCAAATGAGTACACATTTGCAGTTATGTAAGATAAATAAGTTACAAAATATAATATATAGTATGAAAGTTATAGTTAATAATATTTAACTATTGTGTAAATATTTCAGCTTGTATACTGAAAATTTGGTAAAAGAATAGTTTTAAGGTGCTTGTAACACATACACACAAAGACACACTATGAAAGGGTATGAATATATAGATCTGTATATTTTTTGATTTATATAATGAAATGATTACCACCAGTTTAAACAGATCCTCCTCCTCTCTTTCTTATTTTTCTTTCACATTTTACAATGACATACTTTCAATTTACTCTTTATTCACGGGCTTAACCCTCCACTAAATAAAGACTTCAACAAGTAGTAAGGAGAAAAACCACTGTCCTCAAGAGTACAGAGAAGGTCTATAACTGACAATCAAACCTCAAGATGTCAATTTCATTCACATGCATTAGATTACTGAGAACTGTTTTACATGTATAGTTTCATTATCCAATCTCTTACAAGACAAGATCTGGCTACATCAATCTAAATTCTTGGCAAAGAATATGTCCCACTCCCCATTCTAGTCTTTTCATTTACAAACTCAAGAGAAGATTGCTTGAGTTTTGCTGTTGAGGTTGTTTATTTGGACTGCTGCTCTAAATAATCCCAAGTGAACTATTTTGTTTCCTGATTTATGGTTGGTTTCTCTTAAGGGTCAACAAGCTCAGTTTGGATGTAAAGTGTCAGTTTAACCCAAGACCACTCATCCTCTGGCCATTCCCCTCTAATTGTCACAGGTGAGTGAGTTAAGGAGTGCCTAAATTGATAAACATGACAGATGCCCTGGAGAGGCCACACAGTTCCTTTGAATTGTCTGTGTTTTCTATAGTTAGGCACTAGCAGGATTTGGGCAAATTAGACCATTAGCCATAGACTATATTTTTATTCCTGGAATTCAGGAATTGATTGGGGGGTTTTTCTGTTATGCAATTATAGGCACTAGACATATTTATAATATTATACATCTTGTCTTTGAGTGAAGATATTAATAAAAAAGATAAAAAGCATTCTGAGTTTTCACTAGCAACAAGTTTCTGCACTGAAGAATATTATAAAGATTCTCTAAAACTGGGCAACTCCATTACTGACTTTAAAATTGTTAGGAAACTGAATAAAAGCAGTCAACTGTTATGCATTTCTGGCTTGTTATGGTCATAGTAAGATGGCTTCATTCAGTTATGCTTTGAAGCTTTGAATGCAAATCTGTCAAGACGGTAGAATAGAGCTGCTCAGAGAATTGTGTTGTCTAAGGTAAATCTGAGTTGCTTAATAAGAGGAAGCATATTCTCTTCTAGCTGGAAAATTACAAATGTAACAATATACCCTATAGTGAGCCACGATTACATGTGTCATTAATTTTTGGCAAGACTGCTAACACGCTTTAAGCACAGAAAAGCATCTCTGGAGGATGAATGGATTTTTCAATCTACAAGGGGAAAATGATGAAAGCAATGCCCTGAAGGAGAGCAAGTGTTTATCAACATATTCTCTGGCTCCACTTTCATATTCTAGAACTTGAGAAGTAGAAACAGTATATTTGTACCTGTTGAAGAGTCAGAAGGAATAAATACTTGCAAAATATTTACATTATTTTTAAAAATCACTTTTGATAGTATTTTTGCTTTCTGCAAGTGTGAAGTCAATCTGAATACTGACTTTTTAAATTTTATCATTTTTAGCCAAGTTTAAAAATCATACTCCTACTGACAATGCCTAGGTGTTCAAACTCAAGAAAGAATAGTCTTATAAAGTTTATTTGTGTGCATGTAATACTGGATTTTGAAATTATCAGTGACTTAAAACATCTACAATCTTAATTGCTGAGTATTTTAATTAATGAAAGGAATTTCTTTTAAAAATTTAAAATTATATTATCATAAAATAAATGGATGGCTAGCTAAATTCCTGTATTAACATTCAATTTAGTTACTAAACTCAATTCAAACACATGAATAACAGTATCTGCATTTATCTCTTATGAACACTGTTTCATTCATCCAATAGGATTGTGAAGAAAACAATCATACAAAATACATTGTTTGGACCCTTAATATAATTCAACTTTGGTAGGAGAAATCATGGGAATGCACGTAAGTGTAGGTCACTGTGTGATGTTATGTTTTCAAGCAGGAAGTTTTAAGAAAACTGAGGCTCAGGCTATACCTTGGGGCAGAGACTTAGGCATTGGTGACAGATTTTAAAACTTGCCAGATTATTCTAATTGTAGCCAAGGTAGAGAAACATTGCTATAAAATTTTGTAGTAGCATCAGTAACACCCTGGATTGTGTTACAAATGAAAAATCTCAAATGCCCACTCCAGGACTAAAGAAAGAGAACGTGCATATTAACAAAGTGCTTGAGTTCACTCAGATTATGCTAAAGTCTGAGAACCTTGCATAATACTTGTGAGAGAAATGGGAGGGACATTGAGAGTTCAAAGAATGAACTGCTGTAGTAACTGACAAGTGGGAGAAAAGGGAGGAAAAATTAAGAAGATAAGCAGCACAGAAAAACTGAGTGGGGAGAAAAGATGAAGCAACAGGGCAGAAAAACAGGTGCAATGATCATCAATCCTTTGTAAGACTTGAATTAGTAAATATTTTCTGACAAGTGGCTTAGATGTAGCTAAAATCTAGGTGACGGATACAGGTAGAAAATGACAGGTCCTTCAGGTTCACTAAATTTCTCAGGAAATTTATGCTTTTCTGAGTTTTGATTTTTTAGGAAACCTTTTATTAGGAGTAAAAAGGAACAGGGCTTCTTCTAGAATATCCTAGAGGGAGTCCTTTCCCACATCACAAGCAATTTACAATTAAAAACTCAAGGCTTAGAATTTTAATTTTGATTGTAAAAATTTTAACTGCTCATATTTAGAAAAAAAAAAAAAACAAGGAAAACACAAAACCAAAAATCTCTCATGTTAGTATAAACCAAGGGACAGTGTCATTAGTGCTGTGATAATGTCTGTACATTATCTTCCTATAAATCATCTTCTAAAAATGAACATCTTCTAAAAATGGACATTTGCATATTCTTAAAAAATTTCATCATTTTATTATGAGAATTTCATCATTTGACATTTTTAATAGGAACATCATGGATTTCAAAAATACTTGTTAGGTAGGAAGTCAGAAATGAGCTTATGTGTATGTGACAAAGGGCTAAGGAGTTGACATCTAGGTCCAGCATCCCCATCTCAAAGTCATCCCCATAACTTTCCAGGTGCAGCCCAGTATCTGCACTTCAAATGCCCTGCCCCTTCTACACAATAACCATCCTACTTCTAAGGCTCCTCTAAGGCAGGGTGAGGCCAGCCAGACTTCCCCATGTATGATAATTTCAGGGGGAAAACTCAGATAGGAATTTTTCATATTTACATCCAAAAAGTCCTTTGTTCCAGGAAGAGAAGAGGGAGGAAGACAGAACTCCTTAAAAACCCCGGCTTCAACCAGACTCAGCCCTCTGCCTCTCTGCTGAGCCACCTGCCTGGCCTGCCCAGGTGTATCCTCTCCACTCAATCCTGTAACCTTGCTCTCCCCAGTCCGGGTGACTGGGCACTCTCTCTCAGGTCCTGTCTGGAGAGGTGCCCATCCATTTTTACAGATGTCCCTACCCTAATAAACCTTGCTATGTTGCTTTCCACTACTCTGTTTCACACTTGAATTCTTTCTTGCATGAAAACAAGAACCCTTGCCTTCTCCGGTAACATGCTCATAGCACATTAAACATTGTTCCTATGCTAAAGATTTCTGATTAATATTTTTTCTACTTTTTGTGTTTATTAGTAATAGTACTAGAACTGTAGGAGTCTGAGCCCCCTAGCTTGCTGAATGCCGGTTCAGTTTCTGTACTCTGGCTTGCTTACGGGCCGGCTATAATGACGTGATAGGCCTCATCCCGGACCAGACATAGAGGCTGGCTGGGTCCTTGAGAACAAAGAAAGTTCCCCTGGAATTTATGACCTTCTGCTCTCCACCAGCTCCCCTGAAATTTATGGCCCAATGCTTCCCGCCAGTTCCTTCCCGAGCTGTCTCCTTTGTGTGGCCTTCCCGCCACGTAATGTATATAGTCTTTACGTTTAAATGAACCAATGAACATGTTAGGTCCCAATACCTTGCCATATAGAGTAAGAAGGTAACCTACATAGATGACCTGCACCCTTGCAAGTGTGAGGCTATAAAAACCTCTCTTATGCAAACGAAGGGGCCTTTTGCCTGTGCACTGCTAAAGGGCTGTATGTGGGTAGGGGGTCCCAGCTGGCTGGTAACAAATAAACCTCTGCTTTTGCATCCACGATGGTGCCTTGTGCATTGATTGGGAAATTCAGACACAACAGAACAAATGGCATAAATATTTTTAAATGTCTTAATAAATATTGTTAGTGCATCTTTCAACAGTTTAAATGTATTTTAACTCCCACCCACAGAACACGGAAGTTTTATGTTGCAATATTGTCACCAGAGTCAAATATTACATATTTTCAAATCATTACTAATTTGAGGTTAAAAAACTCATTTATGATTTTTGCATTTTTGCTATTAATGAAAACAATTAACTCTAATTATTTTCTTTTTGAGAATTGTATGTTTTGAGCCATTAAAATTGTGATTTTGGTGCTTTTCAAGTTGATTTATATTTATAGGTTTATGTAAATTTATTGAAAAATTCACTCATTTTCATTTTTGTTACAAAATGCTGCCTTTTAAATATGCTTATGTTATTTTACATGTATTTATTTTCTATTATATTGATGTACTATCTGATTTCTTTTTTAAAAAAAGATTTATTTATTTGAAAAACAGAGTTACAGAGTGAGGGAGAGTCAAAGAGGTCCTCAATGTGCTGATTCACCCTCTAAAGGACTGCAATTGTTATATATTAATGTTAGTCATCGCAAAACACACGGGACGCCGCAGTAAGTGAAAGGGTTTATTGGGGAACACCCAACAGACGGGAGTGAAGGGGCGGCGAAGGGAAAGAGAGAAAGTATAAGAGAGAGAGAGACAGAGGAGAGAGAAGAGAGATGAGAGGAGGAGAGAAGCCAAGAGAGGCCAAGAGAGCACAGGAGAGAAGGATCAAGAGAGCACGTGTTCAGGAACAGGCCCTTTTAAAACTTTGCCTGAGGGCGGGCAGGGAAGCAGGAGCAGGGAATCCCCTTAGGATGGGGGTGGAGCCTGGCTCAGGTAGCTGGGACATGCGGCCACCTGGCTAGAACCGCGCCAGTTTCCTAACAGCAATGACCAAAGCTGGGCCAGAAAAGACAGGAGCTAAGAGGTTCCTCCAGATCTCCCTTCCACCACTTTCCTAGGCACATTAGTAGGGAGCTGGATGGGAAGTTGAGCAAGTGGGACACAAATCGGATCCACATGGGATGCCACTGCCACAGGTGGCAGCTTTAGCCATTATACCAGAGCACAGTCTGTTTTTTTTGTTTTGAAAAGTTTCTATTGCTTTTTGGATTAGTGAAATTTTAGCACACATAAATTCAATGAAAGCTACATTTTTATAAAGTTATTTGGCAGGCGCCATGGCTCAATAGGCTAATCCTTTGCCCTGTGGCGCTGGCACACCGGGTTCTGTCCCGGTTGCCCCTCTTCCAGGCCAGCTCTCTGCTGTGGCCAGGGAGTGCAGTGGAGGATGGCCCAAGTGCTTGGGCCCTGCACCCCATGGGAGACCAGGAGAAGCACCTGGCTCCTGCCATCGGATCAGCGCGGTGTGCCGGCCACAGCGGCCATTGGAGGGTGAACCAACGGCAAAGGAAGACCTTTCTCTCTGTCTCTCTCTCTCACTGTCCACTCTGCCTGTCAAAAAAATAAATAAAAATAAATAAAAAAATTATTTAATTGGATACAAGCAAACAGTTAATAATTTAATCTATATCTTTCTATGTATCTATCTACATACACACATGGGTAATTCAAAAAGTTAATGAAAATGTAGGTAGAATATTTTTATTTTGGTGCAAAAAAACAATATAGCATTCATAGGATTAGTCTGAGTTTGGATTTGTTTTTTTAAGATTTTATTTATTCATTTGAGAAGTAGTTACAGACAGTGAGAGGGAGAAACAGAGAGAAAGGTCTTCCGTCTGCTGGTTCACTCCCCAAATGGCCGTAATGGCCAGAGCTGCGCTGATCTGAAGCCAGTAACCAGGAGCTTCTTCACGGTCTCCCATGTGGGTGCAGGAGCCCAAGGACTTGGGCCATCTTCTACTGCTTTCCGAGGCCACAGCAAAGAGCTGGATTGGAAGAGGAGCACCTGGGACTAGAACACCCACATGGGATGCTGGCACTGCAGGCGGAGGATTAACCTACTGTGCCATGGTGCCAGCCCCCTGAGTTAGGATTTAACCCAGCTCTGTATTTCAGATAAAAATATAAAGATCGAAACAATCAGTGTAAAATTTTTGGCACTGTCCATTTTACTTTATTCTCTTCTTATTTATATTATTTTATGGTATGTACTCCTAATTGCAGAGTATGGTTTAATGACTCTCCAGCATTTTATTACATAGAACTATGTATTTAAAATACATTATAAATAACTTACTGACATCTCCAGCATCATTTTCCTAAATAATCATTCTTCATTTTTTAACAGTATTGAAGTATTTATTATAAAATATTTTATAATACAAAGAAAAAAAGCTATTATTCCATATCCTCTAAATAACCACTCTTAAATTGTCTGATTTACCCTCTCAGTTGCCTTCTCCATATTCAGAAATAGAACTATGTTCTAAATACTTTTTATAACTGACACAAATATTCACATCAATGGATTTCTCAGAATCTGTTTGAATATTTTTTAATCATTTAATTAACAAACTTACTAAAGATTCTCTTGACCGACCCTATATTTTAATTTACTCAATTCCTATTTTCAAGTATGTTCATTGTTATTTTCTGTTACAGTGATTAAAATGTACTATACTTAAACTCCACTTGCAGCTAGGGATAACTATGGGGTCAAATTCTGACTAATAAAACTTGAGTTTTCAGGTTATGATTTGATAAAACTTTTTCTTTTTCAATGAAAAGGGACAGACGAGGTAGATACTGCCATTTTGCTATGCATGTCCTCCTCTGCCTTGAAAACAGATGCCGGCTGGAGGTGCAGCTGACACCTCCGCCTCAGGAGAAAGGAAGCCATCACTGTTTCTACGATCAAGTTGAAATACAGAAAAACCTTGGATCTCTGAATTATCACGGAATTGTTTAATGCCCTCCAATGAGACTTTACCTCTGTTCTTGATATATGGAAAAAAGTAAACTCATCTTTAAGGAATTCCTAATTAGATTTTTATATTGCTTTCAGCCAATTAAAGTGCTAAGTAGTAGAATTAGTTATTCATCTTATTTCTCAGCATTTTCAGTCCTACCTCTTTGGGAGTTTCTCTACTGCTGAGAAAACAAAGAAAGGCAGGGAATATTTACTCCAGTTAAGAGTAAATGGTGGATACTTACACAATGTTTTCTTGAGCAGATTTCTTTTTTTTTTTTTTTTTTTTTTTTTTTGACAGGCAGAGTGGACAGTGAGAGAGAGAGACAGAGAGAGAAAGGTCTTCCTTTGCCGTTGGTTCACCCTCCAATGGCCGCCGCTGCAGCCGGCGCACCGCGCTGATCCTGGCAGGAGCCAGGAGCCAGGTGCTTTTTCCTGGTCTCCCATGGGGTGCAGGGCCCAAGCACCTGGGCCATCCTCCACTGCACTCCCTGGCCATAGCAGAGAGCTGGCCTGGAAGAGGGGCAACCGGGACAGAATCCGGCGCCCCAACCGGGACTAGAACCCGGTGTGCCGGCGCCGCAAGGTGGAGGATTAGCCTATTGAGCCACGGCGCCGGCGTCTTGAGCAGATTTCACCAAATTTAACCTCATCTTGGAATGCTCATGTTTGGTGATTTTTAGACTTAAATATCTATTTTATTCCAATTGGGCCAGGAGAGGAAAATGAAACATAATTTCCCAAGACAAGTAAGTAAACTTAAAATTTTAAATGTAAATACAGTAATGAGAAACGTTTTTTCTCTTTTACTCATTTGCTTAATCAACACTCTTTACTTGTTCTATTACATGACAAGTACTCTATCTCCAGGAAAGATGTGGTGCATCACATTCGTGTTTTATTTCCTTCCTTCCTTTCTATTGATCTTCAACCATTATTCTAATAGGGGTTGGACTCTGACAGGCATTATGAAATCAAATCCTAAATGAGATTACAGTTCTCTGTTTCAGCACGTGCAAGAAAGCCTCTCTGAACACACAGGACCCATGCAATCTACACTCATAACAGATGTTGAGTTTTCTCAGAACATTCAATCTATAGAAATAAATTACAATAAGAGGAATGAGATGAAGAATACACTATAGTTGATCTAATTTGTTTTAAAATAGCTTGTTAATTAATTTTCAGATCAATGGAATGCTCATAGATAAAGGAACCACAGTAACAATATGAATAAGTAAACAAATACAACAATTTCAAAAAATGTAGCCAACTAATTTTCACTTAAGCAGATTAAACTAATTCCAATACTAAAATAACAAATTGCAGTTATTACAATATATTGGCTTCAGATCACAGTCGTTCTATTCCTGATTCTATTTCATGGCATTACCTCTTTATCCAGTTATTTACAATTGACTCTATATGTAAAGATGTCAACTAAATGCAAAACTCTGGTGAAAAACTTATGTATAGGCCTGATTAAAGCCAAAAATTAATTCTTTATTCTAATTTTTCTTTGTATCACATTTATACCACACTTTTAGCTCATCCTTAGTTAGTTTTATAGGAATTTATACAGTTCATCAAGACAAGGTAAAGAAAATGCTATCTATGGTTCAGTCTTTTTCATCTTGATGGTTAAATCAGTACAGTGTTATTGTTCTCTTATACCCATCTAATCTAACCAATCTTTTGCCAACAGCTTTGGTATTGAATTTACAAAGTTTTCCAGCAACAATCAAATGAAGTGAAAGGTACAGAACTGGAATGAGTTGTATTGGCTAGTGGTAGTAAAACCTCCACAAAAGCCCACTTGTGATCACAATTCCTATTAATTTGAAATGTAAGCATTTTACTTGTCTTCATTCAGTTTTGTACTTCTTATCTTGGAATGCAGTCTGAAAAAGACTCTATAGAGTAATATACAATAGGATCTTTCTCCTTTGTGCTGAGAGGATTTTAAATAATATTAAAATTTCTTTAATCTTCATTATTTTAAAGGTATGTATGCATTTGTATAAAAATCAATCCTATCTCCATTCTCACATTAGTTAAGATTAAAAATGCCTCCCACTATTTTTTTAAAGATTTTATCTATTTGTTTGAGAGGTAGAGTTACAGAGAGAGAGGGAGAAACAGAGAGAAAGCATCCATTGGTTGACTCCCCAAATGGCCATAAAGGCCAGAGCTGGGCTGATCTAAAGGCAGGAGCTAGGAGCTTCTGCTGGGTCTCCCACGTGGGTGCAGGGGCCCAAGCGCTTGGGCCATCCTTTGCTGCTTTCCCAGACCACAGCAGAGAGCTGGATAGGAAGAAGAGCAGCCGGGACTGGAACTGGTGCCCATATGGGATGCTGGCACTGTAGGCAGAGGATTAATCTACTGTGCCCCAGTGCCAGCCCCTGCCTCTCACTATTTTATAAAGACTAAAAACCTTAAAGGTCCTTCTCTGACCCCTTTAAAATTTTTAAAACTCAATTTTAAATGACAGATATATTTAGAAAATCTAATTAGAAAATGGATAATAAATTATCATAAAACCATAACTTTTAAGGAATATTTAGATATTCAATTCTTCAACCATTCCTGTATTTAACAACATGTACCTAATGCATATTGTGTACTATGTTCTATTTTGGGCACTGAGACTACAGCAAGTATATATGACAGAACTTCTCACACACATGGAGATCACAATAAAGTTGGAGGGAGACAGAAATTAAATATTTGAGTGACTTGGGAAATAATATGAAAAAAGAATGACAATAGAATTAGGAATGGTAGTTATAAAATATCATAATTTTAAATAAAGTGGCTATGAAGATTTTTTTTTGACAAAGTACCATTTGAACAGAGACTTAAAGGAGGTCACAAAAAAGACAGAGGCAACACTGTAGGAATATGCCTGAAATATCTGCAGTATAGCAAAACAAAACAAAACAAAAACAAAAATTCAGCACAGCTGGGCAGAGTAGGTAACATTATACAAATAGTTTTCTTTTGGAATTGAGAAAATACATATATGTTTACAGGTATACCAGGGCATATGGACATTTTAAATTTGAAGTTTTTCTATTAAATATTATCCTTTCACTAGATAATTTTCTTAAAATTTGTAAAGTGCCTCATATTATAAGCACACATATTAATTAACAGTAAAAATATTTGTTTCAAGGTCAGGATTAAATATAAAGAATTAAGAACTTTTTCCCTTTATATGGACAGAAATATAATTTTGAGCCTTGGTATGCTTCTTTTATTTACAGCTTCCTTCAATTTAGATAAGAGAAGGTGAGAGGCTAGCACAGATCACATGCACTCAAAGGATATCTCATAGTCAAGTCTGTTGGAGTCCAAAAATTTGCTGTAGCTTCTCACCATGTTATCTGTAGGGCTTGCTCAAAGTTATCTTAATCTTTGTGTTTAATATTTATTTTTCCAAACATATTATTTATTTGAGAAGGGGGGAGAGGGAGAGAGAGAAAGAGAGAAAGAGAGAAAGAGAGAGAGAGAGAGAGAGGACAAGCTCCCATGCACAAATGCCTATAAAAACCAGGGCTGGACTGGGACTGAGGCTGGGAGCAGGAAACACAATCCAGGTCTCCCGTGTGGATGTCATGAACTCAAGTCCGTTAACCATCACTGCTGCCTCTCAGCACCTGCATTGGCAGAAAGCCGGAGTGCAGGCTTAAACCTAGATGAGCATCTTAACCATTAGGCTAAATTATTATTATTATTTTTGAAGAGATGTTTCTGACTTGTTAAAGACAGACTAACTCATGGCTGAATCATTAGTTCAAAAGTAAGAACTGGCTGGCACCACGGCTCACTTGGCTAATCCTCCGCCTGTGGCACCGGCACCCCTGGTTCTAGTCCCGGTTGGGGCACCGGATTCTGTCCAGTCCAGCTCTCTGCTGTGGCCTGGGTGAGCCGTGGAGAATGGCCCCAGTGCTTGGGCCCTGCACCCGCATGGGAGACCAGGAGGAAGCACCTGGTTCCTGGCTTTGGATCGATGCAGCTCAGCCGTAGCGGCCACTTGGGGAGTGAACCAACGGAAGGAAGACTTTTCTCTCTGTCTCTCTCTCTCACTAACCCTCTGCCTGTCAAAGACAATAATAAAATAAAAAAATTAAAAAAGAACTGCTGGTCTCTCTAATACCCTAAAACTCAGTAATTTTGACATTTTATTTTTCTCTCTGTGTCTCAATTTCTTCATCTGGATAACAGCAATAGTAGCATCTCCTTGGGTTGGCTTCTTTTATGATTAAGTAAAGTGCCTGGAACTGTGTCGGAAACACTAAGTGCTTTCTTATTTTATCCTGATAATGAAGATTGGACTCTAATCTTTCCTAAGGATTTCAACTCTAAACATCAGATCCATTCTTGAAGCCTTTCTTCAAATCCCATTAAAAATCATTATCAGGTAGGAAGTCATTTAAATAAGACATTTTGCAAGAAATGTCTAAAAGCAATAGAAGTTATAGAGTATAGACATAGAAAAATAAATGAGATTAGTTAACATTTTGTGATTTATCACAAATCCAGGTTTTTAAGGTGACATTCAAATAAAGTACAATTGTTTATTCTAGCACTTCTACCATAAGGAGAGCTGACAGAAATCCGAATATCTGCCCATCAGTGGCAGGGATATGTTATCAGTGTTTCTCTGTAATCCACCATGTAGGTACTAACATTCTGATGCATCTGTCAATTTACCTCTTTGTTTTTTAGAATAGGAGAGCTATTATCAGGGAAAGTCCCCCAATCATAATAAATGCTTCCTCCTCTTTTCCTTCTTTCCTTTCTTACCTGAACTAATTGTTATTTGTACATCTCTATTCTCTAATATTACCACTGGACATTCTATTAAGGTAAATCACAGCCTTATGATGCCCTTTCCAATAAACAGCAGGCTTTTTTTAAGAGAGAGAGAGTAATTAACTTCTTGCTGAATCTGTCACACTTAATTTGAAATTAGGCATGCAAGGCTATTAGAAACTGTGGTTGTGGTGCTTGCATAAGGCTGAGGCAGTAGCCACTGGCAGTCTTGATTTATCACTCTTCATTTAAATTCCTGTGCCAATGATTCTAGTTCCTAAATGCTGTGACTGGCATTTATGGATTTCAAAATCAAAGTGAAAATAAGCTACAGTTAAGAACTCAACAGCTTAGATCGATGAAAAACGGTTTTATAATTGAACACCCTGCAGTTAAATGCTATAGGCTTGACCAAAAGTGCTTAGAACTCAGAGAAGTTGCTGTGGGAAGAAAGGCAGTATTCCAGTCTAATGGCTGCTTATAAATCACTATCAAATCTGTGCATCTCCTAACAGTGCCATGTAAATCTGCTCCTAGATGGAGACTAATTTTTGCTAAGTCTTCCTTGAAAAACAATCGCAAAAAGTAAAATTCTCCCTATGGCAAGTCTCAGCTTTGATATTCAAAACTCTTTATCCCTATTTTCATATTTCAGGATGCAGAATATCCTATTGCTTCTAAAACTGAGTCTATAACACTGCATGCAAAACTGTCTCTTAAGTGGAATAAGCATAAAACAACAACTTTCCTCTCAAAGGTTGACTGTTATGTAAATCTTGACTCAGTGTATTTATGGACGTGAAGAATTTGGTTTTCTAAAACTGAAAGAAATAAATTGTGATAATTTATTCTTTCTAAATGACTTCATAATCCCAAGACTCAATGTTGCCTGTATATCCAATATGAATGCTATTTTCCTTTAGGGTAAAGTACCTCCAGAAAGTATTCCAGTTCAATTAAGCCCTCCTCCTCTAAGTTAACAAAGTTTTAATCTGTGTGTGTGTGTGTGTGTGTGTGTGTGTGTGTATATTAAAAGATTTACTTATTCACTTAATTATTTGACAGGAAGACAGACACACAGAAACACACACACACACACACAGAGAGAGAGAGAGAGAGAGAGAGAGAGAGAGAGAGAAAGAGAAATCTTTCATTTGTCTTCCATCTGCTGGTTCCCTCCTCAAATGGCCACAAATGGTGGAGTTTTCTTGGCTGAAGTCAAGAGCCTGGAACTCCATCTGGGTCACCCATATGGGTAGCCAAGTGCTTCTGTTGCATTCCCAGGCACACTAGCAGAGATACAGATCAGAAGAACAGCCTGGAATGGGATGCCAGAACTGTAGGCAGCAGCTTAGCTCACTGTGCCACAATGGTCACTCTTAATTTGTATAATTTAACACATAAGTAAAAAAATGTATCTTCTTATTTTGTGCTAGCTTTCTCCCCAGTTACAGAGAGTAAGGTCTTTTAAGTAGACCACACTACTGTCTTAATCTCTCATTTAAACTATGTGATGGAACATAGTACTCCCTCATTATGGCTTAATAAATGTTTGCTCATTCATTTATTACACACATATTAACTGACCAGCTGCTTTATATGTGGTATTTTCAAGACTTTGAGAATCGAATGACAACACACTGAGAAAGTATAGCTATTATGGAGTTTATTGTTGAAAGAATGAATTATATTTAGAAAAGTACTGCACCACATGTGAAAGTGAAGACATAAGAAATGTACACAAATCATTTGAATATAACCTTGGGAAGTAAAATACATGATAACAACAAGTGGGAAACCAATAAAGTTAAGTTTGAAAGCGAGACTATAGTGTGAAAAAAAAGGAAAGAGGAGGATGAAACATTCTTATTGTTGTTCTAAACAATAAATTTCTTAATAGATTTTTATTGTAGCTTATTTTTGATTAGTAAAATGCATCAGGACTTTAATATCTTCTCACTAATAATCAGATGATATGAACTTAAATGTGGGAGTAAATATTATTGAAAGTCTACTTTATTTTCTAAAAAATTGCACAATGAAATCACCATGACAAATTTTCAGGAATATTTCAAAATATTATATTTTATATATAATATATATAAGGCCATCAGCAGGAGATGTATGCATGGAAAGTTGAAATAAGATTTTAGAAGTGCTGCCCTTTTAAAGTACTTTTGTAGAAAAGTGCTTTGCATAGTTTCAAACTATTATTTTCTTATTTTTATTAGATCAAATCTTTAGAATTATCTAGAACACTGATTTTAAGTATGAAAAGACTACATAAAATTATTGAATAGAATACTTATTATACTATTTGATGCAATAGACTCATTTTGTAGACGAAAAATCTGAGATCCAGGCAGATTAAATAAGTAGACTGAATTTACACAGCTGGATAGTAGCAGTTTAGGGACTAAACTCACAGGTGATCCAAATCTGACCATCTGTTTCCTGCCTCTATAAATAACTAAACTACTGGACATTTCATCAGAAAAAAAAAATAATGGCATAATGAGCATAAACCCATGGGCATGCAGATGGTAAATAGCAGACTAAACTGTGTACACAGGATATGAAATTTGGAACCCTAGAGATCCATAAAGCCAAATAGACAATTATCGCTCCTGCATATTCTCAGGGCATTCCTGCTTAGGTTTTCACGTTGAACACAATGCCTTCTGTAGGTCAGCTCAGGATGACGAATCTCTGAATAGAATGCTTATTGTTGATGTCCTTATAGAGCATTTAATGATCAAGGGGCAAAAGTACTGCAATATTAAAACCTTAGAAAGCTTCCACTTTAAACATGGCAATAGTAATTCTGTGGGTGTATATATGTCTCTGTGTGTGTTTGTATACATGCAAACACACGTACCTATTCACCCAATTCACTGGTTTACTTAGCAAATACTGGATCTATCAATTTTATATGACAGGTGCTATGTTTGACCCAGAAGATATACACATTTTGTGATAATACAAGAGAAAGATTGGCATACAGTTGGAGCGCAAGTGCCACGATAAGTGGTACATTAAATATAAAGAGCTACAAAAGATCATGAGCCAGACCATGAAGAACCCTGCAAGCTGTTTTAGAGGAATAATCAAACATAACCCCACCAGATAGGTAAAAACATTACCAACATCTCACTAGTGCATAATGCATTTTCTTACGTTCACATATGCATATGAATTGTCCCATATTCATGGTGATGCTGATGGTCACTGCTATACTTAATGCAATATCATAAACATGGTTATCATTTATTAAATGTGTCATTCCCCCTTATAAACATATACATTTTACTTATTGATGGTCACTTGGCATATTTATACATTTCCCTGTTATAAATAATGTATGCTTGCACACTCATGTAGGTTTTCTGTCTTATCTTTCCTATATGCTGATATATAGTAATGGACTTAAAGAGCATAATAATTGGAGCCAGTGTTGTGATGTAGTGGGTGGAGCCGCCACCTGTGGCAATCGCATCCCACATAGGCATCTGTTCCAATCTCAGTTGCTCCACTTCTGATCCAGCACCTTGTTACTGCACCTGGGAAGGCAGCAGAGGATGGCCCAAGTACTTGGGCTATTGGAAGACCCAGAGGAAGCTCTTGGCTCCTGGCTTTGAATCAGCCCAGCTCTGGCTTGTTGTGGCCATTTGGGGGAGTGGATCACCAGATGGAAATTCTTGTTTAGTCTATCTCTATAACTCTGCCTTTCAAATAAATAAATAAATCTTTAAAAAAAGAGCATAATAATTTATGGTTGCTCTATATATTCATTGCCATATTATCTTGCAATTACTCACCTAGTGGTAAGAGGACTTTGACCAAATCATACCCTAAGCATAGTTTATATGAAGAAAAACTATCAGAAATCCAGATTGATAAGTACAATAACTATTTTTTATGATTTTAAGTAACATTTCTCAGCTTCTGATTTTTCGCAAGAGTGAAGGAGATTTTTTTTAATGCTGTTAAACATCTGTATTTCTTCTGAGTCCTGGAAGCTCGTGTCCATTGATAAATTTTATCTTAGTCTATTTGTTATAGGTATTCTTTCAAGATCACTATTTGTATTTTGTTTATAATGGCTTTTGATGTAGGAAATTTCAGTGGAGTCCATCTATTTTTTGTTTAATATTTTTTTCTACTTCACTGTTTTCATATTCAGCTATTCTTATCATATTTTTATTTGACATATAGAGTTTGACAGTGAGAGAGAGAGAGAGAGAGAGAGAGAGAGAAAGGTCTTCCTTCCGTTGGTTCACCCCCCAAATGACCACTATGGCTGGAGCTACGCAGTTTCAAAGCCAGGAGCCAGGTGCTTCCTCCTGGTCTCCCATGTGGGTGCAGGAGCCCAAGCACTGGGCCATCCTTCACTGCCTTCCTAGGCCACAGCAAAGAGCTGGACTGGAAGAGGAGCAACCGGGACTAGAACGTGGCACCCATATGGGATGCTGGTGCTGCAGGCAGAGGATTAACCAAGTGAGCCACGGCGCCAGCCCTATTCTTACCACTTTTAAAAAATTTTGTTTTTAGGCCGGCACCGTGGTTCACTTGGCTAATCCTCCACCTGCAGCGCCGGCATCTCCCCCCAAAAATTATTTTTATAATTTATCTGTATAATCATTTAAAATTTAGTTTGTGCAATTTCCTTAGTTTGGATGAAAAGATTAACCACAATTTTCCCTTAACAAATGTTATTAAATGATATATATATTTTTTTCATTGGTTTGAGAGATAATCATATTCTATATTAAATACTTTGTGTATTAAGAATTGCCTTTAAGGCTCTCTTGTTTTTTTGGATAAGAAATTCTCTCTATTCTCTTCTTGGAAAAAGCAAATGAATTGCTGATGTGTGAACTGACTTCTTTTCATTTGATTTTGATTATACTTGTCACTTAAAAAAAAAAGATTTAATTTATTTATTTGAAAGACAGAGTTAGAGAGAGAGGGAGAGACAGTGAGATCCTCCATCCACTGGTTCATTCTCCAGATGGCTGCTACCACTTGGAATGGGCCAAACTGAAGTTAGGAGCCAAGAGCTTCTCCCGGGTCTCTCACGTGGGTGCAGGGGCCAAGTACATGGGCCATCCTCCAGAGCTTTCCCAGGCACATTAGCAGGGAGCTGGATGGGAAGCAGAGCAGACAGGACTCCAACTGGAGCCCATATGGGATGTGGGCATTGCAGGCAGGGCTTAACCCATTAAGCCACAACACTGTCCCCATATTTTTCACATATTAAGCGGACATTTCCTACATGAGCATACATATTAAAAATTCCCATACTTTGCAATTATGTAACACTATTATTCTAGCAATGGAAGACATTTTCAATACACAACACTATGTATTGAATGTCTGGAAAGTATTAATGAAACCTTCAACCATACTTTCTAATAAAATTTTGACATAGAAAAATCAAGAAAAATGGAAGTGAAGAAATGGAATCATGAGAAAAGTAATAAGTTCTTGAAAATGAAAATTTGAAAAGAAAAGGCTTTTTATGCAAAATCCAGTACAGCAGTACCATCTGTTTGCTATATCTGTGTTTAGACGGTGCAAAATCTCAGTGTTTGTTTTGTTGTTTTAAATACCATGGTTTGTCTTCGCAGTTGCCAAATAAATAGGCAATGATGATTTCAGCATCTTTTTGGCTCTAAAATTATAGCTTTCTTGAAAATTAAGTCTACATGGTCACATTTACTTAAAATAAAGGATAACTCTCTATATCATCTTTAATATAGAGAGCCATAATTGGTTTAAAAGTCATAGAGGAATAACTAGAAAAATATGGAACTACAGGATGAAACTAAAATTAATAGGAAAAAATAAAAATAGAAAATTTGTAGTAAAAAAGCTTACAGAATGTAAATTCTGTATTGTGGTAAAACAATGAAGCTCTCTGCCTTGAAGGCTCTTTAAAACTGAGTCTTCATGAGTGAAGAAAAAAGATACATCAAGGATGAGTCACAAGAGGTATATCAGAGTTAGTATGATTTTGTTATTTTATTTTGAAAATGTATAACAATGACATATTAGCAAATGATTTTTAAAATTTTATTTCTAAGTGATTTTTATGAGTTGACTATAATATTTACTTCTAAAGTATAGTTAAATTGCATAGGATGACATTTACTGAGAATCTATTTGTATAGTTTTATTAGATCTATAAGGCAATATTTTAAAATTAGATTTCAACATAAACTTCTAAGACCTTAGTCTTAATTTATTTTGTCAAAACTGACATAAGCAAATAATTAGTTCTTTTATTTTAATTTACACTATATTTAAATGGCTAATTATTCAAACATTTAAAATATGTTATGTTTCTAGCATATCTGCATCAGATACAATTTGGTCATACAAAAGAAATTAAAGCACCTAGTAGTAGTTTAAAATAGCATTTCATTTTACAGATTCTGCAGAAAATTGTTTAAAATGAATAATTTTTACAGAATAAGCATTTTGCTATTTTGAGGATCCCAACTGAAGATGTTAATGATTTCATAGATAAGAAATGACTTTTAATAAACAATTTAAAGTCAGTGTTTGTTCATCATCAATAACCGCACACTATTTAGTATGTGTTACATTTTTTTTCTTCCTTTTTCTGGATGTTCCCAGAAGACATGGTTATTGTTGTCAGAATGACTATGGTGGAAGCATTAAAAGTTTGGAAAATGTGGTTAGCATTGTGGTAGAGGGGGTTAAACTGCTGCCTGTGATGTTGACATACCATATGAACACAGATTCAAGTCCTGGCTAATCCCTTCTGATCCAGCTCCCAGCTAATACAATGGGATAGCAGCAGATGATGACCCGAGTGATTGGCCCCTGCATCCACCTAGGAGACCCTGATGGAGTTCCAGGCTTCTGGCTTTAGCCTTTCCCACCCTTGGTGGTTACAACCATTTGGGGAGTAAAACAGTAGGTGGAAGATCTGTCTCTGCATCTCTACCTCTCTAATTCTGACTTCCAAATAAATAAGTCTTTTGAAAAAATCTGGGAAAAAGCTTTTTTTAAATTGATTTCTCTTCTTAACATTTATTTTATTTATTTGAAAGGTAGAGTTACAAAGATAGGGAGTTTGTGTGTGTGTGTAGACCAAAGCCAAGAGCCAGAAGCTTCATCCAGGTCTACCAGGTGGGTGCAGGGGCACAAACACTTGGGCCATTCTCTGCTGCTTTCCCAGGCATATTAGCATGGAGCTGGATAGGAAGTGGAGGAGCTGGGGCTCAAACCGGCATCCATACAGGATGCCGGTATCCTGGGTGGTGGCTTAACCCACTACGCCACAACAGCATCCATGAGGGAAAAATTCTTCATTTCATGAAGCTCATTTTTTGGGAAATAAGTCTTTTCTGAAGCTTAATATTTTCAAAGCACTGATTTGAAAGAATGGCGAAAGGCTCTCAGAATATCTTGAAAAGCCATCTAAAAATCTACCTCATGAAGAATCCTTAGTCTGATATATTGTCACTCTTCTTGTAGTCCCTTTAATAATTGTGATCACTCATGCATGATACTTCTCCAGTGTACCAAAAATACAAAATTGGAGAGCAGTGGAAGGTGCTGGGTTGGGGATGATAAATTTGTAAATTAGAAATAAGTAGGAATGGTCTAACTAGAATATTCTACTGATGATGTTCTTGTATACAAACAGTGAAGATACAGGGAATACTACAATTCTGTCTCCTTCCATGTTTTGAACTGCAGTTTATGTTTCCTTTTTTTTTTTTTCCTTTTAAATTAATTAACATTCCCAGTGGCAGCAGAAACATTTTATATGATACATAAGTAAGAGCATGTTGGAACAATCAGTTAAAAGATACAAGAAGATTAGAAATCTTTACTAAAAGTCTCTGAAATAGGATAAAATATTGAACTTATGTGAGATAGCTGTAAGTCCATCCTTCCTGATGATCTACATTCTGCTGAGATAGTTATAAGTATATGAAAATTATTGCTTTATAAGTATAAAACTAATATGAGCTGGCAGCAGTTAGGTTAATAAAATTTAGATGGTGGAAAATAATTCATTTCAGGAAATAAGCTTACATATTGGTTATAGTTTAAATATATTATAACATAGCACTTAAAATAGCTTAACTACTCTCTTAATACATGTATCTCATATTTTGTACAACAGCTAAATAAAAACAGTAGTTGCCCATTTTAAATATTCAAAACTTCTCAGCACATTAAACATTTATTCTCATAAAAATAGAATGAGGATCCTATTCCCAATTTCTAGAAATCACTGCAATACCTGTCTATAATTCAGTTTGTTTATGAAAATAAAAAGCTTCAAAATATGTGATAGGCCATAGTTATTATACCCTATTATATATTATGTGATAGGACATAACTATTAATTAAAATTGTCAGTATATAATCTAAACATATAGACAATCAGGAATCATTTGCTTTTATAGAAAGCCTTGAAATAGGAAGTTAAATATGGATGGGGGGGCTGGCGCTGTGGCACAGCAGGTTAACGCCCTGGCCTGTGGCACCGGCATCCCTTATGGATGCCGGTTTGAGACCAGGCTGCTCCACTCTGATCCAGCTCTTTGCTTTGGCCTGAGAGAGCAGTGGAAGATGGCCCAAGTCCTTGAGCCCCTGCATCTGCGTGGGAGATCCCGAAGAAGCTCCTGGCTCCTGGCTTCAGATCAGCGCAGCTCAGGCCATTGCAGCCAATTGGGGAACGCACCTCAGATGGAAGACCTCTCTCTCTCTCTGACTCTCCTCTCTGTGTAGCTCTTTCAAATAAATAAATAAATCTTCAAAAAAATATGGAGGGGGCATCCACTCATAAGTATTATAAAGGAAAAGGCAATACACATTTTAGAGATTTAGTGATTCTTCAGGATGGCAACATAAGCATACTTCCATTCACATAAATATGCAAGAGGCCATCAAAAAGCTCCTGGAAAATGGATATTCATTTCAAATTATTTGTGGGAAAATAATTTACATTAATTTTTTAAAGATTTATTAATTTATTTATTTATTTTTTTTTATTTGAAAGGCAGAGTTACAGAGAGGCAGAGGCAGAGGCAGAGAGAGAAGGGGGGGGTGTCTTCCATTCACTGGTTCACTACCCACATGACTGCAATTGCTGGAGCTGCACCAATCCAAAGTCAGGAGCCAGGAGCTTCTTCTGGGTCTCCCACATGGGTGCAGGGGCCCAAGGACTTGGGCCATCTTTCCCAGGCCATAGCAGAGAGCTGGATCAGAAGTAGAGCAGCCAGGACTTGAATTGGCACCCATATGGGATGCTGGCACTACAGGCGGTGGCTCTACCCACTATGCCATAGTGTAGCCACTACCTTAATTTTAAATTCCATTTTCCATGAACTTTTTGATGGACCTTCATATTTATCATCTTTGGAATATTAAATGTTGGCTTTAATTAAAATTTACTTTAGAAATATATAGGCTGAATCACATTTTTTTAAAAAAAGGACATAATAATTTCAATGAGTTATGTCATAAATAATTTTAGGGTGAAAACGCATTTTCCATCTTAAGGACTCCATGGAAGTGGCTAAGTATAAAAATACATAGTGAAGCACAAAGGTATTAATAACTAAAATCTATCCTCAGTTCTATAGAATGTCAAAATAATTAGAATATCATTAGACAAATATGGAACTGACTTTCAGTTTGTTTTTATTTTTTATTTTAATCTTTCATTACTAAAAGCTTTATTGATGGCCTCACAGAATAAATGTGTGGTCAAGCAGGCAGGCTTTCTTTCATAAAAATAGATAATAAAATATCAACATTCACTTACGTATCTGTCACATCAATATTTAATTATTTATTACTTTATACATATTTTAAGGACTTGTGGACTAAGTAATAAAAGGCACTAAGTTCTTGAAATACATATTGAACCAAATATTATATATTTAATTTATTCTTATTTACTTAGCAAGTTTTCCCTTTCAGAGCTTAAACCATGGAAGACCGTTAGCTGTTCTGTAGCAGATACTATGTTTCAAGTATGCATCTTTTCTTCATTTCATGGCATATAGCACAGTACTTGGTATGTCTTAGATATTTGTTTGCCAAAGTAAATGAACAATGAACAATCAATGGCATTGCTATGTTGTAAAATGTTTCTGGGGGCCAGATTCATGAGTTGTGACTCGTGTAGCTGTATAGCTTCTCCAACTCATTTACGGTTAAATATTTAGCTACCGTCATCTTGAAATTCTTAATTTTTTTCTTTGCACCTATGTTATGTTAAATGAAGTCTAATTGGACAACAGAGTCCAATAGAAGTCCAATCTCTAGTCAAGGTCTAGCCTCTGACTACTTTACCATATTCATAGGATGGCTTCTCCCTGACCTACTCCCCCATTCCCTGCCATATAGTCTTCCTGTCTCCATGTCTGTCCTATGATTGCTGCAGCAATCCACTTGGTTTATGTAAGTATGTTGACCTCAATCAAGGGAAGATTTGATTCCTGGATTTGCCTTGTCTGCAGTAGCAGATCTGAACTTCAGAGAAAATCCAAATTGAGTCTGTTAGCAGTGGGGGATTGGGTTCTGTGTGTGTAGCTGTCCTGCAGATGCCATGTCTTCATGGAGAGAAGTCTCTCATCCAATTGATGAAGGTAGACAGCAGGTCAGAGGTAGGTTTCAAGACCTCCATTTGGGAATCTCCCATTGTGGGTTGAGAAGGCAGTTGGAGATAAGAGACAGAGCCCTGGGAAATTGGGAGTGTCTTCATTTTCCTGCTTAAGTAGTCTTGGTACAGGGGTATGCTTCTTGTGTGGCCTCAATCCTCGGGGGATACCCTCTTCCTCTTTCCAACCTCTCTGAGTCTGGATTACATTTTCTGATCTGATCTACTCAGGTAAGACACTCTTTGGGCAGAAGGCTGGGATAGCAGTGACTACTAAAAAAGCATAATTTTGATGCTTTTACATATGAGTTAAATGCTCAAGGCAGCATTAAAACTGACACTGAGCAATATAAGGATAAATGGTAAATTTTATGCTAATTTCAAATTTTACTTTTTCATTACTTTTAAGGATATTAAATGGCAAATAAAAAGCACCATGACAAGGTAAGAAAGAGAGAAACTGTTGGAGGAAAGAGCTTTACATCTTAGTACCTTTTATGGCCCCTTCTTGCTTTTTGAAGAAAGGCTGCTGCATATTCATTTTTTATTGGGCATCACAAATTATGTAGCTGAAATTGACCGTTTTAGAATTCAAACCATATAGAAAAGTGCTGAGGAATACATGGAAGAAAAAAAAAAACTTGTCTGATTTAAAGATACTAAATGGACTTTCAGTTTGATTATAAGGTCATTGATCAGTTTTTCAATCTTTACGATTGAACTTATTAAGGATGAAGAACTATCAGATTTGAAATAACTGCTAAAATAATATAAGACCCATTTTTACTTTATGATCAGATTAATCTATCAACCTTGAAAATTTTTTGTTTTATTCTTATACATTGATGTGCTTCTAATCCTTACTGATTTTTACTTCAAGGCAAAAGATGGTTTTAAGAAATATTTTTTAAAGCTTAATATTAACTACATGTAAATCAGTCATATAAATTGTTACCCAAATCAGTCATTTTTTTGTAGGTAGAGTTTGGTTGATAAAATTGACTTATATTTTTAAAACGAAGAATTCAATTACAACTGGACTAAACAGTTTGTTAAGCATTTGCCCAAACATGAAGTAGAGCCTTACATCATGATGGTCATAGATGATGCAGAATATGATTATATATACTCATCTTCAATACAGTTAAACATATGCTCAACAGGCTCATTTTTACATTATTTAAAGCTTTTTACAGATTAACACCCCTCACCCAAAATGCATGAGACCGGGATTGTTTCAAAATGTGGAGTTTTTTTAGACTTTGGACCTCAATCTTTACTATATAATTTCTACCACTATTTTTCAGTCTGTACAGTTAAATGTCATTAAAAGTTAAGGTAGCAGTAAAGGTCTCAAACCTGCATTAAGGTCTTACCTTTTTTTTTTTTTTTTTTTTACTAAAAACAATAAACAGTTTAGTCTTCTTCCTTGCAAAATATGCAGATGAGAATTGAAACAGATGATGACTCTAAAAGCCAATAGTTTATAGTCATGTTTAGTATTAAACACATTTCTTTAAAGAATGTATGATCACCAAGAAAAAAATGATTGTTATTAAAGGAATGTTTAATGTTGATTAAAACATTTTGTTGAAAATTTTATAGGTTTGGCACCAGAGGATTTAGTGGGCATGAATGCTAAAGAGAGCTAAAGAATACATATGCAATAATACTTTTTACATTCCTGACATATTCTTGCTTGAATTTAAAGCTTCGACCTTTTTATACCTACTACCTGGAATAGTCTTCTTTTATATATTCACAGACTTTCTTTTCAATTTGTGATCTGCTCAAGTGTCATGTTTCTCAAGAGGCATTTTTGACTTTTTGTATAAAGCAACTTTCCACATTTTTTAAACATTTTATTTCACAATAGTTTTATATTTACAAAACCAAAAAATTATGAAGAGTAATACAGTTCCCATATAAAAACCATCCTATTTCTCCTATTAACATTTCATATTAGTGTATTTGTCACAATTCATGAATCACACCCAGCTTCCCTATTCTTTATTATACAAATTCATTCTATCTCACCCAGCCTCCCAGCCTGGATTGTGCAGATTTTTTTTTTTTTTTAATTTTATCTCTCAGAAATGAGGGAGAACATGCAATAAATGTCATTCAGTATCTGGCTTATTTGTCTCAACATGATGTCCCCCAGTTCTATCCTTTGTGCTGCAAAAGACAGGATTTCATTCTTTTTTTTTTTTTTTTTCCCAAGCTGAACAGTATTTCATTTTCTTTATCTGTTCATCTGGTGAAGGGTATCTTGGTTGATTCCTATTTTGGCTATTGTGAACAGTGCCGAAGTAAAGCTGATGCAGCGGGTATCTGATACAACAATTTCTTTCTATTCCTTTTTTTTTTTTTAGAAAGTGATATTTATTTCATTTCTGTTTTGCTTTAGAGATTGTGAAAAGCAGCTTAAAATCAGTCAGTGGTTGTTCCTACCCATTCAGTGGCCCGAGCCGTGGGAGCTGCAGCCCAGTCTTCATTAGTGAGCTGAATGCTCCACTCTTCAGAAGAGAACTGCTGAATAGGCACAGAGGGAACCTGCATGCCTTCAGACCAGTCTGCAACCTCAGGCAGAAAAGCAGTAAAGTCAGGAGCTGGGGTAGTCCATTCATTGTGAAATTCCTTCTTGGTCACAGTTTTTTTCAGCAGCAGCCTGCTATTCCTTTTCAATCTCTTCATGATCTCTATAGAAGGAGAGATCATGGCCTCCGGTGGGTGTTCATGGGAGATGGGACCATGCATGTGCAGAACTTTTTGGGTCAGCATCTACCACATCGGACCCCCACAGTGAGGCTCCTTGTTGTTACATGGGATGAAATGTCCACATAACACACAGGAGAGTCTGTATTACACAGAGCAGTGGTACACAAGTTCACTTAAGATCCCTTTGTAAGAGGCTGGCGGTCAGCTCTAGTAACACCAATCACCAGAATAGTGGCTCCCAGAAGGATACCTGAATCTGGTGAGTGAAAGTTCTAGGTTTGAAGTGGCCAACATTACAAGTGGTTCCAGTGGCTGCAGCACAGCCCTTAGGCAAGATGTGACACTGATGTCAACAGGGTTTTCAATGGCAACAATGGAACCTGCTGCCAAAGGAAGCTTCTCCCAGGTCTGCTTCAGATTTATGATGTAGATGTTATCACTTTTCCTTTTGTAGATAAACTGTTCCATTTCGATGTCAAAGTTGTTGCTACCTAGGTCACTTCCACCTGCAAGGAATTTGAGGATTCCTCCTTTGTAAGACAGCAAGAGCTCCAGAAACTCTGACAGTGTAACTGTAAGTTGTCCTGGGAAATGAAAGCGAGGCTGTATAAACCCAGTGCTGGTTACAGTGGAATGGATACAATGCTTTCATGTCTTTTGAATATATACCCAGTAATGCGATTGCTGGATTATATGGAAGTTCTGTTTCTAGATATTTAAAGGAAATCTCCATACTATTTTCCACAGTGGCTGCACTAATTACATTCTCCAAAACAGTATACAAGTGTTCCTTTCTCTATATCTTCAACTGTGTTTGTTATTCTCTTTTTGTTAATAGTCATTCTGACAGGGGTAAAGTGATATCTCATTGTGGTTTTGATTTGGATTTCCTTTATGGTTAATGATATTGAGAGTTTTTTCATGTATTTGTTAACTAAAGATGGATCAAAGACCTGAAACTGAAATTGCTAGAAGAAAACAAGGGAAACAATTCAGTTACTAACTGTAGATGATGATTTGTTGGATAAGACCTAAAATGTGCAGGCAACAAAAACAAAACTAGATGAACAGGATTATATAAAACTCAGAGGAAGGAAACATTTGCAAGCTACTTATCCAACAAAGGATTAATAAATATCCAGAATAGATCAGCACATCAGAAACTCAACAACAACAACAAAAAACAACCGATCGGATCCAGTTAAGAAATAGATAAAGGACCTAAAATTTCTTATAAGAAATACAATGGACATTTACTTTCAAACCCTTTGCTCAGTCTGCTTAGTGAATCACAGGACATGAATAACTTGACACTAAAGTATGACACATAGTACTTGACACTAAGATATGTCTATGAAAGCAGGGATACTGTTAACTCTTTATTATTGCCATACCTCTATTGATGGAACACATTGAACACTTGCTGGCACATAGTAAATACTTAACAAATATTTTTAAATAAATTAAATGGACAAATGAAAGATCAACTCACACCACTATCTCCAAATAAAAATGCAGTCAAGTGAGATTAATTAAGTCAGAGAAAATGTAAGTGAAGGGTGTTTTTAGTCAAATAGTATCTTTCCTTCAGAAAGTCTATGTATTGATTGGAAAGATAAATTGTTTAAAAAAATGGCCCAGTGAGACAGTAATAGGTATAGTGTTGTGCACAACTGTCTAGGAACACTTGATCAATTTCTATTTCTGACTGCAAGCTGAGTCATGCACCATTTCTCAGTGGGTCATTCACAAAGATGTAAGTCCCTTTTCTGTGTGATTTATCACTTAAAAGATGGGCACCATAAAAAGATGCTAGACTTGGAAGTAATTTTATGTTGCTCCAGAGTAAAAACAAATTTTAAAATCACCCAGATTCTATTATAATTTAATATTTGACTGGATCATAAAATTGTTTAGTAATAATTACTGGGATTGATATTTCAATTATCTTACATATATAAAATATCCAGTGCACCTTTCAGGAGAATTATACTTTTCTTGAGGTTATAGGAAACTTTTATACTTCAATATAAAGAGTCTACAGATTTTAAACATGTGATTTGCTTTTATATAAGAAATATGAAAGATATAGAGCATAGCATCTCTCTTACTTAAAATCATGGTGATTGCCTTTATAAAAAAAAAATAAAAAAAAAAACACAAAAATTTATCTTGCCAGGAAGGCTTCCATATACATTTAAAACTTTTATGCATTTTTAAAATCATTGAATGAAGGCTTTAAAATAAAGAATGTTGTCAACATTTTTGAAAAACAGTGCGGATTGTGAGATATATCCACAAATAAAACACGGAAACATAGAAACAAAGATGAACAAATGCTTCTAGTATCTCTAATTACCTACTCTAGCAACATGCAAAAGGTTGGCATTTGAAATAGACTATATTTCCAAAATGCAGTGAATTGTAAATCAAATAGAATGCTTGAGTTTACAAATAAATGGAGGCTTTTGTTGATTTAAAATTATTTTCAATGTCAGTTCAATTAATTATTGCTGCCAGAACAAATATATGAAATCTGCAATCAAAATGCGAATCTGAGGCAGATTTGTCACTCAAGAGTAGACACAGTGGTTTTGAATGTATATTTTAAGAAGCCAATGAATTGGACAAATGCTTCTGACAATAACTGTTTTAAAGACCCTTTAGCAAATATCGGCAGAACTGGCTTGTAATTTGGCCTGTCTTTCACTTTGAACATTGTCCCTAAAGGTGTTTGCATATGTCAAGAGATCTACAAACACAATTTGTTCCAGGTTGACTATCCATGATTAACATTTTCCTTTATTCTCTACCATCTGAATAATTACTTTTGACTGAACTGCACACCTTAATTTTTCTATCATGCACTGAAGATCGAAATCAAATGTTTTCTAGGTGTTGCTTCCTTGCTTTGTTCTTTAAATAAAATTTCATTCAAGAGCATTTAAATAAACCATGGCGACAGAAGGTTGCAAATATAGCTCTGAGGGATTGTAAAAGTTAATTAAGATTTATTGCAAAGATTCCTAATTATGAGAGTTACAGTTTTAATTCTATGATTTGGGAAAGTTATTATTTTTGTATTTGTTTAATTATAAACAGATAGCAAACAAGTCAGGTTTGTTTATTGTGATAGCCTTAATAGCTCCTAAATTTGAGGAAAAAGTTATCTATACAAAAGAGGACAAACCAACACAAATTCCTATCTTCATTTTTTATATTGTATATACATAGAGTAGTAAGAATATAATTAAAACAATTTTCTATACTATTGACCCATATTTTATTTCCATACTCAAACATGAATTATGAACGTTATTGTTCTAATGTTTTCTTTTTTTGTATTCTTGGCTCTGGTAAAATATAAGAATCTTTTGGTAAGTGGCTGATTTTCTAACTTGTTCCAACTATGCTATACATACCTGCTCATTTTTCCAAATTGTAGATGAACTTCTCAGTTCCTGATCCGATTTCTTCTGTGTGTTTGCAAATCACCATCACACGTATCTCCAGTCCTTAACCTTCTTCAATCTCTACTTGTTCTACCTTTGCTTGGTTTCTTCTACTCAGAATATTTCCCTCTCCTCCAGCCTCATTCTAATCACTATCCACTCATCCCTCAGAATAGAATGGAACAGAACAGCATGTAAATGTTGCTTCATCTGGAAAACCAATCCTTATTCTTCAGACTTGAAGAATATATATTCTCAAGAGTACGCTGGAGTTCTCCTTGGTAGACTTAGCCACAGTAGTAACTATATATTTGTGAACTGATTAGTTATTAACTTCCTGTCCACCACCAGGCTTTGAGATTCATAAGGTCTCACTCAGTATTACACGTGAGGAATATACCCAAAATACATTGAATAAATCCAAAATTTATCTATAATATTTAACATTTTTCTATTTTGGTATAAGTTGACATATAAACTACAGAAGAGGCAAAACATTAATGTGGCCCCTCAGCCCAGTGAAATTGTAATTTGTTATTAGATAACTTTGGGAAATGTTTCTCAAGTCACTTGAGAAAAAATTCCCAAAGATACTCTAAGCAGAGTCATGTGAAATCCTTCCTCTGTAGCGGTAAAATTAACTTATCAGTTAACACGCAATGAGGACTATTAAAATTTGGTTCTGAGACACTAGTTTCTATGATCTCTTTCAAATTCAACACTAGGCTCTGATTCCTTTGGGAAGAAAAACTTATACAGACACATGTTATCTTTTCCTGGAGCTATCGCATTTTCACTGTTGTGATTCTTGATGCCTTCTTAGTAACTCTCAAAACTATGACATATAGTGTTGTGGTGCAGTGGGTTGGGCCACCACTTGTGTCATTGGCATCCCATATGAGTTCCATTCCTGACTGCTCCACTTCCATTCTAGCTTCCTGCTAATGTGGGTCTCTGACACGCATGTGGGAGACAAGGATGGAGACCTAGGCTCCTGGCTTCAGAGTGGCCCAGCCCTGAATAAACCAGCAAATGAAAGGTCTCTCTCTCTCTCTCTTTATCTATCTATCCCTCTCCCTCTCTAACTCTGCTATGCAAACAAATAAGTAAATATTAAAAAAATATGATATGGAGGTAGTCCCTTGTATGTATCATTGTCCATAATATTTCATTGAGCATATAGGTGGCAATATTTTAGTTCAGTTTAGGACTCCTATGTACTTTCATATAAAATTTGAATATTTTTGATTCTTTACTACCTTTTTTATCTAGAACAAAGTCAAATTAAATTTATAATAATAAAAAATATACAAGAAGAAACTTATTGATGAGAACTGCTTAATGATATCCTTCTAGGTTAGTCTCAATATAATTACTATATTTTATTCCTAATAGTAGTATACTTTTAATCAAGTATGTCATTTTAACTGTGAAAAATAATTTATATTTATAATATGTAGAAAAATAGACTAACTGAACTCTCTTGTAACTTTACTATGAAAGATTGATGTATGTGTATATGATGTTATGAAATATTTCCATATTTGTATTTTTAAAGATTTTACCTAGTTGAAAGGTAGAATTACATGGAGAAAAGGAGAGATAGATAGATAGATAGACAGACAGACAGACTGATTTAGAGATAGAGAGAGAGAGTAAGATCTTCCATCTGTTAGTTCACTCCCCAGATGCCCACAACAGACAGTGCTGGGTCAGGCTGAACTTCATCAGGGACTCCCAAGTCAGTGGCATTTGCTGCCAACCAAGCACATTTATCGGGAAGCTGAATGAGAAGTGCAAAGTGGCCAGGACATGGCCAGGAACTCAAATACAGGACTTGGGTGTTCCAAGGGGTGGCTTAATCTGCTGCATTACAATGCCCATCCCTCTATAAATATTTTATTTAAAGTGACATTGTTTTGCTCCAAATTTATTTATTTTGCTCTCTAGTTAAGAATGGTAATACTAGGTTGCATTTCTTGATCAATTAGCAGAAATAAATGTCTAAGAGATAATATGCTGGGGCAGGCTTTTTGGCACAAACAGTTAAGCAGCCTCTTGGGATCTCTTACTCCCACCCCTACCCCACAACATTCCATATCACACTGCTCCTGCTGCCTAAATTGGGGAGCCATATTAAGTTCTGGGTTGCTGGCTTCAGCTTGACCCAGACCTGGTTGCTGCAGGCATTCGGTAGGGGTGAACAAGTAAATAGAAGATTCATATTCATTTTTTCTCTCTCGCTTGCTGCTTTTATTGTAAATGAAAAGAAAATAAACAGTAAAAAAGAATCTAATAAAACAGAAAGGAGTAGAAGACCTTAATCTGCTTTATTCTGACAACACATTTGAAGAAAAATTTTGTTGATACTAAAGAAAAGAGGGTAAGAAAAAAGAGGAAATAGGCATCCACAATGAACAGCAATGAAGAAAATTCTTATGATGTGGAGCTATTTGTTAAATGAAGGGGAAAACTGTATAGTAAATACAGACTGTGATTGTGTAACACTACTTGGCTTTGCTTTATTTATTAAAGGCCATTTCTGAAGAGTATCAGCAAACTGAATTTAAGTATAATATTCTGAATAAAATGTTGACACTAGTTTCATATCAATGTTTTTAGTAGAATATTAAAGTTTTCTTCCCATGTTTCATAAGAATAATGTTATTAGCTTTCCACTTTGATGTAATTATAGCTACATGGAAATTTGCAAAAAAAAAAAAAAAAGAAAGAAATTACAGGAATGTTTTGTATACTTCTCTTATAGCCTCTCCCAATATTAACATTTTCATAATTTTTGGCCACAGAAACCTGGAAAATTACATTGGTGCAATCCACAGAGTTTATGCATAAGTGCATGTGCAGTTCTGTGCAATTTATCACAAAGCTTCTTGTCACTACCACTACAATAAATACAAAACTGTATCAGCCCCACAGCACTCATCCCTGTTACTCCTTCATAGTCACATTGCCCTCCTCACAAATCCTTCACCCATGGAATCAAGTAATCTGTTTTCCATATGTATAATTATGTTATTTCAAGGATAGTATATGCACACAATCACACAGTAGGCATGCTTCCTTTGAGATTGGCTTTTTAACTAAGCATAGTGCCTCTGAGCTTCTTCTAAGTTGCGTGTTTCCATATATTCTTCATTTTTATTGCTGAACAGTTTTCAAATATATTCAATATATTTTTAAATATTACCAAATGCTGTCTTTCCATATTCTTATATTGAAGTCTTAACCCATGTACAGTTTTGGAGATACAGTCTTTACAGAGTAATTGAGGTAAAACAGATCATATGCGTAGCCCCTCAGCATATGTGACTGATATCCTCATAAAAAGAGATAAGGGGATTAGACACAAAGAACAACCTTCCAAAGAAGACACAACAGAAAATGGCCATTTGCAAGTCAAGGACACAGGCCACAGGATGAAATCAACCCTGCCTACTACTTGAACTTAGAATTCTAGCCTCCAGTACACTGAGAAAATAAATGGTGTATAAGCCATACAATTGTGGTATCTGTTATGGCTGCCCCTAGCAAACTAATACAGTGGGTAAGAATAGTTTTATCTTTATAATTGGGCATCATTGAGTATCATATGTGTTCATTTCCAATTCTTACTGCTGGAAAGGCAATCACTTATATACGCACATAACTTATGAATGATTCTCAAAATGAGTTTACTTTACATTTCTACAGCTTTTTCTGTATGTTAGGCTATATAGGTACATTACAGAGGAATTAAAAAGACTATAGACATAAAAATCATGAGTGCTTTACTACATTGTAGTAAAATAATCTATAGTGCTACAATGGGAGAATTTAAATGAATTTATCAAATTAAAAACGTGATTTAAGTACTTTTTACAAACTACATACATAGTAGCATTTTAGCACATTTGTAACTTTTTTTTTCTATTTCTTTTTGGAACTCATCAGAGTTAACCAGTTAGCTGCAATGCTTTCACAATATAGACATGAATTATAATTGAAATAAATTCTTACTACTTCTTTTATTTGACTGGAAATTAGATAGCAGCATAAGTGAGGCAACTGAAATTAAATTCATTTAGGAACATTTTATTTGTGTCTGACATCCACTGGTAAGTTATATGGACCTACTGATTAAGAAGTATAGCTACAGGAAACAGATACCTCACAAAGAAGCATTTTTATCTTATTAACCATATTGATATGAAGCATTATCAGAAACACCTCTCTGCATCTTGTGAAAGGACAAGGACAACAACCAGAAAATCACTGCTATATAGAGCATAAGACTGCATCGCATCTTGGCTGAATATCAACCCCTCAAGGGTAGTAGGCATCAAAAGGAATTATGGGTCAGTTTTGATATAACAGCACTGTAACTTACCATCTTGATCCGTGGTCACTGTAATAGCTGTGAACGGCTTGGGAGAAAAACTCAACTCGGAAACTCCATTCATGGCTTCTATTTCAAAGGTGTAATTCACGTGAGACACAAAGTCAAGTACGATCACGGAATTGTTGATCAGGCCAGTGTGTCTTGGGATGAAGCGGAGTCCTCCACCACAGTCCTCACACTGGCTGGTGTCTAAGCCACATTTCTTACAGATTATACTGTATGTGAGATCTTTTCTCCCTCCTGTGTCACTTGGTGGGCTCCATTCCAAAATAAGGGCTGTTTCATTGATGTTAAAAACCACATTCCTAGGAGCTGAAGGTGGCCCTAGAGAAAAGCAATTAAAAAACAAATGTACATATATAGGACAATCAATCACAGCACTAAAAGGAAAACTTTAGGAATAAATATGAAAATATGGCTGAAAAAACTAGGTTACAGCTAAATATGAATAAGTAGTTCTAGGGTACTTTTGCACAGAATGACTACAAATAATGTTAACATTCTGTATATATCTCTAAAGAATAGGATTTGAGGTGTTTTTACAATAAATATTCACTAATTGAAATGGTTATGGTATTTATATTAATTAGACATTACACATTTATACATTTAACAAAATATCCTACAATATCCCATAAATGTATATAACTTTTGTCTATTAATTTTTAAGAGAAATTGAAAGAAAGAAGTCAACAACTACAAATGAATAAATAAATATTAGTCTTTAAACTAGTTCGAGAAAATTCTTTTTCTGGAGAGAATTACAAAGAACATAACATTAAAAATATCTGATTAGGGTTTAGTAAGATGCCCTTAGCAGTGATGATCATCTGTATTCTAACATTTTTGTGTGTAAATTACAAATTATTAAGAAAACATTAGTTGATACATATCTAATAAAGATATGGTAGTTATATTATTAAAATTTGTTGACTGAAAATGTTTAACACAAATTATTTAAATTATGTGACATTTTTAGTTATATTTTATTAACTACCTCATCATGGTTACATACACAAATTCTGTGCAGTCTTTTAGTCTTAGTATAAAGATACTATGACTGCTGGGTAGCTAAATCTCCCACTCTTCACCTTTGAGAATCACTGAGGATCTGTTTACCAAAGTTGGGAACAAATGGCCACAAAGTTAAGACGGCAGACAATTTGGAAGAGGATGAGAAATGAAAATTGGAGACAACAAAGAAACCTTTACTAGGGACTTGACCATTTTATGAGATAAAAGCATTATATGGAAATGATAAATAGAGATCATACATAAATTGTGGAGACTAGAATTTTATTTAGGTTAACTTTACTAAACACAAGTAAGTATGTTCCTAAAACAGACCAATGCAATTTTTTTACATGTCATCAAGATTGCATAAAGCTTGTCAGTCTCAAGAAGTGAATAAACATCTTCTTTCATATTTGTCTATACATATCACACTCTTGACCACTTACCAGTCCGTAGTTATTCCAGCCATTTCTTAAAAATGTGCAAATTCTTGTTAATACTTATATGAATCCTTTAATCCTCAGTTTTATATCATTGAAAACAAATATTATCTGAAAGTTTACTAAGTGTCAGGCACTGTATGTACTAAATGCTACATGTGAAACAGAACAGTCTATGAGCTATAGGAGACTAGATTTATAAAATTCATGCTATATTTTTTATAAAACCTTATAACAAATCAAGGAATCAGCTTAGATAACAAGAGGGAATTTCTTTGCACCATTCTTTCCAGAGAGAATCTGAATTTTATATAGATTCCTATTGCATTTCCAGTTACTATTATTAATTCATTAAATAAATACCTTACTAGTGACTACTATCTGGCAGACACTGTTAACTTCGGGTCTGCTGTGGCAGATGTGATTCCTGGTTTTTTGTTATTTACATTTTAGTGTAATGGATAAACACTCACATATGTAAATAGATAAAATTCAAATTATAGTAAGTGCAATTACATAAATTAAAGGATAGGAGGTGAAATAAAAATAACTTGCAGAGGTGGTTAGTGAGTAGAATGTGCAGAGGAGCGGGGAGACTATCAGGCATCAGAAGTGTGTACTTTTTTTGTTAAGAAAAGTCTTGAAATAGTTGTGATACTGGTGGAAAATCACTGTAGCTAGAGTGTAAAAGGAGAATATATGAATTGAGATTTGAGGAACAGGAAAAAGCTAGATAATGAAGGACTGCCAGGCTTCTTGGAAAGAATCTGGGTATTATTCTACGTCCAGCAGGAAAAAACTGACAGATCTTATGTATGGACGTGATGTGTTCTAAAAAGAGCATTTGGCTGCAGTACGGTGAATAAGCACAAGGGAACCAGCAGTGAGATCTGTTATACAGTGTGAAGGGTAACATAGTATGAATCATACCCCTACATGACTGCAATATTGGGCTTGAGATACAAAGTGTTACACACTTTTTTCCTTTTTGCCAGAGCCTGATATCAGCAACCCGTCTGGTAGGGACCTCATCCACCTATATATGAGGCTATCTCAAAAGGTTCATGGAAAAACGGAATTAAAATAATGAGTTTATTTTGATGCAGTAAGAATTTGAAATCCATGCACAGGCTTTGTTCTTTTCCATAATACACATTTTCATGAACTTCCTGAAGATCCCACATGTTTAGCACCTAAACCTAGAACTAGAAATGCAATGGTAGTTTTTCTACGAAGTTACTGGATATGTTGCTTTATGACATTTAATGTTCCTGAAGGTTTACAGAAATGTCTGCCTTCAAAAGAAAAATAAGCAGTGGATTATAACTAGATACAGAGGAAAATGTGCTTTTTACCTTCAACCTAAACTAATGCATGCGTGATAAAGATTTATTTTCATAATCAAAATGATGTCTTCGTACAGAATGACATATTCATATTATTGGGCTTTTCGATTATTTATAAGGAAGTGTGTGAATTATTTTTCACTTACATCCATGACTAGGAAGAATGTTATTAATTACATTATGGGTGTCTACAAGTATATAACTGTCAGCCTGGAGATACTTAAAAAAAAAGGCCAACACCCTTCTTACTCGAGGGCCCTCACACCAATTTGCATGACGATTAAATAGCTTTTTAATTGCTGTTAAATTATGCCAGCTAAACTGTGATTTCATGCAAATATTAAGCTGTAATGACATGCAGTGAATCATTTACTAAGATTTAGAACTTGGAACAAAGAGAGACAATTAATTCTAATCCTCAGATTCAACTAAATTGTGCGTCACTGGGCTTTTTATGAATGTGTCCTGATTGCTTTGTTATCATTTATAAATTATACAAAGATTATGTGACGCATTAAAAAAATAACTTGGCAGCAATAACCCTTTTGGAGACATCTGTATTGAAAACTCTTAGGGATTTCCTTATGTTGATTTTTTTTTCTTTAAAGGAAATAATTCACATGGAAAAAAAGAAATCTCCTCCCAACAGACTGACTTCATAAGAAGAGTAATTATTCTGTTTGCAGCTGGCTATGTTTCAAGCTCATCATACATGAAATCTTACATAAAAATTACAATTTTATCTTTATAAGTTTATCTACAATTTTATTTTCTACTAGTATTTCTACTAGAAGCATTTTGTTTTCTATATGGATTTCTTCTCACTTTTAAAAAATAAAGGCATGATGTTGTAACAGTAAAACCTATGAGCAACTTATGGCAACTGTGTCTTCCTTTTCCAGGGTAGCGACCGAATCTGTTGGCCTGTATATTCTTTTCAGCGCAGCAGGGACCAAGTACACTATGATTTTTGTTTTGCTTTACTTCATTTTAAGTGATTTCAATAGAAATTGTTTTTAAACATAACTTTCTCAAAACATGTTCCATATTATATTCCATAACATATTACCTGTCACATGAGATATCACACAAAAATGAGTTCAGTGCACAGAAGTCTCTCCTGGCAACTTGATGCTCAATAAATAACACAATTGGTTTCACTTTGTTGAATCTAATGTTTTCCCAAAATTTGTTAATAGGATCTTATTTACCATGAAGCATAAGGGGGAATACTTGTATTCTACAGAAAACCTTTTAAAACACTAACACAGAAAGAAAACAGGTTAAGAATCATATTTCCAACACCATGTCAATTAGCATGGATGTACATTACATGTTTGCAATCACAGAAAATGTACATTAACTTATTAACTAAACAAACTGGGATTTTTCGTGTTGACTGAGGAGTAACCATGGACGAGTTTTTACATGCAAGAAAAAATAATTCTGTATTAATATATGTCATAGAGGGGCCGGTGTTGTGGTGTAGCGGGTAAAGCTGCTACCTGCAGTGCCAGCATCCCATATTGGCTCCAGTTGTCGTCCTGGCTGCTCTACTTTCGATCCATCCAACTCTCTGCTATGGCCTGGGAAAGCAGTAAAAGACTGCCCAAGGCCTTGGGCACCTGTACCCTGCACCCACGTGGGAGATCTGGAAGAAGCTTCTTGCTCCTGGCTTTGGATCCGCGCAGCTCCGGCCATTGCAGCCATCTATGGAGTGTACCAGAGGATGGAAGACCTCTCTCTCTCTCTCTCTCTGCCTCTCCTTTCAAGTAAAATAAATAAATTTTTAAGAAAATGTGTCAGAGAAAACATAAGTTGGTCTTCTGTATGTAAAGTTAATTAAAAATGAATCTTAATGAAGAATGGGATGGAAGAGGAGTGGGGGGTGAAACAGTGGGTACCGGGGAAGAATCCCTATATTCCTAATGCTGTACCTATGAAATTTGTATTCATTAAATGAAAGCTTTATTAAAAAATAAGTAAAAACAAATAAAAGTTAAAAAAATCAATGAACCATTTAGAAATGTTTATTTAGGTAAATACTTTTGCAAATGAGTAATATTACAGAACTTACTAAAGAAAGAGAATTATATAGTGATAAACTATAAAGCTGCCAGATCTAGATATAGAAATAATATGATTCTAAGATGATATCATCCTTTATTATTCTTAATTTTGACTTTTTACCTATATCCATGTTGCTAATCTAATGTCTTTCCTATATAAGCTCTTAAAATGTATTTAATGGGACTATTTGTGAACAGAATTTTGTGTTCTATTTCTCTAAGTCATTTTTTATATTTTTTTCAATAAATACATAACTATTTGGAAAAGGAGGACAATCCCTGGAGCTCCAAATTCAACAGAGAGAAATAATTTTCTTTATTTATATAAAGAAATGGGATTCAGGAAAGTAGAATAATTATGTCAAGGTCTTGCAATTCAAAGTGGTAGGGTGAGAGTTATTCTATGTTTAGATTATTTTTGATTCTACCACATTGTATTATAAGCTTATAGATATAAAATCTTATAAATATATGTTAGAAAGTATTCACACTTTTTTATTTTAAATATTGTCAAATATAAATCTTCAAAACATAGAAATTAGTGATCAATTACTACCTCTATACAACAAACTACCATAAATAATGCTATCCCTCTTAGTATATTTTTTGTTTGTTCTACTTAATACTTTTAGTTGAATACTGTAACCAAGAATTTAAATGCTTTTTTAATACTGAAACTTACAATATTGCTGACAATTTAACAGCATGCACATTTCAAATCTTTTGTATTCATGGGGTTGATGGTGTGGAGTCATGGGTAAAGCCGCCGCCTGCAGTGCTGGCATCCCATATGGGTGCCGGTTCAAGTCCTGGCTGCTCCACTTCTGATCCAGCTCTCTGCTATGGCCTGGGAAAGCAGTAGAAGATGGCTAAAGTCCTTGGGCTCCTGCACTCTTGAGGGAGACCTGGAAAAAGCTCCTGGCTCCTGGCTTCAGATTGGTGCAGCTCTGGCTGTTGTGGCCAATGGGGAGTGAAACAACGGAAGACTCTCCCTCTCTCTCTCTCTCTGCCTCTCTGTAACTCTGTGCCTTTCAAACAAGTAACTCTTAAAAAAATTTTTTTACATTCCACATAATAAAAGTCACTTTTTATTATCTTCATGTATGACCCTTATGCACTGCAGGCATGCAATCAAAAATACAGTTAACTCTAAATAACATAGTATTTCACATTATTTACTTCATTTAATCATTACAGTCACCCTTTGAGGTAATTATTAATATCCCCATATTATAGAATACTTGTGCTTAGCAAATAATTTATGGATTATACTGAAACATTTATGTTCATATACACAAGTTCATGCTGGCCAGTTTGATCCAAAAGTAACCAGTCCTTTAACCAAAAGTACTGAACAGAATGGCTTTACCCAATCCTCTAAAAATTATGTGTAACATATTAAAATTTTGATAAATATTTGAAAAATTTAAGGTTATAACTTTGGTTAGAAGCTAGTATTACCAGTTAATGATATGCCCAGGGTGGGCATTATTCCTTGTCACTAAGCCACCAGTCAGGCCACTCACATCCTGTATTATCACGCTGGCATTCAAATACCTGCTCCATTTCTTACTCCAGCTAACACAGACTCTAGGATGCAAGTAGTTGGGACTCAAATAGATGGGTCTCTGTTACCCTCAAAGGAGACATGGATTGAGATCCTAGCTCTTGGCTTCAGTCTGGCTCTGCCAGTCTCAACGACTGTGGAAACCTGGAGAATGAACCAGCAGAGAGGAGTGTTCTCTTTGTCTCCATTTTTCTGTCTTCCAAAGTCATAATTTAAAAAAAAATGTTTTGAAATAAGTACATGAGAACTTCCACTTTGACTATGACCGTGTTGGAATAAGATCGAAGTCGGTGAACTCAAAAGGCTTCCGCCTTGGCAACTCATGACTAGAGCCTAGGGAGATGACTGACGCCATAAACAAGAGTGTCAAATTGTTAAGTCAACAACAGGAGTCACTGTATACTTACTTCTCATGTGGGATTGGTCCTTAGTGTGTTGTCCAATGTAAAGTAATGCTATAACTAGTACTGAAACAGTATTTTACACTTTGTGTTTCTGTGTGGGTGCAAACTGATGAAATCTTTACTTAATATATACTAAATTGATCTCCTGTATATAAAGATAATTGAAAATGAATCTTGATGTGAATGGAATGGGAGAGGGAGCGGGAGATGGGAAGGGTGTGAGTGGGAGGGAAATTATTGGGGGGGGGAAGCCATTGTAATCCATAAACTGTACTTTGAAAATTTATATTTACTAAATAAAAAAATAAGTACATGAGAGAGTTATTTGTACCCTCATGTTTACTGCAGTTCAACTCACAATAGCTAAGATATGGAATCAATCCAGATGTCCATCAACAGATGGCTGCATAAAGAAAATGTGGTATCTATACACTATGGAATACTACTCAGTCATAAAAAGAACGAAATTCTGTCTTTTGCAATAAAAATAGGTGCCACTGGAATCCATTCAACTTAAGCCAGTGCCAAAAAGACAAAAACCATGTTTTTGCTGATCTGTGGTAACTAATATAGTGCAAAATAATGTAATGTATATGAGTGAAATTCACATTTTGAGAACTGATTACAATTTTTAGTGTTTGTCTCTACTGTTGAGGAACAGTGTTTTTTCTTCTTACTATTGGTTGAATTCTTTACTTAGTGGAGGGTTAATCTTATGATTATAAAATAAACTAAAAGTATGTTATCGTAAAATCAAGAGAAAGAATAAGAAAGGAAGGAGGACGTGGGATGGGAAAAACATCACTATGCTCCTAAATTTGCATATATGAAATACACGAAATATGTTCACTTTATATGAATTACAAAATTGTTAAAAAGAAACAAACAAAAATAGATTTGTGTGATATTAAAAACATTTGAAATGGAGTGTTTATATGATGAATACTGAGATTTACTATAAAAGACCCATAGAACAGGTAGCTACCACCTACCCATTAATCTTGAGGAGGGAATAACAGCTTCTTAAAATACACTTCTACAGATACTTGAGAACTAGAAAAGTAAACATTTGCTTCCAAACATGGATATGATTCTAGCTTGGGGAAAAAAATCTCAAAACAGGACAGCCTTTGTCTCTACTGTAGAGGAGAAGAGGAACAATGTTTTTTGGTTTTTTTTCCCCCCTTCTCACTATTTGTTGAATTCTTTACTTTGTGGAGGGCTAAACTTATGATTATAACATAAACTCAAGGTATGTCATTGTAAAAATTAAAAGAAAGAATAAGAAAGAAAGGAGGAAGAAGGGTAGGAATATGGGTAGGAAGGAGGGTGGGGTGGGAAGTATCACTGTGCTCCTAAATCTGTATATATGAAAATACATGAAATTATTTTCACTTTATATAAATAAAAAATTAAAACACAGTTCCTACCAATGAAGAAAAAATCCTCAATATAAACCCACAGAATTACATAAAGATGTGATAGCTGCACCAATCAAAAGAGGCAACTGACAGAATGGGAGAAAGTTTTTTCACAGTACACAACTGATAAGAGAGTTAATATCCAGAATCTAGAAAGAGCTCAAGAAATTCAAAAACAAAAAAAAACAAACAAAACAAACAATCCAGTCCAGAAATGGGCAAAGGACTTGAATAGGCATTTTTCAAAAGAGGAAATTCTTATGGCCAACAGACACTTGAAAAAATGTTCAGGATCACTACCCATCAGGGAAATGCAAATCCAAACCACAATGAGC
The DNA here is from genome assembly GCF_051225735.1 of Oryctolagus cuniculus. NCBI lineage: Eukaryota > Metazoa > Chordata > Mammalia > Lagomorpha > Leporidae > Oryctolagus > Oryctolagus cuniculus. The sequence continues at coordinate 51,642,660 of NC_142870.1, read as the reverse complement.
TTTCACCTCACTCGTTAGAAGACTCTCATACAGAAATCAACTAACAACAAATACTGGCGAGGATGTAAGGAAAAAGGAACCCTGGTCACTGTTGTTGGGAATGTAAACTGGTCCAGCCATGAGGAAGGCAGTAATATGAATATAGATCTACCATATGATCCAGCCACCTCACTCCCGGGAATTTACTCAATCCAAAATAAATTGGCATTTGAAAGAGTGATCTGTACTCCATGTTCATTATAGCACAATTCACAATAGCTAAGATATGGAATCAATCCAGATGTCCATAAGCTGTTGAATGGACAAAGAAACTATTGTATATATACACTATGGAGAACTACTCAGTTATGAAAAAAATGAAATTCTGTCTTTTGCAAAAAGATGGATGCAACTGGAAACCATTACACTTAGTGAAATAAGCCAGTCCCAGTAAGACAGATTTATGTTTTCCTGATGTGAGTTCACTAACAGAGTACCTAAAATGTGATGTATTGGAGTGAAATAGATACTTTTAGATTCAATGATTGTTTACAGCCCTTATCTCTTCCATTGAGGAACAGTGTTTTTTCTTCATACTATTTGTTGAACTCTTTTACTTAGTGTAGGGTTAACTTTATGATCATTAATAAACTGAAAACAGGTCTTTGTGAATATTAAGAGTGGGAATGGGGGGGGGGAAGAAGTGTTGGAGCATGGGTGGGAGGAAGGGTAGGGTGGGAAGTAACAATATGTTCCTAAATGTGAATATATGAAATACATGAAACTTGTATAACTTAAATAAAATTTTAAAAAGAGTAAACTGGATTAACCATAAGCATGATAAAAAGAACACATCAAAATAATAAATGAGAGGCTGGTGCTATTGACACAGTGGGTTAAGCTGCCACCTGTGATGTCGGCATCCCATATTGGAGTGCTTGCTCAAGTCCTGCCAACTCTGCTTCCAATAAAGTTTTCTATTAAGGCAACTTGAACATGGAAAGCCAAGACACTCTGGAAAAAAAAAAAAAAAACCTAAATGAAAGATCTCTGTGAGTGAGATCCCAGTGGAAAGAACGATGGACACTCAAAGAAGGAGGTACCTTTCTCTGAAGGGAGGAGAGAACTTCCACTTTGACTATGGCCTTGTCTAAATAAGATCGGAGTTGGCGAACTCAAAAGGCTTCCATAGCCTTGGCAACTCATTACAAGAGCCTAGGGAGATTACTGATGCCATAAACAAGAGTGTCAATTTGTTAGGTCAACAACAGGAGTCATTGTGCACTTACTCCCCATGTAGGATCTCTGTCCTTAATGTGTTGTACTATGTGAATTAATGCTATAACTAGTATTCAAATAGTACTTTACACTTTGTGTTTCTGTGTGGGTACAAACTGTTGAAATCTTTACTTAATATATACTAAATTGATCTTCTGTATATTCCACTTTGACCATGGCCTTGTCTAAATATGATCAGAGTCGGTGAACTCAGGGGGCTTCCATAGCCTTGGCAGCTCATGACAAGAGCCTAGGGTGATTACTGAGGCCATAAACAAGAGTGTCAATTTGTTAAGTCAACAACAGGAGTCACTGTGCACTTACTCCTCATGTAGGATCTTTGTCCTTAGTGTGCTGTACATTGAGATTTAATGCTAGAACTAGTACTCAAACAGTATTTTTCACTTTATGTTTCTGTGTGGGAGCAAACTGTTGAAATCTTTACTTAATGTATGCTAAACTGATCTTCTGTATATAAAGAGAATAGAAAATGAATCTTGACGTGAATGGAAGTGGAGAGGGAGTGGGAAAGGGGAGGGTTGCAGGTGGGAGGGACGTTATGGGGGGGAAGCCATTGTAATCCATAAGCTGTACTTTGGAAATTTATATTCATTAAATAAAAGTTAAAAAAAAGATAATTGAAAATGAATCTTGATGTGAATGGGATGGGAGAGGTAGTGGGAAATGGGATGGTTGCTGGTGGGAGGGAGGTGATGGGGGGGAAGCCATTGTAATCCAAAAGCTGTTTTTTGGAAATTTATATTTATTAAATAAAAGTAAAAAAAAAATAAAGTGCCTTGAGAAGAAATAATGGGTCTCTGCCACTTTTGTGGGAGACTAAGGGAGAGTTCCTGTCTCCTGGATTTAGCCTGCTTCAGAATCAGCTGTTGAGGGCATCTAGGGAATAAACTAGCAGACAGAAGATTCTCTTTCTCTCTCTCATGCTTTTGTTCTCACTCTTGCTTTGCCTTTCAAATAACTATTTTTAATAAATAAGAAATATAATAGTGAATAGCTGGCCTTAGGTTAAACATTATCCAGTTTCTTTAATATGATGAAAAAAAATCATGCACACCTCCATATAGTCATTTTTGTGTCTGAGTCAATTATTTTAAATAAATACACATTACAAATAGAAAAGACAAATATGAAACACCAAGCACTTTCATAATTTGGGAAAGAAAAGTAGGATCATGAATGAATAGATTCAAGCAAACTACCAAATATTCCTTACAGTGCATACTGTTGTATGTATCATTACGGAATATTTCTTCTTTTTTCTTTCTTTCGGCAGGCAGAGTGGACAGTGAGAGAGAGACAGACAGAGAGAAAGGTCTTCCTTTTGCCGTTGCTTCACCCTCGTATGGCCGCCGCGGCCGGCGCACCGCGCCTATCCGAAGGCAGGAGCCAGGTGCTTATCCTGGTCTCCCATGGGGTGCAGGACCCAAGGACTTGGGCCATCCTCCACTGCACCCCCTGGCCACAGCAGAGAGCTGGCCTGGAAGAGGGGCAACGGGGACAGAATCCAGTGCCCTGACTGGGACTAGAACCCGGTGTGCCGGTGCCGCTAGGTGGAGGGTTAGTCTACTGAGCCACAGCGCCGGCCGCGGAACATTTCGAATTGTGGACACTGTCTTGGTCATTGGCTTGCTGTGAACAAATAACTGATACGGAGTGAGACAACTTTCTCTGAGTCCCCATAGTAGGGGCCAGGAGTACTTTCACACCGGCAACTAGTGGTAACTAGATTCCCCAACATTAGCAGAATGGCCCCTTAATATTTCTTCTTATAGGGGATCCTCTCTCAAGTTATTTAGTGAAAGAACTTTTGTTGAAATAATACATAAGGATCTGTCTTTAGAAATCTGAAACATTTTATACCAGCAAGTTTATTGGGAACTGATTCACTACCTAAATCTGTCTACTGAGTAGTCAAGGGTGATTTTAATTTTTTTTAAAAATATGGCATTTATAGATAGTGAATGAATGCTTTTAAATTTATTTTCTACAACATGACAAGTCTAAAATATAATAAAGCTGGCTAGAGGTAATAAAAACCCATCTTTGCAACTTCATCCTTACTGGGCTCTACAAAGTTGTAGATGATACACTGTGGGCACAGTGAGTCATCTAACTAATCATCTGTAGTCATTACTAGATGGAAAAGGCAGGAGCAAGCCAGAAAGTGTCCTTGATGCACAGTGAGTTTTGTTCTCCCTGATCGGTGACGACTGACTGAACACCAAGAGGGAAACCTGTTGGAGTGAGGTGGACACTATGGGAAATGGTGGCTTGATCAGCATAGCCCTGACTGTTAATGAACAACTTAATACATTATCCCTCTTAGTAGTTTTTTTATCTGTTCTACTTAATATGACTGGTTTAGATCTGTAATTGATGCACAGTTATTCTTAAGTGTTGAAAATTAACTGAAATGTGATCCCTGTTGAACATGGTGGTGGGAATGGGAGAGGGAAGAGATGTATAATTTGGGACATGCTCAGGCTGACTTGCCCCAAGTGGTGGAGTTGGAAGCATACCAGGGGATTCCAATTCAATCCCATCGAGGTGGCATGTACCAATGCCATCTCACTGTTCCAGGTGATCAATTTCAGTTCACAGTTGGTCATGGTGGAGGGACTGGGAGTCAAAGGGAGCACATAGACAAGTCTAGTACCTGCTAACGCTAACTGATGGAGTAAATAAAGGGGAGAGTGATCCAACATGGGAAGTGAGATACTCAGCAGACTCATAGAATGGCAGATGTCCTAAATAGCACTCTGGCCTCAGAATCAGCCCTAAAGGCATTCGGAGCTGGCTGAAAAGCTCATGAGAGTATTTCAGGCATGGAAAGCCAAGACACTCTGGCAAAAGATCTCTGCGAGTGAGATCCCAGTGGAAAGAACAGGTCATTAAAGAAGGAGGTACCTTTCTCTGAAGGGAGGAGAGAACTTCCACTTTGACTATGACCTTGTCTAAACAAGATAAGAGTCGGAGAACTCAGAGGGCTTCCATAGCCTTGGAAACTCATGACTGGAGCATAGGGAGATTACTGATGCCATAGACAGGAGTGTCAATTGGTAAAGTCAACAACAGGAGTCACTGTGCACTTACTCCTCATGTAGGATCTCTATCCTTAATGTGCTGTACATTGAGATTTAATGCTATAACGAGTACTCAAACAATATATTTCACCTTGTGTTTCTATGGGGGTGCAAACTGTTGAAATCCTTACTTAATGCATACTAAACTGATCCTCTGTAAAAAAAAAAAAAAAAAAAAAAAAAAAAAAAAAAAAAAAAGAAATTATCAATTCCCAACTTGACTCTCACTGGGATTAAACATGACAATAGGTCTGCTCTGATTTCATCATCATTTAAAAAAAATCATCTATTATTTTTCACTTTATGTTTCTGTGTGGGAGCAAACTGTTGAAATCCATACTTAATGTATACTAAGCTGATCTTCTGTATATTAAGATAATCGAAAATGAATCTTGATGTGAATGGAAGGGGAGAGGGAGTGGGAAAGGGGAGGGTTGTGGGTGGGAGGGACGGTATGGGGGGGAAGCCATTGTAATCCATAAGTCGTACTTTGGAAAATTATATGCATTAAATAAAAGTTTAAAAAAAAAAAAAAAAGAAAAGAAACAGAAAATACACAGAGATGGGAAAAGAAGGGATAACAAGAAAAGCAGGGGTACCTGGATTGTGAACATTCTATACCTGCCTAGAACAGTTAAAAAAGGAAGAACACAGAACATGTCTCCGGCTGGACCTCAACTACTGTTTGTTGGGCTGAAAAGAACCAGAAATGATCTTTTTCTGAAGGAGCAACTACTCCAGCAACAAAGCAGTCATGCTTTACAACGTCAACCTTAGAGCTGAAATAAATTCAAGCTTCATGATTTCTCTCTAATCACTGTCACTGCATTTCAAAAACAAGATAAGGTATTTAATTTGTATCTAGAACAAAGTCAGAATAAACAGTTTTTAAGCAAAGGTATGTGATTATGTATTTAGATGATCAAAACAAAATCCTTAATTGTGTGCATTAAAATTATCTTTACGTATGGTTTATATTCAAACTTTGATAAGTAAGTAACATCAATATTAGATTCATGTGTTACTATTACAAGATCTGTTCACTGGATTTAAAACAACTCTCTTATTGATTTAAATACAGTAGAATTATCAAAGTAAAAACGCTAAAATCATGGAATTATATTTTTCTAACATCTCATTCACCAATAAATCACGCCTTCCTTCATTTCTCTCCATCCTATCATGCTCCGTCATTTCTGCTTGACAAGTACTTTTTAGTCACTGTTATTTTCTTACTTTGTTTCTCCAACCTCAGTGAGTATTTTTCCCTTTTGGCCTGTAAAAGCCTTAGACAGTTATTTTGATAACAGACTTCTTGGCAGGCAGCATGGTCTCCTGTGCTCTGAACTGCTCTCAGAAGCAGCCCTAATTGACCAAGACCTGATGCTGCAGTGTGTCCTCCACAGCTCATTCTTTAAAGTACAGAGCATGCATTAATAAGTCACCAGAGAAATAAACTTAAGAACGTTTGAAACAGATTAAGATATTAAAAAAATTCAGCATTTCATTTTAAATTTCTTGTTCCTAATTTGTTTTACATATTTTGCAGTTCATGCAAAAGGAAAGCAATGAATTATTTAAAATAATATCAAGTAGATCCAAACTTGCAAATATCTTATTGTTATAACTAGATGTTAGGACTGTTTGAGCAATTCTAATATAGAGGGAAAGAGAGGCCAAGTTTGGACCTTGAATGTCCTTGGATTGACTTAAAATTTTGACAAACAACTGTTTGGCTTTGAAAGGCCTTAAACAGAAGTGGGAATATGATCCAGGCTTTCCCTGTTGACTTTTGTTTCAGAAATAATTATTTCTAATAGTTTGGAAGATTACTTGGGAGGTTTGGAAGACTAAATGAATGAGGCTTGCCAGCAGATTATTAGCCCAAAGGAGAATTGAAGACCTTAACTAAAGATAGGGCCAAGAATTGATGAGCAGAAATATAGAGGAGAAATGCTAAAAAGCAGAATTTATAGGACATGTTGGAGGTTGGGGGTTAGGATGTTAATTTTAAGCTTCATAGAGGCTTGAATGCAAGGGCAGATGAGGATTTGTCAGGATAAGGAAACAGAAGCCAAAGTAGAGGAGCAGGATAAGGTAGAAAGCCATAAAATTGACTTTGGCAGGATTAGCTTGAAATTGTTAGTCATTCATCGAATATTTACTGTCTACTATATTCCAAACGTTACTATGAGTGGTGAGGATAAAATTTTAAGAGAACACCCACGGGCGCTGTGTTTTAGTAGGTTAAATCTCTGCCTAAGGTGCCATATGGGCACAAGTTCATGTCTCGGCTGCTCCTCTTCTGACCCAGCTCCCTGCTAATGCTCCTGGTAAAGCAGTGGAAGATGTCCCAAGTGCTTGGACTCATGCACTCTGGGAGACCCTGAGGAAGCTCCTGACTCCTGGCTTTGGATCGGCCTAGCTCCAGCCACTGCAGCCATTTGGGGAATGAACCAGCAGAAGGAAGATCTCTCTCACTGTAACTCTCACTGCTCCTCAAATAAATACTTAAATCTGAGAGAGAGAGAGAGAGAGAGAGAGAGAGAGAGAGAGAGAGAAATTTCCATGATCCTATGCCTGGGTAGAATTATAATAAAGAAGCAACTGTACAAATAAACCAGGTATATCAAATAATGATATAATCCATTAAAAAACACAAAGATATCAACAATAGTAACTCGGATACTATTTTTTCAATAGGTGGTCAGGAAATGCCTGTACTAAGAGCTGAAATTTGATCCTGAATGACAAAAAAAAAAAACCAAACCAAACCAAACCAAAACAAAAAACAACAACAACAAAAAAACAAACAGCCATGATAGCACAGAAACAGAGAACATGTCAAGTAGAGGAAAGTACTCTCATCAAGGATGATAACTAGTTCAACATTGCTGAACTCCAGGATTTTGGAACCAAGGAGACCATGGTGTAATTTAAAGTCAGAGATGTGGGCAGGTTTCCATAGGATATACAGGTTTTCAGGTCCCATAATCAGTTGGTAGAAGACTTTGAATCTCAAGAGAAAGACTGAAATATGTATAAGAGAATATGGGCATCATCTATTCCCAGGTGATATTTGAAGCTATGTAAATATGTAACAGTATGAAAAATGTAAAAAAAAAAAAAGGCAAAGAAAGGTATGGAGAAAAGTTACTATTTCACAGGCAAACAAAAGAAGAGAAATCATCAGCGACAGCAAAACAAAATGGTCAGAAAATTATGAGGATGAGGCAAAGATGACAATGTTTAAATTAAAAGGGAACAAGTAATTTCAAGGAAAATAGTGACCAACAGAGTTAAATGTCATGAATAATAACATAATAAAAATATTTCTAATACAAAATGGCAATGAAGAGCACTCGTGGATTTTTTCTTATACAATTTATTTAAAGTGATAGAATAAAAAAGATCAATTGTAGAGTAGACAGCAAAAATCTAAATACAGTAGAGTGAAAAGCAAATGAAAAGCAAAAAGTAGCCACAATCAATAGACATTGCTTTTCTGAGATATATGTATGAGCAGAGAGAAAACTGTACTGGAAGCATTTTTTACAGAGTCAAATTTGAATATATAAGTAGTAAAGAGGAGTAAGTAAAACCAAAAAAGTCAAAAGAGTAAATAAGCAATAATAGCCAGGCCCAACAACACTGAAGATCAGATCACCTTAATTAATAACAATTAATATGATTAGCTTTATTTTTTTAAAGATTTATTTATTTATTTGAAAGGCAGAGTTACAGAGAGGCAGAGAGAGAGAGAGAGAGAGAGAGAGAGAAAGAGAAAGAGGAAGAGGAAGAGGAAGAGGAAGAGGAAGAGGAAGAGGAAGAGAAAGAGAAAGAGAAAGAGAAAGAGAAAGAGAAAGAGAAAGAGAAAGAGAAAGAGAAAGAGAAAGAGAAAGAGAAAGAGAAAGTGAAAGAGAAAGAGAAAGAGAGAGTCTTCCATCCACTGGTTCACTCCCCAAATGGCCATAAAGGCCCGAGCTGGGCTAATCCAAAGGCAGGAGCCAGGAGCTTCTTCCAGGTTTCCCATGTGGGTGCAGGGGCCCAAGGGCTTTGGCCATCTTGTACTGCTTTCCCAGGCCATAGCAGAGAGCTGGATGGGAAGTGGAGCAGCACCCATATGGGATGCTGGCACTGCAGGTGGTGGCTTTACCCCCAGGTCACAGCTTAGGCCCCTGTAATTAGCTTTAAATAAGAAACAGTTGTTGTTTTAAGGAAGGCTCTAAGGAACAGGGCTGCTTAGGGTCCCTGAAAGTATATCCTTTACATGGTTATCAACTATACCTAGCTCTGAAATCCTTTTCTACTAAGCTATATTTATTGGGTCTCCTAATACTCCTATACTTAGGTATTGTCAATACTTTAGTTGTTTAATTTTTGAACTCATACAATCAAAATCTTAGTTATTTCTCTCCCTGCCATGATACTAAGGAAAAAATACATTCCCCTTTAAATTCTCAGAAGGTTCTCTGGAAGTGTTACTTTAAATGCAGAGACTGGCCGGCGCCGCGGCTCACTAGGCTAATCCTCCGCCTAGCGGCGCCGGCACACCGGGTTCTAGTCCCGGTTGGGGCGCCGGATTCTGCCTCGGTTGCCCCTCTTCCAGGCCAGCTCTCTGCTGTGGCCAGGGAGTGCAGTGGAGGATGGCCCAGGTGCTTGGGCCCTGCACCCCATGGGAGACCAGGAAAAGCACCTGGCTCCTGGCTCCTGCCACCGCGGCGGCCATTGGAGGGTGAACCAATGGCAAAGGAAGACCTTTCTCTCTGTCTCTCTCTCTCACTGTCCACTCTGCCTGTCAAAACATAAAAAAATAAATAAATAAATGCAGAGACTGACAAAAACATTACAAAGTGATGGATTACCTGATTCAAATACTGACGCTATTAGAAAAAAGGGAATATCTAGAAATTAAGGAATTTGCATCTATTTAAATTTGGCTATTGTTTTCTGTTAATGAAAAACAGGAAGATTTGATTTCTTGTTAGATTCTTGATCTCAACAGTTTTTGCTGGATGTACTATAGTCCTCTTAAGTCTAATTGTTCAACAGGTGCCAAATTGGTCATTTTTCAGTTGTGAAAATGGAAACAATATAAGTTGTGAGCCTGGCATATTAGTATCAACACAAAATATTCAGTAGTTTGAATGTACAGGGAACACTTAAAAATAAATTTTTAAGGGGCTGGTGCTATGGAGAGGAGCTGGCTGAATTCTGGCAGTACCACCTCTGATTCAGCTCCCTGTTGATGTGCCTGGGAAAGCAGTGGAAGATGGTCCAAGTGCTTGGGCTCCTGCACCCACGTGGGAGACTCCAGTGAAGCTCTGGGCTCCTGGCTTTGGCCTGGCCCAGTCCAAGCCTTTTCAGCCATTTGTGGAGTGAACCAGCAGATGGAAGAGCTCTCTCTCTCTTTCTCTCTCTCTCTGTAATTCTGACTTATAAATAAATAAATCTAAAAAATAACCAAACACATTTTTAAGAAAACAACCTTATTTAACTTTTATGTAGCCACCTATTATAAGCAAAGTACTATTTTTAGTACTTTCCAAACATTAACTTGTTTAATCATCAGGACAACAGGATCACCAGAGATGGTCAGATGACCTGAGTGGGGAGAGAGAAGCTACATAGCACTGAGATTCATTCTCAGAGAATGTGGCTCTAAAATCCGAAAGCTGGTGCACATCCTAGTACCCTATGCAGTGTTTGCTGCACAAAGCAAGGAAGCTCTCAGGAGCAGAGCAGAGAGGAGCCCTGAGAGGACAGCCTGTGGCTGCAGTAAGAAAACCTGAGTGAAGCTCCACAGTTCACCTTGCTGTGGTTGCTCTTTTATTTTGATCTCTGACGACAGCATAGGAGACCCGATACCTTACCCCAAAAATATGACTGCAAGAAAACAGAAGCTCCACTCCAAGATAGGCTTCCTTGGAGTAAAAGTTATTTTAAGCTGATTATTTTTGAAAACTGCAGACACAGGAGAAACTCTGAGAATCCACAGGAACCTTTTGTAAGGGAAATTTACGTCTAACTTACAAAGGAAATCTCCATATGTAAGGGTGTCTCCCTCTCTTCTCAGAAGGCATGAATTCACTGCTAACTCTCCCTGAAAAGATGCTTTCCCTGGTCACTTCACTAGGGAGCCCCTAACATTCTTCTTCCTTTGTTTTGGTTGAAGAAGGAAGTTAGCCTGAACCTAAAGCCACCTCTCTGAGGTCTACTGATCTCCCTGGTATTTCCCACATGCACATAAGGCTTATGTTTTAATAAACCTCTGTTTGTTTTTCTCCTGTTACCTTTATTTTCTGTTTTTTGTTTGTTTTGTTGTAAGATCTGTTGCAACTAAGAACTATGAAAATGTTAAGGCAGCTGGGTAGATGTTAGCCTATGTCTATGAGAGGGGCTGAAGAAAAGAGGTTTTAAAGAAAATAAATTCATGTGCAATGGAACAAGCAAACAAGTCCTGAAAGCAGGACCCAGACTCTAGGCATCCCATTTGCCCAACATCTCCTTGCCAGTTCTTTATCAAAAGAAATTCCCTGATATGGGGAAGGATACAGCTGGCCAGACAAGGTTCTGATCATGGGACTGAGGGAGTCATTTGCTTCTCCAACAGTAAAGAACCCTGATGGTCAGTTAGTTTCCAGAGTGGTTTGTTTAGAGGAACTCCCCACCTAACACAATTGTAATTGTTCTTACTTATAATCCTGCTGGATGGGTTTTAGCCCTCTCCCAGGGGGCAGCTCAATGGAATCTCATCTTCCTTTCACCAAGGTAACTAAGGAGAAGTTCTGGGAGGTATTCCACACCCAGAAATCCCTCACTCACACTTTCTCAGAAGGAGGCGGAAGGGAGAAGAAATGGGGGACCCATACTCATGCCCTTAAATCCTCAGTCTAAATACAAACTGTCCTCAGTATTTTACTGAGATGCCCACCTGGTCTGTCAGGAGTAGGGGCTTCAGTCTCTCTACATTTTCAATAAAGCTTTGCTAAATTTGCCTTCCTCAGCAGGACAAGTTCCTCTAAGTTCAAATCAGAGGTAACAAGTCAACAATGACTGAATGGCTTATGAGGTCCACAGATCTCACTGTATTCCCAATGTATTTCTTTGACTAGGGTCAAACTCCAGAGAACTGTAAGCCTTTCCCATTGTCAACTCTACTACTTTACTGAAAGATTATATCGATGGGAACCAATGTATCAATTACTTACTTATGGCCTTCTAAGAAAGTAAAAAGAGGAAATTTTTCACATAGGAAGTTCCCTTCAATTTTCTTTATAGGATTGGGGGATACTTGCCTGTCAGAAATGTAGCTATTTGAAATGCCAGCATCTCCCTAAGCTGTAATGTGTTATCTTCAATACAATATAATAATATATAGTAACAATACAAGAAAGATGTATAGTAATAGCAAGGTTTTCCTGTTAAAATGATTTCCATAATTGAATAGGAAATCCTGTTCAGAATTTTCCTTAACCTATATATAAATTAAAATATGTTCTCAGAAAAAAAACCTACATAATAATTCTCCAGGTGGTAATTTTCTGAACAAAATAGTCACTCAGAATTTACAATCAGAAAGCAAAATAACTATATCTACTAATGAGTGTGTTTTATTTTTATTACATGTATTTGTTAAAATTATTTTATAATAAAGGCTACAGCAAGGCAGACAAAGAAATAAACTACAACAGTTAAGTTTTTAAAAATGAGATGTCTACATTATGGTCTCTAAGGAACATATAACATTAAATAATTCTAAATATATTTTTATTTCCATGGAATGACATTGAAAGGTAACACTTTGGCACTAATTCATCACCAAAACAGGCAAATTTTCTCTGTGATATCTTATTGATGTGTTTAGCAGGATTTTTATAACTATCTAAGGAGTGACATTTTACTTTTGTACAGCTTAGCAATGCATCAATATATTCACTTCTATTTTTAAACATACAGATATTTTACAATGCTTTCATAATTTAAAATTCTCAGTGCAAGCACCAAGATGACCTTTACATTTAAATTTACTATTCTATCGGTTCCAATAAAAAAAATGGAGAAAAAGTGGGAGGTTAAATATGGACAAACTCAAAAATACTTTCCTTTGCAGACAAATGTTGAGGAAACTGGTACTTGTGCACATAATAGTAGTACAATGCTTTTTAGAGTTTTCCCTAGAACTTCCTCTGCACATTAAATTTCATGGTCCTAAATTGATGCTTATTAAAATGCTTGAAGGATGAAGCAAAGAATACAAGTGTTCCTTGTAATTTCTCAAGTAGCTTTTAATGCCTTAATTTCTCAAGAACAGAGTAGAGTTTGGGAAAATATGCAGGCACACAAATAAGTGCTGGTATTCGTACATGAAGCATAAGTACCAACCTTGAGGAATAAAGGCATTCTTTAGAAGCAGCATAAAGACCGTTAACAAAGACAAAGGGCATTGATGATACAGGATTTTGTATATTTACTTATTAGAAATAGAATTTCCAAATCCGAAATGGGCAGACTTACTGGTACATGCCATGGAAGGTGGGTCTTTTTCAGCTCGGAAATAACCCTTCTCACACTGACACACAGAAGTTGCTTCCTTGTAGGTTAAACTGTGTGGAGGGCATTTAGAACACTTTGCGTTGCCGGCAAATGCTTTATAGAATCCTGGTCTGCAAGCTTGAAAACAAGAAAAATAATGTTTTTAAAAAAGTTATTATTCTAAAGTTCTTTTATTTGACATGTACAACATTCTTTGATTTTTACATACTTTGGATCTTAAGAGTTCAGTGTCTTACATACAGAACACTCAATATAGATTAATATTAATGAATGAAATTAGCTTAACAAAATCATGACAACACTGGTATCATATTCTAGTGGACACTGCTGATTTTTAAAAGTATACCTCAAGCAACACTGGTATGTCTTTAACACCTTAGTAGTTAAAAAAATTTCATTTATGTATGCCATTAACTATCATTTTTTAGAGTTTATATTTAATTTTATAATAACACTTCACCAAATGATCTAGTAATTCAACACTGTCAAAATTCTCAATTCTGCATAATAAAGTTACTTTTAAGAGGTTGATTAGTCAACATCAAGATCAACAGGGAGTGGTGATTGGACCCCCTTCAGAATGTTGGACACCTAAAACTTACTCTGCATAGAACTTTGAACACTTTTTCTGACCCAGCTACCTGCATGGTTTTCTCTCTCCCTCACATGAGCTCTTTGATCAAATGTCAGTTTTATCGCCAAAGTCTTCCTGCATTTCCCACTGAAAATTCCAATTCCTGCTAGACCCCAATGTAGTATTACGTATTACCCTCCTCTCTTTTCCACAGTCTTCACATACCTGTGTCAACATCTGACACACATCATATTTAATTTTAAAAGCATTCTCCAATCAGAATGTGTGTTTTTTATGTTTCTCTTACTAAAGTGCATCTCCAGACTCAGAGGAGCGCTGTTAGGTCCTCAGTGAGCATTTGGCACCTGAATGCATGGTCAAGGGACTCCTTTAATTTCCATGAATTGACCATGCTTTTTCCTCTGCTTACTGCCATTCTGTGACCCACTTATCTTTCGAACTCATAGCCATCAGGCCTCACTGCTTTCAGGAAGCCATTCCTGATTTTTGTGACTAACAAAGTCCCTCAAAGCATCTGTGCATTTTCCACATTAGTTATTCTTTAACAAAAACTTGTTTAATGGCTTTAAGTTCCACAGGGCAGGTTGGGATAGTGCTCAGTGCTTGTCATAAAGTAGGTGCTCAATACATACTTGTTTAATTGAATTGGACAGTGTGTGAGAACTCTGATAATTAAATTTATGCAGATCATCATTCATTTATATGCAGTGAGTGCTTTGATCATGGCATGATTTACCTTACTGTAAAGTTCTTTTTTTCTTGTGGCAATTCTTTATCACAAGGAATATAATCATAGTTAATATCTTAAAATTTATTTGATGTTGGTGCTACAATTTCAATCCTACAACTGGTTTCAAATGTTTGTCTACATCAAAATTGCCTTTGAAACCATTACAATTTGTTCTCATAAAATATATTTGGATTGTTAAAATATGAGTCTATTTTTATATTACTATGCCATTTTTATTTCATTAAAAAATAAAGGATTCTGGTATTGAAAATGCTAGAAAACCATTTTTAGGCATTTACATGTTATTTATGCAGCACACATTAAGATTAAACTTCTTTAGTCTGAATAATATTCAATTATTTCTACTTTATCACTTCTGTCAATTCAACTTTTTGTGATCACTAGAGATAGATCTAACCATTCTGGTATCCATGGTGCTTAGTATATTTCAAGTACATATTCAGTTCTTACACATGCTTAAAAATTGAGTACCAGTGAATAATGGTGAATTCCCTAATGCGTAGTATGAAATTACTAGAACTCTGTAGATTAAATGAGCATTCCACATAGCTATTCAATTAGTGATTTAATTTCTGTTAAAGTGGATTTATCAGTACCTTTGTCTTAAGAATTTTTAAATTGCTTTCTTACATTAGCCTTCTTTCTTCGCCAGTTCCTCCCTTCTCTGTTTATAAGACATGTAAACTTCTTCCAAAAAATTCAAAAAGCAAAAATCTTGATTCATTGGCAAGAATATTTTCCAGCAAGACAATTACTGTACTGAATGCTGTTGGAGAGCTAGATTATCTTTTGTAGCAGTTTCTATTATTTCTTTCACACACACAGAAAATTATTATTGAGATACGGACCTTCAGTTTAAACTGCGATTGCTACTATGATTCTACTTTTTAACTTCCTTCCATAAAATACACATTAATTATTTAAACCTGTATCACTTAAACTACTGCATTCATCTTCAGACTGCCTGCCTCTATCTTTTCCCTTCTCAAATCCATTCACAAATTACTGCTGGTGACATTTCTAAATAGCAGGGATGATCATACTACACTATTCTATACAGCAGAAGCCAGCAAACAATCACCATTTATGTTCTCACAGTTTATACGACGTCAAAAAGTTAATAATTTTGCAGTTTATTTGTAGTTTTTAAAAAAGATTTATTTATTTGAAAGGCAGAGTGACACACAGAGATCTTCCATCCACTGTTTTACTCCCCAAATGGTGACAACAGCCTGGACTGGGCCAGGGTGATGCTAGGAGCAAGGAAATCTATCTAGGTCTCCCATGGGGATGGCAGGGACTCAAGTACTTGAGTATTCGTCTGTTGCTTCCCAGGTACATATACAGGGAACTGGATTTGAGGGCCAGTGTTCAGGCCTCAAACTGGCACTCTAATATGGGATGCAGGTGTCCCAAGTGGTGGTTAACCCACTGCACCATAACAACTGTCTTATTTGCAGTTTTTATGTGAAACTTATGCCTCAATAAAGCTGTTCAAATACTATGATACGGAGCCAGTGCCATGGCTCACTTGGCTAATCCTTCACCTGGGTGCCGGCATCCCATATGGGTGCCAGGTTCTAGTCCTGGTTGCTCCTCTTCCAGGCCAGCTCTCTGCTGTGGCCTGGGAGGGCAGTGGAGGATGGCCCAAGTGCTTGGGCCCTGCACCTGCACAGGAGACCAGAAAGAAGCACCTGGCTCCTGGCTTTGGATCGGTGCAGTGCCGGCCGTAGCAGCCATCTAGGGAGTGAACCAATGGAAGGAAGACCTTTCTCTGTGTCTCTCTCTCACACTGTCTATAACTCTACCTGTCAAATAAAATAAATAAATAAATACTATGATACATGAAAGGTCAGAAAGAAGTATAAGATTTTTTAGCGTGGAAGATGAGCTTAGAAAAAACAGATGTAAAACTAAGTGTGAAGGAATTTAAATGCTGATCTAAGTTCGGACTTCATTCTAGAGACCAGATGTTGGCAAGCTTTTGCTCTCCAGGATCATTTAGTACATATGGGGTACTTTTAGAAGTTCACAGAAAATACACATTATGCATATTTTCATGGGGTCTCTGACTATACAACTCCTGCAATAGGTGCTCCATGACTGTCAAGGTAGAATATCCCTATCATTAATATCAAATCAGCAAGCCTTTATCTTTTTATACCAAAATAAACTTATCTTTTCATTCCATTTTTCTATGAATTGTAATCATGTCCACTGACTCCATGCTTTATTTTTGCACATTTGTGTTACCAGATTTAAAATGAACTTCTTGTAAATAGTATAAGCCTGAGTTTTGTTTTGTTGTTAAGCCAATCTGACAATTGCTGCCCTTTAACTGGGGCATGTTTACATGTATCTACTAATTTAGAGAGGTTTTAAGTATATTTTGCTATGTTTTTGATCCATATATTCATTGCTATATTTGCATTTTGCTTTTTGATCTGTATATTTATTTGCTATATTTGCATTTTCTCTTCCTTCTTTTACAATAACAGCATGTATTTTATAACTCCTTTATTTCTTCTGATGGCTTATGTGCTTATCAATAGAACTATGGTGAACACTCAGGAAAAACCTCTGCAGCTCTCCAGAGTTCTCTTTCCTTTTTTTTTTTTTTTTTTTTTTTTTTTTTTTTTTTTTTTTTTTTTTTTGACAGGCAGAGTGGACAGTGAGAGAGAGAGACAGAGAGAGAAAGGTCTTCCTTTGCCGCTGGTTCACCCTCCAATGGCCGCCGCTGCAGCCGGCGCACCGCGCTGATCCTGGCAGGAGCCAGGAGCCAGGTGCTTTTCCTGGTCTCCCATGGGGTGCAGGGCCCAAGCACCTGGGCCATCCTCCACTGCACTCCCTGGCCATAGCAGAGAGCTGGCCTGGAAGAGGGGCAACCGGGACAGAATCCGGCGCCCCAACCGGGACTAGAACCCGGTGTGCCGGCGCCGCAAGGTGGAGGATTAGCCTATTGAGCCACGGCGCCGGCCCAGAGTTCTCTTTCCTAGCAGCACTCTGCTGTCTCAAACTCTGTCTTGCTGCCTTCGTCCCCCAGACTCTCAGACCTGTCTTCACAACTCAGAATAACAGTTTACCAGACTTTGTCAGGATACTGCCTCTCTCTGACATAGCCTAGAAAATTTCCCAAAATAGTAAGATGGAACAATCACACAGATCTCCTTTATCACCTCCCAGTTATCTGGTATCTCATGTCTTCAAAAGAACTTTTCACATATTTTGCATGGGTTTTCCTGATTTATTTAATGTAGCAGATGTTATTCCAGTTTGACAGCAAGTAAAAATCAAACTACTAAATCCCCCTAAATTCGTAATTTTTCTAATTGTCTTCCTTTCTCTAATGCCCGTCCCTTATCTTCTACAACTAGATTCTCAAAGACAAATCAACACATATATTTCAATACTCTTGTCACTACTGGACTGTCTACTAGGGT
Organism: Oryctolagus cuniculus; assembly: GCF_051225735.1. Taxonomy (NCBI): domain Eukaryota; kingdom Metazoa; phylum Chordata; class Mammalia; order Lagomorpha; family Leporidae; genus Oryctolagus; species Oryctolagus cuniculus. The sequence continues at coordinate 51,624,957 of NC_142870.1, read as the reverse complement.
GAAGGAGATACATAATACAAGTGCTGGTGAGGATACAGAGGAATTTGAACTCTTGTGTATTGCTGGAGAGGTTTAAATTGGTGGTACTGTGTTGGATGATGGTTTGGCAAGATCTACATAGGTTTATTATCTGATAGAACAATTGTAACTCTTCATTATCTACTCAACAGAAAAAAGCACAAAATCAAAGCTGTTGGTTTCATTGCAAGCAGCTATACTAAATTCCATTGCTGATTGAGCTAAGATTCTTCCATTTGTTTCTTATTTTCTGAAATTGTGGAAACATCTTGAACTTTCTGACTTGGACTTGACCTTTCTGAGTGAAGATAAATTATGCTAATAGTTTAACAAAAAGCTTACACTTTACTGAGTTTTTGATGTTATATTAGAATGAGTATATTCAGTTGAGAATAATCAAATTACAAATAAGTCATTATTTATGAAATTTTCTGAGATGATTCCTTGATTTTGTGTTGCACTGTAACTACTGATAAAAGCAGAAATAATGCTAGAAGAATAAATAGAACATGAGTGTGATTTAGGACATGTGGGTCCATAAAATGTAATTATTAAGTCTAAGTTAAAATATTACAGGAATTATATAATAGTCTAAGCTACAAAATATAGTTTCCTGCTTCAAAAATGGTTGTAATTTGAGGAAACTTTAAGTGATTGCTACAATTAAAGATGTAATACATCTCACAGCAACCAAAGTAAATTTTTACAGAAAAGTATGTATTAAAGTATACTCAAATATATGAGGATAGTGAGGGAAGCATCAGCATTTATAAAGAATATATCATCCAGTGCAGGTTCCCTTAAAAATATTTGAAGTTTCGTTGTTCCCAGAAAATTGAAGTATTGATTGACATACAATTGAAGAGTACTTTCAGTCAGACGCACACACAGGGAGCTGCTATAAAGATATCATGAGACTTAATGTATGTAAAATGTCCTGTTACTAATTCTAATTTCTTACTGCCATCAAAGAAATGTTTGATGTGATTTTCCAGTTTAACAGGCAAATTGAAAAAACACCAAATCTATAGCAATATACTGATGATGGATCATAGGAAGGAACTGTGGTTCTTGAAAAGATGGAGAAAATAAGTGCTATCCTTTCCTAGTGCTAGCCATCACACTGGGCAGCAATTTGATAGCTCTGAAGAATAACTAAGTAAACAAGACAAAAAGTTGAAGTCCCATGGGCCGGTGATACATTTGTCATTCTTTCCCTTCTTCCCTTTCTCCAGTCCCTACCCCACTGGGCCCGAATGCACTGGAAACCTAGAAGTGGGCACCAACCAGGTCATAGTTAGAGCTCCAGGAGAAGCCTCCTCATTTTGGCTCTGGGAATGAGAATCAGAATTCCTCATAGTTCAGTGTAAATATAGGATTCTACCCGCCTCCTTTTTTTTCCTTTATCTTTTCTATATTATCTTTTGCCCAGCCCTCACCACATGGTGGTTGGCAGTGAATAACAAGGGCACACAGGAGTTAAAATTCTTGAAGAGGAAAGCCTTCTTCTGTGTTCACTGCAGCTGTGGTTCTAAGAAGGTAGGAACAATCTCCATTGCATTTTTTATTCTTTCTGTTATCCTCTTACTTGGCCCTAGATGCAGATCTAGTTGTAGAAGTGTACCTGAGTCACTTAATAAAGCCTCAACCTTATATCTTAGGATCTGAAAGGGGAACCACAGGAAACCAGAAAGTACTGGGGACAAAACAGAGAGAAACAGCTTGAGAAACCCTGGGAAAGCAGTCCCATTAACTTGTTTATGAATTCTTGGGCTTACTCCCAAACTACACATATGTGGATCTGCCTCTTTTCTATACAATTCTATTTTACATAACAGAGACTAAAGAAATGAACTAAAATATCAAGACTCAGGTATCAGAACAGCAATGAGATTTTAAAATTTACTTAAAGAAGATGACACCAACCTAGAAACCACATGCTGTTTCATTTTTCTATTATATTTAGATAATATGTGAAACATGTTAAATAAATGTATATTTTATATACCTTACATGTACATACATATTGTCAAACATGCATGTAAGCTACAATGAACAAATATAAAGTGAATAATTGATTTTAGTTTTATCTTCCACCATCTTTTTTCATTTATAGATCCATAATTTGTATGATAAACATGGGCCGGCGCCACGGCTCAATAGGCTAATCCTCCACCTAGAGGCGCCGGCACACCGGGTTCTAGTCCCGGTCGGGGCGCCAGATTCTGTCCCAGTTGCCCCTCTTCCAGGCCAGCTCTCTGCTGTGGCCAGGCAGTGCAGTGGAGGACGGCCCAAGTGCTTGGGCCCTGCACCCCATGGGAGACCAGGAAAAGCACCTGGCTCCTGCCTTCGGATGAGCGCGGTGCGCTAGCCGCGGCGGCCATTGGAGGGTGAACCAACGGCAAAAAGAAGACCTTTCTCTCTGTCTCTCTCTCTCACTATCCACTCTGCCTGTCAAAAAAAAATGATAAACATGATTTGAAAATGGCACATAAAGATATACACAAAAGTCAAGAATAAGGAATTATTTGAAAAATAATGTAAGAAGTACTTCAGTAATCTGAGCCTAGTGACAAGCTAAGTTAAAATTCTAAAGCTGTTTCTAGTGTGAGAATATGGAAAGTTTTTCTATTCTGGAATTTAATATAAAGTATAGCAAGAAAAAGTTTATCAACAGCTTTTATGATTTGGCCCCACTTTATTTTTATTACCATTTTGAATATAATCAGGTAATAACACTGGCACAACAACTAATTCTATTGGTTCTATAAATACAGATTAGTCTTTATGTGTTCCAGTATCTGTCTTCCAACATGATTTCTTTCTTTTAATCTGGTCTTCTCAGGTATATTTTAATCAACCATGCTTAAGCCTACATTTATATTACTTCCTCCATATTTAACATAACATTGCTTTTAAAAAGTGTACTTGGTAAATCTATCATCATGTCCCAAGTAACCTGAAATAAGATAGTATTAAACTTTCAATCCCTAAACAATGATTCTTATTCCTATTCTATTTTTTCTACACAACTAGTAATTATTGCTTCTCAATTCTTCTTTCAATATGCCTTTCCTGCATTCTCCTTAATCAAAACTGAATTTACTTTTATGAATAAAAAATTCTCAAAGAAAAAAGACTCAATGAATCCCTGTAAGATATATTCATAATTGTAGCTACAGAAATGCTGTTTATCATTATTGAGCATTCAAAATCAGCCACACATTGTGCTAAACATTACATACAGTTTTTTTTTCTCATAAAATGAACTACAAAGAATAATACAAAAAGTGGTCTTTGAAACTAGATGACATGGGTTTGAGTTCTCTCTTTTATTAGCAGTCACCTTAGGCAACTTCTTTTTTCTTATATCAATTATTCTTATCTTTAAATCAGGTGCTATGGACTGAATGCTTGTCTCCCCTCAAAATTCATATGTTAAAACATAAAATCACCAAGGTAATAGTATTTGCAGGTAGAGACTTTAAGAGGTAAGTAGGTCCTGAGGATAGAGCCATTGCGAATGGAATTTGTGCCCTTTTAAGGAGATGTAGAGAACAGAACTCTGTTTTGTTACATGTGAGGATACTGAGAAGATGGCCATCTGTAATCTAGGAAAAGTACCTAACCACAGACCACCAGATTGCTGGAGACTTCATCTTGGAATTCCAGCCTCCAGAACTGTGAGAAATATATTTCTGTAGTTTAAGACACTCAGTTTGTGGCAATTTGTTAGAGTAAACTCAAGTATTGTTAGGAAGATGTATCAATGATCCAAAGAGTGTGTAACATTTTACTATTTATGTGACATAGCTGAAGCTAAGGGATATAAAGTGACATGCTGTGCTAGACTCTGTTTTCAAAAAATGGCTTCAATGATACTTTGAAACCACATGGTCTTCAGACAACGTCGGATAGACACTTTTCACAAAGAGGTTAGATCTGTGTTCACTCCTCTCCAATCTGGTGTGCTTAAGACTGTAATAGAAGTGATATTATGTGACTTCCTAGGTTAGTTCATAAAAGGTGACAGAGCTTCCTTCTGTGTCTTTGGGGTGCTTACTTTTTTTTCTTTTCCCCAAAGAAACCTTTTACTTAAGGAATAGAAACTTCATGAATTTCATAAATAAATTTTAGGAATATAGTGATTTTTCTCACCACACCCACCCTCCCACTCACACTCCTACCACTCGTCCTCTACCTTCTCCCATTCCCAGTCCCATTCTCCACTAAGATCCATTTTCAATTAACTTTATACACAAAAGAGCAATTCTATACTAAGAGTTGAATGATTTGTACACTCACCACAATATCTGTTCCTAAACAGCTGAGCAAAGTCATTGCATCTTTAAGTTATTTTCACATTTTTTTTAGCGATTAATATAAAGAAACATCCAAGAATGATACATCTTTTGGAAACACTTAGACATAATTATAATACAACTCTGAGGACAGAGATCCTACATGAGAAGTTAGTGCACATTGACTCCAATCAATAATTTAACAATTAACACTCTTAAGTATCACATCAGTGATCATCCCAAACTCTTGACCTGAAATGCTCTCGTGGGCTTTTCAGCCAGACCAGAATGCCCTAAGGTCTGATCCTGAGGTCAGAGTGTTGCTTAAAGTGATTGATATTCTATGAGTATGCTGTGTGAACTTCTTCCCATGTTGGAGGATTCACTCCTTTTTAATTTATCAATTATTATTAATAGACAATTAATCCTACCTATATGATCACTTTAACACTTAAGATGGTATTTTTACCACTCAGCTTAAGGGGATTTGGGGTCATGGCAAGTTTTTAAACTGTACCCTTAGAAGTCTGTGGGAATGTATGCAGAACTATACAGCTTTACAAACTTCATACAGTTCATAATTACAACTTCAGGAACATGGTGCTTCTTGCCACTGTGCCCAGCCTCGCACCCATACTCCCACCCCTCTTCCTCCTCCTTCTCTTATTCCCACTCTTATTTTTTACTGAAATCTATTTTTAATTGACTTTATACACATATGTTTAACTCTATGTTAACTAAAGAGTTCAACAAATAGTATGTAAAAAGAAAAACAAAACAAAAACAAACAAACAAAAAACCCTGTTCCTCAACAGCCAAGATAAGTGCTGTTTAAGTCATTGCTTCTCAAAGTGTCAATTTCACCTCTACAGATTGCCGTTTAGGTGCTCTATTAGTTCTCACAGGTCAGGGAGAACATATGGTATTTTTGTCCCTTTGGTACTGGTTTACTTCACTAAGTATGATGTTTTCCAGATTCACTGATTTTGCTGCAAATGACTGGATTTCATTTTTTTAACTGCTGTGTAGTATTCCATGTGTACATATCCCATAATTTCTTTATCCAGTCTTTAGTTGATGGGCATTTGGATTGATTCCATGTCTTAGCTATTGTGAATTGAGCTGCAATAAACATAGGGGTGCAGATAACTCTTATGCTGATTTCAATTTCCATGGATAAATTCCCAAGAGTGGGATGGCTGGGTCATGTGGTAGGTCCATATTCAGATTTCTGAGGTGTCTCCATACTGTCTTCCACCGTGGCTGTACCAGTTTACATTCTCACCAACAGTAGATTAGGGTACCTTTTTCCCAACATCCTTGCCAGCAATTGCTGTTTGTTGATTTCTGTATGAAAGCTGTTCTAACTAGGGTGAGGTAAACTACATTGTGGTTTTGATTTGCATTTTCCTAGTTATGGAATGCTTACTTTTAAAAACTTGCCATCATATCCACTAGCCATCATATCAGCATGAAGGTCAAGCAATTCTGGAGAGGCTCATGTGAAGAACATGGGTTCCTGGCCCACAGCACCAGCTGAATTCCCAGTTAACAGCCAGCACCAATTTGTCAGCCATTGAGTGAACCATGTGGAGTGTTTATTGTCCAGTGCCTAGTCCAGCCACTCTTCACTGATGCTGCATAGGGCAGAGATGAGCTATCTTTGCAGAATACTGCTGAAACTACAGATTCATGAGCAAAATAAGTGCTCTTATTTTAAGTCACTATGCTTTGAAGTGTTTTCTTTTACAGCATTGGGCAACTGAACACTTGTTCAAAGTCACAGGTATTCAATAGTTAAAGCCTATGTACAATTTAATTCATAAACTGAGTTCTCATCAAAGAGTACATTAGTTACCTATTGTGTCTGGAAAAGTGTGCTTATTTTGTAATCTAGGATAGGAATGGAATGAACTATAGCTTTTAAAGTTTAACTCATGACAGTATATGGCTTTTAAATATTATTATAAAAACATGCTTCTGTGAGATTTAATTAGCATATATGATTTTCATATCTTAAAAATTATGATTTAATTATTTGCAGGCAGAGAGAGAGGGAGAGCTGGAGAGAGATATAATATGCTTCCATCCACTGGTTCACTCTCTAAACTCCTGCAATGCTTGGCACTGGGCCAGGTTGAAGCCAGGAACTGAGCATGTAATCCAGGTCTCCTACATTGTTAGCAGAGATTCAACTACCTGCTGCCTGCCAGAGTGTGTGTTAGCAAGAAGCTTGAATTCAGAGCAGAACTGAGACTCCAACCCAGGCATTTCTATACGGGATACAGATGTTCCAACCAGCATTTTAAGTCCCATGCCAAATGGCTGCTCCTAACTAGTGGTTCTATTAGCCACATACATTTTTTTCAATCTGACAATTGGGAATGTCCCTCTGACATGTATTTGTGACATTTCTGTAGTTGAATAGTGCAGAGAACTAAGGTAAAACTTACTGAATTACACATTACAATATTCTTACTGAACAGGATCCTACACTTTCTTTTTTATAGAGTAATATTAAGCATATTGGTAATCAATATAATAATAATTTATTATCCACAACAAATTGGTGTTTTACACTTATTATTCAATTTAAGTTCTTACAAAATCCCAATAATGCTGATTATATTATCCTCATTTCACATACCAGGGGATGATAAAAGGCTCTAACAGTTTCTCAAGATCACAGAGATGATATTTGAGCAAGCCAGGTCTCTACTTCTTTAGCTCAATTTTTTCTTGAGAAAATACCTTGTCATTATAAGAGTATTCTTACATTCAATGTTCTTATTAGTCAAAGCTACATGATAATATTATAGAAAAAAACTTAGTGAAGAAAATATTAAAATATCACATATTTACATATTTTAAAATATTTATTTAAAAGCCACAGTTACAGTGAGAGATGGAGAGATAGAGGGAGGGAGGGAGGGATGGACTAAGGGAGGGGGGAGAGAGAGAGAGAGGGAGAGAGAGAGAGAGAGTGTGTGTGTCAGAGAGAGAATAGGCCCAATCTGGGATACAGGGTTTACATATGGGTTTCCTGCATGGGTGGTAGAGGCCAAACACTCGGCCCATCTTCCACTGCTTTCCCTGGCCATTACCAAGGATTTGGATAGGAACTGGAGCAGCAGGGACACAAACTGGCACCCACAACATATGCTGGTGTCACAGTTGGTGGTTTTATCCATTATGCCACAATGCTGGCACCCCCTGGCTTTAAAAAAAAAAAAAAAAAGATTTATTTATTTGAAATAGTTACAGCAAGGAATTATCTGTGTTTCTTAAAAACTGTAAAGATAATGAATACAATAAGACCTAAAACTTTATTACTTTTCCCTTTGTAAATATTTAGGTAATATACATTTGTATTTATCATACAATCTTGAAATGATTACTTGTGTCATTGGTCGAAAATGAATGGATGATCACAATGAATGGTTCTGTCCTGAGTAATACTGTAATATACAGTATAGTGTAATAATAATACAGTAATACTACAGTGTTGAATTTTAAATATTTTGAATCTTACTTTGTATTCATTATTATAATTTTGTGTTGAATAATAACCAAGGGTATTGGTTTATATATATTTTATTAATATTTTAAGTAATTTGCCAAAACATTGATCTAAATTTTTTGGCAAGGTTCTATAAATATTGAAGTTTATTTGAACAGTATCTTTTATCAAGTATAAGTAGTATACTTATATTGACCCAGCATGGTTTGGATATGATGGATTCTCATGGATCACAAGGGCGCATCCAAGGGTGAAATTCCGTATGCAGCAACAGCAGATGCTCAACGTACCAAACTCGCAACGCATTGCTTGGAGTAGTTCTATATGGCTGTATAACTGGAAACTAGGACAAGCAGGCTTAGCAGGTGTGCTTGATCAGAATGTGGTCACTTGATATGGATCACATCTAGTTCCACATGTATATATTTAGTCATTCTATAGATTAATGCTGTTGACCTGAGTCTGAATTTCCCAATGACTATTTTATACCCAAGCAGATCTATTATAAGCTGCTACTTGATAATAAAATGTTCATGGTAATCAGAAGTTCTTCTGTGAAATCAGCTATAGCATTTCAAGAACCTTTAGTAAGTATTTCTATTGGAAAACTTGGAACTACAGAGAAAATTTTCTGTTACAGCACTATAAATCCATCCCATTAATCAGAAACTGTACACATATAAAATTTTATGTAAATATTTTATACATGGTTCATTCATGAGTAAATATTTTAAAAACAGACATTGTTAGACTTTCTTTAACACCAAGCCCTCTGATTATTTTATACATCTGCCTATCAGATTGCCTTAAAATAGGACATACTCTGGACATTAAATAAAATAAGCTATTGGACCAAAACAACCTCACTGCCAACATACACCAATTTGCTTGTTTCTCTATTCCATTCCAACTGCAAATTGCACATGGCTCCATTATTCAGGTATTTGTTTTCAGTCGTCTGATTCCCTGAGTATCTCAACACCAGAACATGAGCACTTGTGACAAGAAACTCAGTATTAAAATTCTCATCCTTTAAGACAATGCTCAGCACATATAACATGTTCAATAAATACTTGCTGAATTAATAACTAAATAAATTAAGTAGCTTTTGGTATTCTCTTTCTTATAATGAAACTTTTTAAATATTTATTCAATATTACTAAATTATTTTCTGGTACAACTTCTTAAGTTAGCAAGAAACTTGCAAAAGATACCTTAGTCTATCATAGCATTTTTCTATATCCATTATCAAAACTATAATATTTGAGCACTGACAATTTACAAAGTTATTTGTATAAACTGTAACATACACTTTGATGTGGAAGTCTGCAATTTTAGAACTTTTGTCTCAAATTGTCACATTGATGAATATATTCAGCTCTTATGTTTGACTGCATATTTTAATTTGAAAGCACATGTAATTTTCCTTTTTTGCACCTTTACAAACTGGGTAATTAATATAAATTTAACAGTGCTATCACAAGAACTCTTTAGCTAATACTGCATTTTAAAGTACAATCATCTTTGATTATTCTCAAGAGGAATAAGTTTGGTAAATGTATAATTAACTGTAGTTATATTCATTCAGCATATAATAGAGAAGTAGGAGGCACAGGATGCATAATAAGTTGCTGACAAGGTAATTAGTATAAACCTCAAGTTATATAATATTAGACAATATGTGCTCTGTGTGATTAAATATCTTGTGAATGGTAATAAATGCCTAGAGTAGCAAGACGAAATTTAATAATATGGAGTGGAGTGGCTAAAAGTGGCTTTTCAGCATAAAGATGTAACATGTTAACTTTTACTGTGAAAAGTTATAATGGGTCAAAAAGATGTAGAAATTGAAGTTAGTTTCTGAAGTTCATATATACAAAGAGGACAGCAACTTGGATAAAATGGAGAGCTGACAGTGGAAAGAAGGGATTTATAAGAAGTTAATGGGGATATGATTATCAAGAGTCTACTATGACAGGCTTTTAGGTTGTACCGTAGAAGTAAGAGTGTAGGACTGTTTGCAGAACTATACACCTTTACAGTTATAGACTACCTCCTTCCTCTCTTATTCCCCCTCTCATTTTTTACTGGGATCTTTTCTCAATTGACTTTAGATACAAATGATTAACTCTATGTTACATAATTCAGCCAAGACTTGGAGCAGCACTCCTATGGGATGTTGGCATTGCAGGCAGTGGTTTAACCTGCTGCTCCACAATGCTAGGCCCTGAGGAATTTTTCATAAGATTTTATTTGTTTATTTAAAAGGCAGAGTTATGGAAGTACAGAGAGAGGGAGTGACAGAGATCTTCTATCCACTGCTTTAACATCCCAAATTGTTGTAGTGATGAGGGCTGGGCTGGGCTGAAACCTGGAGACAAGATAATCTTCCAGGTCCCTCACCTGGGTACAGGCACCCAACACTTGGGTCATCTTCTGCAGCACTCCCAGGCACATTAGCAGAGATCTGGATGGGAAGTAGGGCAGCCACGACTCTAACTGGCACCTACAAGGCATGCTGGCATTGCAGATGGCAGCTTAACACAGTATGCCATAATACCAGTCCTGAGGAATTGTTTTTAAAATAATCTTTAACTAGACTGAGGACAAAATATAAGATAAACTTTCAATAACATTTAAACAAGTTTATTAAATATATTTAATATTATAATTATGTTGCCTATAACATTATGGATAAATTTTGATGTAAAAATCCTACATTCAAATCCTGTTGACTGAAAACATATGTGTAAGGCATATTAACCCCTGAAATTTGAATCTACTATTCTATAAAATGGGGATGAGATTAATATCTGCCTCTTGAAATAATGCATTATATAATTTATGTTATGTGTTTACCATGCTGCCTATGTCACTGTAACTCTTGGATAAAAGGTAACTCTCTCAGTTTTAAGGTCAGTAAGTCTACAAAATTTACAATGTCTCAAATAAGCATGTAGCACAGTCGTTAAGACATTGGGGAGCTGGAATTGTGGCATAGCAGGTAAAAGACTGCCTGCAATGCCTATATCCCATATGGGCACTGGTTTGTATCCTGGCTGCTCCACTTCTAATCCAGCTCCCTCCTAATGCCCTGAGCAAAGCAAAGCAAGATGACCCAAATGTTTGGGTTCTTGCCACTTCTGTGGGAGACCTGCATGAAGCCCTTGGTTCTTGGCTTCAGCAGGCCCAGCAGTGGCCATTTGGAGATCTGGGAAGTAAACCAGTGGATCGAAGATTGCTCTTTTCTTGCTGTCTCTCCCTCTTTCTCTGTAACTCTGGTTTTCAAAAAAAAAATATTAAAAAAAGACATTGACTGGAAAACCTCATTCATGTCGGAGTGCCTGAGTTCCTGTCTTGACTCCCCTTCTTATTCTAGCTTTTGGCTGTTGCACAACCCGGGAAGCTTCAGGTGATGGCTCACATACTTGGGTCCCTGACACTCATGTTGGAGACCCAAACTGAGTTCCTGGCTCCTGGCTTCAGCTTGGCTCAACCCATGTATTGCAAGTATTTGGAGATTCAATTAGTGGATGGGAGATCTCTTCTCTCCCTTAAAAAAACAAAATTACAAGCCCCCCCCAAAAAATTGCTGTACTGATCAATCAACCAAATAACCCATCATGCAATATCATAAATTAACTTTCATTTTCCAATAAATAGAAGTAAAATACATAGTTTAACCTGTAATCATATTTGATAAAAATATTTTATGTACTCAAAAAATCTTATAGCACATCAGAATTTAATCAACTTACACTTTAAGATTTTTGATATCTGATTTTAACCAAGTATTCATACTCAGTATTTTTATATCTTACATTTTCTTATGGTAAGTCTACCAAAGGAAATCAAACCAAAACAATAGATTATGTTTTCTTTGTAGGAGAAAAGGTAATATGCAAGAGAGAAGCCGTTCCACATCTTCCAATTTAGTGACATAAAAGTTCTTTTAAAAGATGAGTGACAATCAGACTTGCCCCAAATGGTAGAGTTAGAAACGTGTCAGGGGATTCCAATTCAATCCCATCAAGGTGGCATGTACCAATGCCATCTCACTTGTCCAAGTGATCAATATCAGTTCACAATTGATCATAATGATAGGACTAAGAGTCAAAGGGATCACATAAACAAGACTAGTGTCTGCAAATACTAACTGATAGAATAAAAAAGGGAGAGAATGATCTAACATGGGAAGTGGGATGCACAGCAGACTCACAGAAGGGCAGATGTCCTAAACATCACTCTGGCCTCAGAATCAGCCCTTAAGGCACGCGGATCCAGCTGAAAAGGCCATGAGAGTATTTCAGGCATGGAAAGCCAAGACACTCTGGCAAAAAAAAAAAAAAAAAAAAAAAAAAACAAAAAAAAAAAAACAAAAAAAAAAAAAAACAAAACACCTAAATGAAAGATCTCTGTGAGTGAGATTCCAGTGGAAAGAACAGGTCTTCAAAGAAGGAGGTACCTTTCTCTGAAGGGAGGAGAGAACTTCCACTTTGACTATGACCTTGTCTAAATATGATCAGAGTTGGCGAACTCAAAAGGCCTCCATAGCCTTGGCAACTCATGACAAGAGCCTAGGGTGATTACTGACACCATAAACAAGAGTGTCAATTGTTAAGTCAACAACAGGAGTCACTGTGCACTTACTCCTCATGTAGGATCTCTGTCCTTAATGTGTTTTCCAATGTGAATTAATGCTATAACTAGTAATCAAACAGTATTTTTCACTTTGTGTTTCTATGTGGGTGCAAACTGTTGAAACCTTTACTTAATCTATACTAAATTGATCTTCTGTATATAAAGATAATTGAAAATAAATCTTGATGTGAATGGAAGGGGAGAGGGAGAGGGGAGGGTTGCAGGTGGGAGGGAAGTTATGGGAGGGGGGGAGGCAATTGTAATCCATAAGCTGTACGTTGGAAATTTATATTCATTAAATAAAAGTTAAAAAAATTTAAAAAAAGATGAGCAAATTTAATTTTGCAGTAAACTAATCTATTCATTGAAGTCCAAAATATTAGCAGTTACATACACAGAATTGCACATTTTTGTGTACTTTAATGAGACACCTAAGCCTGGTAGATAGATCTAAAACATATCCACATATTGTAAAAATCATTCTAATCAACTGAGCTTAAACATAAGTAGGCAAAAAGCCAGTAGTAAGGGAAGCAATTTGAAGCCCATTCTAGTAGATTCACTCAAGGAACCTGTACTGCCTGCTCAATTCATTCATTCAACTCTGCTGAGTGCATTAAAAAGTCATTGATTTACAACTTCTCCTTTCCTTTAATCCTTAATTTCTTTCTATGGATTTTAGTATTTTTGTATTTTCCTAAAGTTGATGGAGAGAAATTTATCATAAAAATCCAGAAACCGCTTTTGTATATTAAATTCTCACAGAAATAACATAACCATTCTTTTATCAACCTCAGATATAATATAATTAGGGTCACAGACTCAACAGCCAGACACCTTGCATTCAAATCTTGAATCAAATACTTATTACATTTGTGAACCTTCTTTGTTACTTCTGTGTGTCACCTTTTCTGGTCTGTGAAATGAGTGTAAGATGGTATTTATCTTACAGAAGGGTGTTAAGAACTAATTAGGGGGGGCCGGCACTGTGGCATAGCAGGTATAGCCGCCAATAGAAGTGCTGACATCCCATATGGGCGCTGGTTCGACTCCTGGCTGCTCCACTTCAGATCAAGCTCTCCTCTATGGCCTGGGAAAGCAGTAGAAGATGACCCAAGTCCTTGGGCTCTGTTCACACATGGAGACCCAGAAGAAGCTCCTGGCTCCTGGTTCGGTTCTGTGCAGCTCTGGCTGCTACGGCCATCTGGGGAGTGAACCAGCAGATGGAAGACACCTCTCTTTCTCTCTCTCTCTCTCTCTCTCTGCCTTTCCTCTCTGCAACTCTGCCTTTCAAATAAATAAGTAAATATTAAAAAAATAATACTTTTAAAGCAATTAGGGCCTAGTATATAGTAAATGCTACTTAATGATTCATGTATGTATGATTTTATGAAACCATGTAAAGATATTTATAATTATCCTAGTAGATAGGAAATTAATTACTATTTGGGGATAAATATGCCAATAAATAGGTTATATATTTAATAATTTAACTATTCCTTAAGTAGAAAGATACTTCAAAAAGTTCCTGAAAATGGAATTAAAAGACAAGTTTGCATTAGTGCAAAATTTTGCCTGAAATCCATGCACAGTGGTTTTCATAATATACAGTTTCCAAGAACTTACTGAAGACTCTTAATGGAACAGTATTGCCTAGCATATGGATATAATTTACTATTCAAATCTCTTGACTTTTGCAAGTTTAAAAGTATTATCATTTAGTGAACAAAAACATTTAAAACTTATAGTTGTAAAAGATTTTACCACATATTTCTAAATCTTCATTTTTCCAAAGCAAATGACCATGAGGAATTAAAAAATTTTAAGTTAATAGTGACTATAGAGATGATCAACTTTCAGATAACTCATCCTTTGCAAGTGTGGAGAATGAACTTTGAGGAGAATGAACTTTAAAAAGATTAAGTTCATTCTCCTCAGAATTACTCTTGAGTTAATTGCAATCCTGGATTCAGGACTCAAGATTTCTGTTTCCCTAGAGATGACATTTGTTTGTTTTTATCCAACAAACCACAACCCTTTCATGGATCTATATTCCTTAACCATTTCTTTAGCTGTTCTAGACTTTTCTTTGATCTCTTCCTTCGTCTTTGAAGTATCATCCTCAGAACCATGTATAATTTTTTTGGAAGCAGAGATACTATGGTTTTGTAGAAAACAGGATACGGCACTTTGTGTTGAAGCAACTTTTCCACCCTTATAAACAATTTGTATTAACATGAAAAAGACTTTATGTAACCTCCTAGTTTAAGGTCCATCAGGCAAATATCTAATGTGAGTTCCTGTAGCTTTCACTTCAAAACAGATGTTAAATCTGCCCCTTTGTCTCCATCCCCACCACTAACATAGAAGCCCTATTTCCTGTTGGAATTATTCTAATGACTTTTTTCTACCTTCACACCCATTACTTTGCCACATGGTTTTGATATGGCAGTGCTTTTTCAAAAGATTTATACATAAATATGTATGGCTCTCTCTCTATATATATATGTATATATACATATGTGTATATATATTTACTTATTGGAAAGGCAGAGTGACAGAGAGGAGGAGGCACATAAACATACAACACACGGGAGTGGGAGGTGGGAGAAAATGACAGAGGGACACGGGGAGAGAGAGAGAGAGGGAGAAAGAGAGGGAATCCATCATCTACTGGTTCACTCCCCTAATGCTCACAATGGCTAGGACTGGGCTAGGCTGAAATGAAGTCTGGATCTCCATCCAGGTCTTCTACATGGGTATCAGGGACGCAAGTGCTTAGTCCATCAACTGCTGCCTTCCAAGGCACATCAAGCTGGAAGTTGGATCAGCAGCAGACTGATTTGGAATACAAGTATCCCAAACACCAAAATAACCCACTCGGGCACAATGCCCCTCCCAAAGTGGTTTTTTTTTTTTTTTTTCAAAATATTTAAGTGAGCATTTAGGGGTACACACTCTAAAGGATGGTCTAGAGTCTAAAGTAGTCTAAAGTCTACTTTAGTGTTTAAATCCTCTAATTACTAGCATTATATTAAGAATAACATCTTAACTTCTTACATGGCCTACACAGGAGTTGCGCAAGATCTAGCTTCTGCCTACTGCTCCAAATCATCTCTTCCACACTCATCTCACTCCTGCTTCTTCTGGAATACACTAAAGATAAGCAAAAAAGTTAATGGAGAATGAGTCTCATTAAAATAAAAAGTACACAGAATTTAAAAAATTTCTATATAAAAATAAGCTTATTTTTAAATTCTACTTTCCATGAACTTTTTGAAGTACCCTGTATTTTTGTCTTAGGCCTGATGCTCTAACCAGTCTCTCACTTCATATCACATGTACTTATTTTCTGTATTATATTATTACAATATCAATTTACTTTGTCCTCTCATTTTACTTTCTAACACTATTTTTGAGACCAGGAAATATCAGTTTTCTTTATGATTTTTTCATAGTGCCTAGAACAGTATAGAAATTTGTTCAATAGGTATCTGCTGAGTTAGTGAGTATGAATCTTATGGTTCACATAGGTTCAATTATCTTCTAGCTTAATTGTTAGTGAGTTGCTATTACTATTCACTGGAGAAAACATATATCTTAATATTCTTTCTCCAGGATATCCTCAGGATGCACTACCAGAGCTTGGAAGTAAAATTTCTTTAGAGTGTTGTCAATCAATTTCACAATTCCCTCTTACTTCTACTATAGACATCATGTTTGTTATCAGAGAAAGAACTACTTTTTTTGAGATCATAAAAGAATTTCTGGCATGAAGAGTATATATAAGAGTTCTGTGGAGCAACATTGATTTATGTCTCTAATCTTTCAGTAATTTACCTTACTTCATAAAGTTCCATTCTCTCCATTACTCTTTCATCAAAAGGCTTCTTTTGTGACATGGAACCCCAGATGGAAAAACAACATCATCAGCATGTTTGGTTCTATGTATACCCATTAGAGTGCCTAGTTAGAGCACTTTGCCGATGATGAGCAATCAAAAATTATGAGCTAGTGATGAAGTTTCTGGTCCTTATGTGCCCATGTGCCGGTGAGGAATTTATGTCTTCACTGAGCATTGGGAAATGTAAGTCCTAGGTATTGCTGTCTATAACAGCACTTTCTTAATTAAGGTTGGAAGCCATATTTAGCTTTCCTCAATATTCATTATTGTATTACTGAAGAGAATACTGAGGCAATGCATTGTGATAAAAGATGAAAGCAGTTTAATTAAAATATCCTTGTGTTATATAAAAATGATATAATTGTATTCCTTTAAGTTGAATAACTGGTTACTAAATGATTGAAAAAACATATTTCCTTTCTGGGGTCTTCCTTTAAGTATATTTTCTAATTAATAATAATATTTTATAGACATATTTATTTATAAATAAACAATGGTCATATGTTTAATTTTCTCTGAGAGATAAATTCACATGAATCAGGTAGTTTTTATAAACTATTTACAAGCTAAATGCACTCCAATTAAGAATTAAAATTTATGAAAACTATTAATAGATTTTAGGCTTCTGGCAACCTTCAATATTACATATTAACTGTGGTTGTGAAAAAGAACCAAAATTTTTTTAATGTATTTATTGACTTGAAAACCAGAGTTACAGAGAAGGAGAGAGAGAGAGAGAGAGAGAGAGAGAGAGAGAGAGAGAGAAATCTTCTCTCCACTGGCAGGAGCCAGGAGCTTCATCCGTGTCTCCTATGTGGATGCAGCGGCTCAAGGACTTGGGTTACCCTCCATTACTTTCCCAGGCACATTAGCAGGGAGCTGGATGGCAGGTGGAGCAGCTGGGACTTGAACTGGGGCCCACATGTGATGCCAGCACTGTAGACAGCAGCCTAACCCGCTGTGCCACAGTGTCTGCCCCAAGAACCAAAATTGTTAATAAATTATTTAAAATTAAAAAACAAATAAAAACAATGCTACTCAAAAGACTCTCAAGACAACTTTTCAGTTTGTCATTGTTATAGATGTGTTTAATGAGTAAACTGCCTCAGTGATTTAAGATACTTCAGAGCAATTGACAATGTTTACTGCTTGATAATTGATTTGAGGAAATCAAATTTTCATTTACTGAATTTTTAAAATATATTGTGATACGTTAGACAACATACTCATCTTGAAATGCAATACAATTGTCCAACTGATAAATTAGCTTTTGCCTTGCATGGTTACTGTAAGATAAATAAAATTCATAAATTGAGCAATTAGATATGTTTTCCTCTATTTCCTAAGATGTAGTTTGATTATAATTCAGGTATAATTTCTGAACTAAAGTACCTTGGGCTTTGTGCCAAATGTTTACAACTTAAACCAGCTATTATACTTAAGCTTAATTAAAAAATAAACTGCATCAGACTTCACATCTGCCCTTTCTCTGCCTCCAGCAAGCAATCAAAGCTACACCCACACTGGCCTTGTACTAGATATTTATGAAGACATGCACATTCACTACTGGATAGGCTTCCAAAATGCAGAGGGTATGTCATGCTCATCTTTACATTTTCTTATACTTAATATAGGGCCTCCTACATGGTTTGCTGAGCACTGTTTAGCTTTCAGTAAATATCTATTGGATTAAATTAAATGAGAGGACTAAGAAATTACACTAAGCATCTGGGTAATGGAGACTGTCAGTCAAGGTGTAACTAAGCAGCACAAGTAAAATGCTAAGTCTGCATGCCTGTACTGCTGGAGGGAACAAAGGCACAGAGGCTGCCAGACTGAAAGTACAGAAACATACAATTTACTGCTCACTTAATATGTATCAAGCATGCAATGAAAAATCATATATGTACTATTTCATTTCAATCAATCAGCAAATTTATAAGGCAGAGAGGATTTTTCTCATTATAATATACATAAAAAGCCTGAGGCAATATGGTGTGATGGTTAAGAAACACATCTTGGATTCTGTTTTCAGACTTGAGTTTGATTTCTGGTTTTGCCAATTAAGAACTCCCTGTAGCACTGACCCAAGAAGAAGCGTGTGGGGCAATTGAACAATATTTCTCAAAATGTAAAATGCATTGTTCTTTCATATTACTGTCAAACTTCTCTTATTCCTCTTATAATTCTGTGAGTGTTGGCATTTAATATCATTTAGAACCTCGTGTCAGAATTCCTCATAACTTCTTGTCAATTCTGCAAATCAATGTGCTCACTCTAAATTGCTTTTTTATTTCCCAAACATGCTCTGCACTCCAAGCCTTAACAAATACTCATGTTCCAGGGCACATGAGATTCATCTGAGGAACTTTTGAAACTACTGAAACCATGATTATATCACATGATTACACTATAGGTCCAGAATGAAATCAAAATTTCTGGAAGAGGTGGATGTGGCTTCCCAATAATCCTGGGTTATTTTTTTTTAATACGTGATTTATTTATTAGTTTGAAAGTCATAGTTCCAGAAAAGGAGACCCAGAGGCAGAGAGTGAAAGAGAAAGAGAGAAAGAAAGAATGAGAGAGAGAGAGAGAGAGAGAGAGAGAGAGAGATCCATCTTCTATCCCCTGGTTCATTTCCCAAATAGCTGCAATAGGGACCAGGGCTGTGCCAACCAAAGATCTTCTTCCATGGGTGTAGGGGCCATATTCTACTGTTTACTGTTTCCTCAGGGACATTAACAGGAGCTGGATCGGAAGTGGAGTAGCTGGGACTTGAACCCATCCTATAGGAATGCCGTCACTGCAGGCAGAGGCTTAACCTTGAACACCACACTGTTGGTTCCAGTCCAGAGTTATTCTAATATACAGCCAGCGATAAGAAGCACCATGTCATTTCATGCATGTTCCAAAGAAGTTTATTCTCACAATTATGCATGAAATGAAGAAAAATAATACTCCGATAATTGCTTAATTTCCTTCTGTTATTCCCCATTCTATAAAAAGGCACCGATAGCTTGTAGCTGGGGCTAGCTGAAGTTTAATAACATTATTCAAAACAAAATTCATTATTATATTATTCTTTTCAGACAAGACACATGTTACTGGCTATGGTGGAAGAGAATCTAAGAGAACTCTTTCTTTTTGTCTCATATGTACGTGTGCCAACTACACTGATACCCTCAAGGCTCTGCATGGTATGCTTGGGCAGTGCACTCAGTTCAACTGCAATTAAGCAAACTCATTCAGTGAGCCTATACTTGCTTCCTCAATGCAGAAGACAGTGAGCTCTGAGAGCAGGCTGAGTAATGCCAGATTCTTCTGAACGCACCAGGTATGCCAAGACCCCTCCCTGTTTGTTTATTTGATGAAGGCCCCAACCTGTACCTAACCAAAGAGATTGATAACCAGGGAGAGACTCTGTTTTGCTCTGGGCCATGCATGGGAACCCTATTTGCCATCTCTGTCTCTCTCCTGACGGGCAACTCTATGGGCCACTCATGATAGATGCCTCTCACACTAATATGTGCATTTACCTTCACTCTCAATTTTAAATAAATTCTGTTTTCACTTATACATTATATGTAGGCCTCTGCTTTGAATTCTTTTCTGTGAGGGCCAACTTGTAGTAAAGATTGGGATTCGTAGCCCATACCAGTAAGACTGAAAGGGCATCTGCTACAAGAATAATGTTTCTGTGGCTGGTGTTGTGACATAGCAGGTAAAGCTGCCTCCTGCAATGCTGGCTTTGCAAATTGGCACCAGTTCATGTTCTGGCTGCTCCAATACCAATCCAGCTCCTTGCTAATAATGGTCTGTGAAAAGAATGGAAGATGGCCCAAATGCCTGGGTCCCTGCCACTCATGTGGGAGACCCAGAAGAACTTCCTGGTTCCTGGTTCCTGGCTTAAGCTTGACCCAGATCTGTTTTTGGCAGTCATTTGGGGAATAATCTAGTGGATGAAGATCTTTCTTTCTCTCTCTAATAAATAATCTTTTTTTTAAGGATATTGTTTCTTTCAGGATTGTAGGATGCCCTCACTTAGACTCTATAGAAGTGTAGACTTCCCAAATGCCCATAGGCTGTCTGTCTTGACCTTGCCTACTGACTCTCTCAAGTATCTCAGGTTTACAGTTTGCTTTTACCAGTTTAGGAGTGATTCTGATACTTCCACTCAGGGGTAAGAGGAGCCTCCTCCACTTCACACACCATCTCATCAGCAGTGAAAAATCTCAGTCACAGCATGAACCCTGAACTCTAAGAATAGCATATGTGGCCGGCGCCGCAGCTCACTAGGCTAATCCTCCACCTTGTGGCGCCAGCACACCAGGTTCTAGTCCCGGTCGGGGCGCCGGATTCTGTCCTGGTTGCCCCTCTTCCAGGCCAGCTCTCTGCTGTGGCCCGGGAGTGCAGTGGAGGATGGCCCAGGTGCTTGGGCCCTGCACCCCATGGGAGACCAGGAGAAGCACCTGGCTCCTGCCATCGGATCAGCGTGGTGCGCCGGCCACAGCCCGCCAGCCGTGGTGGCCATTGGAGGGTGAACCAACGGCAAAGGAAGACCTTTCTCTCTGTCTCTCTCTCTCACTATCGACTCTGCCTGTCCAAAAAAAAAAAAAAAAAAAAAAAAAGAGAGAAAATGATGTTTTATTTGGTAGAAACTACAGTTTACAGTTTTTGAACTAAATAAATGCTACATATTTTTCTAAAACTTAAAATGCAGAAAAATGAACATAGGATAGCATTAAAGTTTCCTTGGATGAAACTTATATTCAATCTTGAAAGTGAAAAGCATTTAAAGGCTATAATTAAAGGCTTTGCTGAGAAAACCGGGGAAATTATTAAGGCTACATCCTCCTTATCAAAGAGATATAACTAGAATTGTATTGTACTTCAGATTATCTATCCCTAGTATAAATCATGGCATGGAATCTTCAAAATATTTAAAAAGCATTCAATTCTGCTGGGAGAAAATGACAAAAAAATTACGGTAGGCTTGTTTTTCAATCTGTCTCAGAAAGTAACACTAATATTATTTTAGCCAACAACATTCATTTGAATTGACTTTCCTAGAACCTGTGTAAATCGGCATTCTAAAAAAACACGTGTTTTCTAAGGTACATTCCTGAAACAATTTTAAAAGTGTAGTCAAAGAGAATTTTGTGGTAGTGATGAACTCCATTCATACTTGCTGGTACCAAAGACTGTCAATAAAGTCTGAAAACACAGATAATATTATCTGTGCCTTACATGTAAATGCTGACCTTAATGATGCTATATTCACACTCAGAATTTACATGCGCCCTGTAGGAACAGTCTCCAATATCATCCTTGGCAAAAGAGAATACAATAACGTCATGATGGCAGATGGCAGATAAATATCATGGATTGCTATACTTCCAATAACATTTTTACTGTAAAGGCAAGTGTCATATAATATTAACGTGATATAGATATTAAAAATATAAAATAACTAAGGTGTATAATTATTATAAAATATATAATAATCGATACAGTTTCAGAAATTCAAATAATATAGCTAAAGGAAATGTCTTTTGATCCTTTTTAAATATTATTCTGCTCATATTCAGCAGCTGCTGTTAATGATTAAGTCTGTATTTATCCAGATTTTTTCTTTTACTTATAAAATTACAGGATGGGAGGATATCACAAAGTCTGGACAAAATGGAATTAAAGACACATTTATTTTGGTGCAAAAATTTTTTGAAATACATGAATAGTCTTTTTCAAAAGTAATACCAATTTTCCATTAACTTTTTTAAGACCACTAATATATCAATTCGAAAATATATATTTTTACGCTAAATCTTTTCAATTGCCAACACTGTAACTAACATTTTTTCCCTCCAACTTTTTAATTTATTTGTGGGGAATTTAAATTTTTCCATAAATGATGAATTTACCATCATTTATATATTACCAATTTAATTTTTTTCAGATATACAATGAATGTGATATATATTAGATGTAATAAATAAAAACACTTTTGCAAATGTTAAAAGTTTTTTAAATATATTTGACAGGTAGAGTTACAGACAATGAGAGAGAGAGAAACAGAGAGAAAGGTCTTCCTTCCGTTGGTTCACCCTCCAAATGGCCGCTACAGCCAGCACTGTGCCGATCCAAAGCCAGGAGCCAGGTGCTTCTTCCCAGTCTCCCATGCGGGTGCAGGGCCCAAGCGCTTGGGCCATCCTCCACTGCCCTCCCGGGCCACAGCAGAGAGCTGGACTGGAAGAGCAGCAAACAGGACTAAAACCAGGTGGCCATATGGGATGCCAGCACTGCCGCAGGCAGAGGATTAACCAAGTGAGCCACGGCGCTGGCCCCGAAATGTTAAAAGTTTAACATGTTTATGAAGCTTAATTCCTTACTCTACTCTGTTTCTTCTTCCTCTTTCTCCTGACACCTCTTCTCCCCAGGTTGATTTGCTTCTGTCTTGTTGTTTTATAGCTTTAACTATATATATAGTTATATATATGAATAAATATATATATTTATATGTATAAATATATATAGTTATATATATGAATAAATAATATATACTATGCTCCTGTATATTTATATATATAAATATAAATAATATATACTATGCTCCTGTATATATATATATAAATATATAGTTATATATATGAATAAATAATATATACTATGCTCCTGTACATTTAACATATACATATCAAATATCTCTGAGATTTGTTTTTTCTGCAATAATTCTTAAGACTTAGCCATGGTGCAATATGTGGATATAGTTTATTCACCACAACTGGTGTTTATCATCTCATTATATAAAAATAGCAGTAACTGATTTCATGATTTGTCCATTTCTATTAAGCAAATGATGTAAATCACTTAGAATTACTTGCTTTGGGGGCTGGTGCTGTGGCACAGCAGGTTGAAGTGCTGGCCTGCAGCGCTGGCTTCCCATAATAGCGCCGATCCTGGCTGTTCCACTTCCAATCCAGCTCTCTGCTATGGTCTGAAAAAGCAGTGGAAGATGACCCAAGTCCATGGGCCCCTGCACCTGTGTGGGAGACCAGGAATAAGCTCCTGGCTCCTGGCTTGGATCAGCTCAGCTCTGGCCTTTGAGGTCATTTGGGAAGTGAAACAGAGGGTGGAAGACCTCTCTCTCTGGCTCTACCTCTGTCTGTACTTCAAATAAATAAAATAAATCTTTAAAAAAGAACTATTGCTTTTAAAAATGTCCTGTGATGAACCTCCTTGCAGATGCCATCAGGCATACATATGGCAAAATATTCCTGAAAAATATGAAATTTCTGGATAGACAATACATTCTACAGTTCTAGTAGACATTACCAATTTTTTCTTTAAAGTGATTGTACCAATTTATAGTATCAACAGCAATGAATAATAGCACCTATTTTCCCATATCTTCATAACAATAATAAATATTTTAGATTTTTTGCCAATCAGATGTTTGAAATAGTATTTTATTCTTGTTTAAATCAGCATTCATATCATTTACAGGAAGAATGTAAAAGATTGAATAATTATTTCTAGTAACTTACTGCCCAAACAATGAGAGATTGCACTTCTTCTTCCTCCCTATCTATCCACTAACAGAAGGCTTGATACTGTCTTTCCAGTATAATAGGGACAGAAAACATATATGATATTTCTAGGTGGAAGCTTCAAGAACCATCAGAGCTTTGCAGCATTTCTGCTTTTCCTGTGCCTCAGAACAACATGTCATAGAATAGGGCTGATCCTTCCACTTGTATTCACAGAGGAGTAACAGTCACGTGGTTAAGATGCACAGCTAACAAACAAAGTTTACAAAAGTAAAATATTGCTGTCATCAGCCACCACTGAGATTGTGAGTCATCTGATAGCACAGCATAACCCATTTAAGGTCAAAGATGTGTTGCAGAAATTGGTTATGAATGTATGGTGTTGTTACAACAACAAAGACCTTAAAATACTTGCCACTGTTTCTGTAAAATGGTGGAACATTTAGTTAATAGATAATATACAAAGATGGTTTCTTGTTTCAGGTGAATACACTGGAAAAATAGAATGTTACTAAGGCGTCTTGCATGCTATATAGACTCTATTTAACAACCTTAATGGGCCGGTGCTGTGGCTCACTAGGCTCATCCTCTGCCTGTGGCGCTGGCACCCCAGGTTCTAGTCCCGGTTGGGGAGCTGGATTCTGTCCTGATTGCTCCTCTTCCACTCTGGCTCTCTGCTGTGGCCCAGGAGGGCAGTGGAGGATGGCCCAAGTGTTTGGGCCCTGCACCTACATGGGAGACCAGGAGGAAGCACCTGGCTCCTGGCTTCGGATTGGCGCAGTGCGCCGGCCTTAGTGCACCAGCCTTAGCGGCCATTTGGGGGGTGAACCAATGGAAGGAAGACCTTTCTCTCTGTCTGTCTCTCTCTCTCTCTGTCTAACTCTGCCTGTCAACCCCCCCCCCCAAAAAAAAAAAACACACAACCTTAATGAGCTCGCACACACACACACTCACACTAATTGGCTAGTTTGTAAAGAGAACTGAATGTGAAATGTAGATCCACAAGGTGAAGTCTCCTATGGTTGAAAGAATCAATTATTCTTTATTTCCATCTATTGAGAAATATTTTAAGTGGAAAATCCTAACTCAATGGTTAACCTACCATAGATATTATTAAAACCTTTTATTTGATTAATATGGCACCCTGCAAATCCTTTGAGATACAAAATGCTCAGAGAAAAACCACTAAAGGCAAGTCTCTCCCAAAAAGCCTGAAGAGGTACTGGAAATTAAGCTGAGAGAGAAGCATATATCAATATAGTTTATGAGTTGGACACTGGCATATGGACCAGATTAGAGTTAAACAGATGAAAAGGCAACTAACTTTCTGAAATCGTGAACTGAATTGCAAGAAAAGACATCAGTCTGGGTTGGATGGGTTATAAACATGAAAGTAACCTTGTGGTCCAACATGCCATCTTAGAAAGCAGCCTCGCAGGATTTCTTAGCTCCTGAGGAAGGATATTTTCAGATACGTGCTTTCAGATGGATCTAAGGACCATTCCAGGAAAGAAAAGATCTCCCAGAGGATGAAAGCATGAGCTTTGAAAACCGGAGACAGGGATACTTCTAGGTTGCAGAAATGAAGAACCAAGAAAAATCCCCTACTTTTCAAAATACATTGTGTTATTTGCTACCGCTTTAAAATAAATATTCATAACCTCTTGTTTCTCTAAGAATGATGTTTTTAAAAATTTATTACGTATTTATTATATTTTGAGAAGCAGAGAGAAAGAGAGATATCTCCTATCTACTGTTTCACACTCCAAATATTTGCAACATCTGGGCTGGGCCAGGCTGAAGCCATGATAAAGAGTCTAATGCAGGTCACCCATGAGGTGGTAGCTACACAACTGCTTGAGCCATACCTGCCTCCTCCCAGACTGCGCATTAGTAGGAAGCTGGAACCAGGAGCTGGAGCCAGGTGTCAAACCCAGGTACTGTGATTTGGGATGCTGATTTCCCAAATGGAGTCCTAACTGCTATTTAAAAAACCCACCCGAAGGATATTCTTAATCTCAAAATATTAAAAATAAAACAAAAGCTATTGGTATGGTTTGAAAAAGACCATGGCAAAGCCATAACTTACTATTTCAAATAATTATATACAAAATCATTTCAAGTGTATATTTTCAAAATAAAATCATATATATTGGTCTAAATTGTTTTAAATGAATTTTTATATTTTCGTTTTAACAGTGGACCCACTGTATTATTTTTGAGAAGATAATCTGAGTGCCTGGAAACTGTAACATGAACTGAGCACTCTGATACTGCAGAGCTGCCCATGGCCTGTCAGCTGCTGCAGGATGCATCGATCTCCTTAGACATCGATCGGTTAATTTAATGAAAAGAGACACGTGGAGTCTGCACAAATTTACAATGCTGACACGACAAGATCTTACCTGGAGTTACATCCGTGCATGTGTGCATATACATACACATACACCCAGGATCAATACTAACAGTAATGACTAAAATCTTCAAGAAAACTAACTTCTAATTTAATTAAGGAAACATAAGTATTCACAAATCTTGTGTTGAATAATCTCATGTTTCTACATGAGTTAGTACAGAAGAATAAATTTAATGAGATATTTGCTCTAGTCTCAAAGTATATAATTGAGAGGTTTTGGATTAGTTATGACATGATTCTGTACTAACTCATCACTCTTCGTGGCACTCAAATGAATATGGCAAATAAAAATGCTATCATTGAGCAAAATAATTAATCTTTTTTGTTAAAACCTGGAACTATTTAAAGTGTAATAAGAGGAAAGGGGTAAATAAAATAACATCATAAATTTAAAGTACTTTATACTCATTACTGTGATTCTATTAAAATATATTAAAAATACAGATATTCATATTTTAGTAAACAAAAATTATTTAATAGAGTGTACATGGTCTCAAACATAATTAAGCACTGTATTTATCTAGAAAAACTACTTCAAGGATACATATTAAATGTTAGCAGGAGATATTTCATTAGTCTGATTTAGGATAATGGTTTTTCTTTACTGTGTACATTTTCTGCAGTGAATTTCACTTGATCTTAGCCAAAAGGCCGAGAAGCGATTGCAGTGAATTTCAATTTAACTTGTTATTATATTCAATATTTATTTCATTTCATGTATTTATGTAATGTAGCTATTTTTACTTGTCATATTCATTTCTTATGATACTAACACTTTGGAAAGTTTATGGAATTGACCTTAATCTTTACTTTGAGTCAGAAAGTATGATCATATTTAGAAAACATTTACTCCAGCATTTACCTTCATGTCTGAAACTGAAGGTAACAGAATTATTACTCAAGTTACATGAAAATCGAAGAGAAACATATGTGAAAGCTGTTTATTACATCTGTAAAGCATTAATAAATGAAATTAAGATAAAATAAATGAAATCAATGTAATTTTGATTTGAACTTTAAAAAATAAGAATTTACAAATAACATTGAAAACAATGTAAAACCCAAGTGAAAGAACAAGCAGACTTGTATATTGTTTTCTTTTTCCAAAATAATGGTGAAATTAATCAGGTTTAAACATTTTTATTCGAGTCTGCACTGTGGTGTAGCATCCATATGGGCATTGCTTCAAGTCTGAGCTGCTTCACTTGAGATCCAGCTCCCTGCTAATGTGCTTGTGAAAGCAGCGAGGACGGCCCAAGCACCTGGGCCTCTGCACCCACAGGGGAGACTCAGATGAAGCTCCTGGCTCCTGGCTTCGGCCAGGTACAGTCTTGGCTGTGGAGAAATCTCTCTCTCTCTCTCTCTCCATTTCTCTTTCTCTCTTGCTAACTCTGGCTTTCAAACAAATAAATAAATATATTTTAAAAACACATTTTTATTATGCACTTTTGTCATTATTCTGTTTGCTTGGAGGCTCAGGCAACCACCCCCTTTTCAAGCAAGGGCAGTGGAATTATGTTTACCACAGACATAATAACACATTTTCTCATTTAAAACAGACTGAATTAGTGTTACAGTCATTTCTCTATAAAACTATGAGGAAGGAATTTTTTTTTGAAATATCAATTAGGAAAATGTTGCTTTTTTTTATTTAACAGGCAGAGTGGACAGTGAGAGAGAGAGACAGAGACAAAGGTCTTCCTTTACCGTTGGTTCACCCTCCAATGGCCGCTGAGTCTGTAAAGCTACTTTTTCTGGAGTGGACTTCCTGGAGCCACTTTTTCTGCAAAAATCATCCCAGGGCTGGTAGAAACCAGATTTGTTTCTTCATACTTTCCAGAAAATTAAGATGTTTTTCAATTACCTTCATTAATCCTCCATAAAGGCAAAATATTGCTTGTGTGCCAACAGAGAAACCATAACATGGTATAAATAAAAAAAGTTACAGCTTTTATAGCGTCAACTACTAAGAAAGGCAACCTAGAAAGAACTTTCATTGTAAAACTGATAATTCTTTGTGTTTCTTACACTTTGTAATACATTGTCCTTTATGTATGCAGGTCTGTACACATAAAAATAATATATATTAATAACAATAAGTGCAATAATATATAATGCTAGCTATAATAATAATTAAGGAGAAAAGTTAATATTCTGAAGGACTTTCAACTGGAAAAATATTTTCCTCAGAATGTCTTTAAATTATTGCATTATGAAAATAAACTATAAGGATACAGTAATATGATTTTAGCTTTAGGAAGTAGATACCAATTGGCAAAATGAAGAAAATTAATGTTTTGTGCAATTTTCCCAAAAACTAATGGAAGATATTAAACAGCTTCCAGAAAGCTGGGTGCCAGGGCATCTAGTAGGAGCCTTCATACTAGAGAAGTATTCCCCGTTTCTCCAGGACATGGCCCCCAGTACAATTCATCTTCAGCCTTTGGCATTTATACTTCTGCACCCCAAGTTTCAGTTTACAGGAGATCGGATCTAATTGGCTCCTCTGTGCCAAGTATCTGCTCCTAGATAAATGGCAATGTTCTAAGGAGAGGGTCAAAAAAGGCACTAACCACCTCTTGTGTAGTGACTATGCATTGAAGCCATTCAAATAGAGGTGACACTCAAGAGAAGAGTGTCTGGTTGCCAAAAGTTTTCTTTTCTTTTCTTTTTTTTTTTTTTAAGATTTTATTTATTTAATCATTTGACAGGCAGAGTTAGACAGTGAGAGAGAGAGAGAGACAGAGAGAAAGGTCTTCCTTCTATTGGTTCACTCCCTAAATGGCTGCAATGGACGAGCTGTGGTTGATCCCAAGTCAGGAGCCAGGTGCTTCTTCCTGGTCTCCCATGCGGGTGCAGGGTCCAAGCACTTGGGCCATCCTCCACTGCCCTCCTGGGCCACAGCAGAGAGCTGGACTGGAAGATGAGCAACTGAGACTAGAACCTTCGCCCAGATGGGATGCCTAAGTCGCAGGCAGAGGATCAACCTAGTGTGCCACGGTGCCGGCCCCATCAAATGTTCTCTTTTCAAAAGCATTTTCAACCAGTCTGTGTCTACTACAGAGCTCGGTATCAAAATCGATTTGTCAGAAATTCTAATGATTACTGATAGACTATTTTAGATAATTTAAAATTGATTTTAAATTTAACTTATCCTGGTTTTGGATTAGGTCTGTAATGTAAATTATATTAATATATAGACATTATATATGAACTTATATATTACAAAAAGAAATTATATACATAAATTATATATATTTAAATATCTACAAACTTACACTATTTGACACACTTTAGAATCAGCTCATTAAAGCCAAACAATGATTACTGTGCATGGCATATTCATGGTTTACTTTGCATACTAGGGAGTGCCTACAAACAATGAAAAACGAAAGACAAAATATCCACTTACTACAAATTGGAAGGAAGGAAGGCAAACTATCCCTATTTGCAGATGACATGATCGTATACACAGGGGAACTAAAAGCCTCTGCTAAGAGACTGCTGGAACTCACAAGAGAATTTGGCAAAGTGAATGATCTCTACAATAAAAATTACAAAACATTAAAGAAGGGGCTGGTGCTGTGGCTTAGCAGGTAAAGTTGCTGTCTGCAGTGCTGGCATCCCATATGGGCGCCAGTTTGAATTCTGGCTGTTCCACTTCTGATCCAGCTCTCTGCTGTGGCCTGGGATGGCAGTGGAGGTTGGCCCAAGTCCTTGGGACCCTGCAACCATGTGGGAGACCAGGAAGAGGCTCTGGCTCCTAGCTTCATAGCAGTGTGGCTCCAGCTGTTGCGGTCATTTGGGGAGTGAACCAGCAGATGGAAGACCTTTCTCTCTCTCGCTCTGCCTCTCCTTCTCTCTGTGTAACTCTGACTTTCAAATAAATGAATAAATCTTAAAAAAAGCATTAAGGAAATAGAAGACAAAACAAAAAATGGAAAATATTGAAAGAATTAATATCAAAAAGATGACCATAATACACAACATGATTTAGAGATCCCAATCAAAATACCAAGGGCATTCCTGCAAGGTCTATAAAAAAACAATGCTAAAATTCATGTGGAAACACAAGAGATAACAGATAGCTAAAGTAATGTTAAACAAACAAACAAAAAAACAAAGCAAGAGGCATCACAATGCCAGATTTCAAGACATAGTACAGAGTCATTATAATCCAAACAGCACGGTACTGGTACAAGAATAGATATGTAGACCAATGGAACAAAATAAAAATCCCAGAAAAAAATCCATGCATTTACAACCAACTAATCTTTGACAAAAGAGCTAAAATCAATGCTTGGAGAAAGAACAGCCTCTTCAAGAAATGTTGCTAGGAAAACTGGATCTCCATATGCAGAAGTGTGGAACAAGACCCCTACCTTATACCTTATGCAAAAATCAACTCACATTGCATTAAGGATCTAAATCTATGATCTGATACCATCATATTACTATAAGAAAGCAACAGGGATAATTCTGCAAGACATTGGCATAGGCAAAGACTGCCTGGATAAGACCCAAGAAGCACAGGTAATAAAAGCAAAAATAGACAAATGGGATTACATCAAGCTAAAAAGCTTCTGTACAACAAAGGAAATCCTCAACAAATTGAAGAAATAACCAACAATCTGGGAGAAAATATCTTCAAACTACGCACTGATAAAGGATTAATATCCAGGATCTACAAAGAGCTCAAGAAACTCAACAACCACCAATCTAGTTAAGAAATGGGCTAAGGGCATGAACAGGCACAGTCCAAGATATGAAATACAAATGGGCAATAGATACATAAAAATATGCTCAAGATTGTCGCTCTCCCTCTTCGTGGAGGAATGACACTAAACCCTGCCTAGGCTTCATATCCGAGTCACGGCACCATTATGTCGCTCCCCCTCTTCGTGGAGGAACGACACAGGACCCTGCGCTGTTCTTTCGTCTGCTCGGCCCTCCCCGGGTTTGCTGCTGGTTCTTCCCGGGTTGGCTACCGTCCCTTCCACCTCCGTGGAAGGGCGGTTCCCCCTGCCACCTTCCCGACTTCCGCAGGGGAGCGGCACACCGCCGGCCGGCTCTCTCGGGGGCTGCACAGGTGTTCCTTCAGATAGATGTTCCTCGGTGCATGTTGTCTCTCTCCTCCTTTATAGTCCTCTTCCGCCAATCCCAACTCTGCTACCCACACGCTGAGTACGCTGCTCTCCTCCAATCAGGAGCAGGTCCCACAGTCTATTGGTTGAACTGGAGGCAGCTGTGTAGAAGCTGTTTCCTCCTCTCCCAGCGCCATATTGTGGGAAAGTAGATGCGTAGAATAAGTCTTAATTCCAGTAACTTAGTCTAGTCCGAGTTGCTCCCAGTTGCTCCCCACACAAGATCACTAGTCAACAGGAAAATGCAAATCAAAACAACAATGTGGTTTAACCTCACCCCAGTTAAAACTGCTATCATCTATAATAATAATAATAAATTGGCAAGAATGTTGTTGGAATACACTGCTAGTGGAAAGGTAAACTAGTACAGCCACTGTGGAACACAGTATGGAATTTTCTCAGAAATCTGAAAACAGATCTATAATCTGATCTAGCCATTCCATTCCTGGGAATTAACCCAAAGGAAATGAAATACAATTATTTGTACCCCCATGTTTATTGCAGCTCAAGTCACAATTTCTAAGATATGGAATCAACCCAGGTGTTCACTAACTGATGATGGGATAAAGAAAACATAATATATATACAAAAAGTACTCAGCAATAAAAAGAATGAAAACCCGTCTTTTGAAACAAAATGGATGCAAGTAAAGACCATTATGTTTAGTGAAACAAGCCAGTCCCTAAAAGACAAATTTCATGTTTTTCTCTGATATGTGTTGTTAATATAGAATACAGAAAAAGTATGGAAGAATGAAACTGACATCCTATGATTTGGTTACTGTTTTATCCTTTGTCTATATTCCTGTGGAACAGTGGTCTTTATACTTTTTTTTGAACATTATGGTTAGTGGTGCATTAAGCCTGTGATTATAAAGTAAATTGAAATTATGTTATTGCAAAAACTAATGAAGGAAAGAAGGCATGAAGGGGTTTGAAGAAGGGAAAGAAGTACGGTTATCTTAGATTTGTATATATGAAATCTGTTCCTTTTATATTAACACAAATTAAAATATCAACATACTAGATGTTTGCATTCCCTCACATCATATGTGACTTGGCAGGACAGGCAATAATTACAAATCTACACATTTAATCCACTGACCTTTTATTTTCACCTCCTATATGAATTATGTACTACATTTATATGAAAGAGAAGCAGACTGATCATTTAATAAAGATATGCACAAGAGAAAATAATAATGGAACTGAGACTCTAGTTATGTTCTGTTTTCTTGATATAAAAATTCATGCAATTTTTCTAAAATATTCTCACTGTTGGCCTGGCATATTTTAGGACTAGAATTCAAATGACCCAGTTATAATTCTAATTCTTTCTCTAGTGGCCTCTTTGTTTACTGGGTACTGTGGACTTTCTATATTTGCATTTCAGAAGATTTTAAATATTTTTCTACCTTTATTTGAAACTGGGAAAATATTTTGGGAAAACAGAAATATCTATTATTTCTTTAGTATATATTGTATCTAGCTAATATTTTAAGCATTCAATGAAAGCTTTACATCCAAAATATGATACTATGTCATTTTGACATTTGTGATGGCTAATTTTTGGTATCAATTTGATTATATTAAAGAATATCTAGAAAAATCTTAAAGTATTATTTTGAGGTATATGTGTGAGTCTTCTACTGACATGTAACATCTAGAAGCCAGATAGGACAAAAAAAAAAAAAAAAAAAAGTGGAATTGGTCTCACTTGTCCCTTCTGGAGGTGCAAAAATTCTTTTTCTTCTGTTTTTGGAATAAGACCTCAAGCTCCCTACCCATTATATCCAAATTTTAAATAACTCATGGTTTTTTTAGGTCTTTGGATTGGAACTGAGGCATGCCACCAGCGTCCTTGCATCAACAGCTTACAGATGGCATATTGTGCCAGCGCTGCGGCTCACTAGGCTAATCCTCCGTCTTGCAGCACTGGCACACCGGGTTCTAGTCCGGTCGGGGCGCCGGATTCTGTCCCGGTTGCCCCTCTTCCAGGCCAGCTCTCTGCTGTGGCCCGGGAGTGCAGTGGAGGATGGCCCAAGTGCTTGGGCCCTGCACCCCATGGGAGACCAGGATAAGTACCTGGCTCCTGCCATGGGATCTGCGCGGTGCGCTGGCCGCAGTCCGCCAGCCGTGGCGGCCATTGGAGGGTGAACCAACGGTAAAAAGGAAGACCTTTCTCTCTCTCTCTCTCTCTCTCTCTCTCTCACTGTCCACTCTGCCTGTCAAAAAAAAAAAAAGGCATATTGCGGGATTTCAATCTCCTTGATCACCTGAGTTGATTCTCCTTAAAAAAAAAACTGCTTTCATGTATCTGAATTTTATGTATAATAGCTTTTTTATAATGTACATTTCTAAGAGCTTTTTGAAGATGCCTAATATGCAGAGATTTGAATTTTTACACCAAAATAAACTTAGTGCTTAATCTAATTTTCATAAACTTTTTGAAGTACTTCTGTAAAGCATTAGAAGTAATAGAAAATGACAAAATACTGTAAGTCAGATGAAAGCATAAAGTCACATCCTAATAAAATCTGTAGATTCATGAAATAATTTTGTGGTTGATGACCACGAATCACTTTTTAGATCTTCAGTAACCCAAGGTCAAAGACATGAATAGTATGCTGTTTGCCCAATAAAAATGTAAATATTCCTGATTCCCTGAAACTACAATAGTTTGGTTGTGCTGTGTAACTGGTTATTTGAGCAGCTGTAAAATTGACTGATGATGTAATTATTCAAAGAAAATTAGTTGAGATATCGATAGTTAATATGAAACAGTAACTGCAAGTTTTAGAGTGATTCCTTTATTTTAAAAAGGTTGTGATTAAATCATATGTACACAAACCTACAGCTAAATATTCATGGATCAAAAACAGCACTTAAAATGAATCTAATTCAGTTCAAAAACAAAAAAAAGGAAGAAAAGCATTGTGCCTGTTTGTCTGGGTTTTTACTTGTTTAAAACTGTGTCTCAGCATTTCACGTTTCCTCTATGTATAAGTACTAGTCAGGGATTTTAGAATGAGTAAGAAACAGCACAATTAGGTAGTTCTGCTTAAGCCATCTATTTTTTAAATAGTTGCAAATATGAAGGTTTTAGGATTCAGGACAGGAAAGTAAACAGCTTCCCAGCTGGTCTTCTTGTTCATTTATTCATTAATTCAATGTATATTTGTTAAGAGACTTCTCTGTGGCAGAAACTGTGTGCAACTCCACAGGAGACATAAAATAGCTAAGATATAGTTACAACTCCTGCATATTTCACGTCTCTTGAACCTCTCATCTCTTTCAGCTTGCTACACAGTCAATCCTAACTCACTATAAACTTTGAAAAGAGCAATCAGACATGCCACTTTCGTGCCAAACACATCATCTCCTCACCCCATGATAACCTGAGTACCACTTTTCCATATCAGGAAGCCCATATACTTCAAGGTTACCAGTAAATACACCAGCTTTCTTTTCATAATTTTCTACCTCAATATTACATTGTGTATTACTGAATATGCATCCTTCTTGACGTGTATAATAGCATGGCTTTCTTGTTCTTTTGTAACCATACTTTAATTTTAATCTACAGTTTTCCAAGGTTTCTTCAGGTCCCTATACTCTCTCTACCCCAATTTTGCTTTGGTGATTTTCATAATTTTGGCCTCTCACAAATTGCATAAGCTTAGTTTAAATTATCTTTTGGAACTTTTACTTGATGGTTATTTAACCTCATTACATTCTAAACTGAATAATCATTTTCCCTCTCCTAACTAAACCTTTGTCTAAATCTGTTCCTTCGCCCATTTGTGTAAATCCTGTCATAGCAGTACTATTCTCCCAGCAACTCACAGTTATGTCTCCAACTTGCCCAGATACCTTATCAAACCAGTTCCAAAATCTGCTGACTCTATCATTGTAATATCCCTTATATGTTTGTCTTCTCTATTCTTATTAATTCTATGTTTATTATTTCTTTCTTATAAACATAGCTGATTGGGTTCCTTCCTGGCCACTTTTCTCTTTCCAGATTCTACCCACTGGTATGACTCCCATCTCATTAATATTTCTATTTTGGTCTTCTGTGATGGAAAAAAAACCCAGCAAGTTTTATTCTCTTCTGTGACTTTTAATTCATGAGATGGTAGATAATCTCTTTCTATGACTTTGGAATAAATGTCTGTACTTATCTTTTCATTAAATTCACTCTTTCATTCAAGTAACACTACTGTCGCTACACCATGTGAAATCAATGCCCTCTGTATCTCATAAACCCACAACAGCTACCGACCTACTTTGTTCTAATTATCCTTTTTTTCCCCTTTAGATAAGACTGTTCTTACTCCTTTTTTGCATTATTCCCAAGGGTAAAAAAAGGAGTTTCAGCATATCCATTCAGCAACATGCAGAATGTCTATGGGTAACTTCTTAGAATTTGTATCTCTTACCTGTTTTCAGATCTGGTCCTCTTTCTCCTATTCTCTTTGAAACACACAACTTTAAGTTATTAATTCTATCCATGATTATACAAGAGCTCATTACCGCAAATTATACTCAAAATGATAAAAAAAAATCTTTATAGCAGTGGTATCTCAGTCAATATAACATTTTTAAATATTCAACTGCAAAAACAGTTACAACAATTTTCACCCGCTCTTCACTTTCAGCTTTACAAGTTGAAATTTTAGTTCCCTGCAGTCCCATCACAGATAGGATGCCCTCCCCTGTTCTTGAAATCAATGAGTGTTTTCTTTTACTCTGACTCTCTTATAGCTTCCTTGTTCAAGTTCACATTCTGTGTTGCATATGAAATACACTTTAGGTAAATTCAAAAGGGATTAAAATAACAGTAAAATTTATTTTTGGTAGGAGAAATTCAATCCATTCAAATTAAAGGTCTAAGGTGAGGCAAAAATGAGGGAAAGAGTTAAGACAGAAGAGGATTCATATGAAAATTGCTGTATTTTATGAAGCTCTAGTGTATGAATATGTATCTGTGAACCTATATTAGTTTGACAATGACCCCATGTATCTACAAATGAAAGGGGAAGTTGTTTTAGAGAATAAAATTGTAAAAGAAAGGTTGTTCTAAGCATCTAAAGAATAATAAAATAGAATAAAATTATGCAAACAAGATAGAAATGGTATTCCAAGTGGATGAAAATAAGAAACAGGGCAGAGAGGGGTGGCACAGAGGAAAGAAGTGAATTATTTAAACACTTAAGTTAATTCTGCCCTGAATCTGAATCTGCTGCACATTGCTCTGAAAGAATGTATTTTATATCAAACAGGAAATAGGAAAATCTACTATTGCATTATTATGTGTCTTAGCTAAATTACTACATGTAACTCAAACTCCTAACTTCAGCACATGTTATTCCACACTGAATGTAATTTGAATATGAAGATGTTTTCATTTCACTCAACTAAATATTAAACTAGTAGTTGAGTGGACACTAAAGACAATTTTACCGGAGGTCAAATGAAAAATGAACAAACTCTCTAACACTGGAGGAAAAACTGTTGGACAGTTTAGAGTATAAGTTCACAATCTGGCATATAAATGTTCCTATATAGAATAATTCTACACCAATGTGAGATAACACTCTATGTATAATAAAAAAAACTGTTTCAGAATAAAGAAGAGCAGAGTTAGAATTTTGGTGATAATGAAAAATTAAGTGAAAAGCATTACAAACACAATATTTTGAGGCCAGTTAAAATATTGTGAATAATTTTATAGTGACTTCAAACTGATTGGTATTTCCAATTTTTGCAGAATGATTAAAAGACTAAATCATTTTAAGGATATATCTTATGAGAATGATGGCATGAATGAATCTATAGAAAATTCTCTTTACTTAATCCATACAAAATTGAATCATATTAAAATCTCCAACTATTAATTACTGCCAATTCTGAAATCAAGGAAGAATGATAATATGAAATCGTAATTTCTATGGTACTAAAATAAGTAATTAAACTTCATAGCATTGAAATCTATGCGATGGGATGAATAATGAAAATGGTGAGTTATCTCTTATAAAGAGTCTGGTTTTAGAATAGAATGTCCAGGACTTATTATCTGTTAAAAATACTTACTAATAAAACACTATTGATTTTAAATGGATTATATACTGATATGAATTGAATAAATTAGGCTGTTAATGCAAAGCATCTTAATGAATACTATTTATTACTTAATATCTGATCATATCAAAAAGAATAGAAGTAATAATTTAGAGTCACTTATATCTTAAAGCAGAGTTATTATCTGGCTAGTTTTGTTATTAATACAGTTTTGAACTTCAAAATTAATTACACACCTAAGTTAATTTTCTAGTTAACTCAGAAAAAGATGACTTTAATTATTTTATTTGAGAGGCAGAGAGTGAGAGGGAGAGAGACAGACAAACAGATAGCTGGATGGACAGAGGGAGCTCTTAATCCAGGTCTCCCATAAGAGTGGCAGAGACCCAACCATTCAAGTCATCACCTGCTACCCCCGAGGATACATATTAGCAAAAGGTAGAATCCTGAATGGAAGCAGAACTTGAACCTAGGCACTCCAGTATGCGATGCAGGTGTTTAAATCTGGGGCTCAACTGTTAGGCCAAATGCCTGCCTCAAACCCAGTTACCCAGTTATTTTTAAATAATGTTAAATGTGAATATACATACTTCAATATATATACTGTGTGTGTGCATGTGTCTGTATAGTAATGACAAAAGATAAAATAAAAACACATGGAATCTTCAAGCATAAAAGCTCTGAGGCTCTGCTATGAGGAAGCTGGGACTATTGGGAATTTCTGAAGTAGACAGAAGGTGACTGGTGCCCATCTGTGTCTCCTTTCCTCCCTGCTTCACTTTAGGATGACTACTTAATGATTCTCAGAAATATTGAAGGGAGGATCTGTGCTTTTGTTCTTATATTAAAACATTTTTCCACTATCTGGAATGTTCAATTTTAAGTCAATAAATCACAGAATATATTTTGTTGCTTTAACACAAATATATACAGCAAACAGAACAGAACCTACTAGAACAACTGCAAATGTGTAACTGGATGGTGTCACTTAGTTCTTTTATATGAATGGTGCCTCTGGTTGATTAAAATACTATTTGCTAAAAGTTCGTGGCCTATTTGTGGGAAGAACATTCACTTATGGCTTAGTGAATTATAGGCATTTGAATTAATGTGTTCAATAAAATATAAGCAAAAGTTCATATATTAATTCTGCATGGAAGTTTAAGGAGTCTGGATATGTTTCAATATGCTTCCTTTTCCTTATTTCATCATGACTAGAAATTCATATAGAAGATATTTCTTAATCTAAGACATCCTATGGAGGTGACTATAGCATAACACCTAACAAGCTGTAACAGTATGATGAGTAACAGTGCTATGAGAAGAAATAAAACATTATGATAGCAAGATCTGATCTGGGGGACATTTTTGCTGTCGTCAGGCACCTGGATCTAGCCTAAGGAAAATAAGACTCCTGGATTCACACAGTCTCTAGTCTGAACAACTGTGCATGGCTATGCTGGCACTGCACTGTAATTAAACATTCATCCAGAGATTCTTTAAAAACAATGACTCTAAAGGCAGCAGTTCATCATGGTGGATAAATTGTGTTTTAGGGGGCTAGTGCTGTGGTGCAGCTGGTTAAAGCCCTGGCCTGAAGTGCCAGCATTCCATATGGGTGCCAGTTCTGGTCCCAGCTGCTCCTCTTCCCATCCAGCTCTCTGCTATGACCTGGGAAAGCAGTAGAAGATGGCCTAAATCCTTGGGCCCCTGTACCTGCCAGGGAGACCTGGGAGAAGCTCCTGGCTCCTGGCTTCAGATCCACACAACTCCTGCTGTTGCAGCCATCTGGGGAGTGAACCAGTGGATGGAAGACCTCTCTCTCTGTCTCTACCTCTCTGTAACTTTGTCTTTCAAATAAATAAAATAAATCTTTAAAAAATTGCATTTTGGGACATCCACAGGCCTAATAACCAAAATGCACAAGATTTTTTTTAATGCTTATTGGTTATTTAAAAAACTACTAACTATACATTAGAGAAAATGAACATAATCTTGATGTAGTGACCAAAATTACCATCACCACTGGGAATAAACACTGCATATACTGAGAATGCCTATGACTATGACCATGACTAATAATACCATGAGGGCATCTAAAATGAGGAACATCC
Source organism: Oryctolagus cuniculus (assembly GCF_051225735.1). NCBI lineage: Eukaryota > Metazoa > Chordata > Mammalia > Lagomorpha > Leporidae > Oryctolagus > Oryctolagus cuniculus. The sequence continues at coordinate 51,585,269 of NC_142870.1, read as the reverse complement.
TATTAAAAGAGAGAAGGAGTAAGATCTGATTTGGGGGCCAGTGCTGTACCATAGCAGATAAAGCTGCCGCCTGCAGTGCCGGCATCCCATATGGGTGCTGGTTCGAGTCCTGGCTGCTCTAGTTCCAATCCAGCTCTCTGCTATGGTCTGAGAAACAGTAGAAAATGGCCCAAGTCCTTGGGTCCCTGCACCCATGTGGGAGACCCGGACAAAGCTCCTGGCTCCTGGCTTCGGATCAGCACAGCTCTGGCCATTGTGGCCACCTGGGGAGTTAACTAGGGAAAGGAAGATACCTCTTTGTCTCTTTTTGTCTCTGTCTCTGTCTCTCTCTCTCTCTGAGTCAGCCTCTCTATAATTCTGCCTTTCAAATAAAATAAATAAATCTTTAAAAAAAGAAAAAACAGGAAAGGAGAACATGATTTTCTTCTACAAAGACAAGTAAATGTCATGTAAATCAAGAGTGACCATAGAAATGATCTATAGTAAAGGAGACTTTAAGAGGGCTGGCAGGGGATGGGGGTCAGAGGCTGGGTACAAATAAGTAAATGAGAAAAGAAAAGGTAAATTTTCTTAGGGGAATCTGGGTAAAATCCATATGGGTATTCTTTATACTATTCTTTTTATTACAAATTTTCTGGATATTTTAAAAATTTCTTTTTAGAAAGTTAAAAATCCAAGGTAACTGATATTGGGTTGCTTACTTCATGTTTCACCTAATAGGATTATTTGAATATAGTCATTTAAAAACACCCTATTATTCAATATTACATAATTTTGTTTTAAAGAAAAATATGGGGAGACATTTTAAACAGAAAGAATAAGAATGAATAAATTAAATAGCAATAATATCCAAAGAATGAAACTTTAAAATGAATACATTTAGATCTATAAAAAATAGCTTGTCAATTTGCTCAAAAGATATACATTTCTTTTAGCTTTTCTATCGTGACTACAAAAGGTGAAAACTTAGATGTTTTGTGCATTATAGTTGGCATTTCTAATATACAGATGTTTTAAGTAAAGCTAATGCTTAGGATATAGAAATACACAAAACTTAGAACCTTTTCTAATGCCCTTAATAGCAGCACTTATATATTTGCACATGATAACAACAGCTGGTATTACCAAATGCTTGTTCCATTAACTTTAAAACTTCCTTTGGGAGAGTAATTGCATTCAACAATAAAACAATCACCCAAATTCAATATTAAAGAAACACAGAGGTCTCTTAGAAGGCAAACCTATTGTAAATGGAAGAGATAATTCCTCATATTTTTATAGGTGTGTAGGAATCTAGTCATGTACTTGTCTTTTAAATTGAAACTAGCAGTATCTGTAATTGTCAAGCTGCACTGCCAACTTGCTATATATATATGACCAACATTGCAAATTGTATTGAACATTTAAAGCACACTTTCAAAGAAATCATTAATCACTGAAAGATAACACCATGTCAACTTTCAATATGAAGCTCTTTACCTACTACTTTCTAGATAATTTGTTCCTTAAAATGGTGCTCATTGATGCTAGTAAAAGCTTTATTCTCTTCTGCAGAAAGCAACTGGCAGTCATAATAATCATAAGTAATAACAATCACTTCCAGTCTTTCTCACTTCCATCCACTTTTACTTTTCCCTGATCATCACCAGGCGCAAACATTTTCCCTTCCTCTTTAGAGCCAAACACTGGAGATAAATTTTCTCGCATTTCCTTTGTCCCATGATCTCA